>NC_092459.1:56475517-57163020 GCF_047495875.1 Pithys albifrons albifrons | reverse complement strand
ATATTACTTACTGATTGTAAGATCCCCACTCCACACCACACACAGAAGATGAGAAATGCTGTAAATGTGAAGCTGGAAAGGATTCTTCCCTTAAATCTATATTGTGGAGTGAAAAAAGCCTCTTCAGTGACTCGAGAGTGAATTCATTGACCAGGGGAGAAGACAACTGTTTGCGCTTTCCTAAGAAACTTCTGCTACCACAGCAGCCAGGACTTCTTGAGAAACAGGTTGTTTCTGTGTTACAGGAAGAAAGGTTCCTACAATTTGTTATTAAGGTCAGGATAACCATCCAGGCCAGAAATTCTTAATGTCTTGGCATTTATTACTAATTAAGCAAGGAGAAATTACTCACTAGCAGCCCAAACTCTAAGAAAAAAAAAACAACCAATAAACAAACAAACCAAACTAAACTAAACCAAAAAAACCCCCTAAAACTCCTAAAAACTAATAAAAACTTTTCCTCGTGCTCTGTAGTTAAGTTTCAGATATGCGGCTCTGTGAGACTCCATGTAACTGCGGCTTGTGAGTGGCAGAACAAAGAGGACTTGATTAAACCTGCACCTCAGACACAAGCCAAAGGGGAAGGAGAAGTGGATAGGATATTTTGAGGCATGTGAGGCACTGTGTCCTCCCCTTCTGTTTGGAAACTATTTTAGTTTGCACACAAGGCAATATCTCTGAGATAAAATACTCTTTTCCTGTTTCTTCAAAATCAGAAATGTCTAATGTTTAGGAAAAGAGAGAGGAAATGAAAAATAATGTGTACCTAGAGGAGCCACTATTTTTGATGGAAAATAACAAATAAAACCATGTTTCATGTAGAATTAAGGCGTCAAAGTATATGTGTGCTGGAATCAGATCATTTCTGAGAATATTGGAGATGGAAAGAAGACTTTGCTCACAACTGTGACTTTTCACAAGAGATCAGAGAACTCACAGCTCCATGCCCTTACCATCAGGCAGTGCCCAATGCAGTTTGACTTTCCACTGATGGTAGCAACACCCCAAGAAAATTCTTTACCAGGCAGCCTCCAGGAAATAAGTCTTAGTTTGGTCTGGCCACATTACACACACAGTTAATCCAGCAGCAACTCCCATCACAATTAAAAACTCTTATTTAGATTCTAGGAAGACACTGTCTTGGTATTTTAACTACCTAATTCTTTTTACATTAGCTATTACACCAAGACTTGACTTCCAAACTCTTCTATGCAGGTCAGACAGGGCAGGGACTGGATAACAGTGCTATCATTGCTGGCTGCCCCAGTGCCAGCAGTGCCACCTGCTAGACACCAGTGGCCTTTACTGGTTGCCCCAGCAGGCAGGTGACTAAGTAATGAGCCGTTCAGCTGGGGACATGCTGTTGCAAGCTATACACACTGCTTTCCAACCACCAGTTCTTACAACTCTTATCTAAAAGTTCCCTATATCAGCAGGACACTGTTGGAGGACACTGTCGGTTCAAGTGTGACTACCAAGCACACATGCTGCTGGGGGCTGGAATCCAGCTGCAGTCCCTCTGCCATGTAGGTGCTCCGTCAGCAGCAAACAAGCCTCAACATGACCCCAGTCAGCACTTCTGGAGACAGATGGTCCTGGGACCAGAGAAACCTTTCTCACCTAATTTGCTGACTCAGGATACTTCAAAGAAGTGACCTCATGTCCTTTTTCTCTAAATCTCTCTCCCTTTTCAGGAAGCAACTGTTTGCTGGTTGGCAACTTGATTACATTGCTGGTTTTGAAATCAGAGGCATCAATAGCTCTTATGCTATGTCATTCCTGTGCTGACCTTCAAAACATTCTCAGCTAAGGCCATCTGCAATAGCAGTCTAGGAAGCCTGTCAGAGATAACATTTCTATTCCATAAGAATTCACAGTAATTTGACATTTGTTTTCATTCTGAACTGGAATGAAAACTCAGCACACTCAGACTTTCCATGTCATTGAAATTCTTAATGCTATCGCAAGTAAAACCTTATTTTATCTATCTATTTTATTAGCATTTGCTAAGGTAAAAGTATTTGCCTTCAGTAATGCTAAAACACTGCATTATAATGTTGGGGAAAATTATGAAATATTAATATGTTAAATTTAATTTAGTGATACATTTAGATATATTGACTTAAGATGAAACATGAAAATATATCTGAGGAATTCAAAATATTTTGAGTGCATCAAGCATAATTGGGAAAATGGAGACAGCAGATTTGTATCTGGTTTTCAAAATGTAGTGGTATTTAACATATTTTTGTAGCATCATCTATTAAGAGATAGTTTCCTGTCTCCTATCCAAAAGTTATGGCTGTTTCTGATAATCAGATGGTGACCTAGTTTAGCTAAATAGAGTATTTTACCCTGCTTCCTAGTACAACAGTTCTAGCTTCCCTTCAGCCACATGTTATTTCTTTTCCTGTAGCTTTTGGGGACTGTTCTTGGGTGCAGGTTGGTGATTGACAATACTGTATAGGATCCCTTTGTTATGCTCTGTGTCAGACCATTACAGCTCCCTGCTACAACAGGCTACTAAATCCCTATCCAGAAAGGTCTCCTAAGTTGTCTCAGTGGTGGTTGTTGAAAAGATCTGTGTGAGCACTGACCCACAGCTGTGAGACTTGTCCCCATCTTATTGCCTTGACTGCAGCAGTTCTGATGTTTCTCCTTTTCCTACTGCTGTCATTGAATTTTTTAAAGAAAAAATTTTGGGAGCTCTTGTGTCAAGATATATGTTCAGGCACTTTAATTAGTGCAGAATATGTCTGACTTCAGACCCTTGCTTCAGGAAAAAAAACCCACAACTTATTAGGCCAGCATTCAGCAGTAGCTTACGCTTTTGTCTCATTAGTTATTGTTCTGTGCTTCAAATATGGTTTCCATAGTCCACAGTATTTAACAGTGTGGGCCTCTTCACACCAGACATTGCTGTTCTCTCTTTGAGATTCAGAGGCTGGTTGCAGTCAAAGAATTTGGACATATCTTTATGGGTAAAAGCCCCATGGCCTAGTGTGTGTGTGTGGCTCGGCTTCGCGAACGAAGATTTGGGCAGGGCTCTCCCCACGTGGGTGTGCCCTTCCAGCCTGCGCAGTGGATGTTTTAGGTGAGGCTCAGCGTGCACAGAACTGGCCCCACCGTTTAAGTCCTGAGGTTCATCTGCCACGGCCGAGCGAGCTTGGACAGTGCCAGTGAAGTCCTCAGGACTAGAACCTACAGCACCCGGCATTTCCCAGGAGGTCTCCCATCCAAGTACTAACCCGTGGCTGACCCTGCTTAGCTTCCGAGATCTGATGGGATCGGATGTCAGGGAGGCATTTAACTGCCTATGGCCTAGAAGTAAGAGAAGAAAATATAAATGTCATGAGACTGGCTATCTTTCTGGAAATACCAGAAGGTTTGTCCATTCTCTTGGACTTTGGGGAAGAAATGTATGACATTGTTAAAGAAGGCAATTTTATAAAGTGATTCTGGAGCATTGCAACTGTCTGTTTTGCTGCATGATGGTTAAATATTAGGAGAGTAGCCAAAACCTAAGGAGACTGCCCAGACCTCTGGACAGATGTATTTTGTGTAAGTTAGGGATAAAAAGAGTTTAGGAAACAATCCAGATATGTGAGCTTCCACTTCCTCTGCTGTGGGATACTAGGTTTAAGAAATGTTTTCATGCATAATTTCTCCCAGTGGGTCTCTTGCTGTTTGTACCTTTGTGTTTGACAAATTCTTTTAAAAGCAGACCAAAGGCCCTTTTTTTTTTGCCATGGAGGTACTATTAATTATGGTGCCAACTAGAGTAGAGCACCACAATGACATCAAAAATACCTAAAAGAAGGAAAAACTGAGATTAGTTCAAGACTGTGGCAGACATTGGAGATAAACTTATCCAAGGATGAAAGGGGGCACCTCACACTGTGCCTTCAAGGTAGGATATGAAAATAATTAAAGGCTAAACACAAATCCAAAAAGAGATTTAGGCATTGTGAATAAAGTAAGCATCTTTGCATTTGTCTGATACTTAAAGCCTTTTGGAATGTGCTTGTGTCTTTTGCATTAAAAAGTCAATGCATAAAACACATGAAAGTAGGGACCTCTCTCTTTCAAGAGATCTCACTGAGATACAACTGTTCTTCCAGCTTGCTATCCCTCTACAGACTTGTGAGCTTCCTCTTGGCCTGACAGTAGTTAGTCTTCACCAGGAGACACCTCGCAGTTATTTTCCTGACATAGGCCATCATCTGGGGATGGGGAAGGTGATCATGCCATGTTCTCCTCAGCCTGAAGAGATCTGAAAAGACACAGGTCCTTACCTTTTAGGTAAATGCTTTAACCAGAAGCTTTCAGCAAATATAGGAGCAACAACATCTCCTCATACAGGCAGCAACCTGTAAAAAAAGAACAAGATGGCTGGCTGTGTTTGAATCGGTGGGTCAGATACTTTAAGTTTTGCAAAGTACAGTTTTCTCTTCCATCTTGACATACTCTTTAGGGTGAGCTGCAGGAAAACTTCTCAGTCCCTGTGTGTGACAGGGTTTGGGGTGAATTCTACTCTTTGACCTTTGTCTCTTGGCTGTCTTACAGGCTCTGGTGTTGTGTGTCCAATCTCTCCACCTCTAAACTCCTTCTTTGCAGCACTGGTAAAATAAATGGCTCAGACAAGGCTGTGAATTCCACTCTCATAGCCAGGACCTTAGAAACTAGAGTGTAACAGTCTGTGCTATCATCATGCCTATATAATCCTCAGTTCATCGAAGTGGAAAAATAGCCTCCGGAAACAAATGTCATCATAAAACAGGTGTGGGAGCAATAACAATTTTTTTCCCTACTGACCAGTGTATCTCAAACTGTCATTTTGATTAAGACAAAAATAATGCAAACATTTAGGCAGAATTCTAAAGACAAGTCACTGTAAACACACCATAACCCAAGAAATAATCATGAGACCCCATAACCAGACTATCTACTCCCAAGCATAAATTTCTTTCCCAGAATTAGAAAGGAAGAAAATTCAAAGCAATAAACGTACTCTTCATTGTTTCACACCTTCTAGTCAGTAAACTTTTTCTTAAATAAATTCTGTCTTTGAGGCTTTGATACAAAACTAGCAGAGCAGAATCCTTAAAATAGAATTTTAAAATGTAGAGTTTTGATTTAGTATAAATGTTTACTACTTTTGAAGTCAAATTCTATGTGTGAGAGTTACCGTTTACTGTCTGGACCTCAAACACTTTATCAGCTTGTATCACTACACAGATGGAAGTCTCTTCCTGCAGCGTTCTGTTTTTCACTCCACTTTTTCTAGTTTCCTTCTCCTTTGAAATGCTTCATTTTGCACGTTTCTCTTTGTCAAACATTTTTAAATGCTTCTAGCAGAAACATTTTACAAGTGGGTAGGATGCCTGGGGCTTCTTCCTGGAAAATAGGAGACTCTGTGTGTGGGGAGGCTGATGCCAGCTCTACAAACCTTGTAGCTTTGTATAAAAAGGGGTTTTTTGAGTAAACAGTGGAAATCCATTATTTATACACTGTATTGTAAACATATGTGACAGAGAAGTCTTCTTATTGTATGCCTGTAATGACAAGGGCAAACGCAGCACAGGAAGAAGGAAGTACCAGCCCACTTAACAGAATGAGACTTATTTGAATTAATTTTAAAGCCACCAGCAAACAACTGATGGTTTAGCTGACACAGGACATAAGAAAGTAAGAAATATTCAGGACACCTACGTGACATTCTGGCTCCATCAAAATGAGCAGGATGTTTGAAATTGGCATTATGGAGTCATGGTTGGTTTCTAATCTTTTCTTCCTAAAAATAACCCCAAAAGCAAAACAACCAAGATTTCTCAGCTTAGATTGTAAAAAGATTTTTAAAACTATAGTTTTCTGATTGATTGAAGTATTAAATACGCATTTCTCAGACATTTTGATAACTACAGAAAAAGTGAGAATATTGTGCTACCTCTAATAAAGGAACTCCAACAATTCTTTTATGGACCTTGGCAAGGTGTATTTCCACATCATTACTGGCTGGCTGGGCTCTTGATCATAGATCATCACTTGTTTCAACTAGTCATTAGTGCTTTTGACTTCAACTGTTGTCATGGTCTTGTAACTGCACTGAGGGGAAATTGTCCATCATTCTTTGCCATATTGCACCAAAAGGTGTCCTCCAGAAAATTCTCACAGTTTCTCTGCCATGTAATACATCTCAGTTCTGAGCCTCCAAAGTATGTTGGGGAAAATGTTTGTTGCCATTTTTTTGACAGAAGACAGAATTTGTAACTTTTTTTCCCCCCAAAGTACCTCTTGCTTCAGCTGTTGAAAGAGCCAGAATTAGAGTTCAGGTTGTTTGGTTCTTTTTGGTACTTTTTTATAAATTTTGCTTCCATATAGTTAATCAGATACATTAATCTGTTTTACATATTTGTATCATCAAACCTTTTCCTAATTTATATTGTCTGTTACAGTAAATCCCTTTGCAGTCAAAGATATAGTGTGCATCCTATTCTTGTCTCTGCTCACAGTGATGCTCCTACTCCCGTAAGGCTGGCCTCAATCACCAGATACGTTTCATGGGCTTTAGAAAATGCAGATCTTGTTGTAACTGGAGTTACTGTCCCCAGTAAAATATGGAAAAACCTGAATATGTCTCTGCAGAATTCAATCCCAACTAATGTTTTTATGATAGCTGATACTACCAAAGAAAGCCTACCTTTCCTGATGTTCTAGAGAAAAAAAATAACAGAATCTAAAATAAACACTATTTCTTACATACTAATATTTCAATGCCAGTAAGAAGCTTGTAGGGGGCAGTGGGAGATTAGCCTTCAAGAATATTGCAAGCTACTCAACTCTGCCTCAGCCAGAAAAAATGTACTGATGGCTCCCTATACCAGACAGCAGTTATCAGATAGTGCATGATTACTGGCTAAAGCTATCGATATAAACTATTGTACTTGAAAAAACTAAGCCAAGAGTCTTCCTTCTTATCATTGTCTAACTGCAACTCAGAGAAGCAGCCATGTGTTGAAATATATTGAAACGTTCCTTTGTAGTTTAAGACTTTATGTCATTGCTATTACTAAAATAGTACTTCTGATGATAATTTCTACCTTAAGCAAATAAAAAGGTTTTTTAAAATTTTCTTTGAAAATGCACTGATGGAAAAGTATGAATTTTTCTTTACTGTACAAAACTACACTGGACACTTTCTGTTTTTCATTCAAATGAGAGGAAAATTTATTCAATTTGTGCAATTTTATCTTGGTGGGTGGTCATTTTTGGTGTTCCTGATATAACTTCACATAACTTCACAGCTTTCATATCTTTCTTTTCTCTGGGATGGCAGAGGGTCAAGTAGATGAAAAACCTTCACATTACTTTAATTTTGATCAGCACATAATGCAATTAAAATTAAATTTTTCATTTAAAGCTGACCAATTAGAAACTTGCAAACATCAGTAAGCGCATTTTAACAAGCTAAAAATCATATTTACATGTAAGTTTCTTTCTATTCCCACCTTTCAGCCAGCAGGAAATATTGTCTGTGACATCAGCTGGAATGCTGCAAAAAAAAGTCTTGACTTCAGCCAAAAAAATTATCAGGTTAAAGAACTTGGATTTACTACTGATGGTGAGCCATACTGTGTGCAGAAATCCTCTGCAGCACTGCAAAGCTAAGACTAACACAGGAGCCTGTGAGATTTATTTGCCCAATTTCTACTATTTATTTTTTGTTATTTCTTGGTGATTTTTTAAGTAAAAGACCTAAGGTAAAGATTTGCTAAGCACAGATTACATGGGCAACTATCTATGGCACAATTCATCTTTGGAATAACTGTCACATTAGGAGTGGATATTACCTGGAGCTGTTAGTCAAGAATAATCTCTCCAGCAAAAAGGAGTTTCTAGTAACTAACTGGCAAAAGAATTATTCTAATTGTAGAAGCTAAAAACTGGTCAACATACAGATTCACAGAAGCTGGAGATGGTTTGGTTTAGTCGCTTCCTGTAAAAATGCAGGATTGTGCCCTACACAGCACTTGATGCAATGCGGATTTTGTGCAATCTAGCCTGACTTGAACAACCTAACTTTACAGTTTTCCACTCATTCTACTTGTGCTTCTATTCATAGCCTAAAAGACTGTAAGAAATAATTGTTACTTTTCAACCTACGGGGTATTTTAAAATGTAAATCGTGACTGTCAATACACCCCTCTGATTCTGTCTCCTCTCACCTGATGGACCTTCTGGGACAACATTATTTAAACTCATCACATTCCTGTTAGATAGACTGTACGCAGCATTTTCAAGCAGATGAAAAGTGTCAGCAAATATGCAGAAGAAGATAGGAAAAGATAAATTAGTTAAAGAATGCAAGCTTATATCCATATTATTTAATAAATTATGTTGCCTCTGTGACCAAGAGTAGCATTCATATGTCTTTAAGCCCAGTTCTGGCTGTGGTCAGACAGACATTGACTGACCTAAAACAGTGTAAGTACTAGGAGAAAAGGCCCAACAGGTGACCATGGCAACACTGGCAGCTGCTTTGATTTGCAGAGTTCCCAGCCAGTGACCCTTGCTTGGTTTCTAATCCCAAAGGTCCAATTTTCCTAAGCATTTAGTTTTAAAATATTGACTTAAAGGGAAAGGACGAAGAAACTGTGGAATATATCCTGAAGCCCCATAGGAAAGGACATGGCTTAGAGACCACTGTTGCTGCCATCAAATCTTCAACACTGGACTTGAAAAGTCCAGTCCAGACCTCTGACTAGAAGCAAGAAGATAATTTGCTTTTTCATACATAGTGATGCTGTTGTTCAAAACACAGAATCACAGAATATACAAAGTTGAAGGGGACTCACACGGATCATCAAGTCCAACTCAGCCCTGCACAGAACCATCCCCAAAAGTCACAAGATGTGCCTGAGAGCACTGTTCAAATGCTTCTTGAACACTGTCAGGCTTGGTGCTGTGACTACTTCCCCAAGGAACCTGTTCCAGCACTCAGCCACCCTCTGGGTAAAGGATCTTTTTCTAATATCCAACCTAAACTTCTTTCAAGTTCTGCCACTGGTCACCACAGAGAAGAGATCACTGTTTGCCCTTCCTCTTCCCCTCATAAGGAAGTTGCAGACAGCAGTAAGGTCTCCCTTCAGTCTCGTCTTCTCCAGGCTGAACAGACCAAGTGACCTCAGCCACTCATACAGCTTCCCCTCAAGGTCCTTCACCATCTTTGTTGCCCTCCTTTGGACACTCTCTAATATCTTAATACCTTTCTTATATTGGGGTGCCCAAAACTGCACACAATATTAAAGGTGAGGCTGACCCAAAGCAGAGCAGAGTGGGACAATCCCCTCCCTTGACCAGCTGCTGATGCTGTGCCTGATGCCCCCCAGGACATGGCTGGCCCTCCTACTGACTCACATTCAACTTCCCATCCACCAGGACCCCCAGGTCCCTTTACATGGCACTGCTTTCCAGCATCTCATTCCCCAGTCTACTGACATCTGAGGTTTCCCCATGCCAGGTACAGAATCCAGCACTTTCCCTTGTTGAACTTTATATGGCTGGTGATAGCCCAGCTCTCTGATTTATCAAGGACTCTCTGCAGGGTCCTCCTGCCTTGAAGGGAGTCAACAGCTTCTTCCAGTTTTGTGTCACCTACAAACTTGCCCAGTATCCCTTCCAGTCCTGTGTCCAAGTAATCTTTGAAGATGTTGAAGAGGAGACAGGGCCCAGGATGGAGACTTGTGGAACCCCACAGTGACAAGTCACCAGTCTGATGTCACCCCATTCACTGTTACCCTCTGTGCTCGACCCATGAACCAATTGCTCACTCACCACATAATGTGTTTATGCAACTGTGTGCTGGACAGTTTGTCCAGAAGGATCCTGTGAGAGACAGTGTCAAAAGCTTTATTGAAATCTAGAAACTACATTAACTGGCTTCACCTGATGAGCTAGGTGGGTTATCTTGTTATAAAAGGAAATCAGGTTTGATAAACAGGACTTTTCTCTCATGAAGCCATGCTGGCTGTGACCAATGACTGTGTAGTCTTTCAGGTGTTTTTCAATACCTCCCAGTATAATCTCCAGGATTTTACCAGGCACTGAAGTGAGACTGACAGACCTGTAGTTTCTGGAGTCCTCCTTCTTGCCCTTCTTGAAAACTGGTACAATATTCTCCAGCTTCTAGCCAGCTGGGACCTCTGCAGATTCCCAAGACTGCTCAAAAATCATCAAGAGAGGTTTTGTGATGACATCAACCAGCTCTTTGAGGATTCTTGGATGAATCCTATCAGACCCACAGATTTGTAGGGATCCAGCTGGAGCAGCAGATCCTGCACAGTTTCAGGGTTGCCTGGGAGTTGATCATTCTCGCAGTCATGGTCCTCCAGCTCAGGGCACTGAGCCCTCCTTGGTCTGTCATTAGTATTGAAGACAGAGGTAAAGAAGCATTAAACACCTCTGTTTTGTCTCTGTCCCTGTTTGTGAGTGACCATCCTCATCCTGCAATCGACCAATGTTATTTTTACAATGCCACCATTAATATATTTGAGAAAAACTCTTCCTATTGTCCCCCACATTCCTGGCCAACTTCTATGCCAGTTGAATTTTCACCCTACAGTGGCAAACGGCATCTCTGTGTTCTTCCCATGTCACCTGACTTGGCTTCCACAGGGCATACACCTTCCTTTTTTTGTCTTATTTTCAAGAGAGGATTCCTGCTTAGCCAAGCCCACCTCCTGCCTTGTCTGCTACTGACATTTGGGAATTGCCTGCTCCTGTGCCCACTGGAGGTGATGTTTAAAAAGTAAAACAGTCCAAGTGTAATGGTGACAGAATACAAGGCAACATGTGATGAGACGTTAACATTGTGGCTTTTCCAGTGCAAAAGGGTAGGACTCCACCTTTGAAAGTGAAGCCTTCCCAAACTCTGATCCTCCAGTAGTGGGCTGGCAGTCAGAAGGGTGCTGCTTACTGTAAGCACCTTGACTTAAAAAGTTCAAATTCTGAAAAAGATGGATTCCAATGGAATTAGTGTCCTGACTCACCTTTCACAAAGCTTTCAACATGGATCTGACAGAGTCAGGAGAGGCTTAGGTTGGATATTAGGAAAAAGTTTTTCACCCAGAGGGTGATTAAACACTGGAACGGGATCCTCAGGAAAATTGTCACTCCACCAAGCATATCTGAGTTCAAGATGCATTTGAATGATACTCTCAGGCACATGGTGTGATTCTTGAGGTGTCCTGTGCAGGGCCAAGAGTTGGACTTGATGATCCTGATGGATGCCTTCCAAGTCAGGATACCCTATGATTCTATGAAAATGTCATTCCTCTGTGTTTCGTTACTGCCTAAGGGTGGACATTTTTCAGGTCCTTTTCAGTTGCTGACTCACATCCTAGCTGTTTGGTTTTCATCCTTAATGTCAGATTCATAGTAACATCATTAATAACATTAATTGATTGTCCTATAAAAGTAAATTTCAATCCAGTAGAGGCAGCATTGGAAGGCATATGGTAAGAAGCCTGCAGCAAGTTAATCTACTACTGACAAAACCCTCCTATGTCTGTGTCAGTGGTTTGACTTTGCCAATGTCTTTGTTTTATCAGTGCTTCAGCATTTCACTACCATTACATATCTTTAAAGGAGGATAGACTTCTGTAATATTTTCTCTGAAATTAAATCCCACTGCTTTCATTCTAGAAGTGCAAATCCCTCCTAGAAATTCTTTCCAGCCTCTCAGTGCCCTTTAAAGATGCCTTGCAGTTACAAACCCATTGTAACACAAACTCTCTGTGTTTCGACTCAGCTGTTCAAACAGGCAGATGACCTGAACAGTTAACACCCACTCAATTCTTTCATCTGTCCCGCCTTAGCTTTATTCAAACAGACAGTCATTTTCTGATGTTTGTATCAGGGCAAGTTCGAATCAGCATCTCTTTATTACAACACAGCACCTCTGAATAAGACACTTATAACTGCTAAAATTAAGGGAACAAAGCAAGCAAGCATGTGTTGTCAGGTGCATGTAATCCAAAAGTTTTGTGTCACTGTGCTGCAACACAGCTGCCTGGAAGAGGAATGAAAAAGTAAAGCGCTTTTTTTCTTTAAGTTCCATTCTTAAAATATCTCAAGGGATAAACTTTATTACTTTAGAGCAAATATACTTCTTTTGCATTTTGAGTCTATCTGTAAATGATTCAGAATGCATTTTAAAACTTGAAATCTGTAAAGATTTCTTCATTCTCTGACTGCACAATATAAAGAATTTTTCAAAGATAGTCTATTGAAACATGTGTCTCTATGCAACAGATTTGCATATAGACTGATCATCCATTTCACTTACAATTCCTTTACAAAGGCAAAAGGTGGATTAAATGAGAAATATGAGTCAAATTAACAAGACTGTTGAAACCAAACTTGCTCAGAAATCAAAATTCATGAAGGAGAGATAAGAAGGAAAAAGATCTCAAAGAATTCTTAATAACCTTTCCTATTCAAAATGCCAATGTGGGCAAGTAATTCAGATTTCAAAAACAATGTAAATCATGCTTTTACTAGCTTTGCACTGCATATCTTCACTGTGTTAGTGTATCATCTGCTGCCTGGAGCTTCATGAACTGGAGAGATGAGCTATCATAACAAAACTCTGTTGTGAGCTGTTTCATTGCAGTCACATTTCTCCCCACATGTGGTTGCTTTTCAGTGGTTACTGAAAGCAAATCACGTACACCGAGGTTAAAACTACATGATGTTGTCTGATAAAATGCACTACATAAAGCCAGTATCTGTGTTATTAGAAGCTTTGTGTCACTTTTTCCGGTCAGATGATGCCTGATCTAATGTCCAAGAGGATGGCAAGATTCCCATTTAGTGAATACTGGCTCAGCCCAAAACTCACAACAAATGGAAGAAAAGAAAGGAGACTGCAGGCAAATCCTCAGTGTGAGAGTTTGCTCTCAGTGATTGGCAGGAGCAGAGGTGCTAAGGGCTTCATGGCATTTGTGTTTTTCTTTAGCCATGAAGGCTCCAACATATGAGGAACTGAAGGAAGCTGCGTCTGTCATCCAGCACTACCTTGTCTGCAGGTGGGTATAACCATTAGGTAGGGACATGGGATGTAGCGTGGCCTTGAGAAACTACACTCCTATGTCTTCCGTGGCATAGATTCAGATGGAAGGTGGGGAGATATAACCTTCTGAAGTATATGAAAACTTGCAGCTAGGACACCTCCTGGAGATGACAGAGAGGGAATTTCAACTGCAGAGCTCAAGGTCTCATATTTTCTTGGGAAGAAAGCAGGTCGATGAAACAGATACCATTACTAATTTTGGAGACAGGGAGAGGGAGGCTTTAGACACAATTCCCAAACTATCTCCCAGATGAGGCCTCAGAGCATGCATGGACCCTAAAGATCAGTTCCAGGGGTTGTCGTGGGTTAGGGAGGTACTTACGGAGAACAGCCACCTACAAAGTAAGGGTAGTCTTGTAACTAGCTACATGTTAGTTTTGCAAATCTGAGAGTTGACCAATAGGCTCTTGTCCTAAACATGACCTTCCTTGAAACTCAGTGTTTTCATAAGACTTGTCCAAATTAAGTGGACTGCCCTGGTAGCTTGGTGTTCCTGGTCAAACCTTTGAATGATTCTCATAAGATGAGCTGTATATAGGTCTATCCAATGTGGATTTGTTATGCTCAAGCATATCTCAAATCCCCAAAGCAGTAAGTTTAGCCTGTGTGATCCATCAGACTGTTATGAAACAGTTTCCCTCTTCAGAGCTCATGAGTGCATTTATATGAGATGGGATATCTTGCACTAGCAGGAAGTTGTTTTTAATGATAGGTTTCAGAAGAGCCTTGCGTTAATCATTTATAGAGATTCTCCATTCAAAAATATTATTTCCTGCTGTCTGTGGAAACTTCATGCTTATTTCCTAAGGCTATTATTCCACCATCACTCTTTGAGTCACCAACTTTCTCAACATCTTTATGCTTCTCAGAGGTAGATCCAGCCAAGAACACAGCTGGAGGGGAAAAAAAAAAAGAAAAGTCACCTTTTTTTCTTTTATCAAAATAGTCAAAGTGGTATTTAGTGCTGCTTGTGATGCTTATGGGAATAATGAAAAGATATGCAAAAGAGCTACATTAGCATTGCCAGGTTGGCTACAGATGTAGATATCCCTCACTTCATCTGATGCATAACTGGCTGAGAGAACTCCTAAGTAGAGTCTCTTTATTCTTGTGCATGCTGCTGTGAAGATTACCCAAGCTGTGACTGAAGATACAATCTGAGCACAGTGATTGCTGCATTCCCAGGAACAATGACAAAGTTTTAAGATGACAAATTTACATACTTTTATCTGAAAGCAGAATCTGACTTTCAGTATCTTGATCACAGGTGACATATTAAAGAGAAAGCATCAACATATCCTCAATTGCCCATTGTGACTTTGTGTGCCCAGCAAGCAGAAATCTTACCCTTTCACCTGTCACCAAAAATGATTTGATATGGAAATAAGGCTGGAATTCCACAGTCCCACTGACCGGGTTTACTCACACTTACTTCAATGGCTATTACCATAATAAACATCACTCAAACAACAAGTGCCTGGTACTAAAGGGTTGCTTCACTAATATATGCAGGTGATAACCAGCTTGACCCTGTAGGGTGTCTGCTCTGTCCTCCTGAAAGTAACTCTCAAGTAATTATCCAGTTACTACTGAAGTAACCATCACTATTATTTTTAAAACTTTCTTTATGAGTTCAGAAAGCTTATTGCAATGCTCTTTTAAAATTTGTTTAAAAAAACCCTTCAGTTTTACTAGGAAGTGCTCACTCTGTGTCTGCATGTGTGTGTGTGTGTGCGTGCGTGTGATCCCATACTGCTACTGCTCTGGGGATGATAGATCTATACTGTGATATACACTTTAGGATCTTCTGAAGACTCTTTTATACCAGTGGTCTAAAACAAAGTTTGTTTAATTGAAATGTAAACCCTACTCTAAAGAGTCACAAAAAAACCGTATATTCTTTTCAAAATACCAATAAGCATTTAACAGAATTAGAAATGTTCTAAGTGAAAGCAAAGGATTAGTCCCACAACACCAAGAAATCTCTCTGTAATCATTATAACAGGGTCTGCAGTACTTGCAGAGCGGGATCAGTGTCTGGAAACAAGCATATTAAAAAAGCAAATCAATCCACAGGTGTAGCTCAGATATTCCAAACTCTTGGCTGGCATACACGCAGTTCCCGTCCAAGGGTCAGAGAATAATTCATCACTTACTGCCCTGAAGCTAAACCAGGACACAATACAGCACACATTGTTCTTCTTTAGAGTTTCCTCAGTACCCGGTACAGTCCCAGTCTGTCTGTCCCAGCTCTTCCTGTTTCTGAATCATACAGTTTCTCCAAGTCCCAAACAAAGGACGCTCAATGCAAATAAAAAGATAGGCCGATAATGATGTTTCCTAAATATTTGCTATGGGTGGGATTTTCTCCATCAGCCAACATAGGGGAAAAACAGATAAGGGACAGTTGCCTAAACCAAATGTCCCTAGCAGCCAACTTGAAATATGTGCTGGTCAGCAGAAGGGTTTAAAGTATCAGAAGATAATAAAAGTAGTCAAAAGGGGGATGAGTAAAGGGAAGCCCCTGCCAATACTTACTGGGTTTGATGTAAGTTCACTTTCCCTGGATCCATTTTTGCTGTTGTAACAGCTTTATGAAAAGATTTTTAGTGCTTAAAAGTCATCCAAGTGGCATGTGATTGCTAAGAGCACCCAGGAAAGAGGGGGCTGAAGGATGGGGAGATGAATGGAAAGGAGAAATATGTGGAAGGCCCAAATGCCTATCTCAGTATAAACACAACTAGCATGAACCTCTTGACCTTTTGAATTGCCCACAATTGCTAGATGTTAAATGCTTCTGGAAGCAGTTCCATACTGGTTTTGTTTTGCATAATTAAAGGAAGTTTGCATACTAATTCATTAACCTGTTGTGATGTCACAAACCACTGAAGCTCTGTGAGGAAATTATGTAAAGTGGAGGTGTGACACAGCTTCCTGATTTGGTTATTTTGTGCTTATATGATACACTTAACTAAGTGCCATGTATGAGGAACACCTCAGGCTGGAAATGTCATCCTAAACTTGCTTAATCAGCCAGTTGAAGTCATTGCATGTGGTTGAACCCAAACTTCCTCAAGAGGTCCCACCATCGATCAGAAGGAGGTAGCCATAGACACAAGAAGTAATCATGTTACCAGAAGAAACTGTTTACAATCTGACAAGTCTCATAGATTTTTTGTGCTGCACAGCATTGAAAAATAAGAGCAAAAGCACATTGATGAAGAGATTCAAGCTGTGTTTTTGATTACCTGTTTGATCATTGTGCCTTCATGCTTCTTCATGCCTCATATTTTCATCCAAATAACTAACTTCCTGAAGTTGATTGTGCTGTCATTTATTCTCCCTGGGGCTGAGTTAGAACAAATCGAAAGAACTAGACAAGTCCATTGCAATCCAATGAGTGGTTAACAACTAAAGACCCTCTATTTGTTTGGATCCTAAAGTGCCCTAGGAACTGTATTGAAAACAAGCTCTTCAACAAGATGATGTTGAATTTTCCCCTGTGATTACCTAATTTGTCTGGGTTGCAACTACACGATCCAGTACTATAGAGGCTGATGTATAGTCTCATTTTCCCTTATGGCTTTCTCCCTTTGTAGTTTGCTTTTAATACAATTTAAAGGTCAAACTACATAGGCCTGTGGATCTTTCTCTACTTGCAATAATTGTATTAGAGCCTCCCAATGTTATGAGCCCTTTTCAGATTTCTCTGGTGAGCTTTGTTGATGTGAGAAACACAGGAGCTGAGGACATCCAGATGGAGAAACTGAGTTTCAGGTAGCAAAGATCAGAAGCAAGAAATACTTAAAAATAGTGCCTATATATATAGTCAACCCCCAAAATAATGAGCTTTTGTCTTGTTTCCTCTCTTGTTAGGATCATGTCCTCTTAGAAGAGGTTTCTCCTTTTAGCACTCAAGCTTTCTTTCAGTGCACAGGATTCATCATAGAGCCAGTGGTAAATCTGATGTTAGGTTTGATGCGACCACAGCCCTGCTAACACTGCAATTAGCAGCCACAATCGGAAGATGAAAGATAAGTAAAACGAGCTATTGCTTGCTTGGCTTTGTCCTAATTACTTCTCTGCCAACAGCAGGCCACAACCTGCACTTGAACATGGTTGTCAGTTCAGCACCCCTCCAGCCTACAGTGACTTGGAAGCTGTTTTTCTGCAACAGAGGCTGATTACTGAGAAAAACAGTTAGTGGCTTCACGCTCCAGTGCTGCTCCCAAGGGCTGAGTGGTCACCGGAGCTATGTCGGGTGACAGGAAGTGGGGAAGCCAAAATGCCCCAGGAGCAATTTAAATGCCTAGTTAGAGGCATCTGAGGTCATCAATGACCATGTCACTTCACCTTCCGCTGCTGTTCCAGAAGAGTCTGTGTTGGACATGGGTCATAGCTGAATTTGTCTCCTTGGTTCTCTTATGTCTGGGCACCTGAATTGCTCTGCTTGTGCTGTGATTGTCCCAAATCAGTAAAAATGTCCTTCTCACTAATCTTTGGCTTGTACATCTGCTTTTTCAAAAATAAACCCAGCCAGACACAAGGACCAAAATATTCTTGCCCTTGTACCCTGTCATCTTCACTGCCTTCCAGAGGCTCCCAGATAGGTCCCAAAGCCTGAGGAGATTATTCTCATCCTCGCCACAAAAACATTATGAGCTACTTGAGAACTGCAGCATTGCCTTTAAATTTGCTCTTTATACTCAACAGAGAAGGAACAGCTGTTTCTAATTTTTGATAATACACCTCACATATGATTGGAAATTTCAAGTGGTAAACAAAGTTTGTCAGTTCTGTGAAAACATTTCCTTGCTGTGTTTGCAGTGTGGGAGCACAATATTTTTGCACAAGAACATTTTGATGATGATGAACATTATCCATTTCTTAGGAAGAAAGATGCAAAAATGTGGTTGTTTCAAAGTGACATTGAGAAAGAAAAACCTTTTCATTTCATTTCAGCTCACAATGTCAATTTATTATTGAAGAGACGTTGTAACAGCATTCCTTCAGTCCAGACAAAACATTTTTCTCTGCTTCTCTTCTAGTTCCTCCACTTTCCATATCTCTATCATTTGTCTAAAAACCAAATACCTAAAATAACAACAACTGGGTAAAATTTATTAGGCAGCTTAGGGAGCCGTTCTGTATTTTGTTCACATTCAACTTTAACTGTGACTGAAGCTGATGTGAATTTAACTAGTAATCTCAACAGAAACAAGACCATGTCCCTTGGTGGAAGTGTCATGACTGTCTTCCATGAACTTGCTCATACAGAATTTTATTTCTTTCAGACTCTGTATGGATATGAAAGCTATTCCAAGAAAAAGAGAGACTGGGAGAGTTTCCTTCTCTTTTCACTAAAGGACCATCTAGTGAGTGTCTCTTAAACTAAGGTGGAAATGGGGTTCACTTAAGTTTCCAGGCTCCTGTAGCTTTTAATCTGCATCACAGCACCAATGTTTCAGCATTAACAAGTACAGAGAAAATAATGATGTCAGTCTTGCAGTCTACATGGAGAAGCAAAAGAGGAGCGTGCATCAAAGGAACACAAAAATTAAGGACATTTTCAATAGGTAATGGGATTTTTTTTCCAAACTCATAAATCCTGATGACTTTAGAAAATCAATTTTCCAGTTTTGTGAATGTGATAAGCCTTAATAAATTAGTCTGAGCAATGCTGCAAAACCTGTATAGAGTTGCTGCATTATAGTTAAACAGTGGATTTTCTGAATGTGAAAAGCAGAAAGGCAGCTGTCACTTACCTGTCCTCCTGTCATGGTAGTGAAGCATGACTGGGAGATGTCACTGTCGTACTAGTACCTGCTATGTCCACACAGCACCACTGGAATTCCAGAGCTTTGACCTCACAATCTTCCTGTCTGGGAGGAGAAGGTGTTTCAGTTTTTACACTTGATTTTTCTGTGTGTAAACATTAGGTAGTTTGAGGCACTTTGTGGAGTGTAAGAGCTGACCATGCTTTGCTGTCAACATGGTTACCATGTAAAGTGAAAGAAGAAGAGGATCTAAAGTGCTGAAGGTAGGTAGAGGACAACCAGGACCGTAAAGAATACCTGGATTTGAAATGGAATAAATCCAACTAACTGAAAAGTAAATCACACAGAATAGTTTAGTTTGGAAAAGACCTCTAAGACCATTAAGTCCAATCTTTGACTGAGCATCACTTTGTCAACTAGACCATAGCACTAAGTGTCACATCCAGTCATTTCTTAAACACTTCCAGGGATGGTGAATCCACCACCTCCCTGGGCAGCCCATTCCAGTGCTTAACAATCCTTTCTTTTCATGAAGAAATTCTTCCTGATATTCAACCTGAATGTCCCCTTGTGCATCTTGAGGCTATGTCCTTTCTTCCTGTCTCTAGTTGCCTGGGAGAAGAGGCTGACTCCCACCTCACTACAGCTTCCTTGAAGGTAGTTTATATAGAGTGATAAGGTCTCTCCTGAGCCTCCTTTTCTCCAAACTAAACGCCTCTGGCTCTCTCAGCAGCTCTTCTCTAGATCCTTCACCAGCTTTGTTGCCCTTCTCTGAACATGTTCCAGCACCTCAGTGTCTTTCTTGTAGTGAGAGGCCCAGAACTGGACTGAAAGAAATGAGGATCTGTTATGGGTTTCCACATGCACAATTCTTCATGACCTCATGTGCTCCGGTTCTTATGGGTGCTACCTGAATGGTGACTCACAAACCTCTCTTTTCAGTTGTGACCTTTTGCCTACTGCCCAGTCTCGTATTTCTGACAATATTTACTACGTAAGTCAAATAATTGAATTTTAAAAATACTTCTACTTTTCCCCTCCACAGCAGACCTAAATGCTTTTTCCTCTACAAGTACAATTCTAGTTGCTGTGCTTCACATCTTCTCATAGGTCCACACAAACTGCTTGCTTGGGATTTCAGTCCTCCTGGGTGTTTCACCACTCATTTCCTTATTGTGGGTGCTATCTCCACATTCTCATGCACTAAACCTCTTTCCTTTTACTGTTCAGATACTTCTTTAAATCATTTTTATTACACAGACACAGACAAAAAGCACGCAACACTTCACTTATTTGCACTGAAACTGATACTTTTGTCTTTGTACCAGTATGATTTTGATTGCAAACCCCTTCAGGCAATTTTTAGTGCAAGAGCACTGTTGCAAATTCAAAGTTGCACAGCTCCAATGCTACTATCCTGCACTGGCAAAATGTATTTGCTGCTGAAATGCAAGACTTTTTTCTCCTTGATTCACTATTTCATACTGCTTTCTCAGACTTTACAAGAGTTCAAAGATGAGAAGTTTTCCCTTGAATCTGATTCTTATGTATAAATTTCAAGAGAAAAATAACGGGTTTCTTTAAGGTACAGAAGTGTTTGGATCAATGCCCCATTTAGCAGTATGGACAAGTCTATAACCTGTACTGTTCTATGAACAATAATACATTAGTCACAAAGAACATCAGAAGTTTCTTAAGGCAACACTATTCCTTGGACTTCACTAACATTAGCCCCTCCCCGTGCATTTTGCAACTATTTCCTGTTCATTTACAGGGTGATTGACCCTTTGTACACTTTACTATCCTCATTTAACGGCATTATTGAACCCATATCTTAAATAATGTTACTTTCCAAAAGGTTCCAACTGTTCCGTCAAGAAGTGTGTGACACTGATTCTGCACTCTCTGCTTGAAGACACTGTGCACCATGTAAATGTCCTGCTGGCAGTTTTCAGAATGGGGTACCAAATCACAGCTTCAAATCAACATGCAGAAAGTCTCCCTTTCAGTTTCACTGAGATTAATTACTATTTTTAAATGCCAAATCCAGAGAACACTTCCAAGTCCCAGTACATTCCATTAGCACTCTGTTCTTGCCAGCATAGGAGGCTCATCTGCTGATGTAGACAGTGCCCACTACTGCGAGGTGTCTCCCTGCATTCTCACAGGTGAAATTAGGGGCTCAGAGAGGAAAAGGGATTGCAGAACTACTGAAAATCAACCTGGCATTAACTTCTGTGAAAGTAGGGGGGCATGTCTAGAAGAGCTTTTATTGACTTGAGGCCCATGCTAAATACCTTTCCTCCCAGTACTGAGGATTTCATCAGCTTGAGACTGATTAGCCATGCATAGCGGCAGCAAAAAGAGTTCCCCTAAACACAGTCACAGAGCAATAGTCATTTTGGGAGGTAGGAGGTGTGTGTCTGTGCATAGAAAGTATAAAACAATTTGGAAATAATGTGAAAATAGCTTTCAGATACAAAAATATTCACCTTTTCACCATCATGCTCTGCCTTTTGACCTGTTTGTTGTAGTGGACTCTGTGCAGCTGTAAGGTCAGCAAAGACAGTGATCAATCTTTGTAATTATATGTCTAGTACATCTGGAGCGCCATCAAAATTATTTAATTATGGCAGAAATTAAATCAAAATAAATCAGGAATGAATCTGTGCACCACACTTCTCACTTCCTATTCTCCTGTCCTGGCTACAGCTACTGTAAGTAGAACATAAATAGCAATAATATTTATTTATAGCAGAAATTACACTGACTAAAATATGGAACCAAAGGGTCATGGATGCCAAATCAGGTTGTCTCTACGTCCACAAAAAAAGTTTAATGAAGACAAAGTTAGAAATATTCTTTCCTCAAAGTTCATTCTTGTCTACTTCTTAATTAATAAGTGATAAATATTTCCCCAAGGCCGGTGCTAAGCAAGTGAATCACCTACACTTGGCAGTGGAACATGAAGACCAGGTGAGAACATCCGGCCAGGTAGAACCTGTACTAGAGGCTTGTCCAAACATTGGACTTCTATAGACATGAGATTGTACATGTCTCTATGTCCATCTTAGCCTACATCAGGAGTGTGCATTTAACATGGGTGTCCCAGTCACCCCCACATGCTGCATACTATCATATTGCAAATCATCTTGGGTTTCATGAACCAGACTACTGGAGACGTGCCTTGGCCACCTATTGATGTCCTGTCCCTGGGACCAAACCAGAGACAAGATCTAGTGAAAAACTTGCAGACGTTCAGTCCTACTTTTGACTGCTATGTATGCCTAAAATAAGACTGAGTGAATTGCCCTCTGGAAGCTCCTGTTCTCCTCAACTGACTCTGCAGGCGTCTGAAGTTGCCTACCTCAGATACAGATTATTGACTTGACAGACGTATAAAGCTAGGGAAGATAAATCCCATCCTAGGCATCTAATTCAAGGCAAAATGAAATGGTCCTCATTCTTTTAAACACAGTCACACAGAAGACAAGCTTAATATATCTTCCTGCTCTTTTTTTTTTCACCTTCACAGTGTAGAACATGCTAATGACAACACATTAAATAATGACAGGCAGACAACTGTTCTCACAGGGATGTGGCTGAGTCTGCTTTGACTCTCAAAGGGCTCAGTGTTTGTCCAACTCCTCTGGTTTCACCTAATGAAAGAAAATTCACCTCTCTGGAAGTTACAGAATTGCAAGTTTCACATTTACAGCTGCTGAATATTTTTTGCATCAGGACATGACAATGGATAATGTTCATACTGCAAAAAACTGGCATTGCTCCCATGTGGCCAGCCCTGACCTTTGACCAGTTTGCTTCATTATGCAGCCCTGTGGACTTGAAGCTTTGCTATCAGCAGCAGGCCAAAGCACAGCACTGTTGTAAAACACCTCGCCATAAAAAACCCACATAGAACAGGCCAGACTTTCAATGGTTAAAAACAAATTCCGTGACAGTGCAGGTGAAGTCACCAAGAAGTGCACTAAGAGAACTCCACCAGGCTCTGCAGGTTCTTTGGGGCAGTCAGCTGGTCAAGGCTGGCAGTGGCATGGCCAGTCAGGCACATTGACTTCTGTCTCCATTTTGCCTCCACAACAGCTTTTCTTTGTCAACCTCCCTAGGTTTGTCACTCTTCTGACTGTTTTATCCTATATTATTTTTGAATGCTTTTCTGTTTCTGATACACAAGGAGGAGTATAACTGTTGAAAGGAACAGGCAAGGCCATGGCCATTCCTTGCAGGGTTTTTTTAGCATACACCCCAGATCGGACGACCTTTCAGTCAACTTGTTACTGCAATTGCTCAGTTACAGCTAATTCTATTCTTTGCCATCTCCCTCTATGCTACTTTTATCCTGTTGCTCTGCGTTTATGGCCATAACATTTAACTGCATATAGAGAAAAAAAAAGAAAAGGAGAGTAAAAAAGCATCTACAATGTATGAAATCTGCTGACTTTGTCACATATGAGTTGACACTGAAAGAATTGCTTCTTATTGCTTAGACATGCTCTAGTCATGAGAACATCATCAGTCCCATAACAGGAATCTTGGTCAAAATCATAGTAAAGACTTCCTGCTGTGGTTTGCCAAGTTAAAGTAATAATACACTCATCAGGTATAAACTCCACTGCACTTTACTTTGCAGCCTGTGGAACGAGCAACATGTAGGTGCATTTCCAATGCTGAGTTCAAGCCTCTGACTGACTCTAATTTTCTAATGAATCTAAGGAATAATTTCCTAGCTGAACTTGGGGACTTCCCATGAGTTTGATCAAATCTGTGTCATGGCACAGTTCAGTTGTTGGAACAGTTTTAGTGTCTCATATTATATATTATACTGCATCCAGATCTCACCTGTGCTGACCCCAGCCATGACTGGCAACTATGTTCAAAAAATATATGGAGGGGAGACAGGGTTTATTTCTCACTTCTTCATATTAAAAATACTTATTCCAGAGCCCAGCAGTCCACTTACTTTTTCCCGGAGTGTCAGAGAGTGAGAATGAGTTAGACTGTTGTCTGGAAGAGTGGCCATCTCCTCTGCTTTTCTGTGTCAGCTTCCTCACACAAACAGACAACCTCTTTTATACAACCTCTCTCCTGCAGAAGTGCTACATGATGGTTTATTATTGGTCGTTTTTCTCTCTTTTTATGCTGTTTCCTCCACTGTGTTTCCTGGGTTTTGTCCCTATCTTGAGAAGCATAAGTAGGGGTACTGCCCTGTTTTTACTTGGCAAAACTGAATTGTCCTGTGGTAAAGGCAAAAGTTTCAACACTGCAGAGGTTTATTATCCCCCTGGCATGGCAAATACAGAATGGCAAAGACAGGGTGGCAAAGGATGAGCAGAAGCAAATGAATAAACAAGGGGGAAATGGGGACAACTACCACTGGAACATTTGCTCTCCTAGAGGACCTACAGCTACTGCAGTCTGGCACTCACTGCAAGAACCTCTTCTCCTCTGGGACATTGGCTCCCTGATGGCCAAAGCCCACCTGGGCTATACATCTTTGAGTGAAATTATGCTATATAAACTCAGCTATATGTTTTCCCAGGTAAGAGCATTCCCTATTAATAATGTTCAGAAGCTTATGCTGCAAATCTTCTGGGAAAATTCAGTGACATAAAGAATGCTTTAGCTTTCAGCTGACCTAAAACTATGCAACATACTATTACTTCACACTAGCACTGAGCACATGGTCTGATTCACAGTTGTTCACAAGCAGAAACAAGACAACTTAAAAGGAAGCAGTTACAAACAGAGGGATTGGTGTTTCACTTCATATGATTAGCTTTTGTCTCATTGCTTGTGCATCCTTCAGAGCTTATGGTTCAAAAGATAATGAAATCTTTTCAATATACCTCTGGTCATTGAACCTGTACTTAGATCATAATTTTAATAAAATAATGGACAACTTTGCTGTAACTAGCCTCTAAGAATTCTGGACTTCTTTTTTGTCTTTTTTTTTTCCCCACAGCTCTGGGTAAGTATTTGGTTTCTTAGTGCTCATCTAATCATAGAGTAAATTCAGCTTGTATTTTGATGGTTCATTTGTGGTGTGGATTTTTGGCAGTATGGGAATTACATAAGTGATTTTTTTTCCAGCACTGAAACACGAATAGCACCTGCTGAGACATCCATGTCAGAGGGGTGTGCACTGCTTATCAACAGCAATTCTTGGATAAAAAATTAGTAAGACAAGAAGCCACTGCTTTTGCAATGACATTTGCTTTGACTGATCAGCAGAATTTGAACCTATGACCTTCAGTGTCATAACACAGATTACTTAAGTAATGTCATTATCTGGCAGAAGGAAGGTGTTATGCTTTAAGGAGACTGGCAAAGTCCACACTTGTTTTATAAACCTGTTGAACCAGAATATTAAGACATAATAAAAAGACACTGACAATTCCATTACAGTGTTGTTTTATGTTTACATAAGGATGGCTTTAACATATCTCAGATTTGAGGGAGAAGAGGAAGAAAGTGGTTTCCTAACAGGGAATAAAGATTTCTTTTTTCTTCATATGGCCCCATTTCTAAAGGAAAAAAGTGTCTGGCAAGAAACAATCCTCTACTGAGTCTGAGGGAAAGTCTACATTGTGCAAGACTTGCAGGAAATGCGGACTTCACAAAAGAACAGCACCCAGGTTCCCTCCCATGATGACTGTCTGTGATACTCTGGCCATTATAATGAATAAGTGAAAGACAAGCAAGAAAGTGCTCAAGAAAAAAGTACAAAATTGCACTCCCTTTGTCTTAAGCTGGACTACTGAGACTTTCTGCAACTGCAGGCTGCGGATATCAAAAGAAAACAAACACAACTAATTACTTCTATCCAATTTTGGCAATGTTTATTTAAATTTCCTTTAGGAATTGACTGGTAGTCCTGGAAAGACCCAGAAGATTTTATTCCATGGGGAATTATGGCGGAGGAAATGGACATGAAAAAGAGGTTCCATTACGTTTCAGTTATCTTTAATGAACAAGGTACTCAAATGTGTCCCCTCATAAAGGCTCTTTTGGCCAGGGCAGAGCTCAAAAGGAAAGCAAAGAACATGTACCTCCTAGATACATTGAGGCTTTGTGCACAGTGGGGATTGAATTGAAGGAAATGTATAAACTAGTCAGCCTGTGATAACATCATCCACCTAATCCCCAACCAACCCTCCCCAGCCTCCAAGTCCTCACTAGGGGATTTTGGAAGCTGACTGATAGGTTTGCAGGATCCACCTCCCATATCTTTCTGAACATTTTAGAGAGATTCTGGCTGCTATTTCCCTAAAGAGGCTTTTTAGCTTTTCCTTTGATTTTTTGATAATTCTCTTAAAAAAAAACAACACAGCTATATAAAGAAGAAAATCGTCCTCTGATGGAATCTGCCAACAACAGGTTATGTAAGAGCTCTCAATGAATGAAACTGTGAATATTATGTCTGGCAGTATTTCTTGTGAGATGTTAACAGCACAGCAGTTAGAACGTTACAGATTAAAAAGAGATGCCTGAGGATAAACCTGTGCAGTCTGACTCCTCTGGACATCAGGAGACATCTGTATGTTTTGTTCCTCTGTTCTATGCATCTGGCTTGGGCTAGATTGAGTATTATAATTCATTAATCAATTAATAATCAATGAACCAGTTGTCTAAGACATTCTTGACCCTTCAGTTACTTGCTCCATCCACCTGTCAGTGTCCGCTCAGAAAGGTGGCAAAATTTGGCATGAAGTGGAGAAAATAAAATATGTCTCTGTCTCAAGTGATTGCAATGCGTGGTCAGTCATGTAAGTGCAAATGCATGGTCATCCACACTATGAACTATAGCAGCTGTGGGGTGAAGGCACATCATCCTCTGCCATCCTTGCTGTGACACAGAAGTGAAGAGCTGCTCAGAGAGATGGATGATGTCACAGCCATTCATCTCTGAGAGAGCCTCACTTGGTCCCACCAAAACCACTCCAAACAGCAGGAACCCAGCCATCTTTGCAACACAGCCTTGTTACCTGTGGCTAGAGTCAGGCCAGCAGCACTTTTGGTCTCACTCATTCAGGGTCATTTGAACCTCAGCCTTGGGTAAGCTTCATCTCTTCCTGCTGCATGGCATGCCTAGCTGCCTGAAACCCTGGAGCTGCATATTCTGTGCCAGAACACTGTTCAGACTAACACATCTACATGTAACTGGATAAGCCCATTGCCATCTTTTCCACTTTCTGGCATGCCCCCTGTCTTCCTCAGTGCTTGACAGCTGTGCTTGCTCTTCCTGGCTGCCCTGTCCCATAAACAGTGCTGGGGAAAAGCTGTCCTTCACAGCAGCCCCAAGCAGCCTGGACAGAACCTGGCTTTAGCCAAGCCGCCTGGAGCGGTGCACTAGGAGGGCTGAGAGGGTTTGAGGGAGGTGCAGGAATATCTCTTGAGAGGGTTTTTGAACTCCTCATGCTACTCCAGAGGAAGGAACAGGGCAATGAAATGAAATTGACAAACTGTTTCTCTGGAACCAGGATTTTTATTCTCAGCATGATAAGTAATTCTGATCTTGTTTTCCAACAAAATGGAAAAGGAAATCAATGTTTAGAAAGTTGCAGGGGAAGTAGAGAATGTCTTGAGAATTAAATGGACTGAAGGGTAAGAAGCCTCTGCCGGTGAATGAGTCAACATATCCTTAAGTTTAATGCTTAAAAACCTGGTGGATTTTATGAAATGAGATCATGGTTTCTCCCCATTTTAAGGAAGCACATTCACATACTGAAAAAACAGCAAAGGCCAAACTAATGTGCATTACTCGGCAAGTGCAGCAGACAAGCCAGATGGATATCCAGTGTGCTGCAATCCAAATGGCAGCCTAGGTAAGGCTCAGCAGTTGGACAGAAAAAAGAAGAGCATGCACAAATATTTGCCATGCATATGCTGAGCAACTGCTGCATGTCTTCCATAGCAAAACCCACGCAATCCCATGTTCCTCCCCTGGTAAAGTGCCACAGCTGATGGAAAGGCTGTTGCTGTGTGGCACCAATGTGGCCTGTGTGACTGCATTTGTGTCTGCAAAATGCCCCATTTTTCTACAATGATACAGTTTTAGATTATGAATAATTTAGATAACACAGTAATTAGAGCCATTTAAATATATAATCTAGGCAGAAGGTGAATTCTTTCCAGATGAGAAAGTTCCCTTTGGACTGAGCCACGTTGCCAGTGACCTGGATATGGAACATCTCATGGGTGTATGTTTGATTCTTTGTCCCTCTGAAGGACCTTCAGTCTTCTCATCTGTTGAATTGGCATCTTTCAGTAGCACTAAGTTCTCTTTGAATTGTAATTGGTAAGTAATCAGGAAAAAAACCTTTTCTGAAGACACAATATTATCTGGGGAGTCTTGTCTGCAGAGAACAGTATCTTAGGAAAGGCCTTCACCTAAAAAATTACAAGTCCATGACACACTTTCAAGAAGTCCTTGATTTTTCTTTTGTTTTCTCTTTTGACTTTTGCTTGTAATGCAAAGGTCTCATCAGTCTAATCTGACTTTGTAAAACAATTTCATTTGAGGCACAGAAGCAGAAACATGTGAGGTGCTTGTAAACACTTCAAACATTATGAAGGATTTCTTTTCTGCCAGGATCTCTCACTATACCTGATGTAGATATTTTAATAAATATCAGTAAAACACTTTTCTGGCATTGCGCTGAGCCATTGCCCACCACAGATAAAAAAAAAAAAAAGGAAGAAAAATCTGCAAAGATGTGCCTGTATAGCCATTTGCATTGTCATGAGAAAGAAATTATTTCCGATGAAGATAAAGAAACATGGCTAAGAGGAGTATTCATCTACACTCAGTGACCAGTGACATAGCAGAAAGTGTCCTCTCCATCTGAAGCAAAATCATTTTGATATTCTATCAATACACTGAAATTCTCTTAGGAAAGTGCTATTCCTTCAAAAATGGTTTTGTTTCTGACTGTTCACTGAAGAAAATATGCAGAAAGAGGAGACATTCACTCTGTAGCATAGTTACTCCTGAAAAAAAAGGAAAGTAAGACAGGTAATGATGGCATTGGAAAGCATTCTCTGTGCCTTTTTTCTTTTTTTTTTTTCTTAATTGTATGCTTAACAATATATAATGGTCTTTTCCTTGATCAGGGGACTGTGGAGCATTCTGATGACACTGTCAGACAGTGGGGTCTGTCGCGCAGGAGAGGGTAAAAGTACGTTATTATCTGATTTTCCAGATTAGAGGCTGAGGCACACAGAGATTTATCAAACAGCTGAAGCCTGTACTTGAGCCAAGAGCTAACCGTGGATCTCTATAGCCACATTAACTATAAGAACAATATTCATGACTGCAAACTGTTGACAAACTATGTTTCAAACTGTGATTGCAAAACAATAGGAGCTAAACAGAAGACTTAATAACAAGTCTCTAAGGAGCAATGTTAAAGTATCTTTTTCCTTGTTATTCCAGTAGTGCCCAGAGACTTTGCATTTGGTTGAGGTCTCTGTTCTGTTGGACACTATATAAACTTAGCAAAAGAGATTCTCTCAGCCAACCAAATGACAAAATACAACATGTGTTTCGGGAGAACAGTCATTTCAGATTTAGCCCTAGGCATTAAATGAGTTCTTTCCTTAGTAGGTATGCACAAAGATTGTCTGTAGCCTGTACCCAGAGAAGTTGTTTGGTGTATTATTCCTTATTTTGATTGTACATCCAGTTTGAAAGCCTACTGATATTTTTGAAATTCTTTTCCTTGCCTTCTGGCCATTTCAGACCTCACACTAAAAAAGAAAAAATGCTGAATCTTGTTGTGTTTGTGTGGACAAAAAATCATCTAGATGAATTTTTAAGTTTTTCAAGTAGAACGTGTCCTCAGCTTTCCCTATAAGAGGGTATGCAGTGATAGAACAGGAGGAACAGTTTCAAATGGAAAAAGGGTACATTTAGATTAGATACTAGGAAAAAATTCTTTTTCTGTGAGGGTGGTGAGGCACTGGAACAGGTTCGCCCAGAGAAGTTATGGATGTCCTATCCCTGGAAGTGTTCAGGGCCAGGGTAGATGGAGCTCTGAACAACCTGGTCTAGTGAAACATCTCCCTATCCACATCCAGGGGGATTGGAACTAGATCATATCTAAGTTTCCTTCCATCCCAGTCCATTCTATGATTCAAGCTTTTCATCCTTTGATCTAAAGAGCAGGGACTAGCATACTGTCATCCGTAAATTTGAAGAGCTTCTCTTGATAAATCTGGTTTAAAGCAAAGACTGATAGCATAAAATCAAAATATTAAAAAATTTTGAATAATTTTACCATGGCTGTGTCAGATATTTTGTCCTGTTTTGGGGGGGTGGAACTGATGTTTTAATGACGTTCTAGTAAAGATTGTTGCAGATTTTTGACCATGTTCATGCTTTAGCAGACAGAGCTTAAATAGGAAATTAGACTAAACCATTGCATTTTCTTAGTCTGATGGTTTTTGTGTACTATAACACACTGTTTTCAGCCTCAGAGCAGCAGGAATTTTCCACCCCCAGCCCCCATGCAGCCTGACTCATGGAGAAATTGCTACTGAGTGGGTGAAAAATTTAAGTCAGGTCATTGCAGGTTCTTGCAGAATGATACACTACCAGCAATATGTAATGAAAATTCATCTCATGTTGTGAAACATATTGAATTGCTAAAATCAACAAAACGCTGGCAGGGAATGTTCTTTGAGGTTATCTTTAGATTGAATCTGCTTGGACTTTTGACACCTACTCAGCAATGTCTCTTGGCACACAAGAAACATCTTATCAAAATGCTGAAAATGTTTAGTCAGTAACTAATTTATTCCATCATGAATGTCTTTGTTTCCTGAATTTTCTCCCTCTTTCTTTTTTATTTAGTGTTTGGATGCTTAGATGTAATCATGTAATAGGCAGGAGGTGAAGGAGATACAACTTGTGACCTTGAGAAGAACTTACCTCTCAGAGAAAAAGGTTATTCATATAAATTGTATTTCAGTAAGTTTTATGCTTTCACTACATTAAGTTCACTTGTTACTACTGTAATGTTACATGCATTTATTTTATGCAGGTATGAGCTCTAGTCTTGCCCACTGGTGGGCAAACCGGTCACTTTTAAGGAGCTATGTACTTGTGCACTATATATACATAAGTTAGTGTGTTACTTGGGTGTCACAACAATACATGCTTACACTTCAATTATTTTTCTCTAGATCTTGTGCAACAATTACACAAGCAACACGTGTATCTATGTTTGCATACATAAATATTTGTATAAGTGCTGATGTCAACACACATACATGTGCACACATCTGAGAGTTGCAGAGCAATAAAACTATATATGAAGTGAATATGTATTACCAACCAGAGTAGTACCATACAAGATGACAGATTCACAAATCTCTCTCTACAGCTGTTCATATGTTCATACAAATCTTGTCAATCTCTTTATAGCACAAGATTGTCCAAAGCATGTATCTTCTCACACAAGCTTATAACCTTATATTAAGTTTGGAAGCTAAGAGTATTGTAAGAAAAAATTAAAACAAAAAAAAATTAAAAACAAATTTTAAAAAATGTGGTACATACAAACAGATGACACATCCCACATGTACAAGGAACAAAGTCCATTTTGTGGGAACACAAATCCACGTGGGGATGCACACAAGGCATTAGCACACATATAAATGAGGCTGGCTATGTGAACTTATACCTACAAATAGTGCCATAGCCTCAGCTGCAAACTGATTAATTTTTCCAGAACATGGATTTATCACCTACTTAGCCATCAGCAGTCTGTTTTAATAATTGCAATTCAGCACCCTCACAAAATACAACCATACATTCTCTCCAAACCTCCTTACTGTCTTGTCTTCAGATTTTATTTCTGCAAGTGTGTGCTTCATGTATTCTTAAAAGTCTAACACTCTGAACCTCCCTACTCAGTCCTTGAACTACTTCAAGACAAAACAACACAAAACTAAATTCTAAACAAAAGACAGTACGACTCAAGTACACAAAACATTTCAAAAGTAAAAAGAAAACAGAGATAAATCTTTCTTGTCTGTAAAATCCCAGCAGGAAAGCTAAGTTAGGGCTTTAACAGAACTGCCAAAATATTTATACTTCAATTTGAAGGTGTGAGCACGCAGATATCTTTTCAAGGACGAAAGCAAGACTGTAAATTTTGAGCTTCTGTTATGTGTTACAAAAAAAAAAGTCAGAAAATTTCTTTAAATGTTGTTTCTTCTAAACAAGAGTAAAGCAAGGATGTTATGAAGGTTATAGAGGGAAGCATGTCTTTTCCATAACTGGTAAGCTTGACAGAATCTGCTCTAGAAAAGATTTAACAGCAGTCAAGAGCATAATTCTTACAGTGAATAATTATAATACTAGACTTCACCTAAAAAGCAATAATACTAGAGAATGAGAGATGCACTGCATGAAAGGTTTTAGATCTTATCATATGCCTCATGAGAGTCTTGCAGCATTCCCATCTTACAGAACTGGAGCAATACAAACTCCCTTGCTGCCACAGGGTTGAAGCAACAAAAACAAGTCTTTAAAGTAAGTGAACAGTTTTATGCGAGGCTTCATTCTTTAGCCCAGCCAGCTTTATTGCAAGCAGGCATTGTACATAAACCTTATTCTCCCCAGACAGGTTTTGTTGCAGTTGGTAGCCAGGAGGAGACAGACTGCACTAAAGAGGAAATGAAGGAAAATACCACACTCTGAGGAATTTTTATTGAATTCCAGTCTATATTCCTTGTCTTTAAAGAGTGTGATGTTATTTCCAGACTTAATCTTATACAAGTAGATTGTGACCCTGGTCCTCAGAACAACAAGCCAAAAGTTTTCTCTGCGTGGAAACAATCCTTGACAGAAGAGGTTTACTGAGTATCACAGATATTATTCTTTTATTATAATTCTTCTCTCTCCACCTCTATGCTCTGTTGTGGTCAGGTTCTTCATAACATTCTTATTACAATATGTTCCTGTTCTTCTCCATTTTCTTCTTACTCCACCTTATTTTTCCCCCCTTCCTGTTTCCTTCCCTAACAGATCAGGGTCTTGATGGTGTTTTACTTTGTATCAAACGTTCAAAAATACCCTATCTGCAAAGGTTCCTCTTTAGCAGGGAGAGGGAAATCAACTTTCCTTGTTATAGCTTCCATTAATTGCGCTTCATCAGGTCACAGGAAAGCTCAAGACATGCACAAGGTTGATTCTATAAATCACTAATAATGAAGACCAAACCTTCTGGAGCCTTCTAGATGGAAGTGATTACAGCAGTAAAATATATTTGCAAGAAAAATCATGTAATAATAACTAGGGGGGATTTCATATTACTTCTGCAACTTAAAGATGAGCACTCAGGTGCATTTAAGCTTTAATAATGTATGTGTAGGTGGCAAAATATCCATAAAGTATCTACTGGATTGTGGATAACGCTCATTTGATATTCTCAGAGATAACCTAAGCCTTTATGCACGTCATCTCATGCCCCATCCTCATGACATCTAGCAGGAATATTAAAAGTACAACATGCTGGCCACTTCCCTAAGCATAAGGATCCCTCCTCCTGCAAGCAATATGAACTCCTAGGGAGTCAGGGAATAAAGAGCATTGACTGAAGTCATAATGACATAGAATAAGCTGAACTTCATGTCAAAGGCCTGCACAAGCCTACCATAATACATTTCTGTATTCCACATTAAAATTCTAACTAGAATCACTTTGGTTTCTGATGAATCCCAAACTTGAACAGGAAACATATAAATGAGATGGGGACTTGCAATCCAGTCTCTTTACCTGGAACTACTCTGTACAAAGTTATGAGATATCTGTTAATGCAGCTTCTGGATTCCTGCATGTCCACTGGTTTTTCAAAATGGTCTCTCTCTCACTGTCTCTGTCCTTAGGAACATTTGACTGTTTCTTTTTAAGCAAAAGAACTCTAACAATTCTTCATGCAGAGGGTGGTTGGGTACTGGAAGAAGTTCCCAGAGAAGTGGTCAGAGCACCAAGTCTGACAGAGTTCAAGAAGTGTCTGGATGATACTCTCAGGCACATGGAGTGACTCTTGGGGATGGTCCTGTGCAAGGCTAAAAGATAGACTTGATGATCCTTGTGGGTCCCCTCCAACCTGGCATATTCTCTGTGGTTCTCTGAAAAGAAGCAAAAACATTCATGCTTAATACAGTGTGGTTATTTATGTAGCAGGTTTTCTTAAAAGTAATCAATTCAATGGGATATTAGAGCTTTTCATTTTAATTGTCAGTTGGGTAGTGACTTGTATTAATAGAAAATAAACAGCCATGAGCTTGCATGAAAGGGAAACCTCCTTCTGTCATTCTCCAACATCCCCAGGCCTCAGATAGGATTGTATTTATCCCTTCATTGATTTGAGAAGTATAGCATATATTCTCAGGACATAAGGATATTTTAAAAAATAAAAATCCATTTTGCTATTTTTAAGTGGCAGAACTAAAAATCTGTCAACAGACTACTCTTTTCTGGATCTTCATAGTACAAAAAGCCTTTTTATTATACTTAGAATAAAGACAACTATAAATGCTTTTAAAAAATTATAATATGCTGGCTATTTTTCTAGGTATTATCATTCTAAACATTTTACACATAGAAGAGCAAATCTATACTTCTGAATAGTCTTACAATATTCTGGAAGATAATCAAGGCATTTTAATTGGATTTTCTATTTCTTACTTTATGGTGTGGGGCAGAAAACCCTGGAATATATTAATTTGATCCCTAACCACCGTGTCCTTGAAAACATTAGAGGATCATTAGGAAAAATACTCCCAATAGTTCAAAATCCTTGTTTGCACTATGCATAGCAAATCCAATAAGTGAGTAAGTTACTAAATATAATGAACTTGAGACATTTGTGAAGCTCATGTACTAGGTGTTAGTCAGGTTTTGTCCTTGATCTCCTACTAGGGACCTTAGTGTGTTTATTGATCTTACTTTCTCACCCTAAGGTCAAATTACAGCTACGTGGACCTGAACCTTCCAGCCACTCAGAAACTATAGCTGAGACAACACAACAGAACACAGTCCGTCAGCTGTGGTTTCCATCAAGAACTCCTAAGCTCTGGGGTCCTGGCCACCAGCTGGACAACTCCCAGGTGAAGCTCGAGCTATCCTTCAAATGAGCTACTAGAGGGACCTTCTTTCCATATGTCCCTTTGTTATAATCAGACAATAGTGTTCAACCTGGCAGTTGCTTCTTTCTCTGAATTGTTGGGACTGGCCACCAGGCAGGGCTGAGCAGTTTGCTCTGTACCATTCCTTGCTGATTCACCAACAACAAGATCGAGAGTGAGCCATGTCTCTCAAAATTATTTGCTCCCCTCTGACATATGCTGCTGGGAGTAAAATCAAATTAGAAACAGGAAGGATTTGTTCTCAGTTAGTGTCTTCATTTTATGGTATGTAATTTTTTTGAATGCAAGGTTTAAAACCTTGAGCATGGGACCACCTTAGACATGAGAGGAAGAAGCAGACCTGATCCCCTGACTACAATTCCAGAAATATAATTCATGACAAGAATTTCTGAACTTTCCCATTTAAATTCAATATGTCTGGTTTCAAAACCAATAGAAGGAAATATTTTTGCCCAAAACATGCAATGACACTCTCATAGCTCATTGAGAGACCATCTGCTATATGCTTTAAGATGAAAAGACTAATATAAAGAGCTGTGCCTATGAGTATCTATGACCTAAGGAGTGGAGCTTGTAAAAGTCAGAAGGAATATCCAGAAATATAATTATCTATGCCAAAAAAAGTTGTGGAAAAGAAAACATCTCTTGTTCAGTATTTCCTTGTGCAGAACACCTTGTCAGGGTCCTCAAAAGTCTTATCGTAATGAATGTCTAGATTCTGCTTTCTGCTGTTGCTTTGAGGTTTTTTCATGTTTCACTCCTAGCTGCGGGTTCTAGGTGCCTGAAAACAGCTCTACTCAATTGATTAGAGCAAGGTGCTAATAATGCCAAAGTTGTGAGTTTGATCCCTATATAGGCCATTCACTTAAGAGTTGGACCCAATGATCTTTGTAAGTCCCTTCCAACTCAAAATATTCTGGGATTCTGTGAAAATCTCCCCCAAAGCACCTTTCATCTTCCTGTACCCATCCTCCTGCCAGTGATGATTTTCTGTCCCATTCAGAGAGCTCAGCTTTGACCAGCAGGAGTCTTGCAGGGCAGCTCAAGCAGTGGACACTTCTGGATGGGGATTGGCTGAGGCAGAGGCTACTTTCTCCCTTCAGAAAAAGTCTTTAATGGCAACTGGTCACTTCATAAAAATGTGTTAAAATGATGACCTAGGAGAAAGTGAAGAGCATCTGTGTGTATTCTGGAACAAGGCATTAACAATCTATTCTATACTAGTGGGGTTTTGCTTGCATAAGTAGATATGCAAATCAGGACCGAGTGTTCACATAAACCAAAAATACAAACCAATGCATATATTATTTCTCTGCATCATTAGAAGTCAAACAGCCATTTGTTAACAGGCAAAATTGCAATCATCAGCTTTTGAGCATTAGTTTAAAGAGGTTTTGTAATTCAGAAATTTCACTTCTTATTAAGTAATTGAGAATTTCTTCAAAACGGAAAAGCAGGAAAAAAAATTCTTTTTTGTCCAAAACAGACCTCTTTTTTAGTTACCTGAATCTGCTTCAGTTTTAAATTGGAAAAGCTTTGGGTTTTTTAAGTGTTTCCTTTTCATTCACAGTTTTTATTACACCTCTAGCTAGTCTGAGTTTTATTTCTTTGTAGTAATTACTTTTAAAATACCACCTTGGGATGCAAATGTCCTTTTCTATTCACTACATGGTCAAATGCCTTTTGTATTCTAAACTTTATGGAGGCAATCATATGATTAAATAGATTTAAAGAAAGGGCATGCACCTGGCCGTATGTAAGAAGGGCATGATTGAATGGTATTGATGATGTAAACTCAGAAGGGAAATGATAATGTGCGTTAGAGCATTATATTCCCCACTGATTGGCTGTGTTTTATTTCACCTGCAAACAAGTAAACATAGCAGGAGGTGCATCTTGCTGAGCTCCTGAACTGAACACCTTGACAGACTCAGCTTGCTAAGCATACAGTACTCCTCCACTGACTTTGCTGCTCACAGGCTGTTAAGACTGACAGGCCATTTCTCAAAGAGATTATTTGTAATCCAGGGACTCCTCCTGGCCTACTTGTCCTGCAGAAAAGAGGCTCCTGGGAAGAGGGGTTGCCTCTTTTCACAGTCCCCTGCACCCCTCTGAAGTCAATGAGAAAAGGCAAACTCGGTGTTTCCTGGAGGCTCTGAACCACCAGCGAGCGCTTCTGACCTGCACCATGGGGATGGGCTGCAAGAGGCTGACTAGTAATTGCCTCGTGAGTAGAGGTGAATATATGAGGTCAGAGCTTTCATCTCAAGGTTGAGCCAAACCTGCACACCTGTTCCGAAAAAAGAAAAAAATAGTCGTGCTGGGCAGGTTTTTTCTCTGCCTCAATGTTTTCTGAACCCAAATGATAAATTGCTGTTGCATTTCCTTTGCTACATCTGAAGGAAGAGCAGAACAAAAAAAATGCAGGCTGCACAAGACACTGAGTTTCCATGAGAGATTTCTTTTCCTTTTTTTTTTTCAGCTTTTAAGGTCAGTGTGTTCCTTGTGGTTAGGTGACATTTCACTATGAATTTGAACTGATGAGAACTGTAATGCTGATTATTCTTATTCTATCCACATCCTCTATGTGAATGACATCACCAAATACTTAAAAGACCTGACATCATCACAAAAGTGAGGTCTACCTTCTACTGTAAAAATACATCATCATTACTTCTGTAGTCTCTAAAGAGAAATTGATTCTTTTGTGCCTTCTGTGAATGCTGCAATGCTATTTTAGTGTAAGACTTCTGTGTCTATAGCAGCCAATTGCTTTGACCCTGAAGTCCTTCTTGCAGTGCTGCTGACTTGCGGAATCAGAGTTCATTCATATCCTCTTGCCAAAGAATAATATGCTGAATGCAAATCTTACTATAGCAGCAATAACTGCCATGCAATAACACAAAATTAAATATAAAGCAGAAGAAAAAATAAGAAATGCATAAAATAATAATAGAAGGCCTCTCCAGTTCAAGCAAATGTGAATGGCAATGTGATTTTATATGCCACAATTTTAAGTATTGCACTTTATCTCTGGTGTTCATATGAAACCCTTGTCTAGCTTCCCCTGGTGTTTCAGTCATATAAGGGCACTGAGGTCAGAGAATTCAGGTCTGATTCTTGCATCCCCTCTAACTACTCCCATGGGACATTAAATCTTAGTATAAAATGTCTACAAAGGGTTGGAGGTTCCTGAATTTCTCCCAATTCCACTTTTAAAGATATAACCTCTACATTGCTGTGACTTGCTCTCAAAGATATTCAAAGGCACTTTAGGTGTTATAATATTAAAGTTCTTGAAGTACCAGCAATTCCATTTCCTGAATGGAAAAAACTGTACAAGCATGGATGCTACAAATGAAGAAATTCAGACTTAATGACTAGTTGGACGTCCATGCACACCAGTGCAGATTAATCTCTGCCCTTACTTTCTGAGTGCCACCCTTATTGCTGTTCAACCAGCATCCTACATGCTTGGTATCTTGGATCACATAACAGAAAAGAAGTTTTCTCCTGTTGCAATTAAACACCAAAGGACCTCTCAATCATGCCAGAAGATTTATTGTGCCTGGCCTCTGACCAGGGGGACCTGTACACTCAGTCCTGCCTTCCGTCCAGAGGGACAGTACTGGGAATTCAAGGGATTTGCATGTACTCCCTTTCTTTCCTCTGTCACCTGAGGGAGTCATCCTGATCTGCCTGTACAGAGAACACTTAATACGGCACAAATCTGACCATTTGCCAATCTCCACGCAGGTGAACTGAAGCATAATAGGAACATAACTCATATTCTTAAGTTAACTCCTTTAAAAAAGGAGTTCAGAGGAAAGCCCTGCCCTGCCTGTTGAAATCAGGATGGTGTGCAGCTGGAGCACCCCAGAGACAGCCACATGCTGTCCACACCTGCCCCTCCAAAAGGCATGAAGTGAAGTCTCCCCATCTGGCAGGGTAGATATGCAATGCCCTCTGGTCAGAAAGTAAGGGACCAAGATGGGAGGGCAGACAGGGAAAGAAGGTGCACCTTGACTTCTGCAGTCCCAAATCCCCAGCATGCACCTTTTTTCTGAGTTACTCAACTTACTCCATACAGAGCAGGGTGAATTTGGGTACCAAAAAAGGTACTTGGAACTGCTGCTACCTGCTTGTGCATGTGTTTGGGTATCTCCCTGCCCCAGCAATAAGAATTTTCCTAAACTCTTGCACTGATCAGATCTTAAAATCATGATGGACATCTTGTTGCTTTTTATTTCTTCCTGATGTATAGTGCAGCCAGAAGCAGCATTTGCTTATGATACTGCAGTGAATACAACCTGGAAATAGAGAAGCATGAAACTCAGAGGGAGAAATAAAGAAATTTTATTCAAGCCACAACTGAAGCAGAGGCTTATTGGATTTCCAAAGGATTCTGGCCTTCAAGATCCCGAATAAATCTTTATTGACATACTATACAGCTGAAAGAAGAGAGACTGCTAGGTAATATAAGATAAATTGCAAACCTGCCTTCAGAAACTGAGTTTCTCTTTTAAGAGGCATTATTGAAAGATAATACTATTGAAAGATAACACTATTGAAGATATTGGTATACTCTGCCTGTATATCAGCCACAAGTGCTACATACCATTAACTCCACATTCAGCCTTACCTTCTTCTCCTAAGTGGACTCTTCCAAGATGCTTAGACTCCCCTGACAACATCCACATTTTCCCCAGCAGCTCTTTCACTGAAGTGACGTGGCCACATCAGGGCATGCACTGGAGTACAGACCCCATCACGCACCCAAAGGCACCTGCTGGGCACAGCCGAATCATGGGGTGAGACCTCCTCACTGTGATTCTCAATAGCTTAACAAGGGAGGCAATTAGGGAATCACAGCTTATTCACAGATGGACTGTGGAGTGTGAAGAAGAGGTGCAGTCCTCTTCTGCCTCATGGGTGGGAAGTTTTGACAGTATAATCTTTTGTATCTACATTATTGGGTAGAGCTTTGGTGCACAGCTAGTTACTTAAGGATGCAATAAGATCATTTAAGGCAGATTCTTGCCAGAAGCAGCACTTACCCGATCAGTTCTTGACAGGGATTCACAACCATCAAGTCCCATCCAACTCCTACTACATTTAATGTCAATTAATGCCTTACATGCTCACGAGCTGTATGGTATGGCCTGCATTGCTGCTGCTTTTGGATTGGAAGTCTGCCGTATCTCAACACTCAGCAATCAAAATAGTACATAAAACTTCCCCTCCCTAAAAAAGTACTTACAAAAAGTATCTCTTTTTAGCAGTAGCTTTTAAAGGAAAGACTGAGCTTAAGCTGCCTAACACCCAGGGTGCATTCAAGAATGTAGTATAAAACAGTTTAAATGAGTTTATGATGTTACTCCATCTCAGCTTCTGATGTTGTAAAACAAATACACCATGTCTGGCTTCAGAACAATTCTTCTTGAAATTCTTGTATAGCCCTTTTTTCAGGCACCGCTCCTGTCAGCTTCCATGAGCTTTATGATTTTGGCTTTCTCTTGCATGTTATGTGTCCCCACAAGAAAGATAGATTTCTAGACTGCTGTGTTCAATATCCTATTTGAGGAGGAGACTATTTATATTTTTGTAAGAGAAAGAAACAAAAGGAAAGGTAGAAAGGAGAGCAATGCATTAATCTAGGATTTACTGTCACAAGTAAGCAGTGTTATTTTAGGAAGCTCAGACACAGGATTCCCTTAGTCTGTTAATTCATTAAAAATAAACCATCAGCCAAGCCCTCTCTCAGTGTGGCGGTCACACTGGGCAATCCTCTTCAGCAGTGACCCTGACCTGCAATAAAAGCCACCCCAATGTTTGGGGGAGTAACTGGGTATAAATGACTCACTAATCCTTTAATATTTCCGTTCACAATGAGGCTCAAGTCTAAATGACAATGACGTGATCCTTTTTTGAAATGAAAGGGATGAATCCTTCTTGACTGCTCCTCAGAAACCACTTTTGTTGCTGTTGTTCTTATAGTCTAAATAAGGTGGTGACTGTGGATAAGCAAAGCAAGGAATAGTAACTCATTTGTTCCAGACATTCCTGATGAGACAATACCTCTCACCATATGATCTTGCATCTGTAATAACAAGTGTCATTATATTGATCGGCTGAGGCTGCTGAAGTAGAGTCAGGGTTCTACCACACACGGAAAATCAGACTACTAAATTTGCAGAGGTGCTGGACTGGCATATTCAGAGCTGAGCTATCTATGGAAATGCAGTATTGAGCCCCATCCCATGTAGGGGGTGTGTGGCTCACATCCGCTCACTATGGGAAAATGGGAACTTGCAGTTTGGCTGCATTGCTGAGGAAAATAAAACAGATGAAGCAATGGCACAAGTCCTGTGAATGGGCATGCTGACAGAGTCCTAGTCTGCCTGAGCTGCCTGACCACAGTCCCACATAAATAACAGAATGAGCAGAGGAAAAAGAGATCCTGGTCATCTAATAAAGATGACTGCACAGATTAAATCAAACAGACCCAGACTGGGATTTAACCATGTTACAAAAGGAACCTGCAGCCTGTAAACATCTGAAAAGAATTTTACATGGGGTTCATGCTGACTACTGCCAATCTGTCAGGAAACTCCAGGGGAGGAGAGCCTGCCGGGAGAAGCCCAGCAGGGTGGCAGCAACCTGCAGTGGAGGGCTCCTCTAGGACTGCCAGGGGATGTGCTGATTCAGAGACACTCCTCAGCCCTTTTCTTCCCATCAGTGCGGCTGCTGTGGGGCAGAAATCTCAGAAAAGGTCTAACACCATCCTGTTACTGCTCCTGTGAACAGTGACTATGCCTTGACTGTATGAAGGTGAGATTAGCACTGTGTCTCTACCTTGCTATTAGTGCATGTGACAGCAGACCTGAAGCATACAAGACTCCATAAGTACTTCACTGACTCAAACATAGCTAGTGTATATTCAGTCCATTTCAGAAAAGGGGCTCATTCCTTTGGAGGTTCATCTGTTGCCACTTTTAGTTTTGGATGTAAGATCTCCAGGGCAGTCCATCATCAGATCTTGAAGACTATCTCTTTATGCTTTATAGTTAAGGTGAGGTTGAGGGGTATTTTTTAGTGTAATTGGTTTTATTATTGTAAGATTAGCATGTTCCTGTTTGTTAGGCTTTTGATTGGAGTTCTAGGGTATATTTATACAAAGTCATGCTACCACCAGTAATATGACATTGCCTCAATAAATACTATTGTTTGACAAATCAATATGAGTTTACAGGGCTCGTGACGTGGAGGTTCTTCAGCAGCTCTGTCTTTTTATCATGCCAACACTGCTTGACAGAACTACAATATTTCTTTGTAGACCAGAGCTCACATGCCAACTGAGTTCTTGTGGGACATCATTGAGTTTAGTTAGTGTTCAGATGCAGAATTAGAGATATTTGACATTACAAAATATTTGAAAGTATTCATTCCTAATAGAAGTAAAGAAACATAAAGTAATAAAAGTGATAAAGAATAATACATTTCCTTTGCAACATATAATTATACAGCAACTTTTATGAAAAGTTTAACCCAAGACTGCAGAATGCTATGACTTAACAAGTAAGAATTGCACTTCCCACAACTTCAGCATAGTCACCTGTGCAGTGAAAGGCAGCAAATCTTTAACAGCATGTCAGAGTACTGTGAGTTTGAATGTAAACTACAGTGTCTCTGAAACTGTGGGGGAATACAGACAAAATAATAACCGTAAATAAAATTTGGCCAGAACACGAAGCTGACTCACTCTGAGACAAATTATACTGTCTTCTTCTAACTTCTCCTACAAATTATTAAAATCTATTGTTTACAAGACATTGACTGGTTTGCATTGTCATGATATGCCCTTATTGATTATTGATATTGAAGTTAACATTTGAAAGAACTGTCCAAGACAGGGAAAAAAATACAAAAATCCCTGAAGTACCCATTTCTGTTGTGTCCGTATCTACTGTCTCAAGATCAGTCCTACACCTACTTGACGCAATGGCAAAACCAACTCTGATGACAACATTATGGTGTTGAGCCCTGAGGTTTCACTTCCCATAGTATTCTGCTGTTTGGAAAAGGGGCCACTAGAATGCTTCAAGGATGCACACAAACTTATATGATTATGGCAAACACCAAGGTGATTGTGTCACAAATCTTCTTTCAAAAACCATGAATAGCCTGGAAATATATCTTACAGAAGCTTCAAACGTGTTTACAACACAGCACTTTTTTTCCATACTCCTGTGTGTACTGGTTTAAATCTTCCAAGCACAGCCATTGCAAGGAGATATTTATGAATGTTAGTTCAATAGTTGGATGGTTAATACAACATTTTGATCTGCAACAGAGTCCATGTCAATGCTGAAAATAGCAACGTGAAAACACATTGATGCCTGTCTCCAAATCAATGAAGTAATCCAATTCATTTGTTTTGAACAGCTCAGCCACTGAGCTGTGAAGCTCTGGCTCCAGCATATTACACATGTGAGATGTCTTAACTGGGAATAGTTTTAATGTGCCAGTGCATATCCAGGTGAATTTACTCTGCAATACAGTTACTCTTAAATTAAAACAATTGTGTGCAAGTAGAAGGATTTGCTATATCCTTATGATGGAAAACTGAACAAATGAAGAAATCTTAAAACTGTAAACAGTGGTTTCTTTAAGATGATTAACAGAGTCATTGAAACTCAATTATTTGGATGTGTATTCTCAGCTAGATTTTTAACATTGAAGTCTTTATAGACAGAGACACTAAGATCATTTAAGGCAGGAAAACTGCTAATCTTAGATTTAGTAGCCAAGTTAGATTACCACAGAGGAAATGGCTCATCTTTGCTTGTGAAGCTCTAGAAATAGGCCAGACCTGATGTAACTAGTGCTTAAAAATAAAGCTGTTTACATTGGTAGCAGGTAAACCAAGTTATTGCTAAGAAAAGGGGAAATCCTGAGGCACATTCTGTGCCTGGCATGACAGAGGGATTTCCTACACACAGGGCAAAAGGGAGACACCTATGAGTGCTTGACTGCTGAAAAATAAGCAATTTAAGAGTAAGAACTAGGTAAATAAAATTTGCATCAGTGATAGAAGACTATTTCTGTGCAGCATTTTGTGGGGGAATTATACTGAAATAGATCAGTTTCTTGCACACTGGCTGCAGAGAGACTATTTGCTATCCCACATGCCTCTCCCAAGGCATCTTCCCCAATACCAGAAAAATCTGCTATTCACATCATGTCCGCTCACGTAATTTTTAATCTATGATTTAGTTACACCAAATATTTAATTAGACATTTCAATATAAAAGCAATTAGCAAGCTTCCTATATATAAACCATAATTATGAAGCAGCTTAGTAATAGAAGAATGACTAATAAACAACATTTTGTTGGAATTCTGTTTAGACACTTTTGTGATATGTTTTAAACTGCTGATTTATTTTTGACTCATCAGTATTGGTTAAAAACAAACAAAAGCTTCTCAAAGCTCTCATTTTTAGTTGTAATTCTTCTTGTTTAGCAAATGTGGTGACATCACAATGGGACAGGCTTGTGGCAATGGCATCACATGCCTACACCATAACATGGCAAATAAAGGTTTTATGAGCAAGGAAATAGTTTTCAGAGTATTAAAATGTAATTGCAGGTTCCAGGATGTGGCCTTGGTAAAATCATGATGACCCTATGAAAGCTGATGCTTCAGCCAAAGCACTTATTCGTAGCACGATCCTTCATAAAACCAGAACCAGATAAACAGGAAATACTCTCTATGTCATCTAAATAATAAGCATCCTCTCCAGATTTCTATTCATGTAGAAGTCATCTTGTTATTATTGATTTATGATTATGGGGTTCAGGTGAGAGGTAAGAACCACTCTGTCTGACAACTGAGAGGTAAGAGTTTCCGGAGTAAAATGAGGAAGGAGGGAATGAGCTGCTGGAGGACTGGGCAGAAGGAGGGAGAAGCAGGCAAGTGCCAAGGGAGTGGCAGCTGGGGTGCAAGACCTGTGCATGCCTGTGGCTTCTTGTGTCACTGAAATGGTGCAGCAAAGAAGCAGGCAAAGAATTCAGTTCTGTGTCACTTACTTTATATCTGGTAGCATCTTGGACAACTCTTCCCTTGGAAGTAATTTCAAAAACATTTACAGCAATATCGTTAAGCAATTAAAAATACCAACTTAGAAAAGAGTTAGTAGATACTCAAAATCTTTCAAAAATCACAGGTAATGAAATGCTGGCTATCTTAAATTTCAGCCTCCAGAAATCAGCTTCTCCAATCACTGCACATCTGTCCAGTCTGCCAACTGTCCTCCCCCCATTTTCATATACATTTTAGCCAAGGGATAGGAAAGACATGCATCAGCTCCTTTCACATCTAAAGAAGGGAAATCTCATCTGACTCGAAATTATTCAATTATACAATCAGTGAGACTAGAGACTGACAGAGGCTGGATGCTATGCTCCAAATCTCTGCCATTTTTCTGTCTTGCCACTCCTACCTCCCTCTCTCCCACTCCCAAAACTCAGGTATCCCCAGGAAAGTGTGAGAAATGTTCTGCAACAAGGTAATGAAATACATAAGATCAACACTCTGCTTTTATCTTCATAGACTTCACCACCTGTGGATATATAGCCTGCTTAGGGCTAGAGCAAGATGATGTTTACATATATCCTACCTAGTTTTCCACAAGTAATACCTATTCTCCCAGCTGCCTTTATAATGTGGGTTTCTAGAGAAGCTATGGACAAGGTCTGTCCTTATGGGCTGATACTGATGCTGTAAAATAAGAAGCTGCCCATTTCTTTAATTCTCAGATGCTTCTTTTTCATCATCTTCACAAAAGGGAGCTATTCAAAACTGAATGTAGGTAACATGAAGCAAGTGCAGGCAGAAGAGTCATTTGTATGTCAAATGCTCCTGTAGGTAAGACTTCCTGCATTTGTATGGTGTTCTTGGATGGAGTCTTTGTCTGCTACAGCAGAAAACAGCCATTTCTTTGGCAAATCTGTGCTTGAGCGGAGTAGTGGATCATTTTATTGCTATAACATTATTTTCACTTCAGTTCTTTAAATAATCTGAAAGTCAAGTAGAAGTTAAAAATAAATACCAGAAATTACCCTGCACAGAAATGGTTAGGTATGTGTCCATGCCTGGGTAGTAGACCTAAATAAGCTTCATTTTGTTTAGAAGCAAGACCAAATATCTTGGAAAAGGTAGCATATATTTGTTTTGTGGAACAGGACTCCTTTCACAGTTGAGCCGAATCTCACTGAAATCCTAGGAACCTTCACATTTGGTTTAATTGGGCCCTGTGTCAGGGAAAATTGGCATTATTTTCTAATAAGAGACCTAACTCACTTAGAAATTCCTCTTAAGTTTACTGTGGAGGGGTCAAGTCATAGAGTCTGGATGTGTCCTATAGAATAAATCAGCCTTTCCACCTTCAGAGATAAATACAAAGCTGATTTTTCTTGATTTGCTGTTCCATAAAGAGTTACAGAAATACAAACAAAAAAATACTCCTAAGGAGAAAAAAAGATTTGTTTTTGAAAACTCTTAGCTCATAGGAAAGATAACTAGTGTATTAAGCAATCTTAGGCTGCTAGGTAGGTAGACAATCTGACAGGAAACATTTGCAGTTCAGATATGTGTATCCAAATTCCAGTGAAAAGGACAGTACAACCCTGGGGACTATGACAAACTGAATACTGCCAATGGAGAGAGCACACTCAGTTGAGAACACTGAGAACTAGTGGCTAGGGAAAGCTGCAAACCTTAATGCTTAATGGAGAGTGATCTGCTGTCTAATCACTAATTTTGGAAAGGCCTGCACCTTCTTCAGAAAAAGAGGAGTACTGATATAGTGCCAGAAGCTGCTTTCACTGATATTAATGGCAAGACATCTAATTATTTCAGTGTGGAAAAGGATTGGGCTCTTAGGTGAAGGCATGAAAATAAATCTACATACAAACTAGGATGAGCAGGAGAGAGCCTGTTGTGTGAAAACAGCTAACCGCAAATGCAAGTCCATAAGAGATTCAGCATCTCTGCTGGCAAAAAGATAGACAAGACATGAAAAGCAAGCCTTTTAGCCATGGAAAATGGATATTAATTCAATTGTCCAGCTAGGGCACCTGTGAAAACAATACCATCCCCAGTCAATTAAAACAGAGAAGTCCATAGCTAATAGGGTAATGTTGATTAACACCTGACCACTTCACAGGGTAAGAAGAATAGATTGGCAGATTTGCAAAATGAAATTATGTCACCTAAAAAGGCATTTCACACTCAGTACTTCTACAAAAACATTCTTGATTTGAATAACTGTGCTCAGAAAAAAGTAGAACATGACTATTTTTGTGAGGTTAGAAAAAAGTTTTGATTTGGTAAATCTAAATGTTCCATGAAAGTAATTTTTAAACAAACATTGTTTCTAACCTTTTTAAAAATACTAAGTATTTTTGTTATAAACCAAGCTAACTTTTTAACTAGAAAAATATTTTGACACAAGTGGGTACTTGAGTAGTTTAAAAACATTCTTCTAATGCTTTCCCAAAGTAGAAGTTTAATTACATCAACTGATGCTCACGAGTAATTTCAATATCAACTCTTATTTAAATGTTCAGTACAAGACTTCTCATCAGATCAAACCTGTTAGAGAAAATCCTAGGACAATAAGTTTTGACAAAGTTCTGAGAAAATAAGTTACATCACATGCTCACTGAAGCAGATTGCATCACTTAAGATACTGCAGGTGGTATTTGGCTCTTCTTTGAAAGTGGACCTTGGAAAATTGTAGGAAAGTCAGACGTTTTTCTTTTTTCCCCTTTATCCCTCTTTTTTTTCTTTTTTAGGGACAGCAAGTGTTTTGGGGGTTTGGTTTGGTTTGGTTTTTGTTTGTTTGTTTGGGATTTTTCTTGTAGGCACAGCAAGTTTCTTTAGCCAGAAGCTTTTAGTCTACAGCAAGTATATTTCATTTGTGTTTGTATTCAACTCTGGCAGTTCCACTTTCATGGGGGAATGAACACAGTGTGTTGATCCCTGATACAAAAAAACATCCAGGAACTAAGAAAATAGCCAAGAAGCCTGATCTTATCCTATTGTTAGGAAGACTAGAGATTTGAGGGACCAGAATAGTTTCTATCTTATATATTAAGGTCTGTAACTAAATTGACAGGAGTTAAAGGAATCGGAGCCCCTTAGATACTTTTAGCATCAGGCACATATATATCACCTACCTAGCCTCAGACTGACCTCAGCTTAAGGCTAACTTGAAGTTTATTGCAAGCTGATTTAGAAGAGAAAGAAACCAAACCCAAAGCATGAGGTAACTTGCCAACAGCTGAGCTGGGCAGCAGCCTGTCATACAGACAGCCAGCTCAAGCCATTCCTCAGCTGCTCAAAGCAGTCTATTCACAGTCCAGCAAAACACAGACAGTTTTTTATTTACAGTTTGCCACCATCATCCAGACCAGCAGCTAATTGAGACTGTACTATTTTCATGCTTGATCTTTGCTGAGCTATAAATGTTGAGCACCAAAGAAGTATTTTCCCTCATACACTTAAGCAGTGAAACTTATACTTGTACTTCTGAAACTTTCAAGCACTCACTGACAAGTGCCAAAAGCTCATTAGAGATTATGGACCACTGAATCATCATGAAATTATTTTTGAGTGACCTAGGAAAACATTTTATATAAGAGACTTTGTGGATCAAGGAGGAAGGATGTAAGCAATCCCTTTAAGTGCAGGTTTGGAACTAGGTGTAGGACATTACGCTTAAAGTTTGGAAACTGTGCTACTTTAATTTTGTTCCAATCCCAGCTTTACTGAGTGAGTCAGAGAAATGCTGGCAAGCAGCTGTATGAGAGACTACCTCACAGAAGATAAGAAAACACTGAATGCCTTTATTGACTTGGTTTCATTGCCACTTAGAAAGAAATTTCAGTGCAGGAGCCTACCCCAGGTTTTCCCTGTGCAGACATTTTGCAGCATTCTGCTGTTAATTAGCTCTGCAGGCTAGGATAGAAGAGAGAATTTATATAAGGCTCTGGATATGGAGTTTGAGAAATTTGACTTTGGTCTGCGTGAGATTGCTGTGTACAGCCACATAAGACCGCCATTGGAAGATAAAAAGAAAAAAAACATATTAAAGTAAAATAGATATGGAAGCAACCAAGTATAGGAGGACAAAATTATTTTGCTTCATATAAGGAGAGGTTTTGGGGAAAAAATCATGCTTCTTTGCCATTTCCTGTCTAAATGAATAAAACTCTGTGGTCTATTCTATTTACATACTTACTATTCATGTTGTTAATGATCAGCTGGGTGTGGAGATGTATTGTCCTAGGCATCATGTGGGTGAGGAGAAGGCAAGTCTTACCCTGAACTGCTTACAGTCAAAACAAATGAGATGGCAAAAAACTAGGGAAAGGTGACGAAGCACAGTGACCCTCATCAGCAATCACTATGGTATTCCTGGTTTCACTGGCGGCAGTGATGGTCATAAGTGAAAAGAAAAGACAAAGCAAAGGACAGAGAGAGAGAGGAGGGCAGGCAGGAGGGAGAAGGAGGAGAGTGGAATCATCAGAGGCAAGTCCAGAGGAGACTAGCGATGAAGAGCCTTGGATGAGCAGGCATCACAGAAAACAGTTGCTTGGCACCAGCTAGTCAAAATTGTAGAAAAATATTAGTGTCCATGAGGGTCATCTCACATTTTCTGTGGCTGTTGGCACAAATAGCTGGTTATGTCCATGAAGGCCACACATTTGGAAAGGCCCAGACCTACTGATTGATATGTTTTGGTTATGCGTTTCTTCATATGAAATGAATTGAAAATATTTTTGTCTTCATATCTTATTCTCAAAAGAAAAGGGGTGGAGGGTGGGTTAGGTCAGGCAAAATTGCATGGAAATCCCTGGCAAATACATGAAATTGTTTCAGCAATGGGAAAAAAATAAGGAATGTACTTACCTAAGTTCAAATTTTCTACTTGGAAATTGTTCAAAAAATATTACCCGGATTTATTTTTAAATTATTAAATTAAACTGTACTTTCATTTTATTGGGTCTTAAGTGATTTTTGAAAATAATGACTAAGCCTGAAAAGTCACTATATAGTGTCCTGTAGGCAATATGAGCCCAATACTATTTGCCAGTAAAGGAAGGAATGTAATGAAAAGTTTGTGGTTGTGTTAAGAAAAGCAATCAGAATTTATCATTAATGGTACATCTTAACAAATATTTTATATAATGCATTGCTGCTCAGTTTCTTTCTTTTTTAAGGTGGTTTAGGCAAATGTACACCTGATTAGTTGATCCAAAAAAATCCGTTTGTTCATCACCATCTATGCTTACTTACCCTGCTCTCAAAACAAAATTTGACTTACTTTCAGTTTTTCAGATGCTAGACATTTTTGCTCAGACACTGGAGGAAACACTGGCTCCATGTTATTTGGCAGGTTAGCTAGTTCAAAGTGAAAGGAAAAGGAGCTCTGGAGTTCAGCTCTTTCTGTGGAAATTAACTTTCCAGAAGGATTTTTGCCTAGAAAATGAGACGTTCCTATGAAATATCACGAGTCCTCTATTTCCATGGTCTCACACAAGTAAAGCGGCAGCCTTTAAGAAGCCATTTACAGATTTGGTGTAAGTTTAACCATGAAAGACAATACTCTAATTTGCACCCAGGAATGAAATTGAAACAGAGTAGCACAGACCGCATCCTTTAAGAAAGCCTGGTCAGCAAGCCAGCAACAACATGCCACCCCAGCTCTAAGTAATCCTAACCCATAGCCAAACTATGCAGGGCCTAAACTGTTCTCTGCACTTGGCACAGCAAATAAGCAATCTAACAAAGAATTTACACACTAAGTTTAGAAGTGCTGCTACAATGAGAACAACCAACACGGTCATTATGGGCTAAGGGAGTATGAAAATCACAGCCTTCACCTCAAAAGGTAACTCTTGAGTTTGATGCAAGTAGAGTTTTGTTGATGCTTCTATTAGTTTTAAAGGTATTGTTGAATAAACTTGGGCCTCATTACACTAGAAACAAGCTTTACTGGAAGATGGAGGAGAGGGGGACAATACCTCTGTGAGACTTCAAGAGCCCTTTCACTACAAACAGGTTAGGGATGGGAAGAAGAGGTCACCCACACTCAGGTGAAGCATGTAGTCATTGTGACATCATCTTGAACAGGCACAAGAGGCACTTAAAGTTGCAGTCTGGAGTGTTACAGAAAGTCTTTCAGACCAGTATAAGGAGTGTGAATGTGATATGTAGTTCTTTAGGAAACCAATGAAACATTTAAAGGGAAGAGATGCTTGAATAAAAAGCACTTTTTTTTTTTTTGACAAACCAAGAGCGAACAATGAAGAAGACCATAGAGGAAACCACTACAGTAATCATCCAACCACTCATGCATTCCTGCACCATATACAGCATGGGTTCCTTGCACAGTCTAGTCAGGAAGGCTCCCCTTTCCAAATATAAGCCTGGGGAAGAAGCTTGGCTTTTGCTGTTTGCCACACAGAGGCAGCAAACAGAATCATAAATCTGTTCTGACTTGCTGTGAGAATTTTAGCAGATTTCAATATTCTTGGTGTGAGATAAGTCCAATAAAGTGACAAGAAACTGATGCTGCCCAAGCTCCAAACACATTTCTCTCATGACTTTTGATAATCGATGCTTGAGGAGTATATATAACTCTCTTAATTATCAGAGGGATGCACACACTTCTGCCCACCCACTTTCAAAATACCAAAGTCTTTAGATAAGTGTAAAATGCAAGTAAAGGTGAAAAATTATTGAAGAAAATGAACAAATTATGTACAGATTCATTCTATGACTGTTCGTGTTTTGCAATTTCAGAAGCTCAACAAATAAAATGTTAGTTTATTCACTTCACAGCAGGCTAATGTTCAAAATGGCAGCTGAGAATGAAGCAAATTATTAAAATTAAAAGTAAGGGAAACATAAGTGCAATGTAGAAAACACTTATGTACTTCCAAATAAATACTGCGCACTGGGAGAAATAAATTTTTTTAGGAGTTCTGTAGTTTAACATGCAGGGTTCCATTAACTAACTAACTAACTAACTAACTAACTAACTAACTAACTAAGTAAGTAAGTAAGTAAAAAAATAAATAAATAAATAAATAAATAACTCTAAACAAACCATGTAACTGCAGAGTCATGTAGCTGTACTCATCTTCCTATCACACCCAGTGGGGAAAAATTGTTCCAAAAATTAAAATTAGTTCTTGAAAGAGAACTGTGAATCACACTCACAGAAATATATGGCGGGGTTTTCACAAGTTCATAAAACACTCACCATGAAGAATCAGCAACTAAGAAGTCTTTACCAAGCAAACACCCATCTTCAGCTTTTTTGTTTATCAGTCCTCAGAAATAATCACTTTAAGTTAACATGCCTTAGGTGGAGTTTTATGTTTTTTTCAGATAATATCTCTCCTACCTTGCTGCTCTATATGAGTTTATTTCACTCATTCTTTAGGACTATATTATGTCTATCTTCTGACAGAGCAACAATCCAGAGGTGCAACAGCTGACCTAAGCAAGGTATTTACAAATGCTTTCATCTGCATCTGATTCAGTTGTTCTAACTCACTTTGGAATTAATGGTGAGGAACAGGCAGTTTCAGTACTTGAATCCCCTCATCCATAGCTAGAATTCTAAAATATGCCAGATGTATAAGGGGAAGGGGAAGGGGAAGGGGAATGGGAGGCAAAGCTCCTTTCTTGCCATTGACTGAAAAGGGAAGGACTGAGAGAACAGTTAAAGAAACAAGAGAGTATAATAGTTAAGACACTAGATATTTAAATGCAAGGCACAGTGCTCTTGAAAAAAGCAGTTGTCTTCCACGTTTCAGAAGTAAAAATATTTTGCACCTAACACAGTGTTGTTATTCTTTTTTTTCTTCTTTTTTTTTCTTCCTTATGACTCCACAGCATTAAAGATTAGACTTCTTCCTTTTCTCTGGGAGAATAAGTTTAGTATTTCAAAATAGAGAGGAAAAGATATCCAAAGGGAAAAAATCTGGAATAAACAGAAGTTCTAATGATATAACTGGGCTCAGTAGAGGAATCACATGATCTAAAAACATCTAATGACAATCAAAACTGCATCTGCAGCTTTTTATTCATATATCTGCTAGGCTGAGAGAGAAAACACAATTAAAGCAGAATCTGAGCCCCACAAAAAAGAAAAGGATGTTTTTCCCATTACCTTTTATGAAAATTAGATTACATTCTTTGCGCTCATAACAAAACATCCACTTTATTAGAATATCAGCTAGCAAAAAAGAAACAATGGGAACATATGTATATTTGATAAAACTGAAAGGTCCTTCTCCTTTTATTTCAGCTTCAGGGACTTCATTCCAAATAATGTTATCTACAAGCAACTATAATTCTCCAGGCAACCACCATGTTGCAAGCATTGGTCACAAAATAAAAATCTCAGAGAAAAGAAAAAAGGGAAAAAAGACAATTTGAGGGAATAACAAACCTGTACATTTATCAGGAACCAGGGGAAGCATTTCTTTGAGCATGTACACATTGGACTCCGTGCACACGTAACCAACTATCTTAATACAGTTAGTATATACAAGGTCATGATGGTATTAAATATGAAGTGCTATGGTACCACACCCAGGTGATATCCCTGGCATGGAAAGGTCTTGAAATAATCTGCTGCTTATCAGAACTTTGAGCAGAGCTGGACATTGATCTTCAGGAGAGGGTGGGGACATGCAGGACAACTCCTGTGACCTCCTGTGCATTTTTTCAGGTTACCTCAGCAATGGAAAGTATGCGGTACAGTTCTTTAAAGCTTGGAAGTACTGGAGTTGAACATACAAAATCTCTAAATCTGGAACTGCAACACTGTGGTGCACTGAAGTACACTCTAACCACCTGCAAGTAGCGTTGTTACAGTCTGGTTGTGTTGATGTGAAATTTTCTGAACATCAATGAATCATAGAATCATAGAATCATAGAATCGATTGGGTTGGAAAAGACCTCATTCCTGTAAAGTTGTCATTTATGCATGAATTTTAAGGTTTTAGGGGTGAATATCCTACTCTATGATTGCAGACCTTTCCAAAAGGACATCTGCTTCTACTTATTCAAACAGCATCTCTGCTTCCAACCTGAGTATTGTAGAACAGATTTGGAAAGAGGGGATGCTCTGATTATAGTTCTTACCTAATTCCCTTTCAGGATGTGGTTCAGAATTTCATTTTAGTTCAGGCTGAATCAGGATTAATTTGTATAGTGCTTTATATGGTTTTGTGGTATTTAAATGGATCATTTATTCTTATTTCCAGTCTGATAAGACAAGTAGTTTCATGAGATTTTGTCCTCAGATTAGTCCACTGAAGTTATGTACCTTTCATGGTTTGAATAATACATGCCTCTAAAGATACAGGAACAAGCTCTTAGTGTCTGATTTATATTGCTGCATACCACTGTCTTGGCATGTTGAGATCTACACCACACAAAATATGAAGGTTCTGTCTTTCACATACAGATTATTACTTTAAAACTCTGCAAGGTAATGAAGTAAGTGTGAGAAATCATAAGGCTAGCTTCTTGTCACATTAAATTATTATTTCTTTTTTCTTTTCTCATTTGTTTCACTAAAAGGTCTATTCCTGGAACAATATCTTTGTAAGTAAACACTTGATGAAGAAGTAAAAATCATTTGAGAGAGCTCTAGAAGTTTTCAGCTTCCCTGCATATTTCTTCTGTTGAGAACACTTCTAAATCATATCAGGTTTGCAGGAGGTTTGAAAGGCCATCTGTAGTAAATGTACTGTCTTCTATCATGCATTTTCCCTTCTACTGGCCTAAGAGGAGACACTGAATGCTTGTGAGATTTTTCCTGAATTTCTGATACTCATACCCCTCATGATTTTTCCAGCCTAAATAAAACTAGTGCTCATTTTGACCATATGACTGGATTTCTCAAGAATTAGCAGGGCTGTATGCACTCATCTCAATACACCTGCTCAGTGAGAAATCGCTGAAGTAGTTTTAGGCATACCCTTGTGTGATGAGCAGATACTCCACCTGAAAGTCCACCCTCCAACTTCGTGCTAAAGCCCTGATCCTCAGATACAATGATATGCCTAACTTCATGAAACTGAGGATTAGGGTCTAGTTGCTTATTCTGGCAAGTGTTTCTAGCCATAAGCCAGAGGAGTGCAAATGGAGGATGAGTTTCTTTTCCACTTTTAGAAATAAGCATTTGAGCTGAGAAGAAAAGCACAGCGAAAGTTTCTAAGACATTCTTCTTAAGGAATACCTTAAGGATTTATCTTACTCTTATAAGAGACTCTGATGCATTTCACTATGTTCTCACCACATATGGTCTTGTGTTCTTTGGCGGCCCATGGCTTTGTTTTTTCAAGCCCAGTGATTTGTCTGGCTTCTAATGTGCTTCTGATAAGCTACAATTACAGATGAACAGGTAAAACAAGAATTCAAGGGCATTGATGAAATTCTAGGCTCAACATCCCTTACTCCTCCCCCTCTATCACCACTTCTGTTTTTCTACAGCAAGAGCATAACAACAGCTGGGAAAAAAATTCACACAGACCCATGCCATTCTCAGTCTATTTATCTAGAACTCATAGGCGAATCTAACTGCTTTCCAACTGATGAGAAAAAAATATCCTGTCCACTCTCACATTCAATTTCTTGTTACCACTTTTGTTCTCTTCTCCTGCACCTGCACCCATGCAGCATGCACTAAAACAGGTCCCATGGGTGATATGGACTAAAGCTAACTTGCAGAATAAGAAAGGATGCCAGTCTCTCCCTCCTCTGTCTGTCCTCCCAGTCTTGTTGTGCATAGATCTATAGGGATTTTGTTAGCACATCCTGAGAGCTAGTAGAAAGCAATCTAAAAGCAGACGCTAGACAGGGAAGAATGATTCTTCAAGATAGCTGCCTACTTAGCTATCTATATCAGGGGCCAGGGAAGGTCCAGGCACAACTGCTACACTGGGGGACCTCTTTTCCTGCTCACTAGACCACTGCAATTCCTTTTCTTACAAAGCTAAAATACTGCTTGGTTTCTAGGTGCATCTGGGTGTATATGCCCTTGGGTTGAAGTGCGTAAGTGTGTGTAGGAGACCCAGCATCTCAATAAGAAGGTAAACATTTGTGATCCCTACCTGGTCAGAAGTTCATTCTAGTAGCTCAACAGGGTTGTTTGAAATATCATCATTGCTGGAATATGAGGGTCACTGCCAACTGCTTTGAAAGTATGTGTTTTCCCCTAGAAATCTGGGGTCATTGTGATACCAAATGGTACAGTGATGCAGATCTGTAACACATGAGGGCTCTTGCCCTTTTCTGCCACCAGCCCCTCCCTGTTTTGCACATATATTCCCTATCATATGATGCTGTAGTCTTGTGACTGCAGAGCCTTTCTTCTCCCCCACATCCACACTCAGGTTTCACCCACGTCAGTAACCTCCACCTCCACCAGGTCATGAAGGCTGAAAAAAATGCAAGTTAAGCTACAATGGTAGAAGAAAACCAGCTCAATTATATAATAATATAAAATGAGAGCCCTGCAAATCCCAAAGGAATAGGGGGATCCTATGCTTACATTTCATTGTCATCTTTGGTGACTCTTCATACAAGCCAGAGTTTAGCTGATTTCTGACAACTACGGCCATAGTTGATGGGCAGGCAGTTCCTTCCAGGGGAAGATATCAACATTGCTGGGAAAGCCTGCCTAATGAGCCCTAGTTCTCAAAGGCTGAAAGCGAAGTACACCTGCATGCAAAGAGCAGGACTGATATTGGCTGATTGCTTTCAGCTAAATGATCCCAAGCAGGTGTCCTGGTGGGACTTATTCTTGCCCTTCTAAGTCAGCAAAGGAAACCAGAAAGAGCCTGCAGTATCAAGAGCTACAAGCAGAAATTAGCAAGAGATCAAGTGTGCCTGAAGATATTAATTTGGTGGCATGAAATTCATGCATCATTCTTGTTGCTACTCTGGTCAATAGGCTGACACACCATGTGAACAAGCAGGCACCTGTTCAGACCTTCTTATTGACATACACACATATGTGTGTATTCATCTATCTAAACTTTGTATTTACTGGAAACAGAGCACAACAAATCATTTGCCCTCAGTGCTTTTCAATGAGTATTATTGTTATCTTCTGTACACTGCTTACCTGCTAATTCTTCTGGCATATGTTTCCCAGATTCTTCAATATTTGGACAAATTATGTCTAATCAACAGTTAAACTGTGCTACTACATTGACACTGCTTGGACAAGCTAACCACACAACCTCTGAACCAAAAAAGGAGACAGACAAATGGCAAGGACTGCAGAAAGTAGGGTTGTCTGCAGGAGACACTACTTTAATGCAAAGGGAAGAGAGCAGTAGTAAATCCTCTGCCTAGAAGCGTAAGGAATTAGATAAATAGTAACTCTCTTTCCTTGTTGTCAGGTGGACTGAGGGAAAAACTGAAGTGTGAGAAACTGACTATTGTAAGAAAGAGAAGACACAATCTATTAAGACATCAAACAATGACTACTGAAGAAAAAAATTTGTATTAGTTTCTCAAGTCTGTTTTCAAGTGCAGCTTCACTGACGAACTTAGTTACAGCACAAGCCTCTCCCTGTACCCTTTAAGAGCATTTAGGTCATTGCCTGTCAGAAGTGCAAGAGCTTCTTTAAGCAGTTTCCACAACAATCTCCTTCTCTTATCACCGTGTCAGCTATATTTACAAAAGTCAAGTGGCTGTAGAAACTACCCACAGGTACTGTTTGATTCTGCATGATTAATCCATGCTACTGAGACAACCTAGGTGTGCTGGTTTAAAGGCGAATCAGCAGGGAAAATGAACTCACCACAAGAGAGATTATAAGTCAGACCTAAAATTTAATAATAATATTACAATAAATACACTGACACAAAGGGAAATAGCTTTCAACTCACAAAACCCAGCAGTATAACCCAGTGTCCTGGGGCACAAACTCAAAGGGGTTTGTTTGCCCTTGTGCTGAGACCCGTGTGGTTTCCCCAAGTCCAAAGCAAAAGAAAGTAAAAAACTTGTTGGTGCAGGCGATGAGAAGTTGCTGAAATCTCCTTACCCACCACTTATGTACCCTCAGGGAGCACCCAGTCCCTCCCCCTGGGCGGGGACTCACACAATGGGTGATTAACTCTGGAGCCAGGGGGTATTGTTGAACTGTTGATGGCCCATTAGCAGCCACGCCCCCTCAGGCTGAGTGTGAAGGTGATAATGACTCCCTGGGCAGCTGCTGCTAATGGCCCATTGTCCTTGGGGAATGAATAGAGGGGGTAGAAAACACAGCTTTGATCACTCCCACACAGTGTCAGCTGGTCCCTCCTGCTGAACTAGGACACTAGGTTAGCTTGTCATCTGTCCAGAATCTCACCTTGTAAGGAACAGAAAGAAAAACTGACAGCATTTATGGCAAGAGAAACAATTCTCAGATGTTGCTCTACAGCTGCCACTGCTAGCCAGGGAATTTTCTGTATAGACCTGAGTTTATTTCCCCCTATTCAGCCCTGTAGTTTGCCCCATATGGAGCACCAAAGACTTTCACCAAACCTTATACCACCTCTCTCCCAACCCTAGGAATAGTCCACAGCCCACCTCAGATGAATTCACCATCTTTCCCCACAGCTCTACAGTCCATTTTGTCCCAGTCCCATGAACGTTCCTATAGCTCAACTGTCTCATCCCTGGAATACATCCTCAGCATATTTTCCCTTCAATGCATGCACATCTCTCTGCAGAGCTCTGCACCCTATCTCCCCAAATCCTGTCTTCTTCACAGCCCACTTTCCAGTCATGCCATTGCTAGAGCAACAGCTAGGTGCCAGGTTCTTGGGATCTGTGTATCTTGCACTTTTTTGAAGTTCATGATCACTAAGTGTTTGGTTTGAGTGTTGTCAATTGAACAAACTTCCAGTGAGTGCTCCGGGACTGCTTGAATAAAGCATCGAAGGACATGCCTGAGTTAGGAGGAGAAGTGATGGCATTAAATGCAACAGAGCTATTCACACTCTCATAAATAAACATTTGCACCACTTCTTTGCCAGACTGGGGATGATTTCATTCAAAAATCAGCCTTACAGATTAAGCCCTTGGTGTCTGAACTTTTCTCCTGCTGTTTTTAATAGAAAATGTCCTCATTTAGAAACAGGTCTTTCCCATGCACACCACAGGGGACAGTAATTATATGTGATGGAAGTCATGACTCCTGAGAGGAGGTATAAGGTATCTCAATTCCCTGCTTTCCTTTTAGACTTGTGCTTAGATCATTGCTGTTTTAATTAACTTTTAAATTTTAATTATCCCATGGACTATAGTTCTGATTTAATGATCTAATGAACGAAACCTAACTTTTAGGTCAGCATAGCCAAGCTATTTTTAATATAAGAGGGGAAAATTGCTCATTTTAAGTACACATTTCCAAATCCCTCCAGTCTGATTTCACTGTCTCGTTTCATTAAACGCCAGAGCAGCTCCCAGTGAAAGAAGTCACATGCACAAAGGTGAAGGGAGATTCATGACCCTCTTGAGGCTTTCTGTATTACCTATATCCTCAGACTCCATCCCTATATAGTCATGCTGATAACAACTGACACGTCTGACATGCTAAACATAAAGACTAGGAAAGCAGATGCTGGTTGTTTTGCCTTTCTTCCTTTACCTCTCCCTTCCTTTCTCCCAAGTGCCCTGTGTCACAAACACCTGCAGAGCAGCACAGTGCTACTGCTATCCCTTTCACCATTTGCAGCTGCTCAGTGGGTTGCAGATCAGGTTGACCAGCTGCCACAGTGTAAGGAGCTGGAATGTGTAGGAGAGGCCCTGGCACCTGGCGTTTTGTCATCTGAGACTGTGTGTCCCTGGGACTTTGTGGGAGGTGGCACCTGTGAGCCACCACCTGTATCTGATGTGACATGGCTCCACCATCCATGGGGCTGACTGCTTTCCTTTTGGAGATGCCCCAGGGTGTAGCAGTCTTGCGCCTCTTAGGGCAGTGATACTGCCCTGATTACACTTTCATAGCAGTGTCTTCCCACTGGCAAGCAGAGCCTAAAGCCAACTGCAGTCAAAGCTATTGTCTTCTCCTGAGCCATACATATTTATTCTGTCTGCCTTCATTCCTATGCAGAGCAAACTAAATAGAAATTAAATGTGTCTAGGAATTTTAACAGCCCAGCTTGTGCTTCCAGTGAGATTCAGTGGTACTAAAATTGTAAGCATTTTGATATATCTGCTCTAAGACTCTACAGAAAAAACTGAAACCAAAATTTCGAAGAAAAACTTAAAAAGAAGAGGAAATATTTTAAAAAGTGTTTTCTTGAATTACTTTCTAGAGCCATCTGAGGGAGAATAACCTACGTTTAGTTGAGATGTGAATGGCAATGGTGGATACCCTGTTCAGGTGGCAGAGGAGAGAAGCATGAGGCTACATCTGGTGCTAATATACTCACTGGGAAACACAAATGGGTGCAAGCAGGTTTGAAGTAGAAAACTAGTGTGACTTGCTTCAAATTTAGTATGAAAGGTCTTTGCAAACCAGGATAGCTTGTGCAGTCAGGGACAGAGAGGTCAAGAAAAAAGAATTTGGCAGGACAAAAAACAGCCTGCTACACACATATGAGTCCTCTGTTTGCTCTGCTCAGCATCCACAATGGCAGCTTCACAGAGTAAACATACACAAAGGTATTGCTAGTGTAGTATAAGGACTCGCCAAGGGCTGTGACCATCACACCTACCCAGAGCAGCTCTGCCTGTGTGAGATATGCCTACACACAGGACAGTCTTTCCTGACATAATGGCAACAGCTAGACAGTATTTTACAAGACACCTGTTTCCAGGAATGTTGGTCTTGGTCGAGTCTTGATGAGTTCACTGGAAGCTGGGAGTGCTCCATAACTTATGCAAATTGGTACACTTTTGGTGAACCAACTTTGAGGTTCTGTAAATCATTTTGCTGCAAAGTTTCAGTCAACCTAATAGAGACAAAAAATTAGAGCCTGGATCCCTCTTGCAACTTTGTACTCTGGTCCTTCATGCCTCTTCATCCAAGATAGTCCTTCAGACTCACCTTTTCTGTAAGGGCAAGAAACAGGTGCTCCTGGGACATGAGTCCCTGTGGCCCCAAGCAGATGCCTGCAATGGGCTGAGGAGGTGACAGCACCTGCTCAGGTGTACCCATTCCATCCCTGCAGAGGCCCCAGAAGGGCACCAGGGGCACCAGAGCTCAAACCCTTGACAAACACTAGCCATTATCTCTCTCTTGATCACAGTGGCAGGACTTCTATTCAACTACAGAGGCTGGGCTGTTGAGATGGCCACCAGTTCCCAAGCTGGTTCATGGGGCAGTACTCTGTTGACTTTCCTCTCTCCTCCTCCACATCTACCACTGCCAGGCCCTACACTCCCTCCTGTCCCTACCATGGGAATGCTGGGGTCAATAGGAGGCCCTCATCAGGGCAGCTGGCACTGGTACTGCAACACACAGGCCTGAATGTCAATGGCCCAGCTGTAGTTATGTGCAGGGCAGGTGATTTGGGTAGTCTGAGCTGGGCGTTAGGCCCTCCAGCAGAGGTGGAGAGCCAGTCTGGGAGGATGCCCTCCCTGCTGGGGCAGTTATCAAGGACGTCACCACTGAAGGGAGTTGGAAAAGCACCATGGACTGGGCCACACAGCTGGGCTTCCTCCCACATGTGGGTGTGGAACACAGCCATGCAACCTTGGTGAGAGCCCAGCAGCACCTCCCAAACCCCTTGGTAAGGAGGCAGCACTCTCATCCTCAACCTGCTCTTCATTCCCCTTGTCCTAACACTTCTTTTTAATAGCTGATGTAGTGGAATTCTAGCTAAAATCACTGTGGCCAGAGGCAGAGATAAATCCGCAAGCAAGTGATCAAATGATTGAGATCAGAAAACACAGCCAGAGTGGCAGCACTTCAGGAAAAATAACAAGCAGCCCCACAAGGAGCTCTTTGTACTTGGCCAGGCAGCACCATCAGCAGCCCAGCATGTGCCACATTCTCTGAAAAACAAACCTCTTTCCAGGGGTCATAGCTCCATTTATTAGACCATGCTGGTGTTTCCATGGGGGCTTCCCTTCCTCCTCCCACTTCTCTGTGTCCACTCCCATCAAAGCACCTCACACACCCAGTTGGCACAGCAGTCCTGCCAGCTCGATCAGCCAGCCCCAGCACCTACTTGCTGACCACCAGGGCTTCTTGCCCCCAGAACAGCTTCTCACTTTTGATAATTTCCAGCTTTTCGGCATTACAATATTAGAAGCTGAGTCTACCAGAGAGGTTCCTGATCTGTAAAAAGGGCAGCTTTTATTGCATTTCTTTGTCCTTTACTCGCAAAAACAGTGCCTTTTCATCTTCTTGATGCACTGCTTGTCAAGTTGCTGGTCAGGGAGCAAAGGAAATGCCTACTTAAAATCAGGGAAAGTGACACAGTTGTCAAATATGCCATCAATTCAACATCACAGGGAGTGCATGCTGGCTGCGAAGACATAAGAAAGTGTGGATACATTGTGCCAAAAGTAATATTTCATCAGTTTGGAGTGAAATGTTAAATGGATTTCAATTATATTGAGTTAATCAGTATGCAACAGCTATCCTCCCACTTATACTCACCTATCTTCAGACTTGGTCCTAGTCCTCATCTACTGTTGCAGCATTGAGGATCTCTGTTGGAGTCAGCGATTTCCCAGTCAGGAATACAGCATTGTGAAGCATCTGTGCAGTCTGGTCCATCTGCTATGTTTGCATACTTGGTCTGTGTGGAATCATGGAATCATAGAATGGTTTGAGTTGTAAGGGATCTTCAAGATCATAGAGTTCTAACTCCCCTGCCACTAGACCAGGTTGCTCAGAGCTCCATCCAACCTGGCCTTGAACACTTCAGGAATGGGGCACCCATGAATTCTCTGGGCAACCTGTTTCAGTGCCTCATCAGTCTCACAGTAGAGAATTCTTTCCTAATAGCTAATTTAACCTACTCTCTTTTAGTTTGAATCCATTTCCCCTTGTCCTGTCACTATATGCTCTTGTAAAAAGTCACTCTTCATCTTCCCTGTAGGCTTCCTTTGGATACTGTAAGGCCATAATTAGGTCACCCATAAGGTATCTCTTTTCCAGACAGAACAAACCCAATTCTCTCAGCCTTTCCTCACAGGAGAGATGCTCCATCCTTCTAATCATCTTGGTGGTCCTCTGAATTCGCTCCAACAGATCAATGTCTTCCTCTGCTGAGGACCCTAGTACTCCAGGTGAGGAGTCACCAGAGCAGAGTAGAGGGGCAGAATCCCCTCCCTCAACCTGCTGGCTGCACTGCTTTTGATCCAGCCAGGACAGGGTTGGCTTTCTGGGCTTCGAGTGCACATTGCTGGGTCATAATCACCCTCTCAACCCAGTAGGGCTGTTCTCAATTTGTTCTCGATTCCCCAGCCTGTATTGATATTGTGGGCTGCTGTGACCTACATACAGCACCTTGCACTTGGTCTTGTTAAGTCACATAAGATTCCCATGGGCCCACTTCTCTGAATGGCATCCTGTCCTTCAGCTGCATCAACAGCACCATTCAGCTTGGTGTGATCTGTAAATTTATTGAGGGTGCACTCGATCCTTTTATCTATGTCATTAATGAAGATATTAAATAGCACTGGTCACAGTACAGACCCCTGAGGGACACCACTTGTCACTGATGTCCATTGGGACTCTGAGCCGCTGACCACTAACCTCTGGATGTGACTGTCCAACCACTTTCTTATCCGTCTTAACAGTCCATCAATGAAATCCATCTTTCTCCAATTTAGAGAGAAGGATCTTGAGAGGAACTGTATCAAAAGTCTTACAGCAGTCCAGATAAATGACATTGTAGCCCTTCCCTTGTCCACTGATATAGCCGCTCCATCATAGAAGACTTCTATGAAGGTTGGTCAGGCAGGACTTGTCCTTGGTCAAGCCATGATGGCTTTCTCAAATCACCTCTCTGTCCTACACAGACAGCTTCTAAGAGATCTGTTCCATGATCTTCCCAGGTAAAGAGATGATGCTGACAGGTAGGTAGCTCCCAGGATCTTCCTTACTATGCTTTTTAAAGATGGATACAAGATTCCCCAGATTGGTACGTTTCCCTGAGTGTACTTTTCCCATACCTGCTCTACTTTGAGTCACACCTAAATGTTAAATCCCACATGCCATCATATATATGACTGCTGTGCATGCAGAGATTATCTGTGCTGTATGTGTCTGCTTGCAGTGTATGAAAACATACAGATGTTCTTTACCAATATCCAGACATATAGTTTATAATCACATAGGTCAGAAGATGTGAAGGAATCCAGAGGAGGGAATATGAGAAAATTGTACTTGGTTTAAGTCTCCTTTTTTCTGCCTTAAGAGTGTATAACACCATTAATGTAAATACAAAAAGGGCCAGCAAAAAATTTCCTCAGCAGAAGTCTTATAGAACACTGCAATCAGACACAGAGCTACTCCTGAGCAATAGCTTCATACCTTAGCTGACATGTGTCACTGAGCTAATGTAAGTTATGCAATTACCCACCAAATGGTTGTCACAGAACAGATAGCTTGTACAGTGGTAGCTTTCAGGCTAATAAGTGAAAATACAATCAGACCTCATATGAGCTGTATAACTGTGAACTGTTTAAAATTAACTTCTATTACATGGTAGAATTGGTTATATTTATACTGCAGAAGCAGATACAAAACTTAATTTTCGAGAAAATAGAATTACTATAATTATTTTGATTGTGTTGCCTCAAAAATGAGATTTTATTTTTTTTCTTCTTTGTTAGGAGCTTTTGAAATACATAATGACACAGGAAAAATGTGTAAAATGAACACAAAGAACAAATGTGCCTTTTTTAATGACTGTACTTTGACCATCATGAATGAACAAGCTCACTAACAAGATTCTCACCCTTTAGTGTTGGACATGAAAGTTAACTATCACTTTGCAACCTCTTAATATGTCTATAATATTCAGACAGCCAGGATACACCGATGTCTATGTATGATAGCACATTGCATGATCCTCTCCCCTGTCTTTCCGCATGTTGATCAAATGGTGTTTACTGCCCTGGTACTATATTTTGTTCACATGTTCACTGGAACTACATTTTGTTCCCATGTTCCTTCCACCTTTACCCACTCTTTCCAAGAACAACAACAGAGAGCTCCACATGGCTATATTAACAGTGAGAAAGTGATGACTGGTTACGTGAGTCTGGACTTGCTCAAGCTCACAGCTGACCAAACAAATCTCCCTGCATGCTGTAGCCCGCTCTTCTATTGATGAATCACAAGCAGCAATCGAAGCATGCAAAACCAACAAACTAGTTTCTACCAGCCTTCATTTCAACCTGTGACTTTAAGGGGAATATATTGGAGTGGGCAAAGTAGCTTGCACCCTCCTTCTCCTTTCATTAGCTCTGGCTGGTATCAGATGGTTTGTTCATGGCTTCGGGGCACACAGGCTTTTCCACTTCTGCTGCAACAGCACCCTGCATATATTTTCCCCTTCAGTAGTCACAAAACTTGTTGGCTGATTTGAACCAAATTTGACAACCCTTGGATATATTGTTCCTGCAACGTTCCTTCATAAGAACAAAAGGTATTGGAGTAGTCTGTAAGTGAGGCTCAGATCCTTTAGAAACTGTAGGTATTAGCTGCAAAAAGGAAGAAAAAGGTAGATAAAATCAATGAGTAGAAAACTTCAAGATAGGTTTCTTACAGAGCTCTATCTCTTGGCTGATTTAATAGACTAATATTAAGACTTTCTGGTCTCTCTCCTTGCACTTTTTCACCTTTAAACTCCCCTCCAGAATAATGTTCTAGCAGAACATTCGACGGTTTTATTCTTGTGTTGAATTTTCTTCAAATCAATGAGCAGGTTCAAAAGCTAAGGAGAAGCAGAGCTAATTATAGAGACCACTCATTTAGCTGTGTCTAATTAAAAAAAAAAAAAACAAAACAAAAAACAAAAGAGTCTAATAAAGTGACTGAAAGAAGCATGACAGTAATTCCTGGTTTACACCAAAGACTTTTTTTTTCCTTCTGCTCACAGAATAACTTCATTAGTAATTTCATAATTTGTAAAAGCCCAGGTATTTCTTATGGGCAGCTCACAGAAATGACCATATACAAAAAACAGTTTTAGGTTTCTTCTTCTGGCATAGCCTTTGTCTGGCTTTTTCCCCCCTTACCCATCTTCAAATTTCTGAAAAATTTAAGCTTCAAGATCTCAAAATGACTACCATGCACAAGCTCATAGCTACTTTCTACTCCTGGGATAGTGGTCTCATAAAGTATAGGGGGGAGATCCGCATCTCACAGAGTGGATAAAAGGAGGAGAGAAGCCAAACTTGTGGGGCACTGTGACAACGGGGCTAAAACTCCTGTATTCCAAATCTCGTTACAAACCGGTATCTCAGTACTTTCACTTAGTATTCCCAGGCTTTAATTTAAATTAGAAAGGATATGTCAGTGCTCTTCCTTCAAACACACTGAGTGGGCATTACACTTTTCTTCAATACCATGATTGATGTTGGCGTTTATCTGCTTGTAAAATATCCTTTTAACTAGGGCTCAAAGGAGTGCCAGAAGCAAAAATTTCTTCCTCTGAAGTTTAAATTCCCCCAAGCAAAGACACTTAAACCTGTGTCAACTGACCACGACTCAGTTGGGCATTTTAACCCTTTACCAGAGATGTAAAGACTTCCTTCTTCTTCAGTTATGTTTTAAAAGGGACTGCCATTGCATTGTGAGTGCACTGGTCTCAGTTTGGAATATTCTCAAAACAGCAGTTAGATTAAGTTATCAAGGGGAGATGAGCAGAAATAGTTCCATTTGCTTGATCCTGATGGGGAACAGAAACAAGACAGGCTTCTAGTTGCTCATTGCTGCCAGCCTAGGGGACTTGCCTGAAAACTTTGGGCATTGTCAGGATGGGCCAGTGGCTGAGGACTTCCTGTGACTTTGTCTTAAAAATTTAACATGGGTAGTGATGTTCTTTTATTGGCCTGAGACAATTGTTTGAATTCCTACATGTCCCAAAGACTACAGTTACAGTAAGTGTTGGTTACACTAAGTGTTTCAGCTCTTTGGAGAAAAAGCTCTTTAACCAGGTGCAAAGAAGAAACTGCACCCTGAAGGCCCCTGGGAGGGTGAGGAATTCCACTCTGCAAACTACAATCCTTGCTGAAGATAAAGGAAAAAACCTCTCAAGATCCTGCTTTACTATCTTTCGGAGTAAAACTTTTTCTTACCCCGAATCTGGCCATTGCTGTGAGCCTGAGCACCGGAGGAAGACACACAAAGCAGAAAGCTGAGACTATATAGTGCCTTCTGCCAGTGGTCTAACCCTCTCATTGTCCTATTTCCAACTTGTGACCAAGGTCTGACACTTCAGAAAGTGGTAGGCTGTAGTGAAGTAATCAAAATATATCTTGGAGGCAGAGAGAAGAAATTCTTTCATAGCCTGAAGGCAATCATGTGAGGTACTCGCCACTGATTGCAGGCTGTGATTTGGAGTTTCCCCCACTGAAGGACATTTATCGGTGATTGGATCTTGTCACGTCTTAGTCAGTAAAAGTTTAAAAGCTCTCCATTCTCACATACTCTTGGATGGGTCCTATGTGCTAACATTTGTACAAAACACCCAAATCACCTCAGGCTTCTTTTTATTTCAGTAAACTGAATAAATTGTGGTCCCTATGTCTTCCCTCCTACCGTCTGCTTGGCAGCCCACAGTCAGTTTTGTGGCTCCCCTTTGAAACCTCTCTAGTATTTCCTCACCTCCCTTAACAGCAGGGACCAGAGATACAAGCCAGCATTCATGCGCTCACGTTTCTACTTCTGCTTTCTAAATAACTATTAAACACTTCTAGCAGAGTACTTCAAGCACTTATTAAAGAAGCAGTAATTGTGTCCCAGAAGGTAAACCTCCACCGGACTTGCAGTTACTCACCCAGAATTCAGGCAGTGCGTTTGGCACAGGCTTTCTGGGTAACTTAAGAAATTAATTTGGCCTTTCTGTGTTGCCGTCATTCTTATCTCATCCCCATTTCTGTAGGACATGTACAATACTTGCACTGCTCTGTTTCTTCCTGGTATACCTGCAGGCACATCTGCACAGACAGAGCCCTCTGAGTCAGATGAGTGAAAGCCTTCTCTAGGCTGGAAGCTGTTTAGACATGTTACTGAGGGCTGTGCCCATGTCCATTTTTCCTGCTTCTCCATGGAGAAAAAAGGCAAGCCAAGGAGTTGAATTTACTTCAGTGGATCTCCTCAAGTGTAAAAATCTCTAGTGCTTTCCAGAACACTGTGGGACACAGAGTCCTGAAGCTGAAGCAGTCTCAAATCTCACATTTCTCCTGCCCAGAATCTAATTTTCCCCTGCTTGGCCTCAGCCCACTTTCATCCCTCAGCCCTCCTCTGCCCTTCTGGACGGCTGCATGAAGGTTGCATTGCAGCAGGAGGAGACCTCAAAAATCAAATGGGCTGGCAGAGGCAGTCCCTCCCCTGCCATTAACCCCGCAGCAGAACAGAGAGCATTTAATTTCCTTTGGAGCTGGGAACATGCTATCCTGGTGTTGCCACAGGGGAATGCTGTCAAACAGCAGCAAGGTGCTTTTTGGTGACATGGAGATTCCTCCGGCGGTGCAGCCATCGGGTTGGGTATCCCCAGTGTGCTCAGCTGACCAGAGAGCTCTACTGAAAGTCACAGCTACTGTGAAACACCAAACCTCTGATACGTTGTCTCTTTCCCTGCAGTTGCAAGCTTTTACCTTGCAGTTAGTTTAGGATGAAGTACTGTATACAGTCAGTCTTTAAAATTGCCATTCATTGCACGATTCACTGTCAGTGTTGTGGATTTTTACAGCTGGATAATAAAAATATCTGTAGATGGAAAGTGGTAAATCTTCCTTGTTCCTAAAGCCTTTCCCTTACAAATAATAAATAACATTGTGAACTACAAGCCTCTTTTTGCCCCCATCACCAATGGTGGAACAGCACTAAATATATGTCTGTAACTTTACAAATGTTAAAACAACAGCTAACCTTCACACCTGCCTGAAAATAACCATAGGAGATTCACAATATTCCTTAAAAGTATGGACACATCCAAGCACTTTTACTTCACAGAAGCAGGAATCATGCAATGCTGCCTATGGCTTGCCATAACTTCCCTGTACTCTTGTTGTGTAGGCTTCTGAGCCTGTGGTAGCATTACAGCAAGATTGCATCCCTACAGGAGAGGGGATGACAATTAAAATTGTAAACTGTAGAAGAAACATGTAAAGTAGTAAAATTGTAGGGAGAAGATTTTGATATTGTTCCTGAAGCATGGCCTAAACTTGTTTATTCCTTGGTTTCTCAATTTAACCATTTATTTGTAAGATTTAAGCCTGGGATTTTCTTGTTTAATTCCTAAGAGCAGTCAGTCACCAAGCAGTCTCTGTGATGCTTGTTGTTGCAAATGTATGTCTAGACATAGTTTAGATTAATTCTCCATAATGAAGCTGTCAGTTTGAATATATTACAATGCAAGTCCATAATGTGCAGTTGAAGTGAGAACTCCAAACAAGCTTTGCTCTGATTTACCTTGGGTATCTTAATACACTGCAATTATTCTAGTAGGAAAAGAAAACAGAGAGCATGTTTCTTCCTCAGTTAGAAGTGTTTACAAAGTTGTGTGGAGTTTAATGAATTCAGAATACATATATTCAGGGGCTGATCCGACAGTGTTGCATGACTTCCTCTTTAACACAACCAAACACCTTTCATTCTTCTTTTCGAAAGGGTTATTGGGAAAAAGCAGTGAACATCTTTTTGGTACTCATCTCTGAGACATCTTGAAACAAGTCATCTTGTTGTGCAGATGTGACAGTCAGAGATAATTTGGCTTACTGTTTAAATCTTTGGTAGTTTTTTCACCACTTAAGTCTCATTCATGGGTGCTTGGCTTGAAAACAGCATGCAGGAAGTGACTGTTTTAGAAGACATTATATCACACTATGTTTAAATGTAACTGAATATGATACAGGAAAGTCTCTGTGCAGGGTGTAACCCTTGTTACTGAACGGATCTGAATATGTGTCTCTGAATTTCTTACTCCTGTTATTATTTAAAAAATAAGATCACATAAAGGCAGCAATTTACATCAGCTTGACCGAGAGCCAGGCTAGAACCTCCATGTGAGAAAAATTATAATCTATAAAGTATTTTAGAGTCCATTTTAATGAATTTTTGATGATTGTGTCAAGCTTATTGTTACAGAACACGAGAAGGTAGTATAGCCTATTAAGTATGGACAGTTCTCATCTGAAGATAATTTTATTGCCCTACAGCTAGAGACTGTGTTCAACCCTGCCACATGCGCAAGACACATTTATGACTGAGCAGAAGAGACAAGGACAGCCCTTTGTACTAAGAGAAAATGGAAGTTTCTGGAACTTGCTGCCCCAGGCAATTGGTTTCATGGCAAACAATGTCCACAACCAAGGCTCATGATCCAAATGGTCTCCTTGTACCTCTTGAAAATTATGAAAGAAGAAAACAGATGGTAAGAAAAGCATAGTCATCTTCATCTAGAGTGGAAAGTCAGATCTTCTTATGGCAAGAACTCTCTGGAAAAGCACTCCTGCAAATGGAAGGTAGGCAAAGTGATAACTGCTCTTTACTTCTCTTTTACTTAAGAGGATACACTCCATACATGTTCTCTGTCATGGATTACAAGGGAAAATTTCTAATTTATATTGCCATTTTAACCCATAGCTAAAACAATTCTGCCTGAATGTTAGATAGCTTATAGAATCATAGAATGATTTAGGTTTATCAGGCTAATTGACTGATATCCACCCATAGATGTATATATATGTATGTGTGTGTATATCTACACTGACTTTGCTCTATTAGCATAATTTATTTCTCTGGGCTTTCACAGGAAATCTTCAATTCCCTCTACTGCCACCGCAGTCAGAGAAATACGTAGCTACGTGGCAGGTCCCAAGAACTGTGTTCATTTCAGTGTGCAATTTGGGATCTTGTTGCAGTTTGAAAGTGAAACTCAACCAGCGATGAAATGAAACTCCCAGACTCCTCTTGTCCAGAGTACGTCATGTCATACTGTAAAAATAAGCTTTAATATCAGCTACCTACCTGGGATATGAACAAATTTCACAATTTCAGAGCAGATGGACTGGAGACATATAAAAGCTAGATGATAAGCTCCAGGCCACACAGGGTGTCTGTTCTAGTTATAACCAGAGAATCTAGGTCTTAGAAATCTGGTCTTATGCTTTGACCAAAGACTTTCAATGTCCTTATATCATTATCCTCGAAAGCATATCGTTAAAAAGGTGTGAAGATTAAAGAAAGAACAAGTCTAACCTGCACCACCAAGGCTTCTCATAAATTACGTCTCTTGGAAAGAGCAATAACTTCTGTTTCAAATTCATTCTGATGGCATGAAATCACTACCGGCTTCGCAGGTAGAATCTAAATAAGCAGTGCATGCCTACCCTGCAGTACTGCAAACAGACTTCTCACACTCCTGCCTACATAAAACCCTGCAGGTAAAAGAGTTACTTTACTCAGAACATTTTGTAAACCATTAATCTAACTTATCCTTGCGTGAGAGGTTAGTCTTACAAATGCCCTTTCCCTCAACTTCCAACAATGTACAAATCACCCTATTAATTAGCTGCTTTCAGGAACTTGAAGAACAAAGACCCCTTTAACATTTTAGTAGAACAAAAATACTGCCTAGTTTTTGTCCAGTTGCTTTTAACATTTCCCTCCAACTATTTCTGTAATTGTTGAACAACCTGTAACATGACTGCATTAGAAATTCCATTGAAAATCAAAGAGCTATATTATTTGTTATACTATCCATAAGGTGCAGCCTTGGTCTACTCAGATTACCACACAGACATTTGGTTATAAGATTTTTACTCTGTTTTTTGAAACATAGATCACTATCACAATCTGAATCATTCAGAGTACTCATAAGCAGTCTATACCATGTAGAACACTTCTGAGAAATTATTTCAGGTAAATACCTTTTAACATGAAATGTCATAAAAGTCTTCTTTGGTTAAAAATGAGAAATAGGGAATTTATTGGGGATTCTTACTAACATGAGGTACAGGGATCCATGGGGTCCGGGGAGTGATCTGTAATCAACTAATGAATTTTGTAGATCTGCAACCCTCTCTAATCAAATTCAACTTTGTAGAGGAAAAAAAAAAGAGGCGAATAAAATTGCATTAAAACAGTTTGGGGTTCATTTAGATATCAGTTCTTTTTGAGTTCTCAAATGCTTGGCAAGCAGTATCAGAAGTAAAATTTTCACACAATTTCTTTTCTAGACATTTCCTTCACCAGGCCCATTTTACAATAAATTGAAATACATCTTACAAACTCTGGTCCTTCTTACAGCTATATAATTACTGAACATCAAGCTTAAAGATATTTACAAGAACAATAGTCCTTGCCCAGTTTTCCACAGCTGTTCCTACCACTCTCATAAGAGACTTGACAGAATAATTACCAAGCATGACAACATATGAGATTGATGTTCAGACATTGTTTTTACATCTCTCGCAAGCCAACTCAATAGAAGACACATTGGCACGCAGCAGTGGCATCTAGAGTGGGTCTGCAATAGACAGAGTTTATTCCAGGACACTCAAAGAGTTAAAAACCGCATGGTAATCTTTCCGTACTATCACAGGCAGTTAATCTTATTTCGAAGGAACACATTTTGCCCGTAGACATCATAGCCTCAGGGTGTGAGCAGAACAGGAGTGACCAAAGGGCACAAGGGAAATGGCCAGGACAGAGCTGCCAGCTGCCTCACCAGGCAGGAACTCAGCCCACGTGTGACCTCCTTATCCAGGTAAGGAAAGGAGCACCTGACTTTGTCCCTACATACCTCTCCGCTCCTCACCCCGCTGCCGCATAATGCAAATGAAGCCATTCCCCTAGATGGATCGCTGGAGAAGCAGCTGTCAAAATGCCCAGGAGCTTCGGTGAGAGCAGGATTTCACTAGAATTTCTCAAAGAAGAGATGTAGTCTGCTACAGGGAACCGATGCTGATACCTCCTGTTAATGTTTTAAAGCCCTCTCATCATGCCCTGCAACCTTTCTTCTGCTGATACAAGAACCATGTATGCTTCGATGCCTGCAAAATACACCTGAGTGCTATAGAGAGATTTCATTCTCTCGAAGGTGATTATGAAGTACTCGCTAATTATAAGAACTGCATTAAAGTGTTCCCAAAGAATATATCAGCCTAAGGGCAGACAGAGCTATTCCCAATAAATAACACATTAGGCTACTGGGCTTTTTTTTCTGCTTGCTGAGCATCCTCCAGCCATATGCATTTATTTTAAAATTATTTATCTGAGTGCATTTGAATTAATTATTTTCACTATACTTCTATCACAGGGAATTATGATGCATAATTGTAACTCAAGCTGTGCTGTCTGGTGGAGGTGGTCAGACAAGATGCAGATTTTATTCCCTGAGTGAAGAATGCAAGTATTTCCATAGCAAAGTATTCATGTTCAAAGTAAAGGCTCCTTGTGTGTGGGTGTTTATAATTCTAGATTCCTTTAGAGCAAATATTTGTGTCTGTAAAATTCATTTGCAAAAGATCTGACAGGATGTGTGCAGAAAATAAAGGTCAAATCCATAAAAATGTACTGAAAAAAATAAAAGTGAAGTCCTTGAATTATGGTGTGTAAGTGTTGCTGTGTATGCTTTACAGGTATGGGCCATTTTGAAAAAATTAACTTTACCTGTGTGGATGTAAATATGCAGTTCAAAAAATATATGCATTGTAGGTTGCTACTTCCATAGGCTATAGGCCAGAGAGAGAGAGCATATGTGTGTGGAGGGGAGTGTGTGTGCACACACGTGTGTGTGTGTGTGTGTGTGTGTGCGCACGCACATGTGCATGAAGGAGAAGGAGATGGCAAATGAGGGAGAGAGTGGGAGGAAGATAGGTACAGACACAGAATCCTTTTTTTTTTCATGTCATCAAGATGATTACAGTGTCCTTAGAAATGAGAGGACTCTACTAAAGATTTTCACTTCAAAGAAAAGCTCTTGTTGAAAGCTCATCCTCTCTCTCATTAGTAGGCAAAAAAGTCTTTAACATAATTAATAATCTAGCATAGAAAAGCAAAAGAGTGTAATTCCCTCCCAAGTCATGCAAAACATTTCACAGGCATATGACTGTCTGAAGTTAAAGAAGAAAAAGAAGCAGTAAGACTTTTAGAGGACTATGAATAAAAATGTGGAAATGTTATTGCAACTCAGAGCTACTTCTCACGATTTGGGGGTAACCTTTAGTATAAGACTCCTGTAGTAGTTTCACTTCTGGTGTCAGTGTTCTATTTTTTCTACCAGGTTAGTGTTGGATTTTTTTTTAATCTGCATTTTAATTCCCCAAATAGATTGGCTGTGTGTGAGAGAGGGAAAATCTCTCTTACTTGTTTGTGTGTAGATATTGACAATGGCTCCACATGTTCTATCAAACCCTAGAAGCTCCCAGCCATCTGCTGAATGTGCCTGCAGCTTTGGCACAGAGTCTGCAGTTTCAGGTGTGCACTGAGGCAGATCTCAGGCTGCTTATCTGTGAGTTCTGGCTTGAATCCATTCTGTACCCTCAATGTGTTGTTAGGAAGATGAACATTGAAAAGAAACATGAAAATCACTGAGGTTGTGCTTATAAAATCATATCCAGCAGCTCTCACTTCTACAGTGCTTGTGAAGGATTGAGTCCCATTTCAAATTAAATTAATCCATGTTGAATAATATTATCATCATTTTAAATATGCTACTCATTTAGGGCCAAGTCATAACCTAAGAGGTTCGCTTTGTTAAATATATCAGAGCCTAGTGAATTTCTGTATCATTTTGAATAATAGAACAATTTGGGTTGGAAGGGACCTTTAAGGGTCATCTAGTTCCAACCCTCCTGCAATGTGCAGGGCCATCTTCAACTAGACCAGCCTGGCATTGAAACAGGGATAGGGCATCCACAAGTTCTCTGGACAACCTATATCAATGTCTCACCACTCTCTCATAGTGAAGAATTTCTTCCTGCTATCTAATCTAAACTTACCCTCTTTCAGTTTAAAGCCATTCCTCCTAATCCTATCACTAGATGTCCTCATGAAAAATCCCTCTCCAGCCCTCTTGTAGGCCCTCTTCACGTAATGAAAGGCCACAAGATCACTCTGGAGCTTTCTCTTCTTCAGGCTGAATAATCTCAACTTTCTCAGCCTTTCTTCGTAGGAAAGGAGCTCCATCCCTCTAATCATCATCATGGTCCACCTCTAATCCTGCTTCAACAAGTCCATATTCTTCTTATGTTGGGGTGCTCTGTGCTGGGCACAGTACTCCAGGTAGAGTCTCAGAAGAGTGGAGTAAAGAGGCAGAATCACTTCCCTCGACCAGCTGGCCACACTACTTTTGATGCAGCTCAGAATATTGATCAGCTTTCTGGGCTGCAGTTGTACATTGTTGACTCATGTCCAGCTTTTCATCCACCAGTACATCAAGTCCTTTTCAGAGGGACTGCTCTTGATCTCTTCACCTTCTAGCCTGTACTGATGTCAAGGTTTGCTCTGACCTGTTTGCTGGACTTCGCACTTGGCTTTGTTGAACCTCATGAGTTTCACACCGGCCAACTTCTCAAGCATCTTACCTGAGAGATTCCACTGGTCAAGTTTCGTTAATTTATCCTGTTGCACTTGCTCTTTTCCTTTCAATGGATTTTGTGGCAGCTTTTGAGCAGTGAATATTTTTCAATCCTTAGATTTAATTACCTGCATTTCCATGTTATTATATGAAAGTAGAAGCTACGATTTAGTGAGAACAAGAATAAAGACTAAAGAAAGTAAAAACAGAGAAACCTCTATTTTCTTCTTCAAGAAAGACTCAGCTAGCACTGGGGAGTTGCAGGTCCATTTACTGCCAGAGCCAAAAGCACAAATCAGACACTGATAATGATACACTGATGCTGACACAATGAAAAATTCAGTACCCTTGGAAAACTACCATTCAGCTAGTTTGCATTACAAAAGAGTCAAAGATATTTAATGGGCAAATATGGGTTGAGGGATGCTAAGTCTAAGGCACTACTGATCTTTGTCAAATATGAAATCAGCTGTCTAATATTAGATGACAAGTATCCTGGCATAAAGCAGTGTAAACATGAAAGGATACTTTTCCCTGGTTTTCAACATCATCTCTGTGATTGCCAAAATATATAGGAGATATAGAAATTTTATGTGCCAGAAGAAAAGAACAAAGGATGGCAGGCTATAGTAAGCTAGCAGATCTATGCATTAAATTTTTATGAAATATAACAAGAAAATATATTACATAATTTTTTTTAAAGCAATGTCTCTTGTAAGCATGCTGTGACTTCTAATCTATACTGCCCCACCTTTTGTCAATCACCTCAAAAAAGAAACTGCATAATTACTTGTTATAACTCTTTCCTAGTTAGTATCTTGAAATGCTACCAGATCAGAATAGTAGTAATTTATGTCTTAGTTCAAATGCAAAGCTATAAGGACTGAAAAAAAGCAAGAAAAGTCCTGTGAGCTGGACACATTCACCTTTATTCAAGACCTTTACGGCATTTGCAGTTTGCATAATTATACAACTTCATGTTTTAAGTGCATAAACAAACAAAATTTTCATTAATTTTGCTGTGGTTCCTGAGAATTCCTCAGTGTCAAAGATACCAGGACTGAGCTTGTCCATAGGCCAGCTGTCAAGGGTTCTGTCACTGTCTTGGTTTGAGATAAGCAACTGCCAACCCCCCCAAGCACAGAGAGAAAAGCCTCCCTCCTAACACCAGGGAAAGGGAGGAAAAGAGAGGGGAAAGAAAAAAAACACTTCAAACTGCATTTATACTAAATCTACATATATTTTTCACAGAAAGAAAGAGACAATAACAATTAGAAGAGAGTACAAATACACACTCACACAAGTCTGCAACAACAAGTTCCCCACCTCAACTTCTTAACGAACACACAAATTCTACTGTCCTAACTACACATTACTTAAGAAGAAGCTTATTCCCCAGGGAGACAAACCCAAGCAGAAAGGAAAGACCCAGAACAACACATTTTACTTTCCTGAGGTACCCTGTGAGCCAGTGGTGGGCCTGGTCCTCTCCATCCCCCCGGGACAGCATCGTGTGTCCTCCCAAGAGGAGGGCTGAGAAGCGACTGACTTAACCACTCCCACACTGGTCCCTACTTCCCTGGAAATGATGTCATAATGTGGTATGGAATACAAAATTACTGGCTAGAAGAGGTCAGCTGTCAGCTCAGCCCAGCTCAAGTCAGCTGACAGCTTCGGCCTAGTCCACACTTCAGAGCCCAAATCTAGGCCCACCTAGGTAAACCCATAACAGTCAAATCTAAGATTCACCATTAGCAGTTACTGCAGAATCTTTACAATATAGTAATATAGCAATTCTGATGTAGACTAGAGGAGGTAAATTATACCTCTCCTAATTCAACAGTTCTTTATCGTAATATAGAACACATATTTAACAGTTCTCAAAATATTCCTTCAGGATTGATGAAATAAAATTTAAAAAATATAAAACATTCTAATTCTTCTGAAGTCATACTCGATGCATAGAAAACTATACAGTTATTTAATTTCAGGTCTGCAAATTCAATAGTGGGGCTAGCAGAATAAAAAAGGGTTACTTTGTAAGACATTCCATATCAAAGGTAGTTTTATTTGGAATGAATCAGTTTCTGCAGCACTGAAATGTCCTGTTTCACTTGTTATTTTTTGGTAGCTTTGCCAAAAACAGAGGCAAAACTTGATAGTATGATGTAGAAATCCAAAAAGAAATTGCAATAAAGAGGAGAAATAAAATACAAGCAAGCCTTTCTTTTAATCTGCATTTTTTATTTCACTCAGTGGTAAATAAAGACAACATAAAACAGGAGGAGGAGAGGTATTAGATTCTTTCCTGCCAGAATAACTTAATACAAAATAAGCAGTGAAATGAGAATTTTTTAAGTTTCAACCAAAGATCCCTCAGAAAAGGTAACCCTACCCAAAAACATTCAAAAGCCCAAACAGATCAAAGGCAGAGAGGTCACTGGGAAATGGTAAGACTCTCCTGGCTGGAGCAATGTCCTGTTTGCAGGGTGATCTCAGTCCCTCTGAATAGGTTTATGGCTCAGTATTTATCATCACTAAGTGGAATTTTCATGCATAATGACAGGAAGCAATCAAACTTCAGCATATTTCACCTGGCAACATGTAGAATTTGGATTCTATTAAACATAACACAGCATAACATAATGTCTATTCTGGATGAAGCATGAGCAGATGCTGCTATTTTCTGCTATTGCTTTTGTGATTCTTATGTCTTCTGCTAGTCCTGACATCTAGATTTGTATCAGTTGGAAAACTTTTTATTTTCAGGGTTGATCTGGCTTTCTTTGATCTAAAATTTGAATGCATGGTCCTGAGGTTGGTGTGATAAAATTTAACCTTTAAACACTGAGCACCATCTAATGCTAGATGGGTATCTAGCATTAAGTTGTGATATAACAAACCTTCTTACCTCTTGACTCTGTATCTCAGCATAGGCAGTATTGAGCAAAGGCCAAATCAATCCATGTCAAAATTCAGGGACAGAAGGTACATGGTAACTTCCAGTCAGAATCCATCCTTCTCTGCTTGGACATCTTTCAGATGGACACTCTTGGATAGTGATGGATGCGCATGCTAAGCCTCTAACAGCTCCTGTTCGGCTATATGTTTGATATAATTTTTTTATGTTTGACATAAGCTCAAGGTCATAGCTAAACTTGTTTAAAAGAGGCATACATGCTGAGTGCAAATTGAGTGTAAGTGTGCAAAATCCCACCTCCTGTAATAGCAAGCTGGCTGGCTGGAAGTGAACTGCTGTATACACTAAGGCCACAAAGCAGATGACATCTGTCTCTGGATTTAGTTGTGAATGTGTTGTTGCTGACTGAGCTTCTAAATTATTGTTGTCTTTAACTCTGTCAGGAAGATGCCGCTGTAACTGTGTGTTCTCCTTTGCACTCAGTTCCATACCGTGAAGATGTTCCATTAAGATAAATAATCAATGTATTTTGATTTTTTTTTGCCTGATTTCCCAGCTGGTGGAACAGGGAATATTAAAAAACAGCAATTGGGGAGATGAAGAAGGCATTAGAATATTTTTGATCATTAACTGGATGTTTGTAATCTGAATGAGGTTGTTGTGGTGCCTCCTTCTAGGAAACAGTATTCCAAAGGTGTGAGTCTTTTTAGACAGAGTCATTCCTTTTCTGAGAAATTAAGAATACAGTGCATTAAGACTCCAGATGGTATGCAGGACAGTTTGGAATCCCTCTACAGGCTATCAAAAAACCATCTCAGATGATTGTTCTTCTAATGACAGATTAGGCAACTGTTTGATTTTCTTCTTGCCTATGCTACACAATGTATGGGTCATAGTTGAGTGATTTCTTGTTTATTTATCAGAAAAGTGAAGCAGGATAGGCACTTGCTGGATGCTGGCAGCTAGAGTCTGTCACCTACATTAATTTAGATGAGAACAACATCCAAAACTACACATTGTCCCATGTCCTCCCTGCCCTTCACTTGTCCACCTGCACTCAGAAAAGATGGAGTTCACCTGTTACTGATTTTGCTAATATTTCTCATCAGCTCTTATAGTGCCAAGACAGCCTTTCTCTCCCTCAGATTTGCGTATTTTGAGATTAAGTCTGAGGTTTCCAATATGGGTCATAGAAACTGAGACCTTGGTCTAAGTCAGTTAGGTTAATTCAGCTAAGTGTAGGATCAGTAGTGTAGTAGTAGTGCAGTAGTGTAGATCAGTAGGATCTGTCAGTGACTGACAAAGTGACCCTTGTTGGTTCTTAATGGGGTGAAAGACTGATTTGACGTCTTTGTTCCTTTCCTTGTTAGATGTCTGAGAGGGTCAGAGTTTGCCCTAGAAGCACTATCATGTGGCATTGTGACCTCTTGACTGTAGTGTTAAACATGCATACAAGTCTTTCTCCAGCAATAAGTGGTAGATATGTATCAGTATGTTAATGATTCCTGGCTCAGCTCACCCACCTGCTCTGATCCATGCTACACACCAAAATGAATGACATGGTGCCTGCACAGATCTATGACTGTCCTGCAAGCAGTGGTTAGTTGAGTCGCCCTCTAGATAAAGAGTTATATTACAGGTTTGGTGAAACAATTGTCAAGAGTTTCACTGTATCACTGGTCCAGAGGCACCAGCCATTTGCATCGAGTGTCTAGTCCTTTCCTACTTGGGAGGACCTTTGCATCTGCTGCTGGTGAAAGGGGTACCAGCCCTTTTTGCAATCACTTTGGATAGGTCTACATATCATACAGGGAAATTGCTTTGTCTGCTCTTTGAATAAACCAAATTCAGAACAACCATATACTCATGGAGCTCAAAGACAACATCTAGCACTGGATAATAGCGCTGGTTCAGAGCCCTCAGGCACCTGCCAGCCAGCACCCCTAAACGCGGTTGTGTCTTGCCTCAGCACACAGCACAAGTGTTTCCTCACACTTGACCAAAAATCTTAGTTTGGGAACAGGCTGCTCTTGTGCTCACAACAAAGTCCTGTAAAACTGAAGCTGATAGAGCAGATAATTACCTCTGAATCGAGTCCCAGTAGTTCATTGAACTAGTGCTTTGATGTTTAGGTTTGGTTGATGATAAGGATCTATGTGAAGGTCAAGGTTTTGCTTTTATCATGTAGTCCTTGCACTGATTTCAGAGCTGTTACTGAAGAGACAGTTTATCTTTGACCATGACAACACCGCTGTGTTCACTAAAGACATCCAGTTCAGCAGTGAGTAGTTGAGAAGCTACCTGCATGGGCATTACTTTTAAAATTCTGCCTGAATATGCCCAAGCCCAGATTTGCTGTTCTGCTAAACATGGTATGAATTTTAACATTTCTTTTAGCATGTGAGAGAGCAGAGTTCAAAAAGTATTAAATGCTTTTATGTAGGAAACTCAGTCAATTACTTGTGGGTCCAAATTAATTTATTTAAGATCAAAGGAACTGCATATAAAAATCATGGAACCAGCAGTGGAAGTGTATAACATAAAATCAAAGGATTTGCACACGAAATACACAGTGATGGATCAACTGTCTATTGCTGGATGATAAAGAAAGCCTAACATCACGCAACAGCTATTTTTATAATGTAATAAAGTCTAGGGAGAAAAAACAGGTGCAAAATGTTAACCATTTTAAATTTGTATCTGTATGAAAAGACACACTAAAAATATATATGCCTCCAAAGAATCTGGAAGCTTGGATAGATTTTACAATACTGACATTGTCTTATGACTTCTAACTAAAACAAATAGTACAGTAGGCTGAGATAATCAAATGCTGACATGTCTGCAAGAGCTGAATGCAAAGCAGGGTTCTGATCTGTAGGAATTTCTGAGATTGCAAAGCTCACTTAGGACAAAGAGAAAAAGAAAAAATTATGTGTGATGTCATAATAATAAAAAAACAGTGTTTTGCTCAAAATATAATTTGTTTTTCTGATAACTGACTTTTATCTTTTTAAACCCTTTTCATTATATAGTAATGAAAATTGCTGGGGCAAAAAAAGGAATCTTACGTCAGAAAAGAAGACTTTCCCTTCACAGAATGAAAGCGAGGTATTTTGACAATTTGGAATTTAAATTATCCTGAGACTTACTAAAACCAACTCTTTTCTGTGAATAGCTTCAGTTTTGACATATGGAACATTGTAATGAAAAGTGCTTTTTTATGGGAAAAGCTCCAATTAGTTTTATCTTTCTTTTTTTTTTCATGGCTGTCTCTGGCATATGACATTCTAACATAATAAGAATTCTCTTTAGATTACTAAAGCATTATCTGAATCATTTTCCATATGTTAATTTGGGTTACGATAGATTACAATCAAATTTGCTAATTATATTTTCCCAGCATCATCGGATGTCTCTAGGTTCAATCAAGAATACAATTGGACATAATCAATTATGGGATGAACCTCAGCACTAATATTATTTCTTAAAGGATATTTTTGACATTTTCTGAACAAAGACATTTATCATAACTGAACAAAGATTATTTTTAGCCTACCTAGAACTCCATGACATACTGAAAGATGCAGATGTATTTACCATAAATTCAGCCTCTGTGAATGCAGAATTACCGAACTTTCAAGGAAATAAATATAAGACTGATGAAAGCCCTTCAGAATAAAACATAAATCACAAGAAGAAATTTGAAGACAGTTTTTTAATGGCACCAGACTCCCATCACTGAGATTTTCATATTAAAGGTCCTATGTAGGAATGAACAGACTTTTAAAAGGACCAGTTTTTCCAGCTGAGAACACTGAGATCTTCTAAAATAGTTACATGTTTTTCAATGTAGTGCTCAAATACATAGAAGTGAATACTTGTGTCACATGAGTGATTTACAACATGAGTCATAAAACATGTCGTTAGTATTTATAAAATGGAAGCATAGGAGAAATCTTTAAATAATCCAGATTAAAACTCTTCCCCTTTTCAATGTTAATATGGTAGTTTTTTTCATCCAGAGGTATGTCACACATAAAAAATCATTATTAGTGCCAGCCTAATCCTAAAGCATATTACTTCTGATGCCTACAGCTGTTACTCAGAAAAATTTAAGTCCTTTTCTGGAAAAGTGCTTAATATGAAAAGGTTGAAGTCATCTGGCAAAACAGCTTCATTTGGGGTGTTAATTTTTTCATATCTTGGAAACCTGTTTCATTTTCACAAAAGAATGCCCAGAAAGTGGCCTGACACATTTTCCTCACACTTTCAGACTACTGAGTTTATCTTGAGGAAATTGAATACTTCTCACTCCAGTGATGTGAATATTCACTTCACAGTTCAATCCTTATATCAGTGACATGGAAACAACACCCTTGGTCTCAGCTGCAAGTTTGCCTTCTTTGGGCCACAATTACACACTCTTGTCAGTCACTTCATACCCGTATCTGTTGACATTAATTACATATACTTCTTCCTTCATGGTACCATGTGTATCTACCCTAGGATTTCTAAGGTGTAGAGTTGCTCCCCTCCTACGCCATCTGATATCTACAGTTTGCCTTTGTAATAGGAGAGGACATTGGAAAAGCTGTAAAGGAAGCACAGCTGATAAATTTCAGCTTATTATTATGTATTATTCCACAGAGCTCTCAGGCCTGTAGGCATTAGACGTAGAAATCCAAGAAAATTAGATCCCTGCTACAAACAGTTCAGAGTCCTAAACCACTGTCTCAGCAGTGCAAACATATAGAAAAAATATCAAAAACTGTAACATTCAAAGTTGTGCCAATAACCACCTGGAGGTGATCTTCATGGATGAGTGTGAAACAAAACATCTTACAAGAGGGAGAAGGTCATGGGGAATATGATTTGTGCATTTAATTACCTTAGGAACATATTTGTGAAGGTCTTTTCAATGATGTCTCCTCATTCCAGATGTTCGGTGCAGGCATGCTTATACTTTGTAGGCAATTACTAGATAAGCTTCAGCAGAAAGTCACAGAAGCATCTTCTGGAAGGGAACAGTGGCTGTCTGTAAGAGGAAAAGCACTAGAGGACATGTCAAGTGCAGAATTCTGCCAAGTAAAATAAAAAGCAGAAGTTGGTATTTCCCCTGGGATTCTGTACAGAACAGTCAGGACTTATCAGGCTACCCAAACCACTGCATTTCTGTTTGTTTTTCCACCTAAAGAAGTGTGTTTCTGTTGAGTTTGTCCAGATTTTGAGAATCAGGCAATATGACTCACAATTCTGGGGAAGCCTGAAGATATGTGATTACACAATGCTAGTCAAGAAATATAAAAACTACTGCAAACACAGAGACACAGAGAGAGTCTGAAAACACAGCAGAAGCCTCTGAAAATGGAATATTTTTTATGCCAGAACAATTATAGTGTAATGAAAGTTTCATTATAAATGAAACTGCAATTCCCACATTGCACATATGAAACAATTAGTGACTTTAATTCATCTTGCTATAAATGGAGGTTTGCTGAGTTTACTGTGAGAATAAAGTAATTAAGACACATCACCTGAATATTTTCAAATGGTCTGTACACAAATATCTTCCGATATAAACATCTCTCATCTTTAAGACACCACAAAAGCATAGTCTTCTGAGGAGGCAACTTAATCCCCCTTTATCCCTGAGAATATGTCACATGTTCATGTGGACCCCACCGCTGCTTAGCTCAGGCCTTAGAAGCCAACAAACACTAGCTGGCAGACCTGGAGTGATATTGCAAAAATCCATGAGCATTTCCACTCAGTTTGCCTTTTTGTAGGGATAGATGATGATTTGGTTTATCAGAATGTGTGTGTCAGTGTTAGACATTGCCTTGGAGAAGTACCACTTACAAACACTCCTAACACAGACAGCTCATACTTTGGGTCTGACTGCTATAGGAAATGGTGGAGCTACAAGTTTGGGAGAGAAGTGATGGAGGCTGGGTGGATCTTGACTCTGTCTCCCCTACAGGGCAGCCACTGCAACTAAACCTCATGTGGGTTGTTGCAATTTTTAGATTTTATGAACCAGCATTAAGCTATTTCACCATGTCCCACTCTCCAGCCAACTGAAGGAGTGAATGAGCAAATGTGATTCATCTGATACTTCTGAGGGATCATGTTTCTTGGGAATATTTCTAAGTTGATCTTGGTCATATCAGAGTCCTTTCCTCATCTCTGTTCCAGAGAGTCATAAGCAAGCCCTTTTTAGGTGGACTGGATGCTGTTGATTACATGCTGCTGACTTTGTACCTTTGGGTATTTGTTTTGTTTCTATATGGCAAGGCAGAATGAAACAAAGGAATTTTAGGTTCCAAATTGAAGGTAGTTAGTTACTTGATTGGAGTAGCTGGAAAATTTTCATTTTACTGGATTGTTTTTTTAAATAAACAGAGGGGAATTGCTACAATACAGGGAGTGTGGAGGCACTGATGCAGAATAAATGGTGAAGAAGTCCAGTGAAGGAAATGTCTAGAGAAACTCCCTTATGGGCCAGCTGGCTAGGGAGAGGGAGCAGAAAAGATGAACATAGCAATCCCTGGGTTTTATTAGGGCAATCCATGACAGTTCATGCCTAATGGCTCTGTGGTATGAGAAACAGGCAACAGAGATAAAAACAACACTCTGAGAGATGAGCAGACGATATTAGCTGATCTGCAGACAAAAAGAAATCCCTCCAAAAGTGAAGGACAATGAAAGCTCATACCTAACCAGTAGATTTTTTTTCGCCTGGAGGGATGGTTGTTGTAATTCATTTCACCACCTGCTAGTCAGAGCGAGCAGATTTCCACAGCATGAGAATTCAGGCATGCTTGCTGAGCCTGATGAGGAAAATGAACAGTATCTCTACCTCAACAGCAGTGGCAAATGTCCTAGAGAAGTGTGTGTCCTACATGTGAATTTTTTTTCTTTTTAAACAAAATGCACAGATTTGAATGAATCTGCAGTAGAAAGCTTAGAATATCAAATCCATGCAAAATGAGGGTGTCCTCCAAAAAGTGTGCTTATTTTTGATGTCATCTAAAACCAGTAATGATTCCATGTTTGAACTGTCAGTGGTGGAGAATTGAGACCAAGTATTCTGTGGGTAACTAGGTAATATTAATGATTATCCGTCCTGGATTTCAGTCCATGGCAGCTGCTAACCCACTCCAAAACCACCATGGATTTGCTTAGCTCTGTCCCAGCTTGGATCTTTACCAATTTCTGTCTGCTCAGGAGCTGTATGGTTCATAAATCCCCATCCCTGCAAATGTTATGACACAGACCTATCCTGGTGGGGAGCAAGGGAAGAAAGTGTGAGTGAAATACAGTCATGATAAGACCGTTATTTCAGTTTTAATGAGTTTTTTGTCATTTGCAAAGGTGTGTGGTAGGGCTTTTACTTCTCTGCAGGCTTCCTTTTAACTGACAAGCTCTATCTGTTGACCTGGATCACACACCCAGCAGCAGCTTGCTAGCAGCTGGGAAAATCCCACTGATGCTGGGCAGTGGCATAGAAGTGCTGTGCCAGGGCCAATGCCAGCAATGGCCAGGGCACTGTGGGTGAAGGAAGCGATACTGCAGGGACAGCAGGTACAGAGAGCTCATTTAGCCCTGGCACTGACTCTGGCAGGCTCTGCCATGAAGGCACTGAGGGACTGAAAGGGGGTTTTACTTTGTGAATGGGTTCAAGGAATGAAAAAAGGAGCCACGGAAAATGATGGACTCAATAATGTTTCCATAAAATTCAATTTTTACCCCTAATACTTTCTGGCTCCCTATCTCTAAAAACCTTAGAGATCAATCAAGATACAGTTAAGAAATCTAATTAAGTGCCTACAGTAATAATGATGACCTTCCTCTATCCTGCTTTTTTTTTCTAGATTGGACCTCTCGGGGAAAAACAGAGTCATGGCACAAACAAAGCATCTCTGTCTATTCCAGTGAAGTTTTGCTTGCTTTAGAACCAGATCTCCTCTTTCTCTCTCTTTTGTGAATGTCAGTTTTATTTCATCTCATGGTTTCATGTATCATTTTATTTTCATCACTGCTCCAAGTAATACTTGAGAAAATGAGATGCCTGAAATAATCAAACAGCAAAAGTCAAGTATGCAAAAATTAAAACCAGCTACCCACTTAGGCACTGTAGCTGAACCAACTGATCTTGGTCATGGAAATTTTCACAGTTTGAATTCTGCTCAGGTCAGCAGCAAGCAAAGCTCATTATTTTCTGGTGATTGTTTTGTGGTCTATAGGATATAGATGGACGTTTTTTTCCTGTGGAATAGATTTTATATCCCCAGCTCTCTGTAGGCTAGGAACTACATACAGCTGCACAGAATGGGATTTCAGCTCCCTATGAAATATGGAACAATTGCTTCCAGGCCTGGAAGGATTTCAGACTATCAGACCTTCAAATTGCTTCTGATATTGTATATGAATAAAAACTGTTATAAACCATTTTTAAGAAGTTTGAAGTGCTGGAGAGCAGCTAGATCTCCTTTCTTTATTCCACCAGCACAAGCTCTGAAAGGCCGGCATAGTCAACTGGGTGAGGCAAAGGAAAGGCTGGAGTGCTCTGGTGGGGCCCAGCTCAGTCCCTCTGGCTGCACCATATTTCTAGGCAGGACTCTTCAGAAGGATTTTCATCCTCCATCTCTCACAGCTGAGGAAATCTCCTACCCTCTTGCTTCTGCTTTCCTACAATATTGTGGTGTTACACTCCTGCAGGAAAGAACCGTAACGTTCCTGGGATCCTAACTTGTTTTAATTTTTCCCTAAGTAAAACTAGTGCTAGTTTTGAGTAAGCTTCCAATGTGCTAAAATGCTTTTCTCTCTTCACAACAGCTTTATGAATGTTAGACTTTTATCACCAAGCATTATATTGCCAGCTTTAATTTCTGGAATGGGATTGTGGTGGTTGTATATTGGGGCTGTTACTGTGTCACTCACTGCCCCATTCCTCATAGTGATTGGAGAGCAAGGAGCAAGTACAGATGAAGAACTGCAGGAAAATCCGGCCATCAAGCTGCAGCATGTAGCACATGGTCAGGGGCAGGGGCAGCAAATACAAATAGGAACTGGGAGACAAGTGGTGTTTTTGAGTCATACAAGATGAAGAACACATGAGAGCTGGCCTAAGGGTAGTGTCCACACAACAGTATTTCAGGGTAGATGCTGATAAGGCCAGTAGCTGAAGGAGTAGCCATGGAACTGTAAAGAACTGCTTTAAGGCAGAGCTGAAATGAAAGTCATATAGACACTCAGCTAGTCTTATTTCTGGAGATAACATAAGGACTGGAAGGGTCAAATGCTCATTCTTCTCTCCTCAGTTATCATTTTTACTTTCTGAGTTGTTCCTGAGGTACTCTGTTAAATGAGCTGTGCCCTTCTTCATCATTGAAGACCAGGCTAAAATATCAGTCATAGTTGCCGAAAGCTATCCACTTTTCCCTGCCCACAAAGGAAGGGAGGGGAGCAGCACTCACAGACTGAACAGCTGTGTTGAGTTATATACTAGTTACCTTAACATACTATAACTTACTAGAAATTATCTGTAACCTCTGATTTTGGCCCATGCTAGAGATGTGAGCTACTTTGAAAGCACAATAAAGGAAACCACATAAAAGGCTATGATACTAAAAAACAAGATTTCACACTGAATATTCTTCTTAGGCAGTGGGAAAAGCAGATTTGGTGTCTTAAGGCTGTAGCTCATTAAATTTGGGCAATCACCAACCATATGAAATTCAACACAGGAAGGTGCTGGATTCTGCACCTGGGATGGGGCAACCCTGGGTGTTCATACAGACTGGGGAATGAGATGCTGGAAAGCAGTGCCATGGAAAGGGACCTGTGAGTACTGGTTGATGGCAGGTTGAATATGAGTTAGCAGTGCTGTGTTCTGGGGGGCATCAGGGACAGCATCACCAGACGGTCGGGGGAGAGGATTGTCCTGCTCTGCTCTGCACTGGGGCAGCCTCACCTTAAATGTTGTGTGCAGTTTTGGGCGCTGCAATAAAAGAAATATATTAAGATATTAGAGAGTGTATAAAGCAGAGCAACAAAAATGGTGAAGGGCCTTGAGGGGAAGAGTGGCTGAGGGCACTTGGTCTCTTCAGGCTGGAGAAGAGGAGACTGAGGGGAGACCTCATTGCAGTCTACAACTTTCTTGTGAGGGGAAGAGGAGGGGCAGGCACTGATCTCTTCTCTGTGGTGACCAGTGACTGGACCTGAGGGAATGGCCTGAAGTTGTGTCAGGGGAAGTTTAGGTTGGATATTAGAAGGAGGCTCTTCTCCCAGAGGGTGGTTGAGCACTGGAACAGCCTCTCTAGGGAAGTGGTCACAGCACCAAGCCTGACAGAGTTTGAGAAGCATCTGGATGATGCTCTCAGGCACGTGGTATGACTCTTCGGGATGGTCTTGTGCAGGGTTAGGGGTTGGACTTGATGTTCCTGATGGGTCCCTTCCAACTCCTCATATGCTGTGATTCTGTAATTCTGTGAAAGTTTTCAATGTAATCTACTTGTTCCCTGATACACCTTGGACTGATTCACCACCAGTTCTCTCTTATATTAAACTTGTAAGCATTTAAAAGTGTTGTAGTTTGGGATTATTATGTAAATTCTCTCCCCTGCCACTAACTGCCCATGCCAGCAGTTAACAAAAAGAAGTAGTTAACTGCTGATCACTTGGGTGGGGGCAGGTTTGTCTCTTTTGGTTTTGGGGACATTTTTCCATTCTTAGCTGGCGGAATGCTGGAGCGGTGGCTGCTGAGGAGGGAAGCTGCTCTGCTGGCTACTGCTAGGGCTTCTTGCTGAGACGCTGTTTTTCTCCTCGCCACGGCTGTTTCTCCTGGTTCCTATGTCTGGGATCCCGGCCTCTGCTCCAGTCTCACCACCGCCTGCACCGTCGCAGCCTGACTGCCCCGGCTGGGGCAGTGACCTGGGAGAGAGAGGTGTGCAGCTGCTTTCCAGGGTACATGGCGGTTCCCCACTTTCACCTTCCTTTTTCTTCATCTGGGACAAGAGACACAGAGTTCATCTGAGAGCTCACCACTCGTCTGTCTCGCTGGAGAGGGACTGGAAACTCACTCCGCAGCCAGCCGGGCTGTGACATTGACACTGCTTAAGTATAGCTTTCCTCCCGGAGGAAAACCTGCTGGGTTTTGTTGTTGGGGTTTTTTTTCTTTCTCTTGTGGTGTTGGGGAAGCAGTTTGCACTAGTCTGTTTATATATAGCAGTTAAGAACAGTTATCCTTCTTGTATTAAATTCCTTTTTCTTAAATTTGATAAAGAATGGCATGATTATTGTGGAGAAGGCCCCCTACCCCGCTTGTGGGTAAACATTTTGATTTTTCCCCTCAAACCAGGACAAAAAGCAAGGGGAATTATTGGGATATTGTATTCATAAAAGGCACAACAGAATGAGAATTCTGGTCCATGCTTAGTGCCTTCTGTGTACTATGTCAATCTCAGTTTATATTATCCTTCAAGAAGATCTTAAATATAAAAACCTCCATGCCCTCCTATGAGGCTGCCTTACAGGAAGCCCAATGCTATTCTGTGTTTTGCAACTCTCCAAATTTTGTAGCTAAAATATCTGTGTATTTCTTTCCTGACTGCCCTAACAAAAAACTTATTTTATCATTGGGTGATTATATGACAATTTAATGAAAACTGCTAAAGGCCATTAAAGCAGGAAGTACCTGTAGGACTTGTTTAAAGTGCTTGGTATATCTGGCAGGCCATCAAGCTGATGAAAGCCCTTGGTGTTTCATGACAATCACACTAAAGCACTGCTGAGGGGGTTGGCTTGGCTCAAGTTCTGATTTTTCTACTCATTTTTTATGCTTTTTGATTGAAGTTAAATCCAGTGGACATGGAGCTTTATGCTTATTTCAAGTTTAATTATGAAGCCATGTTTTTGGCATAACAATAAAGTGGAACACTTTTTCTTAGAAAAATATCTCTCGCTTTAAGTCTTTGACTACTAGTGTAAAAACAAGTAAGTGGTGTTCTCCTTTTGCTCCTCTTTTTTATCTCCTGTGCTAGATATAAGCTCTGTAGGCATTGAGTAACCCTGTGATATCTGTAGTAAAAAAAAAGTTTGCAAGTAAAGTCCTTTGAGGCCACAGAGCCAACAGAATTTCAGCTGAGTAAAATTCTTATAAAAATGTGGATATCCTGGAGAGGCCAAGGAGGTCTCTGTGTGATTCAGGGGTAGTGTTCTGGCTCACTGCTGTTGCAGCAACGCAACTGTCTCAGAAAAACAATTTCTACAGCACTTTAATACTATCAGGCTACTTTAAAAGCAGTTGGAGTTTTTTCTCTCTAATAGAAATATTCTTTAGTTAAGTGCATAGTTTGTTCAGCTGAAAAGAGGCCAACGTCCAAACAAAATAACTTGTCAAAAAGATTTGGAGAATAAGTCTCTCATATCAGGACTCATGAGATATATTCACAAAGGCAGTCATCATCCCCAGCAACACACTGGGCATCAGGTTTAGGAGCCTGAAAGGAAGCTGGCTTTTCAATAAGCAGCCTGGAAATCTTATAGTGGAGGTGGAGACAAGAAAAAAAAAGGGAAAGGAAGGGAAGGGAAGGCAAGGTAAGGCAAAAGAGAAAAGGGAAAAGGGGAAGAAGAAGAGAAAGGGAAAGGGAAAGGGAAAGGGAAAGGGAAAGGGAAAGGGAAAGGGAAAGGGAAAGGGAAAGGGAAAGGGAAAGGGAAAGGGAAAGGGGAAAGGTAGAGGAAAAGGAAAGGGAAAAAGAGGTTTTGAATGAACAACATGGCACTTAGTAAGAGAGATATGTCTTTAAGAAATTTCAAGTCTAATATGAGTGTATCCAAATTAAATTGTTTACAAACTGTTATTGAGGGGTAAAGGTAGAAAGTGAGGTGTTGGGATTCATACATTTTTAGGCTAGCAAACCACAGACAAATTTGCAGGTGTCAGCTGCTAAGATAAGAATGGAATTTGTCTAGAGATCCTGAGCTGGTGCTGAAGCAAGAAATGAAGCCTGCAGAAGCCTCATGGAGTAACACACTTAAGAACTCTTTTATAAAGTTAAAAATATGATAAATAAGACTGCTTGGATCCAGCAATTTTGTGAGATATTACTTAATAATTAGCTATGGCTGTGTGATGTTAGATAGCTTGCATGATGTGTGTAAGTTTTAAGATTGTGTGTAACTCTGCGAAAAATTAGTTATGCATATAGTCTCTCCTGTAACTCACATATTCCTGTGCAGGAAGAGATAAAAATGTGCTAATGTAAACATAGTTACTTCTTCCCTTTTTTCCAGGACTATCTGGTAACTGTAACTCATGACAAAGAGGAACCAAGAATTAAACTACCAAGAAAAACCCCATAAAACTAGATGCAGTCAAGGGATTTATTTAATGATATAGGTTGGAGCCTCCGAAAGCTCCTAAAAAGGCTCAGTTGAGAACTGTGTCTGTGGTGTTCAGGCATCGTGACAGTGGGGAAACACATATTGCTGACTTGTGAAATGGTCACAGCCTACAAGCTCCTCAACACAGGGTCTCAGCAAGATGCATGGGTCAGAAGACCAGTGGGATTCTCTGGGGAATAGCCATAGAAGCAGATGTAAGTTCATAGTTTCACCTCTACTTGCAGTACGGAGAAACCTACTCTGGGATAGGATATTCAGCATAGATGCTCTTATTTTTCAAGGATGTTAAAAACAATAAAAAAGGGATAAAAGGGTAGGGAAGAGTGACAGGGTATATTCAAGGACTAGTGAAAATGACCTCCACTGAAAAATGTGAAATTCTCAGTCTTTTACCTAACCATGGAGATGCTTGAAAAATAACTGGTTTACATTAGACCAGTATCCTCAAGCATACTTTGTACTACAGGGCTGACTACCCTCACAGAGAAAGGCTAGACAGGAAGCTATGGCTAGAATCAGAAGGCAGATCAATACTAGAAATTAGGTCTTGTCTTGAAACTGAGGTTTACTAACCTGGAACATAGGCTGAGAGGAAGTGATGAAGGCTTTATTTTATTTTATTTTTCAGACCTTGCTGGAAAAAATAGCTTAATTAAAAAGTACTTTACAGTTTAATTAAACACGCATTATTGGATTCACTGGACTTGGTGAAAATTATTTCAATTGAATTTAATCAAAAGGAAGTTAAACAGGGTGTCCTTTCAGGATCCTTTCAGTTCCTATTTTTCTGTAATGAAATAACCCTTCCAGTTTTAAAAGCTCTATATCTATGTTTCTACAGAAATATCTGAATGAATTTGTCTGTGTCTGCTTGTCTCACATTTATCTGCATATCTGTACTTAGCTAAGAACTGTGGGTTTCCTTTAAGCTCATTGAGCTTCACAACTCTCTGTAGCACATTCTCTAATATAACCCAATGTTTCATTGATCTTTGAATGGTCTTTTTTCCAAAGTACCACTGTTTAAAACATTGCAAAAAGAACAACATAAGAACATTTTTAATTGACCTGTGTCTCTTTTCTTTTTACTCAAAGACTGTTCACATATAAAAGGACAGCTACCCCTGTCACGGTCCCAAGGGAAAGACACTGCCTTTCAGCACATCTTTCCCTGAGCCTTCCTACTATCATTTGTATGGTTATTTGTGTTCGGCTGCTCTGCCCGTGCATCTCTCCCTGTCTCTCTCATCCCCTCCCTCTCCCTCTCTCTCCCTCTCCCTCACTCTCTCTCTCTCTCTCTCTCTCTCTCTCTCTCTCTCTCTCCCTCCCTCTCTTTCTCTGTGCTGTTGCTGAACTGCAGCTCCCACTGGAATTTGCACAATCAAAACCAGCTCTCATCTCAAATAGCAGTGAATCACACCACCTTGAAGAAGAATAGCAAATTGAGCACAGGAGCCTCTCTGCTTACACAGCGTGTGGTACCAGTAGCACCCACAGGATGGATGGACCTCGGTTTATGTGAGACCCACTTAGCCTGAGATCTGCTGCTGTCTGTGATCTGAAAGCTGTCACAGGATTTTACAGGAGTGAGTGTATTTGGGGGATGCTTTTAAGAAATTAATAACAAGCTGCATCTGAAAGCTGGAAAAGGCTGCTGCTTGCTGCAGTAGCTGGTGCAGTAAGATGAATGTTTAAAGGACAGCTGCCCAAGCCGTGCCAGTGAGTCTTCCGTCCTGCTCAGCCTTCAGTAACTCAAAGGATACAGAAGAAAACAGATGCACTAAACAAGTACCACACTGGCACACTGGATCTATCACTGTGTACCCTTCTCTGTGGAAAATGGTCAACAAAGACATGAATGGATTTCCAGTCAAGAAGTGCTCAGCCTTTCAATTTTTTAAAAAGAGGGTAAGATTTTCCTTTTATTATTTATTTTCTGTTCTTTTTTCCCCCTTACTGTCTTTCTTTTTCTGTCTCCCCCCCCCCCCCCCTTTTTTTTTAATAATTGTGACTGCATTTGTTACTTTGCTGGAGCAGAGAGAAAGTCATCGAAGAAGGAAGGTGTTTTATACTGGTCTCCTGCTGCAACAGAGTCCATGACATAGGCAGTTCTACTGAGCACCAAGGGCAATAGCGCTGCAGGTGAAGGGGAGCTGGGGAGGGGGGACCAGGATGGGAGACTGAAGGCATTACGTCAGCAGTCTTTGCTGTGGAATGTATATCTCTCCCACAGCTGACCACAGGATTTGACGCAATACAGCCTGCTATTCAGACTGGGATTATACAGTCCAAAGCAGAGTGCAGGGTTGTTGCAGCTTGTCTCTGACTCCCTCCCACTCATCCACCTAGGGTTACGACTCCCTCCACACCTTGCATTCACTTCCCTGAAGTGTGGCATTACCCACCTCCATTCATCGTCTCACCGAGGAGGAAAAAAAGAGAACAAAGAGGCTTTTGTGAGCTCAGCAAAATACTTCACAGCTTGTAAATTGCCTGTAATCACAATTAATGCAGGAGAAAAAAAGACTGAGGTACACTTGGATTTGGTTTTCTTTTATATTCTTTAACTTAGTAAGATATATCAGAATTTAGAAAATATTGGCTATGTATTTTATTAAATGATTTCCTCAAGGAAATGCAAGTGCAACTCTCTACCTCATCACTTCAGTCAAGTCCTTTCTGTTTCTTTGACTCTTTTACAGTGACAGTGCTGCACACTCTTTATTTAACTTGAGCAACAAAGTAATTTCCATGTGACAGCAGAACAGGTATTCTAAGTCTGGGTAGACACATACAGGAGAAGCAAAACCTCAGAAAGTGATTGTTAGCAGGGACTATCCTATGGAAATGATTTCCTGAGTGATTAAAACGACAACCCTCTATTTAAACAGACTGGAGTAGGAGCAGATAAGCTGCTCCATTCACTCATTAGTTCGTTCATTCATTCATTCTTTTATCCCCATTCATTCTCTTTTCATCATGCCAAGAATCTGGTCAGTCTATTTAACCCTTCAGGCAAAGAAGTTACACCAGGAACTAACTTGAAAGCCAGGGTCAAACCCTTTTGGACACCAAGATGCTACATTTAAGGGTAGATGTGAAAAATACTAGCAGGGTCTCTCAGAGATAAAAAGCGCATTGTCAGCCGACGTTTGTTGTTTCCAAGGTGGTTTGCAGAAGTCTCAGGTAGCCCAAACACCATCTAAATTCAGCCTATAAAAATAGTTCTCGTCTCAAGCTGCTTCTCATTTAAGGACATTGCTATTGACACACATATGTCTGATTCTCAGTTCACCAGGAAGATTTATCCGTTTGGTTTTTTTTTTAAATGACTTGAAGATTTTAATAGAAACGCATCCTTAAAAAGGAAAGTAACTGGCTTGCAGTTCCTGTATGAGGTTAATTATTGGCAATTGTCTTCTATCTCTGTTTAGAGCTGACAAGTTATCACTGGAAACCTCTATCTAATTTTGTTCTAGAAGAAGGGAATGGTGGTTGGTGGCTTTGGGGGGAGGTGGGGGCACACTGTTTTGTTTTGGGTTTTGCTTGGGTTTTTTTTTTTTTTGTCAGAGCTAAATTGATAATCAAAGAATGTTCATATGGAAGAGATTGTTACTTGTAGTCATATTAAAAAAAAAAACTGGCATACCGATACATTCCTGGATAGTGGATCAGGACAAATAGCTGTCTTTAGTTTCTGAGGGTTTTCATTTTCTCAGATGTTGCCTTTTTGCTATTGTAATGAAAATAGTTGAAATCAGTAAAACCACTTTAGAGACATAAAGGAGGAAATTCTCTCCCTGGACATTTCTATCAATAGGTATATGTGTTCATTGATGTTTCTCTTACCCCTACTACCTTCGTCCCAGAAAATCCTCTGCATTAATGTTAACCATATTGTTCTCATATCAGTGCTTGAAACATGTACAAACAAGAAAAGCTTCGTGTTCATAATGTGTTGCTGGCTCCCAGCAATACATTTTGCACTCGTTGAACTGCTGATGTACTGCATCTAACTACTGGGAGAATGGGGAGAGATGGTTAGAGTTGATTTGGTCCCCTGCCAGTGATCTGGACACTGGCTGAACAGCCACCAAAATCCCATGTGTACAGAAGCATAGTTGCTGAGTTTCTTCATCTGAGTGTGGTAGAGATGTTTGCCAGTTTGCATCACCACAGCACCAGTGGTCCATAACCAGTATCCTGCTGGATGCATTAATTCACAGTGAGAGGCAGGTCCTGCACTCTGAAGCCTAGCAGAACTATCTGCAGAGAGAGATATTGCTATCCCCTCTTTACTGATAGGTGAGTGAAAACCACAGAAGGAAATTTGTTGCCTGGGCACTGCACAGGCTTCTCGCAGATCACCTGCAAGGTCTGTGATGAAACAAGGGATGGGACTCTGATCTCTTCAGTTTAAAATCATTGTGTCTGTCTCCTCAAAATCTCACATTTCTAGTAGAGGTGCTTTCCAAACCTAATTCTAGAAAATACATATCAATGTAGATTAGAATGTCCTGAATTTCAGGAAATGCTATTATTTTTCCAACTCTGATAAATTTCTTTTGGAAGAAAGTGCCAGATGTATCTGCATTGTTTTCATTTTCCATTTAGCCTCATGTTTTCACTAAACTGCAATTCTCTTTGTTGCTGTGTCCAAGAGTGCAGAAAAGACTGCCAGAGCTCTGTGGATTTAGACTAGGCTGAAAGTGCATTCAAACATTGACTTGAATTTGAGGACCAGATTTTTTTTAAGCCTGACTTATTCTCTGACAACCAAGTACTGACCCTCTGGGATACATAGTGCCTGCTGTGTCAGATGATTCAGGGTATGGGCTAGTCATGTCCAGAGGTCAGAGAACAGGAAGCAAAGGCTGAAATTAAAAGGCAGCACACTTAATTAAAGTAAAAGGAGAAATAGAAACAATTTGTTTTGCAGAATACCCTGTAGCAGTCAATTTTGGCAGGGTTGGAACAACCAAATAGGGCACTGTTTGAAAGAAAACTAAAGGATTTACAATGCCTGTCTTTTTTGTAGCAAGAGGTTTAACAACTTATTGCATCTAGGATCAGAATGATATTTTAATAGTTAAATATTACTTTTCAATTAATGATGGCACAAATCTAAAGAGAGAAGGGAAAGAAGTAGATGGGTCATATATAGGTACAAGGGGGGCATCTGAATTTAATCCAATGAAGATAAATTATAGACACCATTGTTCACATAATATTGGGTAATGGTATAAAAAGATTACCTTTTGATAAGGCTAGGAGATGAAAAGACTTTGTCATCTCATGGGATGTAATTACCTTATATTTGGTGCCATCCTTTTTCCCATCAACTGACATTGCATACTGGATACCAATCTAAATCACCCATTAACTTGATTTGGCAAAAAATGGCTGGGAAATCTATCTTTTGCATATGCTAGCAGCATTTAGACTTTCTCAAAGTTCAGTTTAAAGGCTTTGTTAGTTGGCAGAAGTCACATTTCTCCATTGTGAGGGGCTCACAGGTCTCATCCTTCAGAGCTGTACAGAATTACCCACAGAAATGGACCCTACCATTCAAAAGATCAATGAGTGTGGTAGACCTCCAAATATGCTATTGTTGTTCAGCCACTGAGATATCAACAGAGCAGAAGGGCCTTTTATTTTCACCTAATGCCATTCCTGCCAGATGTTTTTTGTGGTATTTGCACTGCTTATTCTGTTATATTTGCCTACCTTATAAAGACTGTTGGATAACATTTTGCAATATATATTGAAATATATATATATAAATATAAATGTAAATATAAATATAACATACAATGTCATATAACACAACACAAACCAGCATGGTTGCAGCAGGATAAATGATAGGAATGATGAAATGTCTCTGTCACTTTAACACTAGCTGATGATAAGTAACCTCAGTGAACACAGAAATTCATTATCCTCTTAGGTCTGGACCAAGACCAAATACAAATTTATTCTGAATGTGAAGAAGATAAATGACTGATAAATGGGAAAAGAAATAGATTCTTCCATAAGGGGGGGGAGGGGGGGAGAAGAAACGGCATGTCTTAGAGAGGAAGTTTATTGCAGATATTAAGGATTTGCTACTCTGAAACATGACAAGGGAAAGAATATCCATAATCCTTTTTCACTGAGAAAATTTACATTAATTAGCAATTTAGGTCAAGCTAAAATGAATGCACAAGAAAGGAGAGAAAATAGCTACCTTTGTTTCCGTGCAGTTTTTCCAAATATGTAGGTTGTGGAAGTCATGCCCTTCTCCTTTCTAGGTTGATACTTTATGGCACTACACACCAACAGCTTTCTCCATACACAAGCTGAAGAGACTAACTCAAAAACATCATCATACATGAAGATGACAGCTTAGCCTGCATTAATGCTCAAGGCAATACACAGCTTAGGGGACTGTAGAATTACCTGAATACATTTCTAGGACTGTAGTAATTTAATGATACAGAAAGCCCTTGAATTCAGTACCTCCAGATGACTTACTACAGATTATGATCCCTCTGATAGACTGTGCTGTGGAGGGACTGCTCTCTGCTTTGCCACTTTTACAGATCTAGAACTTCATTTCAGAACTTGGGTTACCTTCTATTTAGGGTAATTGGGAGCTTCCCTAGAAGAAAATAAGTGAGCAACAAAGTTGACTGTACCTTAGGAAAATGCCAGTTTTATATGGGATGAATGGTTATACTGCTGCTTTTCTTAGCTGCTTGGCCCAATGTCACAAAAGTACATAAATTTTAAAGTTGATATTCAGAGACAAGGGTGCTGGCTGACTGCAAGCAAGACTGTTTTACTGCAGCAGAGACTTTTCCCATTCCACTTGCTCTGTGTAGAGAGGTGCTGAGCATCCATGACACTTCTTAGCATCAATCAAAATTGTAAGCACTGAACCTTGCCCAGCACAACCCCAAATGCCTTTATCAGTCTATAACTTGAGTGTTGTAGACCACAACTGCCCTGGGGCTTTAAGGTAATAAGATGAATATGGCCTTTTATCTCCATAAGGCTTCAAACATGATAAGACACTCACTGAGCTGACCAATAATTTTCTCACCTTTAGTCTATCAAACATTTTCTGAAAAAAAACTATTAAACCCATGGGATGAAACACAAGAACTGATGAGAAACTGTGTAAGGCCTCAGTACCAGTTTTCCATAAAGCACTTTGTTTTCTTCTGTCTTCCCATTACACCAAGGTGTACTTTGGATTGGGATCACTGCTAATATTTTGCTTTTCAGTTAGCATACAGGAAAAGATTCATGAAGCAAAACTGGCAATGTCTGGACAAGAAAGTACCTGTGAGTCTCTTGACCAAAACTAAAGTCTGAAAGCATTGTTAAAACTTACGTATAAAAGCTTGGAATAAAATGATTAAAAGGAGAAAGGAATAGGGAGAATAGAGGAAAAAGTGCAAAATGAGAGAAAAGAAAGAAAAAAAGAGCTAGGAAGAGGAAACCCTTCCTATTCCTTTCTCTCTTCCCTAACCTCTTCCTTTCTGTTTCATAAAAATTAAGACTAGAAAGATGTCCATACTCTTTAAGCTTGATCTCCTTTCCTAAACACATCCCATAATTCCTACTACAAATTTGTCAAGCTAATGCTTGAAATTGTCCAGGTCTTTTTCACTAGTGGAAAAATCACCCTGCTTGAAAATTTAGAAATCTTCCTCTCATTTTCTGTCTAGTTTTACACATGACTGACTTATTCCCATTTGCTTTTACCAACACAAAGCAACAACTTATATAGCTCTTGCCCGTCTCTCATATTTGCAACCACTCATGTATTTATAGAGAGCAGTCATTTCTTCTTTCATCTGTATTTGGCTAAGCTAAATAAGCCAACTTCTTTAAGACTCTTCCTTTAGGATAGACTGTCCGTTCTCCAGTCAATCTAGCAGACAAAGGCAGCTGTTGTATTTGCTGGCCTAGAGATGTCTTTTGGGTTTGTTGTAGTTTGGGATTATTATGTAAATTCTCTCCCCTGCCACTTAACTGCCCAGGCCAGCGGTTAACAAAAGAAGTAGTTAACTGTTGATCGCTGGGGTGGGGGCAGGTTTGTCTCTTTTGGGTTTTTTTGGATATTCTCCGGAGTCTTGGCTCGGCGGAACGGGGGAGTGGGGGCTCGAAGGAGGCAGGCTGCCCTGCTGGTTACTGCTGGGGTTTTTCCTGGCTGTCTTGCCGCTGCCCACCTCGGACTACTTTTCGTGCCGCGCTGCTGCTGCTGCCTGCCTTGGATTTGCTGCTGGTTGCCCGTACCTTTCTGCTTCTTGGACGGGGAACACAGGAGGAAGAGACTGAGTCCATCTGAAAGCTCACTGCTCGTCTGTCTCGCTGGAGAGGGACTGAAACTCACTCTGCAGCCAGCCGGGCTGTGACAAGGACACTTAAGTATAACCTTTTCTCCCGGAGAAAAAACCTGCTGGGTTTTGTTGTTGTTTTGTTTCTTTTTTTTTTTTTTCCTCTCTTGTGGTGTTGGGGAAGTGGGTTGCACTAGTCTGTTTACATATATATATATAGCAGTTATCCTTCTTGTATTAAAATTCCTTTTCTTAAATTTGATAAAGAGTGGTGTGATTATCGTGGAGGAGGCCCCTCCCCTGCTTGTGGGTAAAACATTTTGGTTTTTTCCCCTCAAACCCAGACAGGGTTACCAAAGCATCTGTGTATTCCTCTTTCGCAGTTCTTTCTCATGGAGTCCACTAAACACTTCTAACCTCTATCCCACTCTTCTCCTCCCACTCTTGTCCTCTTTTGGTGAGCAGATCTATGTGTTATAGGCAAATTTTCTGAGCACAAGCCTAGGTCCTGTATCAAACCCATCTCCAGTACTAATGTTCCTCTTGTCAATACACTTTTAGATAGCTCCTTTGTCTCATAATTAATTTTTTAAGACTAATCTTATTCTACATTTTAACCAGTTATTTTCCCTGTGTTATCACTGTGTTACTGAGTTTCCAAAGACCATATGGATTAGATTATCCATGTTTGCCTCATCAAAGGAAGACATCGGGCAAGCTTGGCATACTGGTAAGTGCATGGTGCCTGTTATCTCATTTTCTACTGAACCCTTTAGAATTTGCTTCAGATGTGGTAAGTTTTGTTTCTGTTTACATAGTCCCATAAGGTTTTTTCTTCTTTGTTGTACATCAGTGTCATCATGGAAAACTCAGACCACAGAATTCATTTTAGGATTCACTTTTATCTCATCTCACTCTTTCTGAGAAAGAGACTTCTTTACTTTTTTAATTTAAGATTCTGAAGGAATTTTTTCAGACATACTCACAGCTGTTCTATCACTTTCAGGTCCTCATTATCTATCATCACTAAAATCAAATAGCAGTGGAGGAGAAGTTCTTTTGAGAGCCTGCACTGGTTCATTCCTTTCAAGGTCAGATTAGTTATACCCAGAGCCTGAATAGGGTTTTGGTCTCCCTTCATTACATGCCCTCAGAGTTGAGCATGGCTTCTGTTTGGGGAAGAGGGCCACCTGTGAGATCTCTGACTGCCACGTGCATACTAACAGTGTTTTAAATGCCACAGAGTCCATAGTTAAATTCTTAGAGCAATCCTACCCCAGACACAAAGTTGTCACTGATATCATAACTCAGCTCAGCAGCCTTGGTATCATTTGCCCTCAGTCTAAATATCCAAATGGTCTGGAAAACATTGTGATGTAAGAAAATGCCAGCAAGAAGAACAGCACAAAGGGGTTTATACACCCTTGGCTGTGTGGTAAGAGGTGATGCAAACCGAGCTACTGAGAAAGCAGACAGCTGCGTCTGCTGAAAAATCAATGTGATTCCTCTGCCAAATGGGAATAGTGATAAATATGATCTGCAGAGTCTGGGAAGGACTAAGAGTTTAGAGCAACTCTGTGTATATCTTACCACATCTACTAATTAAAGACATGGTTTTGATGAGGGTTACAAGCTCAGGGGAGGTCAAGTGTTGTGTCCATGGAGAAAGGAATCAAAGAATTGAAAGCAAGGGGAAAGCTTATATCCTTCCAAAAATTGACTGGTGTAAAGAAGGAGAAAATGGAAGGACAGGAACCATCTCTGCAGAAAACATGTAAATGGAGATGCTAAAGCAATGAGAAAAAAGAAAGAGCTAAAACCACAAAACAGACTTGCAAAATCAAATCAATAACACAGAACGTTTTTGGTTTTTTTCTAAATAGCACATTATCATAAAATAATTGTTAGTGGTTCTTATTTCAACAGTTGCTTTTAAAGGAAGACAAATATAGAGAGTAAGAAAACAATTAATAGCTCTGAAAGCAATCAATTTTAATGTTTATTGAAGATTCTGTACTGAGAAATTTCCAAATCAGCTCACAAGCAATTAACCGAGACTTAAAATATCCTTATGAGGTAGAATAATGGTGCCCATTTCAGATAAGTGGACAAAGAGAAAATAGGTAACGTAGCCAGTTAGACAAGTTCATGTACAAGACAGAAGTTATCTTTTTTCCTGACTCTTACTGTAACTTTCCATTGCTAAAATAAGAATTTTCTTTTTTTGAAACAGCAGCAGCAAATATCTGCTAAGCTTCACTGTGGCTGAAAGTTGTGCAGGAGTTTTAAGAAGTTTAACAATACTGGCACAAATTTTTTTTTTCCAAACTGTCAGAAGTGTTTGATACAGTCTTGCTTACACGGCAATGGCATCAGAAGGTGTCAGATACTGTGTTAAGCTTGACGAGATATTATTTCCAGTCTCATCATCTCATTAAGAAATTGTCGAAGGAAAAAGCATGACAAGTCAACATTCTGCCTGCGCTACAATGTCAAGAGTGCCAAGGGTTGTATGTGTCTTCCAGTGTGACCAAACCTGTTCCTGTACTGTGGTGCATCAGTAAATGGCTGAAGAGGTGACAGCCTGAGACTGTGCTCCATAACCCAGTGCTTATTTCACTGTTTTTGTGTCTCTCACAAGCAACACCCCAAAAAGCCACTTTCTGCATAACATCAGCAGCACAGATGGTGGGCTGTGCATGGGGCAGGTGCTGCCTCTTTTTGATGTAGGTATGGACAGACATTGGTTTGGCATGGACCGCCACAAGCAGTAAACCATTTTATGTCCCAACTCCAGTGAAGGAGGAACTATGTATGCAATCAGATGCTCCACTGCAGTAGCCAAAGGGCCATTCATTGTAACTCAGAATCCTGTGTAACATTTGACCCTGGGAATCACCTCAACTGTCCTAACAGGCTTCATTTGGCCAGCTGTCTGAGCCAGACTTTGAGCTCTTTGGGGCAGAGAAAAAGAGACTGACATCACCCAAATATTTCAGGTTCAAATCTCAGTTGAAGCTTCATGGACACAAATAAAATATTGAAAATCATTGGCTATTGTTGCCATCAAGATTATTTTTATTGAACTGACTGGGAGAGAGTTGGGGGCTTTTGCAATTAAAGATGGGAAAGATTTCTTTTATCTTATTTTGTGCTCTGTTTTTATTAGATATTTGTCTTGCTTCAGTCAGCTCCCATGTATGCTTTTTACTAGGGCAGTTAAAAGTCTTCAAGTGTATAGCAGAATCAAATAAGAAAGATTATTAAACCAAGTGTTTAAACTGCAGGTCAGCAATAAATTTTTATATGTACTGCAAAAAAATTTGAACCAAGAATAGGTCCATAAAATGGCTTGAAATTCTTTCCATGTTAATTAATTAGGATTAATGACAAAATATATAGGTTTTTTCAGCACCTTTTGTTTTCCTAAAAGATTTCTGCATTTATCTGATGAAAAACTGTTAAGCTTTAACAGCTTCACTGTACGTAGGTTGGAATTTGAATAATGATAATTTCTTTCTTTCTTTAAAATTAATGACATTTTTAAGCACATTGTCATTGTTTGACACACTCTGATTCATGCAAAACTTTGCATTCCTCATTTCTTAAAAGTCAGCTTAACAGACAGCTCCTTATAATAATAGCCATTGTAACATTGACTTGGCTGATTGGAGTGTTAGACTAAGCCTCTATGCTGTGGAATAAAGTCACTGTGGAACAAAGTCGCTGTGGGAATCCTCTATGTAAAACTTCTCTGACTGTGATGCAAGGAGTAGCTATAAGAAAAGGTATGTGAAGAGAAGATAATGAAAAGTAATGTTGGAGGAGGACAGCCTGTGATATACAAACCAAAGCCATCTTTAACTCAGTAGTGTGAGTTTTTCTTCTTAACAGACTGGAGGTGTGATAAAAACCACATTTGCTCTGTCCCCAGCTTTTGTGTTCAGTTTGCATCCTGGGTCCATGTTGTCATGTCTCTGGCTCCATGGACACCTTGCCCTTTTATACAGTGATATCACTGACCTCAGACTGATGTCTTGTTCATCTTGAAAAACAGTAGACAAAGCTAATTAATAACTGAGCCTTTTTATTTAGGACTACTAGTCAGGGATGGTCTTGAACTCTCAAAACTCAGATGAACATAAATCTTGCTTAATGCTCAGCAGCTCTCTAGATGGGCATCCTAAAGATGCAGCCTTCAACCAGGGTGTTCACTGATCACCTGGCTCACAAGATCTGCCATGAAGCTACTATACTTCCTTCCACATAGAGTAGGGCATCTCTAAAAGCAGTGCTTTTGATCCATCCATATCTCATATTTCCACAGTTGCTTCTTTGTCAAGTTCATTATTTTTGTTCTGGTTCATTCTTCCTGACTGCTTCAAATGAAATAACCAGGTTACTCAAAAAAAAAGGATTTTGCAGGACATATTCCCATGTGCTAGGGCAGAAAAGACCCTCCTGCTGTATTGGCACCAGGGCAATATAGGGATGTCTCCACTGCTTGTTATCACTGCAACCAAATTCTTGACTGCATTGAGTTGATGTCAGATGCAGTACCTCTGGTCATCTCTTTTCTAAATATGTACAGAAAATGTGAGGCACTTGCTCCTCCATTCAGCCTTGGACAAGAGTTGTTTCCTCTTTAGAAAAATCATGCAGTGAAAGCGGATTTCATGACTGTATTCTTTTTTTATAAAGGACAGACCTTATTATAAATCCTCATGCACTGACCTGCAGTTCAGTCAAAATAAGTGAAAAGACCTGGAATAGGTCTGCTGGATTTGATGTAGACCCATCTTTTGAGTCCCATCAAGGCAACAGACTAGCACCCTCAGTGCTGTTTTACTGAAGTTCCTCAAGTAGTCTTGAAGAATTGTTATGCACTTCCCAAAATATTTCCAGACAAAAAAACAGTTTGCTGATTTTTCCAGAGAGTCCCGAGATCTAGATCTAACCATATGTATACATGCACATTAACATATAGCATACATACGATATATATGTGCATATGCAAGTAGACATACATTGTTTTCTCATCATTCATCTTCCTGTTCCATGGAACAGGGTGAGCTTTGATGTCGTCCCACAAGAATTTCTAAACCAACTCTCTATTTCCATTTGAAAAAGGCCATACTCCCACACAAGACACTGAGGACAGACAAGTTTTGTGCTACATTACTGCCTGACTAAAAGAAAAAGGCTTGCATATGCCCCTCTTTAAAATCCTTTTTTTTTTTAATCATTGTTTTAGGTATAGTATTTCATTCAGCATGTCAGACAGAATCATCTCTTAGCTTAAAGCCTCTAAAAACACCAAGACCTGTGGAGAGATGGAGAGGCAAGAAGCAATATAGTCATCAGGAGGGGATTAGAGTCTCTGTTCATTATCCTGGCACTTCTCTTTCAGCTCCTGCATTTCAGTTTGACAGTGTCTCCCCAGTGCATAATATCAGGAGTTACCATGCATTTGGAGGAGACAGGAGATCTATGTTTTTGATAAGGAGATCATGAGATTTAATTCACCTTGTCAGAAGCATCCATTCCTTCCTAAACCTGTGGTGTACATGCATATACCCTCCACCAGCCTGCTGTGAGAGCAATGAGTCTCATTTCAGATTCAAAACTTTATTTTTTATGACTTTTTTTTGTGCTGCACTTCTGAGGACAGTGCTGAGGGAGCAAAGGTGACTGCTCTGGGATGTCTTGCCTGGACTAAATAAATTATTTCCTTCTCTATTTAAGATTAATTAAGAAATGCTGAAGGGAAAAAAGGTCGGAGCTACTCTTAGATTGTTCATTCCAGTATATAATAAGCCTGAAAGAGCTGTAATTAGATATGAGAAAAGCCTGATGAGGTTCTCTTTCTGTGTAGTTCCAAGCACACTGGCAGTTCTCCAGAAGTTAAATATATAAATAAATTGTCTTCTTTTCATGAAATTTCTTCTGTTCATCTTACTTCTCCCTTTTTTCTCTTCAAGGCCTAACCAACCTAGACCTTTCCCACGTAGTAGTTTGTGCACTGAATAGATCCATACAGAGATGAAGGGAGAGATTGCTGCTTCTCCATTGCAAATTGCTAGAGAGTCCAGCCTTGCACTGTGCTTTATGAAGCTCTTGGAGGAAATTGTGTGAACCTTGGAAAACCCCAGCAGCTTTTGCACCCAAATATCTTTGCAGATCTGTGTTTTTATATGGGATCCAGACAACGACATTGGGTTTCTCCAGTGTAGGTATGTGTCACGTGAAAGGGAGGAGTGAGACAGAAATGCAAAGATTTCTAGTCTTAACTGTATTAATAAGAAATTATTAGCAATAAGCACTTCCAGACAATCAGATCCTTATGTTCCCAACACTGCCTATGGACTACAGACAGCATACAAGTTGGAAGGGTTTCTGACCTCTGATATGAAGCCACACTTAAGCTGGGGAGAACTTATCAGCTAAATAAGCACTTCCGGAAAATTAGAGCCTTATGAACCCAGCACTGCCTGCCGAACTGCTGGACAGAACACAGGCTGGAAGGATTAATAACCTCTGCTTTGAAGCCACACTTAATAGCTAGAAAAGAACTTTTCCCACAACAGCTCCCAAAATAACATTTATTAACACAAGTATGTGACAGTTATTGCTGGTTCTGCTTTGCCGGTGATAACATTTAACTGCAAGATTGTATTTAACTGATAATAAAAGACCCCAAAAGAAACCAGCACAAAACACATTTTACAGAGACAAGCATATCAAATTCAAGTTACAATACAGCAATGCATCCCATTTTCATGACAAAAACTAGCAACAAAAAAACTACTAACCAGAAGCACAGCCACCTAAAACACTTATCTAGACATTCTTTCAATAACATAGGACAATAAAATAGCTTGCACACCACTCTCTCTGTAACACAAACAAAAGGAAAGAACAGAGCTACTTCTTATCAACACACGTGTTGAAAAAGAAACTGCACACTGAAGGAAGCAAAGTGTAAAGCAAGTTACTGTAATTAAAGTAGAAAGAACAGACCTAGTAAAGAAGGTGCTTATAGAGTAAGAATCAAACTAGCTGTTAGCATAAGATGTAAGATAGAATGTTTAAAGGAATAAGCTTTGTAAGAAAGTAAAGAAAGTAAAGTATAGAAAAATAGAAAGCACATGGTCTCCTTACCCCTACGTTGTTCGAGGAGGTAGGAGGAGGCAGGAGAAGCTGCCAGAAGCTACCTCAACAGATACAATGGCATTCCTCCCTCTCTCCTGCAGTAAAAACTGCATCTCTTTTTATACCTTTTTTTTTCTTCAGGTGGTTGTGTGACTAAAGTCAATCTTTTGGGGGGGGGGGTGATACAGATGCCTGAGGGTGGTGGCTCCTTGACTAGTTATAGAAGATATCGCAAAGGGGGGCTGTGTCATTTTTTAACACTCCATCCTTTGTTAGTCTCATCAGTTTGAAAGCTTTTGTCCTTGGCTGGGAGCACCACTCCAGGGGGCTGAGGTGTCAACCCATCTAGGCTTATCAGGTCTATCACGCCACAGTATGCCACCTAAAAATTAGTCCCCTTGCCCTGGCAAGTGAATTGAAGGCAGGTGTGCTACATGCCCCGGCTCTCTGCACTGCCAGTGAGTGCAGTGAGTTACAGGGACAGCAAGATTTGCTGCTTTTCAAATGTCTTCTTTAGCAAAGAAGTTATGGCCAAATCCACAGTGCTAGGCTGTGGTCTGATTTCCCTTATGTCATGGTTGTGTTACTAGAAAAACTATTTAAAACATATAAAAGCCTGGGTAACTTGTCTGTCTCAGGCATTTCCAACTTCTGCTTCCCTTCATCAGTTTCTGTTTGCATTAAGCAAAGTGGTACCTCTTTCTCTATTTCGCTTATTCTTTGACACAGTAATTTATATTGGTGATTAGGAGCCCTGTAAGAGGATTTATACACCAAACCATGTAGATCCTCCTACTTGTGGGGTGTTTCCAACAGTAAATTCTTTTCTCTGATGTCATAATTATCATTTAACCAGTTTGACCTCAAACTCAAAAAATGTTGGATTGCTCAGAGGAAAAATATGTTAACGCCCAAAGGCTTTTACCCAAAATTATTTCAGAATACTTTTTTATTTGCAAGAATAAGGCAAAAGAAAACCCCCATGCAACCAAGCATGTGGAATAAGAGACTTCAAACAAGTTGCCTTAGTCACAGACTTCCCAAAACCAACAACCTACACATGCAGGAGACTCCAGCCCACAAGCTGGTAAGTCAGAATTGGTGACTTACACTTCAACTCATGTTTCTAAAACAAAGATCTTTATTGCCATCATCTTGTAAATAAAGTGAAGACCACAAGGAATAAAAGTACTGGATAATATGTTTTTTGCGTGTGTTAGTGTGCCCCTGGAAAAATACTCACCTGAGAAGGGAAATAATGTACATGGCGAAAAGAAATCTGCCCTTGTTTCATTATTCTTGAGTGTATCTGGTTTGCATCTGTTACTACATTTTTTACTTAAGAATTCTTATTTCATTAATACATATGAATGACTGGTTTTGACTGGTAGTATGAAAATGTGGCTTTACTATAACTCTACTTTTTGTCTGTACTTAGCCTTTTTTAAGACTATATTTCTCAAGGTATGGTGAAGCATGAGCAAAATCAACACATGGAACAATTTATTGAAATGCCAGGCAGGTTTGACAGGTGCAGGCAAAATTGCTTGGTTTCACAAATTGAAACAGCTGTAGTTTTATAGGTGATAAAATTGTAATGGGATGGAGTTTCACATTTGTTAGTTCATCTTGTATTTGCTGTTTTGGTTTTGAAGCATTGAGTCATTTCCCTCTCTCCAAGAAGGGCTCTTAGGACCTATTCCTCAAGTGGATGAGACATCTAGTCTCCACAGAGCCAGGGGAAGCTTGGTAAAATTCAGGCAGATTTCAGAATTGGCTGAAATGTAACTAGAAAATAATAGTTTTCTCCTCATTGGACTATAGATAAATGTTGCTTGCAGATTTGGGAGCAGGAAATGCCATAAATGTTAGGTCCACCTTTCACATAGACTGGCCTAGATTTCATTATGTATCTTTAAAGAATATCACACAGAGAAAGTTTTGTATCATTAACTAACAATATTAACCCCGTAAGAGTTTTCTGTATCAGGGAGGTTTACTTTCAGTCTGTGCAATTACTGGAGGAAGATGTATATATTTCATTTTCAAATTATTCAGGACCATATGTACTCCTACAGTGACAAAGTATGTATCACGTGGTGCCTCTCTCATAAGTTCATTTTTATCATCCTAGCTGGGAAAAAAATAAAATGAAAATCAGTGAAAGCTCTTTAAAGAATTGGTCACATTTGGGAATGATTTGTCAAAACACTGGGATTGTAAAATCTCTCCCTAGCTTAAATCCCCATTGACAGTGGTGGTTTAAATCATAAGTTCTTGTGTGGCTCAGAATAAAATCATCTTTTAAATCCTGATTGAAATGTATCAGTACCTTGCACACTGCATCTCAGCATTTAAAAATGGCTAATTTGAGTGATCGGGACTTTCTGTTTCTCCTCAAACAACATTCTTAGCAACTCAACAGCAAAGGCAAATTGGCCACTAGGAAAAGCTACGAAGAGAGTAACGGATACTTTCCTTAAAGATTTGCCTTTGAGCAAACATGTTGCATAGGGCTTTGAGCAACCTGGTCTAGCAGAATGTGTCCCTGACCATGGCAGAGTGTTCAGAACTAGAGGATCTTTAAGGTTCTTTTCAACCCAAATCCATTCTATGTCTCCTTTGACTCAGGAATGGAAAAGCAAAGGCATTTGTCTTGTCAGTGTTACCCAGTCTTCTAGATGAGAGGACCACCCCAGAGCTCCTGAATGCTCAGGTGGGGCTTCTGACCATGGCTGTAGCAGCCTCCTCCATGGCACTGCCATGCCACACTGCTGATGAGCTTACATGGGCTGTTGAAATCCCTGCTGCCAGGTCCTAGCCCAGCATCTTACAAAGATGCTGATCTGTGAAAAACCACTGCTATCTCTCACCTGGAGCCTCTCCATGAATATTGCAGTTTCTGAGGTGTATGGTCCATCTCACAGCTTTGTGAATGTTTTGGCACATGTCTCTCACAGGGCCAGAAGGAACAGGCACCCTAAATCAGTTCATCTAATGGTCCTGCTTGCCTTAAAGATTAATAAAAAATTAGAATGCTTTGCAGTATTATATAACAAATCAGAAGGGTTGCCTTCTGCCAAATCAAAAGGAGATTAGTGAAGTATAATATCAGGTTTAAATTCAAAATAGGAAAGTTATTCATTTCAGGCCACATGAAGTATGCTTCCCTGCTCTGAACAGTATGAAGCCATAGAATAACCGAGGATGACTACTGAATGGGACTTGTTGCTGTAACCAGTCATCCTTAGTGTTCTGCTACTGCAGTCATTATTCTTGCACTGTGGTTAAACTTTATAATGCTGGGATTTTCAACCCATACTACTGAAGGATGCAAAATAATCATTGCATCAGGAAACTGAGAGGGACAATAAGTACACTGTGGTATCTTTGTTTTACCTGAGCTTATTTTCATTCACCTACCTTTGCAGCCCATCTACATCCAAACATGCATTCCCTGGCTCCTGTGCCTGGATCAGATGCTTACTGTACTCTGTAGGCTGACTTGAGGCTTTGACTACTAGATGTGAGATGTGGTGTTTATTGGAGCAGGAGATAAAATAAACGTTGCCTACGTTTACTGACAATTGGCTTTGCTCACATAAAACAGAGAATAGAGAAGAGTGAGCAGCCTCAGACTATTTGGATAGGATTTGGGATTGTATTGTTCATGCTGTTTCCATTTGATCTAGATGAAAAGCATTTTTAACTTGGTAGCCTGGAAAGATTAGACTTGCACATACACAATAAACCCCATTTAGTTTTGTTTTCCTCTTTGACATAATATGCAGAGGGTGTTTATACACCAGCATGGACAATGAATCTATTGTCTCATCTTGTGTAGAAACAAGTGCCATCAGTGCTTACAATTAATCCAAGAGCTCTTACCTGATTCCAGCACATCAGTTATTTATTTATTCTCAGGGAAAGAATCCCATGACACTAAAAATTGTTATCAAGGACAACATGGCAGGAAGGAAGGAAAACCCTAAGTGGTGCCTATTCAGTTGTTTAGATTTTTTTTTGTGTCACATTTCAAATAAATCAGTCAGTCAGTCAGTCAGTATGAAAGCACAGCAAAAATTAATTTAGCTATCAATGAGAGATGTGGGTTTTACACACTTTCTCCTGCACCACTGGTGCTGGCAAGAACTTTCCCATTTACCAGAATGGGAAAATCAGCCAGGCAGTTATCCCTGTACACATTAACACTCATTATTTGCATTATTGGTGTGCCTAAATTTTCTGCTGCTCTTCATGCCTTGACTTACATGAATGCAAGCTGTTCAGCAGGAATATTTAAACACTTACTTAGAGGATCCCAGATACCTCAAGTCATTTTGGTACCTATAATCTTTTGGGATTAGTTTGTTACTGAATGCAGTCACACTTGACATATTTTTTTAAGAATCTCACCTTTACTGACTTTCTGCTGAGGCCTGGAGACATGTCATTCACACTTAAGGTCATAAAAATCTGCATTATCTACTTGATGTGTTAACACTGCAACTGATGACAGCAACAAATAGAGAAACATTTACTATGCTTTCCTTTGAATAGATTTGATTTCTACCAGATGCTGTTATAGCAAGTGAAATAGCTTAGTGGAGAAGAGTGTGTGTAAATGCCTGTATGTGTGTGTATAAATAACAATGCTGACTGAAAATCATGACAAAATCCCTGAGATGGTCACCACAACATGAAGAACCTGAGCAGAGATGTGGTACAGAACAGGTCAAAGCCTCAGCATGAGCCAGAATTGTGACTGGGCCTAGGGGACCCACAAACAGTTTACAGCCTACAGTTTCAGGTATGTGCCCAAGTCCCTGCCAAGCTGGAACAACTGTGTCCTTGTACTCCCTATGCACTGTTGTCTATGGAAGGAAAACTGGAGACATGACCTGAAGGTCAAGTATGCATTGAGCTTGATGGAGTGATGGACATTACAGTCTGGCCAATGGCTGTTCAACATAAATCCACCTGGCTGAAGGCAGATGGAGGTAGTAGAAAATTATTACACATTCCAACTAGAAAAAAACCAAAAAACCAAACGAAACAAAAAACAAACCAAAACAAAACAAAAACAACAAAAAACCCAGAAGTAGCATAGGTCAGTCTTCTAATTCAGCCCTTATGGTTCCATTATTTGCTGGGATGCCAGGAAGATCATGAAAGGCATCAGGTTAAGACCACCATATATACCTTCCTGTGCTCTTCTTTGTGACATTTATTGGTCACATCTACAGGCAATCACAAAGTTGGAGATTCTCCACAGAGATTTATTAAAGGATTTAGCATGAATCAGCAAAGGAGGAGAAGGATAGGAGGTGAAACTGAACCCTAGAGGACTGGCACAGGTTTCCCTAGGGCTTGCAGGATTCTTGTTGCAGCCAGAGTTGTATTCCCCTGTCTTGCAACAGCCACTGCCCATGACCAAAGTGTGTTGAGGCTCCTGTGAAGAACATCATAATTCCCTGCTCTTCTCCACCCCAGGCTGAGGCCAATTTGTTCTTTCACAGATCTCGCTCAGGTAACCTTTCTCCTGGCACATTTTGAGGGCCAAAGTCTCCATGAATCCATAAATCTCCATGTACATCCAAGCCTCGACAGAAACAATGTGCTCTCTTATTTGGCCTCAGTCTGCTTTTTAGCAAGCAGATTCTTGGCTTGTAGAAAAAGCAACAAATGAGGCAGTGAGTTGCCCTTCACTTTCCCTTTTAAAATAAAATGTGATTATTAATCAACAAAGTAATGTGTCTCAGGGATGTGGAGGGGAAAAACAGGTTGAGATGATTTGACAAACTGATTCTTTTGCTGTGCTGCATTTCCCATGGGACATGACAAATTAAATGTCAAAGCCAGCTAGAAAATAGTGATATATCTCTGTCCAGGCATTAATCAGCCTGCCTCTCGTTTACCACTTCCCACTTCAGCAGATGACAGTATACAGTCTGAACAATGGAGCTTTGCACTCCTTAATCTCCTTAATTGTAATTTAAATAGGTTTCTTGACAGTCACCCTCAAGGCTGCAGAGGAGATGATTTCAAGAGCTTCATGACCACCTCGGGTTTACATAATGGATGAAAATTCAAATCCTTGTCCAGAGAGCAATTAGATAATGCCAGGAAAAGGAAAGAAGGGATCGGATGAACTGCAATCGGAGAAGAAGAAATGTACATTTGATATCACTGGGAGCCAGAACTAAAACACATGCACATACACTGACCTAGATCACAGTCTGGTAGGGAAAAGAATATCCAGAGACTTTGAAATGCAGCATGTAACATAAAGGACCTGACTGAGAACCATAATCCATCAACTGATGCAAACAAAAAATTTCGTGAAGAATGGAAATTTAAGTACAGAAGAGTTCACATTCAAGGAATGGTTTATTCTAATTTCCCACAAAGACAGGACAGGGGAAAGACCATCCAAAGTTTCAGAGGCAGAAAACACTGCTGTACAGAGCATACGGTTGCATAGGCTGTCAGAATACATTTGATACTATTGTGTTGATGGGTCTGACGTTTTGTTGAAAACTGGCTGATAATACTACACCTCCGAGCACATTCACAGTTTTCCTCAAGCCATTCCATTATGATTTACCCTCATTCCTTAGCAAATGTTTGCAATTTTAGATATCTAATGGCCTATCAAATTTATCTACAAAAGTCTGCATTCCTTCTTTGACAGTAATATTTACCACTCCAGAATATGTCTCTTCCCAGCTCAATGCTAAATGGTATTAAAATCCACAGTCTGTATCAGACTCTGAGACTTCGTGCAGTAAAGTAACTCCCACATCCATGAAACGCTTAATCCTGCAAGACATTATGTCCCTGCATAACATGCCTTTTCTCCAGTGTATTCATCAAGTGTTCAGCTGGGATGTCAGAAAACAAGCTTGTTCATGTCCTGAGAAGCACGAGGTTTTTCAGTCCCTCCAGAGATAGGGACGACACTCCAGGATGGCCACTGGTACCACCAGCACCTTCTTGCCTCCAAACAAAAGCCACATCTGCATCAGTAGTAACCCTAGAGAACAGGCTGGTAGTTCTCTCATGGAAAATATTGCTCATAATTACAGTGATGGGGACTGGCTTATGAACAACTGATTAAAGTGTAAAATGTGCTGAGTCGACTGATGACATTGACAACTGAGCCATATGAAATTAAAAGCTGAATCTGTTTGCTATTACATAACAGGAAAAGCCAGGAGTGAAAAAAAAACCTGGAACTTGGCAAATCTCATTTAATCACATCTGGCAATTTTCAAGGCTGAGATTAACCACTGTTGGATATCATGTTTTTAGAAAGGAAAGCAAACAAAGAAACTCAAGCAAACAAGAGTCAGAAAATAAAGAGCCTTTAAAAAAAATACTTGTGTACCTTTCAGCAATACTATAGGTCATGCTTGCAAAAAATGTATTTAAAGCTGTTCCCTGAAAACCAGCACATTCCAGTTTAGTGTAGGGCTAGTGAAAAATGGCTCAATACTAGAAGGATGAATGCTCCTTTGAACTCACTTGTCTCTAAAAAACAGTGAAAAATTTTCATCAATTTCAGTTGTGTTCATTGCAAGAAATGCCAGAAATATCAAACAACTTTGACTAGCTGCAGAAGTCCTCTGGTGCACCAACAAAACCAGCAGTACAAAAAAATTCCTAAAATGTGACAGGATGAAGAGGTGTTTATCTCTAGCCATGAAGGTCTGTGAATGTGAAGTTGACTGCATTTGTCCCAAATAAATTGTTCTATCTCAATAATGAAAAAAAAAGTCATTTGACTTGAAAATATTTGGGGTTTTTATGTTGGAAAAGTATGAATTAGTCACTTTGACAAGTTCAAAACTCCTTCTCTTCAGAAATTATTCTTATGAGTAGTTATATTAGAGCTGATCAGGTTTCACAGATAATTTTGGTAAGCTATCTTTTTCTTGCTTTGCATTTTTTTCTCTCCAAGCAAGGCAAAGCAAGGGCTCTCCGGAGCATTTTGAATTCTAGTTAATAGCAGTATGGCAATACTTGACAAATCTCAAGGCTGTTTGCACAAATGTGTACAGTTCCTGTCTTGGTCAGTCTTAGAAAATGACAAGAGACCCTAGCCCTGTGCATGACAAAATGCTGATGTGCAGCTTCATACGAGGGCTGGCTGGCAGCTGTTGAGCACACATCACCAGCAAAGCAGACCACTGTCCATCTGCACAGGCCTATGAGGCTGCCCCTTCACAGAATTACTGTGAGAACAGTGATTCTCAGGAGTGCTGTTATAGCTTAACCAGACCCTATTGGATGCTCCACAACCAGCCATGCAGTAGAAGCAATTTCTAGCAGATATGAGTTGTTGATGAGAAAAAGGCACAAAGAAACTATGGTCATGACGGGGCAGCTCTTTTTGTTCTGCTCAATGCTATTCAGATTATTTGAGAAACGCTCAAAGAGTCAGCTGCTTATAGTTTGTAATGGTGGATGAAGTTCTTGGGGAGTTTAAAGATACTTGCTTTGGGAACAAAAGAACAGAAATCTTCAGAAGCAGTTCAGAACAGAATGGCTTCCTGCAGTTAGGAACAGGCTCTAGATTATTTACTGCTAGATGGATATCACAAAAAGAATAAAGAAATAATGTATTTGAATAATCAAATACTTCTCACAGTGCCATGAGGAATTATGGTAATTATGAGTGGTATTGGAGCTCTGGGGGGACCTTACGGAAGTCTAGAGAGGAGAATTTTACAAAGGCATGTAGTGAGAGGACAAGAGGTAGTGGCTTTAAATGGAAAGAGAGTAGATTTAGTTTAGATATTAGGAAGAAATTCTTCACTGTGAGGGTTGCGAGGCACTGGAACAAGTTGATCAGAAACACTGTGAATGTCCCATCCCTGCAAGTGTTGAAGACTAGGCTGGATGGGGCTCTGAGCAATCTGGATGAATAAAAGGTGTTCCTGTCCATGGCAAGAAATAGATGACCTTTAAGGTCCCTTCCAACCCAACTGTTTCATGATTATTTGATCAAATAATGCCCTAAATAGCAAACTAACACCTGCTACTTGTTAATGTGTCTTTGTCAAGTTAGGGCAGAAAATGTAAGAAATGTCTTCAAAATTCTTTTTCTTTTTGTGCAATTCAGTGTGGGACCTGTTTTAATGGAAGTGAATTCAAAAGAAATGAACCTTTGCACTTTGAAATCTTAGTGACATTTAACACAGCCCAAGTCAAATAAAGCTATAGATCTAAGGCACTGTTTAATGTAAATGTAAATATTAAAAACTCAAAAATCTTTGAAGTCTATTAAGGTTAAAGCTAGACAAAAGCCTGTAGTGTAGACTTCCAATTCAATGACTAATATACACACATAACATTTCAATAAACTTAACTGAGTCACTCTGAAAAATAATATATAATCTACAAACATCAACAGAAATCCAAGACCTGCATAGCAAAGCCCAGGGAAAGTGTTTTTCTTTCCAAGTCTGATCTTGGCCTTGATGCTACAAAGATGCTGCCAATTCATACTTCCAGTTTCAAATCAATATTTTCAATGCTTTTGGACAGGGATACATGTTGAAAGTCAGTGGTGAATCACTTAATTTTCCACACTCTTCTGTGCATGTTACTGTGTGTTACCTGTGAATTTCCAAATGCAAATGTGGGGTTTGTCTGCAGAGGAATACTGAGGGACATTGTTCTGAATTAGCTGAAGAAGTGATATTAGAAGTCTTCCTGAAGCTTTCAGTTCAGAATAAAACCTGAAATTTTAACCTAGATAAATGGAGTAAATAGCTGCAGAGTGAATTGAATCCATCAAGATTCTGAACTGAGCCATCCACACAAGGGTTGAATGTGTATTTACCCAATTTGTGTTTGGACCAGCAGACATTAACACATTCATATACACAAGTTCTAAAAATAACAAACATGCCAGTTCTCGGCACAGCTCCTTGGCACTGACTGCAGGTGCAGCCCCAGCTCAGCTCCCCTTGAGTAGCTGCAGGGCAGGTCTGGGCACATGGGCAGGCAGCACAGGGCCCCAGGGCGGCACTGAAGTCAGAGGCAAAGGCTTCAGAAAAAAGAAAACCAACTTTCCTTGGCTTAGGTATGCATGTCTTAGGTTTCTACTTACATTCGTTAGGTTACATATTACTTTTCTGAGTGACTCACTTAAGTTGATTGAAATGTTATGTGTATTTTGCTGAGTCAGCACAGCATCCTGGACTGAGCAGATGTGGCTGGATGTATATGAATCACAACTTTGCCCAGTTCAATGAAGGAAAACTAGAATAGTTTTAAAGCTTTCCTTTGATATAGTGCATTTAAACTGTGGGTGTGTTAACCTATTTGGACTGCTTCCAACCATTTAAAAAAAATCCTGCTAGTCCATTTCATCTCAAAGCTGGATTTTCCCACCTTAGTGTCCCCAAAACTCCATTGCATCAAACAGAACAATATGACCACATCAATGTTTGTGAACATACTTCTTTTTCATCTCTTAGTATAGGCTGCAACGTGTAAATAGTATGGGCCTATTACATGAAAATATCAGTTCAGTCCAACATTTTTAAAAGTAAACCATAAAAAAAAGATGTGTATCTGAGTTAAAACAAGGCATCAGCTTGGAATAAATAATAGTAAAAAAATTCTTTAGAATTCACCCTGAACTCAGGGACGCCTTGCTGATTCTAGAGCCAGAAGATGCCACCTATACTCTAGAGTATGCAGCTTCTTAAAATGCATTCACTGTTACTTTCCCTCATTATTACCATTCACACAAGTTAAAACATCGGTGGATAATTTTTAATTTATGATCATTATACTGCAGAATATATATTTCATTGCCAGTACAAGTTACAGCTACAAGATCATTCCATACAGACAGATTTTGCTGTATCAGAAATACCCAGATCACATTTTGAATGCTTCTTCATACACTAGAAGCAGAGATACGTAAATGGAAACACAAGACAATGAAACCACTCTTGAAGTTGTAACAGAAATTATTGTTTAGCTACATCATTACAAATGCCATGAACTTGAAATCATAAATCAAATATGAAAACTCAAATCCAGATTTACATTTTAATTCCTTACTCAGTTGATGTTATAGGCAATTGAATAGTCTTGAACAAAAGACTGGCCAACATTCCCTGAATTTTTAAGAAAACCTGAACCTGCATCTCACTGCAGCCTAGGCCCTTTTCTGCAGTCAGTTTGGTTCTTTTTTTCATGCACACTTCAGCACACTGTGTGCATCCATAATGATATAACTGAGATTGCAGGACGTTGAAGAAGAAAGGCAGAACCAGGTCAGAAAACACTTAACTGATCACCAGGCCTACCTTAAAAAGGGCAAATTGAACAGACATTTGCTTCTCTCTTAAACACATTGCATGCTTCCTGTAAGAAAACTATACTGGAAAATCAAGAAATTTCTTTTTGTGACCATGAATATAATGATTACTTTCAACATACCAAATTCTGGAATTAGATCAAGATACACAACCATGTATTTAGTTGAGGAGAATAATATATTAATGATGTGCTTAGCAATCATAGAATCAATTATGCTTGGCAAAAAATAAATGTTTTTAGAACCTGCTTGAGTCAAAAGATCAGTTTCAATATATATTTACTGAAATTAAATCTGAAAAAAAATAATCCCTCCCCCTACAACTTCAGCCCACCAAACTGAAAATAAAACAGTCTGGATAGTATTGTAGGGATGCTCCTGAGCATGGAAGTAGGGGATAATAAAATCCACACAAACTGACATTGCTAAAAATGCAAATGGGGAAGGCAGTTGGAAGTGGCTCATTTGCCCACAAAAGGAAATCTATTTGCTTGGTTTCCATAGAGAGGAAAGAGTAATTTTCCTAACCCGGAGATTTCCAGCAGGTCAGCACAGCAGGGCAATTGCAGGCGTTTTGCTCACGGAGGAGTCACCAGCAGAAGGCCGGTTAGATATGTCTCAGTCTGTTTGTTTATCATTCGTGATCCTGGTAACCAGTTGCTGCGATATAGACTTCCAGTGTTAATCAAACATTTGCCATCATGCTCATGACTAATGTAACATAAAATACTTATTTTTCTGATGTAAAGCATCCTCTAATGGCAAATATCATCTCCTAATGAAGAACAGTGTTGCTGAGGCCAGGGCCAGCAAGCTCCCAATGCAAAGAGGTTGCCTCCTGTCAATAGGAGGCCAGTTGAGCTGTCAGCCCTGACTGTCTCAGTCTTCCCACTCCAGGCTGGTAGAATATGTCCTGAGACATCCCAATCTGTCCTTTGCATTCAGATGAGAGAGTTCTGATCAGAGTCAGTGCAAATATACCACAGCTCACATGGTGGTCCCTTTGCTTTCACAGTGCGAAATAACTTGGGAAAAGAGCTCAGGAAGGTCTCTGACTCCTTGTTTAACTTGCTAGGAAATACAATGCTTTTGATTCACATGCCAGAAGAGAGACAGTCACAGAAGTGAAATGAAGAGCAAACAAAGTGCACAAGACCAACACTGTGCCCTATGAGCACAGTGTATTGTGCTCAAAATCAGTGTCCTTCCTGCTGTACTACACTGGTCCTAACCAGGATGCTGCAGAGAAAAGGAGAAAACAGGAAAAGGCAGGTTAGAGGAGTTAGGGTCAAAATCTGGGGCAGGTCAATGTGAGAAATTGACTCTTGAATGAATTAATGGGAGACACAGAAAAGGCTGAGATAGTTTATGACGTCAGAGATGATACAGTGGATATTGCTGTTGCAAAAAAAAGGACTGCAGAAATCAAGTATTATTACAACTCTATTCCTGCAAAACCAATCTCCTTTTTCTTCATGGGGAAATTGAGCTGTCTAGGCTGGAAGTACTTGCTTTGGGTAGCTGTCTTTCTCTTCTTAGCAGTCTGCTGTATATTTCAGTATCTTTACAAAGCTTGAAAACTTTGTATTGTAGATAAACTTATGGCAGACTTGCACGAAACAGCAAAAGATTCTCAGCATAAACACCCTGTATATTCACAGATGCACCCTGACATGGCCTAGTACTTTCTCCTAAATCTGCCATTATCCTTGTTGGAAACCCAGCTGCCTTAAAGCTAAAAGAGTGTATAACCTCCTTCTGTGTTGACAGGTACGAAGGTGGATTAAGAGCCCAATGGTTAACGCTGAAAAGCACCCACATGCCAGCCTCAAATACCCGGGGTCCACTGTGATGCATTTACCTCCAGGAGATGCGGAGCTTGAGCCTCCACTCTGCCAGACCTGCTTGAATGACCATCCTTTCCAGCGAGGGATTGCTCCTCAAGAGGCTGAGTCCTGCTCCTGGGAGAGCCAAAGAAACAGCAAAGTAAGCCACTCTTTCCTCCCACCAAACTTTGTTTACATGTTTTACACTGATAACAGGTCTGTACTTACAATAGGTCTGTACTTAGGAAGTGGTTCTTCCCTCGAAGAGAAGGGATTCTCCAAAACCTGAAACGTTGCTGACCAAGGCAGTTGTGCATATCTGGGCTCTGCTTCCTTCCCTCATTTTTGATATCTGTGGAAAAAAAAAAAAAGGACTCTTCAGTAAAGTGCTGTGATGCATTCTCACAGTATTTGAACAGATTAGGAGCAACAATAATTATTATTTACCTGTTTTACAGAAACTGAGATACAGATAGGTGACATTATCCTTCCAAGATAACGAAAAGGATCAAGATGTTCTAAGTTTTTCCCTTCTGTCCCACAATTACAAGACCACTCTTCTTGCTCCCCACGAAGCTGTATCTAGCTTTCTCTTCAGAAGTCAGAATTTGGCTCAGGGAGTTTTCCCAGAGAGGAGGTTAGTGATGCAGTGGGGGTCTTAGCAGAAGGGAAACCCTGTTTTGTCTCAAGTCATGTCAGGTATAAGTGACATCATTCTGCATGTAGTACTGGGCAGTTACACACAGATGTGAAGGTGGCAAAACTGTAAGGGATGAGAGAAAATGGTCAAGAAGGGCTTTTCTGAGGCAGACTTTGGACTTTTCTCTCCTCATTCTGCTCCACCTAATCCCCTTGGAGACAAGCCAAACACAGAAGAGAAGTTTTGCTCAGAGCCTGTCATCCCTGACAGAATTCTCCTTGCCTGGAAATGGTGCACAAAAAAGGAGACAGTTACAGAAACATAAAAGCAAACAAATAAGAATCTTTCCAAGTACAAAGCAGAGCAAATGTGACAAGGCATTTATCAGAGCCTTAGCACACAGCTCACAGAAGAAACATTTTTTCAAACTGCATCTGCTGCAATTTTAAATGGGGAAATTCAAGCAGCAGGTAAAGATGAAAGTCCTGTACACTTCTTAAACCCAGCAAAGGCATCGTGGTGAAACATGTGCAAGTAGAGGAGCTAATTACTCCTCCATTTTACTTCATTAAGAAGATTAATTTTGCTCAAGCTGAAGCATTAAAAAAATGAAAGCTCCAAAGATGGTGGATTTTGCAAATCCTTTGCTTTGCTGTAAATCACATGTACTCCTGTACAGCTGGAGGGCCTCACAACTGATTTCTATTAGGTTTTACATGCATATGGGATAGATTTAGCTGAATGCAGATTCCCCTAAACCTCTCAGTCCCCTTACTGCAGGCAGTGGAGAGGCTGGTTACTCAGCAGCTGGAGTCTGCAGCAAGAGGGATATTCTGCACAGTGCTTTAAAAACATTGTTGTCTGGCAAAAGACTTCTTGGATAGAGCTATCCTGCATAAGGAGTCTTTCAAGTTACAGCACAGAGTTCTTGATGTGATTAAATGTAAGGTCACTGCCTCTTTCTCTACAGTAAAACCAGGCAGGAAGCTTTTAATAATAAAGGCTGAAGGAGTTCCATGTCTGACCTTTCCAAGGTTTAAAGAGAGTTTCTGAGTGAGATTCTGTTCAAGGGTTACAAATGTCACAAGCTGCATAGTGAAATAACTCCCTTCACTTTAAACCAATGAACTTGAACAGACAGTTCTATATTTCAAGAAGAGAATGTGGTGTCTGTTAAATCAGCAGGGAGCTTGGAATGTGCCAGTCATCTCTCCTAGCTAATTCTTGGTTCTTTTCCCCCATTACTCTTCCTTCTCTGTTTTTCAATAATGCAACAAGTACTGATATAGTGATTATAGATTCTTTGTGCTGTGTCCAACATCAACACATACAAGGGTCCTACTGACACTGTTCTTTTTCTCAAGGGAAAATTAACTCACAAAAAATCAGCTGTGAAATACTATTAAAGGCTTATTCTAGGCAATAAGCTTTCTCTGACAGGTTTCAGGCTATTCTGATCAGTTTGATAAAAGCTTTATAAAAACCAAACTGATTAAAACGTATTACCCAAGGGAGCATGTGTCTGTATCCCTATTCTTATTTCTAACACAGAACAACAGAAAAAAAATCATTACTGCTTGTTTACTGTGATGGCAATTATGCAGCAGTCTTTAAAAATTGACTTAGCATAAATAAGATTATAGTGAAACTAAAAGTATTTCAAAAATAGATTTTTTTTCTTTTTATATACTTTCATTTCCACCTCCCCAGGCTTTTCTATTAAGGCATGTGTCAGATGGAGTTTATAAAAATGATTACTGATGTAACCTCTACTAAGTGTCCTCTATTATTTATATGATAGTGTATTATGCCTGTAATTTTACAATTTTTTTTCCACATTCTATACAGTGGACTAGATAATTTTCAAGCTCTGCCAGAAAATCCTGCTATTTTTCACCTGACTGACTTACATAGGTATATATAATTGTTTTTTGTAACCAACGTGGATTAGTTGTATGGAAGCTTATATCTGCTCGACTATCAACAGCTGAAGCCCTAAGGACTTTGGACCACTGCCAGACTAATGATTTGCAATAACCAGTCCTTGCTTTTCCATGTCTATCTACAAAGTTCAGGTTGCATAAAACTCCCTGCGTTGATGAAGAGGGTAAATTTTCTTTCTAAATAAATTACCATGCTATATAATGAATACCTTGTGTTAATAAGCTGGTTTTGAAAGAGCAGGCAACCCACCTTTTAGGGTTACATCACAGTCTGCTAAATAGGAAGAACCAAACATGGTGAAAACTGTGTATGATTTAAATCTCTCTGGTGAGGGTTTACCAGGCTGGGTTATTAGATGTAAATCATACTCATGTACAAACATGCACACACAAAATTCTTTCATACTCTGCATGACCTGTGCATTCCACTTGCACTGTATTGGTATGGCCTTGTTTCAAACCTTTCTGAAAATAAACAAAAAACCTTGTTAGTGAGCTCAAAATATCTTTCTTTTTATCTCAAACAGAGCCAAGAGCTAGTTCTAGGCTTGTTCTGTTCTTTCCTCTTTGTCTAAAAAAACTCCTGCTGCCCTATCCATCAGCTGGCATTTGTTCTGAAGCACCACAGACACATACCTATCTAGTAAACCAAAGCCTTGAATGTCTAGAGCTGCCTTTTATTTCCAGAGCTACACAAAACCCTTGTGCTGCCCCTAGCTAAGGGACTAATGTGTTTACCCCATTTAGGCACCGTGCCAGAAGCATGTCTATGCATTCAGTATAGCCACCACTGCGTGACTGGGGGCCAGGGGTGCTGAGTGGGGCATTTAGCCCCATCTGCCCCAGAAGGCGTGTGTTCCCACATATATAGTGGGTTTTGGTCTCTTCAACCTCTCTTATCACTTTTGTGGGGTAGGTGGTAGAAAAGATATGGAGGCTGCTGAGGCAGTTGCTCTGTATTTCTCTACCCACGGCAGTCTATCTATGCACAGTGTCTTCTGTGAAGAAGCATCAGGGAAATCTTGCTTAGGGCTGCAGGGAATTCAATTCTGCTGTCTTTATGGACAAGTCCTTTGCAGCTTAGTGGAAGTTAATTACTCTCACAGACACTTTTTGGATCATGTTATTAGATCAACAGCGGGAATTTATTTTACTATTGAAGGTCATTCAAAGCTCCTGTGTATAGAAGAGCTCTTGATTTTGGTCAGATTTCAGCACTTTACCATATTTCAAGTCTTGCTTCGGAAATGAGTAATACTGCAAAAAAATGTACCCAAGCCAATGGTTGGGCAACTATTTGATATAGTTCTACTTACAAATCTCTGCTACAAATAACATACAGCTTCTAGAAACCTGCATTTGGAGCAGGGTAAGAATATACTTCAGATTAAATACATTTCATAAAGAGGCATTGTAAAAATAAATGCCTTTTAATGGACTAAGAAAATGTGGAGATGGAAAAAAAATCTGACTAGCTCTCCATAAAGAAAGAGTTTGGTGACAGATCTGAGTGAGCTTTTTAGGGAAAGTTGGTATTCTCACACATTTTTGATAAAACCCTGTCCTACATCTAATGATCTGCTTTGGTAATGAGGCACCCTGTGATTTACACCCTAAGTACTAGTTAATACAATCATATGCACATACACAACAGAGGAAATGAAAATCCTGAACGCCTAGTACAGCACAATTACTCCTGGAACCAATATGTGAAAAGTGCTGCAATAAAAGACAATTCAGAAAAGAAAAATAGGTGGGGGGAAAAAAAGAAAGTTTGGGTAACAGAATTGTTCAATGAAAACAAATCTGGAGAGGATTGTGAGAGGCTCTAATAAACCTAGGCAAATTAACAATCTGATCGCAGAACAGCAAAGAAGGTACTTCTCTTCATTTAGTGCCTTCTGGATGTAAAAAGTATGTATTTTCTGGATCATCACAAGTCAAGGTTGTAGCTTAATCCTTGTGAGTTGACAGTCACGAATGAAAAGCCCATTTTCACCAGCACAGCTTACAGCTATTTCCTAAATAGTTGTTTCTAGCTGACTACACTAAAGCTCTTTTAGCTAATGATATAAATGTGTCACTAATGGGGTTTTGATGGAATTTGGAATTGAGTACAATTGAATACTCACCTCCACTCATAAGCACAGGCTTATTTATCTGCTAATAGGTTTCTGTGCTTTAGGAATTTGATTGTGTGTATATTCAAAGACCAAGAACTCAAACATGATTTTATTGCAGATCCTACAGCTTTGGCAAAATGAAAAGCAATCTTAGTTTTCTCAGTTGCTCAGATTTCACAGCAGCTGTGAGAATCAGCTGTGAAAGCAACATGAGAGTATGGTGGGAACAAGCTTTGTTTCAGGGATTAAATCTAAATGCAGTACATAGTTTCATGGTTTTGTAATGGATTGATATAGGGTTATTATGGATAATATTTATTTAGACAAGTCAAAAATGTTTAACACAAAGGCATTTTCAAATGGAAATGGCAAAGCGCAGTTTGCAAATGCACAGGCTAAAATTATGTGTAATTTCAGTGAATGGGAAAGACTGAATAGCAGACAATTGCCTGTGGCGGGTTTTATAGTCCCAACTGACAAAGAGAATGTCTATATAGCACAGAGCATATAAATCAGTTCCATGGCTCAAAGAAATGATGTGATACATCAATCATCTGCTTTACAAATACACAGCGATTCACTCAGTCATTTGTACATCCATCACAGGTCTGTTCAAGTACCATAGACTTAGTAAATTAATTGGGCAAGTCAATATAAAAATCTAAACCCTTACTGTCCTCCTTTCTGAACATTTCTTCAACACTACTGAAAGTAATTAAAATATCTCTTATTTTAAAGAAACTCTCAAGGGTTTTCCCTGAGGACATCTACAGCTGGAAAATTATTTATTGTACTTTCCATGGGGTTTCCATAATAGCTGAACTAGAAGTTAGATACTTTTCTCTCTCATTTTAAAATTATTTTACCTTTTAATATGGTGTTTATCTAGCACCTTTTTGACTTAGAGATCCAAATGACTTTGCTGACAAAGAGATTGGGGAAAAGTATTTTTTTCTACATAGGTGGTAGCAACATAAAATACCCAGCACATTGGGTGTGAGGAATTTGGGCCAAACACAGTACACCAAATTTCTGTTTAATTTTATCCTGTTATGCAGGACAGACAAAGCTCATTTCTGATTAGCAAGTGGTCAGACATATAAGGTCAAGAGATTTGCTCACTACAATGAAAGAGTGTTCTCCATTTTTCAAGAATACAGCTTCTGGTAATACTCAGTACCTGATGACAAAGAAGAAAGTGAACAAAATCACTTTGAAAAAAACATAGTTTGTACAGTCTAATGCTGTGCTAGCTCCATTGGTCTTCAAAGGTTCTATTTAGCAGGAACAAATGGGGTAGTTCTCCTCTATTGTAGTTTGACTTTAATTTTATTTATTAATTTAACTTTAATCTAATTTATTGCCCATCTTTAATCATTGCTTAAGCTCGTTTTGAAGATAATTCCATGCTTCATATGAGATAAATAAACGGGTCTGTTGCATTGTGTGCCAAGGTCATAAAAATAATGACAGGCAATTAAAGAGTACGACTAAAGATAAAACAAGGTCTTTCATATATGTGTGCATAAGACCATATACAGACAACTAAAGACTAAGTCTGTAAAATAGCTGAGTGTGACCTAAAACCATATTCAAGCTCATTCCATCAAGGGGGCCATAAGTCATGTTCTAACATGGTCAGGGAGTCCAGGGCTGCACAACAGCAAGGAAGATGCAAATGGTAGGAGTGGCTGTAGGGCCATGGCCATGTCACCAGCAGGACTGCATGGAGCAGAAGGGTGAACTGAAGCTTTCTTGACTTTCCACTCCTAAAGAGTTCCTCCCTTGGCTAGTTTGTGTCCACTTGTCTCCACCATGGGTCATTTCATGACTGGCCTAGACTGTGCTTTTGAGATTGCTAAGTATTAGTCTTGTACGACACTTCTCTCTAAAGAAATGTGTCTCTGCCCTAAACTTATGTTTCATAAAGAAAACCTTGCTTCTTTCTCTATATGCACTGATCTGTCTATCCTAAAAGTCAGAGATGTGACAAGACATTTACAGTGTCAGTATGAGTACCACAGTGAACAATTTTGCTCTCATCTTAGCATTATAGATGTTACATTCCTTTGCAATTTATAAATAGTATCACTATTTTTCTGTCTAAAACTTCAGATAACTTTTTATGTAGAGTTTTCCTCTTTGCACAAAGAGGTTATATATATAATTGGCTAAGAATTCCCTAGTAAAGTCATGTATTCTGTAAATCTTACTATAATGTTAGTTAATGCAGGGCATGCTACTCATTTAAGGTAATTTAATGCAATTCCCACATCCTAGGAATCATCAGTGACTCCTATCTTAATACAGTGTACTTGCTCTGTGTCTAATTATAGAGTTTCCATTTTGTGAAATCTTTTCACCTCTCTGAATAGTCAGCTCAGGATGCTCTAAAAGAGTTTCGATAATGTACTTTCTTGTAGGAAGATGCTGCAATGAATTCCAAAACCAGCACTGGACAAACACCTAAAAAAACTCAGAGACTCAGTTGAAGTTTTAAAAAGCAGTTTCTGGTTCTGTTAGCCTACCTGCGTTTCAGTTGTGATGGGTCATTATCCACACCCTGCCAGTACTCTTTGTGTCGCCCTGAGGCCTTTTGTTCTGTTGATGGGCCAGCTATTGGGCAGTGCTTGTCCCCACCCAGGTGCTCTGGTGAGGGCTCCTTGGCCCTTCTCCCCTTTCTGTCTGTTACGCCGGTGCCTCATGGCTGGTGGGGGGCAGGCCAGGGCCCCAGCCAGTCCTGCCCCTGTCCCAGTTCTATTGGTTAACGGACCCTGGACCCTGCCGCCTCCTCGGTTTTCACCCAGTCTGGACAGACCTGAGGACTGCCCCAGGATGGGATATTACCTCGTGTTTTTTTGAATAAACTGAGGATTCTCTGCCTTGCAAGTGCCTGGGACTCTTGTCTCCGGCCCTTCTCTGCCCCCATGGAACAAAGGGGATAGCAGGGAAACCCTTCTCCCTTTCCCTCCACGCCGCACAGAAGAGACTCCTTTCCTTAAAACCTATACTTTCTGACTTTGAGAGATGTGTGATAAATCAACGTTTTTTGCCATTTGCGCTCATGGAAGGATAATTAATTTCGAAGCAGCAGTGCAGCTGCACAAAGACTTTGTATGGCCTATATTGTTTCACACCATATTGACATTGCCATTAAAATAAACAAAAAACCCCAACTCTGCTCAGGCTCATAACAATGACACTGTTTCAAAATTATTTTGGAACCTTACTGACAAAGACATCACTAGTTTTAACATTCCACTGTAGTTTTGCATAAGTTGGGAAAATAATCTTGTAGGGAAAAAACCCTACATTTTTCTGATAGAGAGCTCAGGTGGGTTTGTGGGCTGGGTGTCATTCCATCTGATATCTACAAAAAGCACGTGAGTCTGGAAGAAGGAAGGCCCATGGGACTTCTATAAATTCGAAATGACAGTTTTAAGGAACTGACAATGAATGAACTTTCTAATCAAGAAATCCTTAACCGTGAGCTGTCATGTGAAACAACGTGGAGTTTTGCTTTCCTTTGAAACTAAATGTTTTTGGAGATAGGTGAATTTACAGACAGAAGTAAAAACAAAACAAAACTCAAATGTGTTAATTCCAGTAAACATTTTAGAAGTGCCGTGATAGCACCTGATATCTGCCTTCTGCAGCAGAATATTGTTTACAATCTATAGAATCTATTGTTAAGTCTTGTACACACTTACATGCTTCAGAATAGTGCTGAACAAGCAAACAGAAGTACAAAAAGAGGCTAGATGTATTTCTCTAAACCGTGAATAAGGATTAGGTATGCGAAAAGGGTCTTAAAGACAATGCAGTAGGATCCACTCTTGCCCTCGAAAGACAAGAGAAGTTGCTGAGAGGGGATACCTCCCACATATTATTGCTAAAAGTGTGAAGTGGAAATCTGAGGACTACAATTTAGATAACTTTCAAATCTACTAGGTGGGGAAAGCAAATACGTCTGGGCTCCCAAAGCATCTTCTCAGTACTACTCAGTAATAAGCTTGTTTAGGTGAAAATGGAGGATACTGTGAATGCCTCCTTTTGCAGCTGCATCGCTCTGTAAGAGCACACACAAGAACATGTAGCTTGCCTGAACCCTGGGTAGCCTGCCCGAACACCCTTTCAGGTTAGATGATTCCTGGGCTCTATCCACTGCTGGAAGGATTGTTTGTGTCTGAAAGGGTTGCAGGCTGAAGTGCAGCTAGGAAGGAAGGCTGCAGCTCTCGCCTGCTTCCCAAAGGTCTGATTCTTGAGAATGGCCAAGTTTTGCCATGGGGGATTCAGGTCTATTTCAAGTAGCCTCATGGAAAGCAGAAGAAACAGATCTGGTTTCTCTAGGTTGGAAAGACCAGAGCATTTGTCGGCAGACTTGACCTATTAGACAAAGACAGGGACTGATGTCCTTGGCCTGCTTTTCAAAAAACATTCTTAAAAGGGAGGAGTTCGATAGCTAATGCTAACATTTCCCCTCTCTTGTCAGCGTATTGGCTGTCGTTACTCTTACTGGGAAGCACCTAGCGGTGCTAAAGAGGTACCTGCAAAGGTATTTATATACCTAAAGTTACAGATTATTCCCTAGAAAAGAGATGTCTAAAAACTAGCATTTATTAAGCTGATGATGTTTGGTTTCTTAAGAATTTTTTTCTTTTTTCGTTTTTCTTTTTTTTTTTTTTTAATCTAGCTCACAGGAACTGAAGGTCTTTGAGAGATAAAGATATTTTGGCTTAAAAAGCAGCTCTTTCATCAAAACAATTCCCCAAGCCCCAAGATACATTTACTGAATGAAAAATATAGCTGCATGCAAAGTCAAATGCATACAGAAACACAACACAATCCTTTTTTCTGCATAATAAATGATAGCTACTGAGGGAATGGTTACAGATGAAAAGAACAAACTTGCTTTCTTTTCAAAGCACCAAGGGGAAACGCATGAAACAATGAAACTGTTGAGTAAGACTCTGTCAAGATAAATATCATATATCTGAAAAGAAAAGTATCTTTAAAATCCGATTACTATAACTGGAAGAATTTCGGACATCTGTGTACCTTCAATCACCAGTTGTTCTTTGTCAGAATTGGAAGACCAGAGTTCATTGTTTAGTTTTGCTTTCATATTGCCAGGCATCACTGAAATGTTACAAGGTTTTCAGTTCCAGCTGCCCCTGAGGGTGGCTTTTGATTTTTTTTTAAATTGAGGACTTCAGTAAACCATGCTTATATTCCTACTGTGTCAAAATAGCATTTAATATCAACATTTGGATTGATAGTGTACATTGATACTGTCAAAGTTGTCAGAAGAAACAGGGGCTTTAGAGTATTTTGACTCTCGAATGCACACACATTGAGCGATTTTTAAATCACATTGCAGAAAGTAAGCAGGACCCCTTTACGTGCCAGGGAGCAGTGCAGAACCTCAAGCCAGGATCTCAGAAACTGGGGCACGCACACCTGGCAGTACCTCTAGGAGCCTTCCTCATTATTTCTCATATTTGAAGCTATTTGGCAGTGACCTTCAGGGATGACAAATTTTAAAAGGAAATGCTCTCCTCTCTAGGAGCACACAAAGCAATAATATGAAAAGGGAGCATCAGTTTTATGGTGAAAGTACATAGTTTTTCCTAGTTTTCAGTGTCTTGTTCTGTTCATACTCTCTCTAGGTGGCATAGCAGGTGCCTGAGAGAGATTCTCAAATTTTTCAGCTTTGATCCATTCAATTTTGTCCTGAAGAAGGAATAGAAAAAACTCTGCTGATACTGTGTCAACCACTGTGGTCTGCAGAACATACATGCTACATGTGCAAACAGACCAGTTTTGTGATCACATCAACTTCTTAAAAGCATGTGAAACAGGGATGACATAGCAGTGCAGCAAAGCTCTCATCACAGGTTACATGGCTGTTGAACACACTGCACATTCAGGATATTTCACATATGAACGCAGAGTAACTTTCCACCCTGATAACCAGTGCTTAATACTTTCCACACTCTATACAGTTTTGAGTGGACTCTTTGAAAATCAGTAACTGGGCATTCATCCCTCAAAGACATGGATACAACATAAAAGATTTTTATACTCCATCACAATGTGCCTCTTGTAGGATCCTGCATTACAGGTGCAACTGGAAAACAAAACGCAACTGCCAAGTGCGATTTCCTGCGCTAGTTACAGCCCACTGCAGTCCAGGGCTTTGTCTGCATTTGGAGTGGCATTTCACGCCCAATTCAGAAGACACTCTAACCACAGATCTGGCTAGTCTTTGTCCTCCCAGGCTTGCCTGTGGTGGCAATGTTTGCAATCTTTGGTCTCTTTGTCCTCTTACAGCTAAGAGATTGCTGTTGTAGGCTGCCAATCTGCGTAATTAACATATCCTATGCCTTCCCCCGCCCATAACTGAAGAAGCACAGGAAAAAGGCAATTTTCATGCTCTCCAAGCCTCTTGCTGCAAAACTCAGATTATATCACTGCCATGCATATCATTAGAAGCCTGATTCTTCCTCACATTTAACTCCAGCAATTCTGAGAAGAGTGGAAATAAAAACTATAGCAATATTTGTAGATATATAAGCCTATACCAGCTTCCTTTATGAGCTATCTGCAGATCTTTAGAGGATGTTATATCTTTCTAAGTTTTGCAAATAATTTTAGGGTGGAAAAAAAGATCTGGTGCCTTCACAGGACACTTGTTAATATTATTTTTCTTTCAGTGAAACTTCTGTGTATACTTTGTTTTGAACCTTCTGTGTCTTGGCAGCAGTCTTGTGGTGAGGCTGATAGCAGCAGACTTGCTCAATTCTGTCACAACCTGGAAATCTGTTTGGGTCCAGTCTTATTATTTCAAAATTTGGGTGGGTTAGGATTATATTCTATCATTTCACTAAGAATGTTGCTTCAGTTTCTTTGAGGGAGAAGCACAGGCTCTTCTTGGACCAAAGGCACAATTCAAAAATCAATTAATCCTGCTGATAGGGTTAATGATGGGTGACTGGTTATGCTACTTCTGCTTTAAAGTCTTGTGGACAGTCAGAAAGAAGATGACCTGCATGCTGAACAAATCTTTTGAAGGAATGAAAAAACTGAATCTCTGATTCTCTAAGCACAATTCGGAACTTTTATCAAAGGGATACGTAGCTATGAACCAGCATTCACATATCTGAATCCAAGCAAATACTCATACTGTGAAAAAAAGGAGCAACTGCCTTCCAGAGTTGCAATGACTGTTGAGACTTATTAGTGTGTCAAATATTTTCCTTTTTGACAAATTCCATTTTTGTTCATGCTGTGACTAGAGTTAAAGTAATTTGCAATCAAAATATTAACACATCCAAAAGTCCTGGTTTGGTTCTTTAATGACTTGCAATATGCAGTGAAATATACCTTGTTCTTCCCTTACTCCTCAAAATGCATGGCTAGAGACAGTCCACACCAGCAATGTCTGAGGACCAATGCAAGTTGATGGATATTAAATGGTACTGAAGATTTATGTTGAACCTTTGGCCAGCCTTTTTGTGCAAGATCAAATCTTGTTAATCATCACAGGATGAAATATCAGCATGTCAAATGGCTGACTAGTGTAAACAACATCAATCCAGACAAGAATTATGTTTGTATAGAACTTTATGTTTAAGTCCCTCAATTTATTTCTGGGCTACAATGAAGTTTCAGAGTTTATCTACATCAACAATATCCCAAAGTCATGTCTTAATGCCAACATGTATGTTTATACTAACATGTGAGTTGTGTTGTAATTAGTGTGGCTAACAGCAAGAGCAGGAGGGATAGGATGCTGGTTGGCTATGCTGCCTGGCCAGCCAAACTCAGGGCAATGTTGGAAAATTATCCCAGTACTGTTGTTGCTAGGTGAGCCCATACTGAAGCCACTCAAAATATGTCATAGGTGCTTTTGTGGCAGTGATGACATTATGTTCCCCAATGCTGGGATCTTCCTCCGACAGATCCGTTGTTATGCAGGTGGGGGATATCTCTGTGACTGGCTCTGATGGGGTGCATATACATTGCTACAGAGCTAATCTAACCTACAGAGTGAATCAGCCACTTTTGTTTCCTGCCAAGAGCTAGAAACACTGATAAGAGCTAATCACACTCCTGACCTAGCAATAGCGTATTCATTTAAGCAATTTCAGTGTCTATACCTGTTTCTAAATGGCAAATAACAATCACTGCCTTCATTATCTGGCCGGCATCACTCCACCTCCACCATCTCTTGAAAACTGCCGGTGTAAAATAACAAGAGGTTGTAAAAGTTGCATATAACTCCATTTCAAGTTTTGCACACCATACAACAATGGCATTATTTAGACATTCATTTATATCCCCTATACAGTTCAATAATGACAAAAATAAAACTTTGCTTCATTACTTCCTCTGAACATACATGCAAATACAGCTGCAACTGTAAATGAACCTAAGTAAAACAGTACAGATTTTGCTAATTTGCTCTTCCTCTGCAGATATTTGTGACAGAGGTCTCACTCCTGAAGACAGAGGGAGATTTTTCATTGTTTTAAACAGAGAACAAGATTAGTTCATCACTATGTCATTGAGTTGTCAGAAATTGAAGGAAATAGTATTTCGCATATAGCACAGGTAGACAATGACTTTCCAAAGCCATTTTGCTTCTAACCAGCCTCATTTCCTTCTCATTATCAGGTCAAATGATTCCTTAGCAGGGAAAATGAAAGGAAGAATGAGGGAGGTACTTAAAACAAAAAAAGGTAAAACCTAAGTAGATAATATTTTCTTATGCTCATGACCTTGCAGTCACAATACTGAATTGCAGTATTATGCAAATATCAACACTTCATAGTTAGTAGGACATCAAAGCTGCCCCTACAGCAAAGGACATTTGGCTTCCTCAGGATATGTACATCTCAGGCAATGGAAATGGAAGTCTAGATGCAGCAGGACAGCTGATGAGTGCACCATGCAGTTGCTATTGGTGGGCCAAAGTACTTGTGTGCTCCTCCATCACTCTCACCTTCTGTTCTTCAGTCAAGCATATCTGCTCCTCTTCCTGTATAAATAAGTTTGTGTTCCAGGCAATATTAAAGGATGTGTCAGCCAGTGTCCTTGTACACAGGGGTAGAGATATCTGTAGTGAGCTTCCCACCAGTGCTAGCATAGATACTGCATGTGGCTAGGGGACTTAAGAAGGCTTAGGCTATGGTGGCATTTGGGGCTGGAACAGGAAAGCTGGACACTACCAATCAAAGGAAGACCTATAGGTCTCACAGAACCCCTCAGATAAATTGCTTCTGATTCTCTCAACAGCTGTAAATCACAGCTGGCTCAGTGTGGACCCTGCACACAATCAGAGCAGTATCCTTCATTTCCTTTCACGAAACTGCAAAGACGTGGAGCTGTGCTACAACAGAAGCAATTATCCAGAAAAAAATTTAGGTCTTTTCCTTAGTAATTCACCCCTGTTTCTGAGAAAATCCAATATACATGAAGCTTTGAGAGCTTCTTGGTCCTGTTGCCAGGATTTGAGATCCACTGTCTGTTTTAAGTGAGTTCAGTCCCTTTGTATATCAATATATGGCAGAACTACAAGCTTTAAAAAAGGATCTGCAAGTGCATGAAGAACATCAAGAAAATACACAGAAAAAAACAGCTTCTCCATTGGGTATAAAACCCACCGATTGTCATACTTATATAAGAATGTATTAGGGGATATCATTTCATCATGAGAATTAATTGGAAGATTGAAAACTAAAGCCTATTCCATAGTCTTTGAACTGAGATTTGATAAGTCTTCAAATTCTTTGTTATTTAAATTTTCCATCTGTAAAATTGAGATAATTATCCAGTTAATCCTTAGGCTCAGTACTTCAAGATGCCACACATTATCAATTGTCTCTGGCTCATTGAATGCATCCAATTGTGCTTAAGTGGTCACTGCTTTTATTTCTTTGCATATAAAGAAAAATAGAGAACAATACAATATTGCAACTAGTTTTCTATACTAGCGCCTAGGACAGAATGAGAATATAATAGAAGGTTCATAAACTGCCTGCACAGTAAATGCAGTGGTATCTGAAGCAAAATCTAGTAATATTTTTTCCCTGTCAATATGTGCTATGTGACTGAACAGCCAGAGAACTGCCACTGGAGATACACGTGTTTGATACTGAGACGTCTCACTTGCTCATCCATGGAAAAATACTCCTTGCTCAGGTCAGAAGCAGTTCAAAGCAAGCTGAGAGCATGCAAGGGTCACTGAAATAAATTCAGTTAACATTCACTTTCCTGCACTCATTGTTTGTGGATTACAGTGCGATAATGTACAAGTGAATGACCGCTATGGCTAGAGCCAGCAAGGACCAGAAAGTACCATCTTATGACATTTTCAGTCTGATCCCTGGAAAACAAGTACAGCCTTGGAAGATATCTACAGCTCCAAGGAACCCTGTCAACATGTGGAAGCTCTATCCACTCTAAATCAACATACCTTGCTCATTGTGTCAGCTCTGCATACAGATACTTTTGTGCTTCACTGTTTACTTAAAAGTTAAATTCCGCACTCAAAATTATTTCAGACATATTTTATAATTTTTGTTATAGGATCTGATACATTAGTTTGTGATAGTTAAATTGTAGTCTTTAATTTGGCCTCCTTAAATCTACATAAAAAGAGAAAAATGGCAATAAATCCTATTTTTGACAATCTAGACATGAGCTTCATTCCTGTAACACTTTGTCTTATTTTGGAAAATACAGCTAATGTAAATTAAAGTTTTGGGGTTTTTTCCCTTGATTTAGGATATAGGTACCGGTTATTGTGAGTCAGCTGCAAAGCCTCAAGTTCATAGCTCTGTTTGCTACTTCATAGAAACTGTGTGTGTTTTTATCTTGTGTCAAATGCAGGAACGCTTAACCCTCAATGACAGGGTCATGATCACTTCATCAAAAGGAGTTTGAGAGGCAACTTAACCACAGCCTACAAATATCTCCCTGATGGAGCAGCTACTTGTAACACAAAGCTCTTCAAAGAAAAGATATAAAAGCATCCTGTGACTGGAAGATCAAGCATAAGTAATCAATAAAGAAAGAACTGAAAAAAATGTTAAACAAATAACTTGTATAAGGAAGGGTGGATTTTCCACAGCTGGAAAACCTGAAGTCAAAACCAGACATGAAATGCCAGAGGTGATGAGGGTGAGGTAGCAAAAAACCTGGCAAGATACCGTAGCCACACTATGTAAAATACCAGACAATATCACTGTACCATCTACTTTTAACTCTACAATTTTTATGACTGTTATTCCGAATTCTCACATGCCCTTGAATTTCCACTCCATTCAGCATGGTGTGACCTCAGGATTCCTATTCAGTCCCATGGAGCAAAACACAGATATGAGTCTGAATCTGAGTTAAGAAGCCTTGGATCTTATATTCTGGCTTTAATGATTTTTTTTAAGCTAGCAGAGAAAAATGTGGCTTTTCAAAAAATTTTCTATTTGATGATTTCTTATTTCCACCACTTGACATCAATAAAGCTATTGACAGCTTTAAAATGATCAATACAAATAACATTTACATGCATCGTTTGGACTAGTGTGTTTCTACTGTAGAAAAATCACAGGTGAAATGTCATGAAAGTTAAGGTAAGAAAAGTGCTGACTCTCACTGCCGTTTGTCCCATGACTTTTTTTATTGAAGAGGAAGGATTCTTTCAGTAATTGAACAGGTGATGTAGCTACAGCGTACTGTACATTCATAATGAATCGGTATCTGTTTGATGCAGCATTCACATTGCATTGTAGGTTTGCAGTTTCATTGTCCCTGGCTCCCCGTCCTACGAGCTCACAACACAGTCCTTTACCTTGTTACATCACTGGGTCCCATTCAAACAGATGTTTCCTGACATCATTAAACACAGCTCTGGTTTCCACTGTTGAAGGCAGTGAATCACAAAAGCTTTGAGTCACAGGTATGTCCTTGAGCTTGACTTTGGACTGGGTTCAAAAACCCAGTTAACCCAATGCCAAATACAGTTAGCCCAGTCCTGTCCTTCTGCAGACAAATGCATCTTCTGTCCCTTGAGGATGGTCAAGTGTTGGAATTTTATATGGTATTTCACCTAAAAAGCAAGCCATATGCTGAACTGCCTATGTAAATTAGTGCTGTAGCCTTAAGAACTAATTGATGAAATCAGAAATGGCTGCTGCTGACTTTCTCAGCAGATGTGCATGGTCAGCCAATTATAAGAAGCTTTGTAATATAAACAACATTGTTAGCCAATAATCAGTGCCAAAGTGTCATCACCTGCGGAAGGTTACAGTCTTAAAGATGTATTTAAGTGTGTGTGCGTATGAATAAAGTGGCCTGTTGCTGCTAACTCCTGTGGAATCGTCTCTCAGGTCCAAAAACCCGTCTCCCACGGTTACAGTCAAGGAACCTTTGGAAGAGAGTTGTGTTTTTTCAGGTTAGTTGTGAGCTTGGAAATAGCTTGGACCTGAACCAATTAGCTGCAAGTTAGTAATTCTCCTCTTAGATCTTTTAAAGCCAGCCTTTTGTGCTCTACTCTGAGTTTTTAGGACACCTATAATATCTGTTTCTCCCTTGCCTGATAACCTTAATAAAATAAAACATTTTCACAAATAACAAGATCTCTCATAATTTGGCAACTTTCAAGGCAAAGTCATGATATTTATTGAAAATTAAAGTTGTAGTCTGAATGAAGGATTCCTTTAATGAAATGAGAACATGTCTTTCAATAACACCAACACCAATGCTTTTTTTGTAATTTAGCAAAGATGTGATAGGAAATTATTTGAATAAATCAGTAACAGAGTTATAACAGAGAATAATATTATTGTTGTCAGTCCTGGTGTTTCTTCTCAGGAGACCATCCTTCAGATCCCACTGGGGTATCTAAATTGTGGTTGTTCCACAGGAAAAAAAATTATTTTGCAAAGCTAGACAACCATCTTATTTGGAGAGATAAATAAAGACACCTGCTGCCTATGCTGCTCTAGTTCAGACTTCCTCCCATCTTACTAAGAGACCCCTTTACCATACAGGTACATTCAGTCTAATCTCCCAGGTCAGTGCAGGAGCCAGTGAGGATGGTTTGAGTCATCCTGGCTGGGAGGACCTGACAGTAAGAAGCTACAGTAGCCATGTCCTGGTCTAGACAACTTCAGATTTAAGACTCACCTGGGCTTCTTGCTTTGAGCACCAGCACAGGGCAGTGCAGTCTACTCTCACGTCAGAAACTGTAGATGACTGTGGTCACCAGAAGTGGTGGCAGCCCTTCCTAGGCACTGGGCATGGTGGTAGTCTTGGCAGCTGCTTAGGACCTTCCACCAGATAGCACCACTGAGACTTCAGTGGTGATGAAGCAGTCACAAAAAGAGAAATGTGGATGACTCCCATCCATTTCAGTGGACAGCTAGCTTTAAAGACTAACTGTAAAAATTTTAGTCACCAACTTTAAGAATATTTCACTTTAGATGAGCATTTCACAAACAATACACAGAGTTAATGTAGGCTTGGCCCTGTCACATTCTGATATTGTCCTCGTTGGAAGAGATTGTCTACAGGAATGAAGCCGTAAATTTTAATAGACTTAATTGTCATAAAGAATTCAGTGACTTATTGGTATAAATGAGAACCTCAAGTGAAATCATTCCAATAGGAAAAACACTGGATCCTATGGCTGTGTCTTGCTGAATAAGGTAGATCCTCTATAAGACTTCACAAAACAGCAGTGAAGGTAGGTAATTTAATAAGTGAATATAATTTTGTATCTGTGAGCAGCGTTTTTAATTTGTGATAAAAAGTGACTGTGGTGTTGATGTCCTTTCGAGTGAACAGAATAGGTAGCCATTAATGAGCTCTTGCCTGTTAAAGATGTTCAGCAATGTAATAATTAACAACGTTGATGTGTACATTAGGCTTCAGAGATGAAATTGCCTTTGCAATGAATGAGTCAAATCCCATTTCTCTGGCTCTTGATTCAGCAGAGCAGGCGAGGACTGGCTGAATTCTACACAGCAGTAGTTCCTCTGTGAGCACATGCATTAGTCTTAGATCACTTCTAGACCAAAAGTGCCTTGCTAACTTTGTTATTCAATGAATAACATCTTCTTTAAACTTTCTCCTCTCCCTCCTGACATCTTGCTGCGTGCAGTGGAGGAATGTGGATCCCATATCACAGCAAAGGAGGAAGAAATTTCCCCAGGTCTCAGCTCCTTTTGAGGGTCACACTACCATAGAATCGGGGACAGCTGGGTTGGAAGAGACCTTAAGAAATTATCCACGGCCATCTCCCTGCCATGGGGTGGGACATCTTTGCTCAATGCCCCATCCAACTTGGTCTTGAACACTTCCAGGGATGGGGCATCCACCACTTCTCTGGGAACTTATTCCAGAGCTTCAAAACCCCCACAGCAAAGATTTTCTTGCTTAATATCCAATCTAAACCTACCCTCTTGCTGTTTAAAGCCATTACCCCTTGTCCCATTACTACATGACCTTGTAAGAAGTCCTTCTCCAGCCTTTCTGTAGGGCTTCTTTAGGTACTGAGCTTTCTCTTCTCCAAACTGAACAACCCCAACTACATCAAGCCACAGAGACACTTACATGAATGTCTGGATGCCCTCAGCCATCCCCATACTGGATGCCATGGTAAAGATGAGATTTTTCAGAGCATCTCACAAAATACTTTAGTCTCAAGGGCCTTTCATGTTCATTGTCCTACATCAAGAATGGGCAGCCAGTCTGCCTACTCTATCTCTTTTTCAGTCTTTCTTTTAAGGGCAGCCTCCAGGCCGAGGACACAACAAAAAGTGTTACAGCTAAGAAAACTGCATGCCTACATCAAAAGGAGTGGAGAAGAAAGTGATGCAATTGCTATTTTATTAAGCACTTATAAAGACTGCTGTCCTTTTACTTTCTAAAATAAGAAAAAGCAGGATCATGCACATGGTATACTTGAACAAAATATATAAACCACTGAATTGTAGCCAGAATCAGTACTTCAAGTCAAGTGTTCCTTGCACTGGCAAATGTACTTTCTGACTTCTACTTCCCTTTATCTTCTTTCAATGACACTGAGATTGGAGAAAACTCAAGACATAGTCTAGTGCTGTTAAGCATTGCTTCAGAGATTGATCCTCTATGAAGGATTACCTCTTGCAAATTGGAGGCTGTAGTTTTCCACAGCTGATTTCTAGGGCAAGGCTTACTGGGAGTAGTCCAGTGGGCAGCTGGTCTTTTGTGTCACATTGTTGGAGTACAAGAAATGTGGAAAGGGAGATGTTGTGCTTTGTGGTATGAAAGAATGTGCTGTTTTATAGTCACCATTGTATGGATATTGTTTTAAAATATTTGACCTGCAGAGGAATTAACTGCTATAAGTGTACTCAGCTAACATAAAAGACTAGGCCACTAGCATTGCATAGTTTTTCTTCTTTGCCCTTACTGAACTTAAAGCTTGAGCAATGTCAGCTAGGAAACAGAGTTAATCCAGCATTTTACAAGCACCATGATAAGCTTATTCACTGTCACAACAGAAAAGAAAAACTCCTTCAATGAAACTATTATTGAATTGAACAACTGAACTGGTAGTATGTGAAAATAATCCAGGAAAACATACAAAAGAAACATCCTCCGTACAATTGGGCTCTCCTTAAGGATGCCTCACCTTTTGAGAATCTCAATTGAAACAGAAACAGACATAAAAATGGAAGGCATGATTGTTTAAACTATCACTATACACACAGATGATTGTGAAGAAATTAAAGGAGAAAAAGGTGAATTAACAAAGTTATTGAAATTGCTGTATTTTTTAGCAATACCATACACAATTAAAGTGGGCATACTTAGTGCTAAAGGAGCTGCACAAGCTATTTCACACTAGGTTTCTGACCCATTTGTGTGACTTCTGTAACTGGTGTTTCCTGTGTTTCACAAGATTTAATGCATTTACCTTCTGTCTTGGTTTGAGGGGGCAAAAACCAAAATGTTTACCCACAAGCGGAGGAAGGGGGTTTCCTCCACAATAATCACGCCACTCTTTATCAAATTTAAGAAAAAGGAACTTTAATCAAATGGATACAAGAAGGATAACTGTTTTTAACTGATATATATATATATATATGTATGTATGTATGTATGTATAGGTATAACTATAAATAGACCAGAGCAAAACCACTTCCCCAACGCCACAGAAAAAAACCAAACCAAAACAACAACCCCCACAACAACCACCCCCACACCGGCAAGTTTCCTCCTGGAAAAGAGTTATACTTAGGAGCAGTATCAGTGTCACAGACCGGCTGGCGGCAGGGTGAGCTCCCAAATGTCTCTCTCTCTGTGTCTCCTGCGTTCCAAATGAAGAAGGAAAACTGGAAGCTACGAACCGCTGCGTGTCCTGGAAAAGCAGCTGCAAGTTCCCTCTCCCAGGTTGTTGCCCAGCCGGCAGGCAGGCCGCGGTGCTGCAAGTAGCGGTGAGACTGGAACAGAGGCCGGGACCCCAGATGCAGGAACCAGGAGAACAGCCGTGGCGAGGAGAAAAGAAGCGGCTCAGCAAGAAGCAGCAGCAGTAGCCAGCAGCAGGAGCAGGAAAAAAAAAAAACCCAGCTTCCCTCCTCGGCAGCAGCCCCCCCCCCCCCCCCCCCCCCCCCCCCTCGCTCTTGCATTCCGCCGAGCTAAGAATGGAAAAATGTCCCCAAAAACAAAAGAGACAACCTGCCCCCACCCAAACGATCAGCAGTTAACTACTTCTTTTTGTTAACTACTGGCATGGGCAGTTAGTGGCAGGGGAGAGATTTACATAATTTCAACCTACAACACCTTCCCACCCCTGCTGTGGAATACAGAACTGTCACTGTCTGTGGTCCTGCAGACTGGCACTCTGGAAGGCTGTGAGGTTGTTATCAACTCTGTGATATCTCTAGCTGGCATTAAGATGGGATGAGACACAAAATGGCGATGCTGCTGCAATGCCACTGTCTGCTGTGAACCCTCCTTCTGTCAGCAGGTACAAATGGGCACCTTCACTCTCACCCAGTGCTGCTCTTGGTTGATGGGTATGCTGTTGATTCAGGCCCCTTGATAAAAGTCTCCACTGCCTTTACTTGCACATGCAGGACACTGTGTGTGCATGAGGTGAGGGAGAGATGTGTGTGTGACCCTTCAGGATTCCAATGCTTTTAGTGGTCTGTTCCCCTTCAGCGCAGTTCCTCTCTAGTTCCTGTTCAGCATAAATTTGCTTCCTTGGGACTCATTCCACATGGCCCATCTGTACAACTTCCCAGACTTTCACATTTGCAGAACTTTGACAGCAATGCCTCTCATTTCATGGCAGGGTAGCGAGAGTTCTCATTTTCACTGGATTCCATTAAGGAGCAGAGTTCAGGGTTTGCAGCTTTCAGCATTCAGCCTTTTGTTGCTCATGGACATTGCGGACAACATTTCTGCTTTCAAACAGTAGCTCTGCCATATATATCCTTTTGCACATACATAAAGATGTGCTTTGCTGCAGGAAGACATTCATGTCTAGTGTGTGCTCTTTTTTGAATGCTTTTCCCTGTGTTTTCTGAGCTTGCATTCTTCTGGACATAATCACGGTTCGGCTTAGAATGCATCAAATTAAGCTTTTTCTTTCCTTCCCTCCTGTCATCCCACTCTTACTTCCTATTCCTGTGCTGCTTCTTTTCTACAGTCCTTCTGCTCTTTAATCACAGACCTTTATTGTAGCCAGAACAGTGGCTGCCCTGAATGCCTGTTTCTTACATGTTATTCATCATGTGCTTAAACTCATGAATAAAAATACTCAGAAATTTGCAATCGGAACACTGAAACACCTTTTCAATGTTTTGCAACCTTGTGCATCCTCCAGACAGCTTCACACCTGTTTGGAGTGTGTGCGATAGAGGGTGATGCTGCTATTTGAGTTGGGAATCTTTTGAATGAAAGTATTTCTTAAACTAGTCACACAAAGAACAGCACAGTTGAAAATTCCATGAGTGACCCACCAGAACTCCACTCATACTGACAAACTCTCTAGTCCTTCGAGGCTGTAGATCTTGAGAACAGTGCATTTGTATGAAGAAGCACTTCAGTTTTGATGTTAGCAAGAAAATGTCTTTTGGCACCAGAATTTTTTGTCAAAGGCCAAAATTCCAGTGGGAATTCTTTGTCTTGTTCTGCAGCACCTTATTTGCCTTTTGACTGCTGTTTCCCATCCTAATGCTGGATGCAGTGTTTCAGTAGGATGAAGAGCCTGGGAAACACTCTGGGATAAATACAGTTAGCAAAGGTGCAACCCTGCTGACTGACTTCACCCTCACACTCAGGTCATGACCCAGAAGCAGCACCACTGAGGCCAGCAGCTGGGACCTTTATGAAAGTGGTGCCAGAGGACAGTCACACTCCCAGTTCTCAAAAAATCTTGCACAGCTGTGATCCAAATCTCACGTGTGAGCAAGAGAGGTCCCGTGGGCAAGCAGTGAGATGCACTATAATAAAAGGGATGAGGATGAAGTGTTAAACTAGGAAGGAAGAGGATCTATAGCTCCTGCATTGGCAATACCCCAGGATATATGAACAGATATGTGAACAGATTGTACATCCCCTACACCAAATCCCACCCTTGTTAAGGTTGTCCCTCCAGTGAATGAAAGAGTGGGCAAAGTAGCTCTCTATAAACAGCCCCAACAATGCCCATCCATTTCCTTTCCCTTCCCCTACCTCAGCAGAGCCAAGGCAGGAGAATGGGGCTGACCATTTGGTCCACGGGTGTAAAATCAACACACAGTCCTTGAACTGAAAAATGCAATTCAAAGTACAATGACCCACAGGGCCCTTTTATGTTCAGAAAGATCACAATACCTAGCACCTCATAAGACTACCCCTGATTATAGAAACAGCTGGAAAGGGGCCTTGCACTGTCGACTAAAATATGTTCTTTGAATAAAAAATAATTTTGGTCTTAAGTGTTGTAAAGCAAAACCCACCTCAATAAGAAGTTCTTGTGACCTCATGTGTTCCTTCTGTGTTTTTCAGATGAAGGAGCCGCACAGCAAAGGAGGGTCACTGCCCAAGCCGGAACCCAGGACCCTGTGGGGTGGTGAGGAGGCAGGTATGGGCAATGTGTGGCAGGGTGGGTAGCAGGGCTGAGCTGACAGTGCACTCTATTTCTGATGTGTCTTTATTCTCTGCTGAAGTGCTTTGTGTCCAAGCCAAGCTTAATTGAAGGGTGTTTTTCATGTAAAAATGGATGTAGGCTCTCACCCACTGAGTGTTTGCTGTGCAAAAACAACAGCAACAACAACAGCAACTCACTTGCATGCTGGATGACTGCAGTGCACAATGAGCTGTACAAAGAAGAATTATGCCATGACATACTAAGAAGAAACAACAGAATTCTAGCAGATCTGCTTAATAACTTGTCAGATGTGTTTCAGCATTGACCTCCTGTGTGCGCAGAGCTCTCTTTAGCTACCAGGAGTCCTGCAAATGCATCTGAGGGCAAAAGTGGCCATTCAGTGACCCCTGGTCTGTACGCAGGAGAACCAAGGACGTGAGAACTATGTACAAGAGAAGCCTCGGTCACTTTAGCATAGACAGATAAATTGACTATATTGAGCTCTCATGCATTCTTCTTACTCTGACTCCTTTCTGTCTTGGGGGTTTGCTTTTTGGGGGCATGTGTGAGGTTTTTGTATGCTTTGTTTGTCTTTATTGTCTTTGCCTAATCATAAGCTGGGATCTTTGTTATAAATGGGAACTGTACCAGATTAACTTGGACTGTTGGTGCTGTGTAGAATTACATGTCAGAACTGCATTTAAGCCAGGTGTGCTGGTTTAAAGGCGAACCAGCAGGGGAAATGAACTCACCACGAGAGAGATTATAAGTCAGACCTAAAATTTAATAATAATATTACAATAAAAACACTGACACAAAAAGGGAAATTGCTTTCAACTCACAAAAACCCAGCAGTATAACTCAGTGTCCTGGGGCACAAACCCAAGGGGGTTTGTTTGCCCTTGTGCTGAGACCCCTGTGGCTCCCCCAAGTCCAGAGCAAAAGGAAATGAAAAACCTGTTGGTGCAGGGGAGGGCTGTGGTCTGGGCGAGAGCAGTGATCTCCTCCTGTTGAGGTCCTACTGCTCCTCTGGATCCGACGAGAAGTTACCAAAGTCTTCTTACCCACCACTTATGTGCCCTCAGGGAGCACCCAGTCCCTCCCCCTGGGTGGGGACTCACACAATGGGTGATTAACTCTGGGAGCCAGGGGGTGTTGAGCTGTTGATGGCCCATTAGCAGCTCCGCCCCCCTCAGGCTGAGTGTGAAGGTGCTAATGACTCCCTGGGCAGCTGCTGCTAATGGCCCATTGACCTTGGGGAATGAATAGAGGGGGTAGAATACAGAGCTTTGATCACCCCCACACAGTGTCAACTGGTCCCTCCTGCTCAACTAGGACACCAGGAAAATAAATATCCCAAAAAATGCTGTGGCAACACAGTGCAAATGTCTCAGTAAACATAAACTGCTCCTAACATGACAGTAGCTGTCAGATCCTGAGGCAAATTTTACTTGGATGTTTGGGGGATTTTCTTCCTGCTCTCTTTGCCAGTTTTGCAACTGTCCCCTTGGGAAAAATCCCAGAAGTCTCTGTCCCCATTAGGAGGAAATCTTTCACTTCCTCGCTTTGATTTAATGCTCTTGGTTAATTCCCTTGACCTATAACCAATCTTGCCTTTTACACATAGAGATTAAATCCTGATCTAGATGATAAACTTTTATGAAACAAGCTTAGAAATACATTTAATTAACTAAACACTCTCACTCAATTGTGAGATCTCACTGTAGTGTGTGAATGTCACAAGTTACACTGATTCCTAAGCAGTGGGAGCTACAGCTATAATACATTTTTCTTCAAAAATATGGGAGCTCACTCAGGGTAGCTGATTTAAATAGTTTGAGCTGTACTTTCTTCTGCCTGAAGTGCACTAGAGCAGTGATTTACTTTACCCCTCTACCAGCTACATGTGGAGAGGGGAGGACTCTCAATGTTTTTTTACTCGCTCCTGCCCTCTTTTTTCCACCAAAAGTTATTGTCTTCTCAGTTAGGTCCACAGCTGCCTACACATGAAACCACGACTGGGGAATGACTCTGTTAAAAACATGGTATTTAGGGACCATTTCTTGGCAGTGGTGATGAGATGGGGATGCTAGCAGTTCTTTTTCTTATCCAGGTTAATTAGGTATCCAGGCAAATTTCAGATAAGCAGAAAAAGTGCTCATAGCTTACTAATCTATGACCTAGTCCCAGAGTAGCTGAAGTTTAAGGGCTTTTCTACCATGACACAACTGCCAATTGTAAAGATTACAATTTCATGCCTGTGGCACTTCTCAGTTTAATGAAACATCAGCTTTTGCTCTACTTTTCCCTGATCTTTTCCAATAAAGCCCTTTTTCCTGACACAAAAGCTAGCTCAATTAAAAATGTGATGAAAGTGTTCTAATGGCACAGCTGGAAATTCAGCTTTGCAACTTCCAGAAGATAATTATGTCATATTTTATTTTTCTTTTAATGTATTCATTTATTCGCTACAAGATGGTAGCCGATCAAAGGTCTAATAGAGCTTAATTGCAGGTAATATAACTGTTTCCCTATGTGTCATCTTGAACTTGCACTAAAAAAGAAATGTAACAGTCTGAAGATATGTGAAGTCCTTCCAGATTTACCTGCAGGACAGCCTCAAGCTGATCCTTCAGGAACTGGTGTCAGGCTGGAAGCAGAGCTCCATGGCAACTCAGATGCTGCAGTTTGGAAGATCTGTTGTCACTGGCCATTTTAAATTTTTTTGTGAAAAATTGACCTCCCATTATTTGTAGCTCTGAAGAATTTTTCTCAAGTAAAATCCAAACTCTAATCTCACCTGACTTCAGACCTCTGCAAAGGGAGTGGTATGTTGTCACAGATTGTGACCTACAGAAGAACTCCTGGGTGAGAAGGAAAGAATCAGTCCCTGTCTGTGTCCTTTTCTCTCTCTTGACATGAAGGAAGGCTAGATGAGCTGGGTTTAACTCATTCTCATGGATCTTCAGTGGCAGAGAATCTCCAATACCCCTCTACTTCTTTCTGTCTTTGTTCCAAGCCTTATATTTCTGTCCTTAGAGTCCATTTTCTTGGACAGTCCATGCACATGTAACACAGAACTACATATTTGTGTTTTTCTATGCCTTTTTGTTGTTTTTTTTTTCATTTGCATCTTCTTCTGTTGAGTTATAAATCTAGCACCTAACATTCCACAGAATATGGTGAAGGAGGCCAGCACCAAGTGGGCCAAAGCAGAACCTTGGATGACTTTCTTCCAGAGTGTGGCAATAAGGGAGATTTCCAGAGGATCTGCTACATTGTCGCAGTTGCTGGGGATGAAAGTAAGGGAGGGCAAGAGGATGAAAAAGAGACCACTGGAGAAAACAGCGGAGTGATGAGGAGGAACCACATACATTGCTCTTTCCAGGTTCTAGAAGATTATCCAGACCTGATCTTTTCTCTTGCCCTAACATTTCCTTCCTTACCATGTATTTCCTGTTCAGTATCCAAACTGCAGCTCTATTCTTTTTGAGGTCCTGTTTCCCTAGCAGTGAATCATATTTAACTGGCAAGACCTAATAGCAAGCTCTTATACCTGGAGTATTGCAAGTGACAAGAACTCTGGGCCTTATAGGAGTGTCATATTTTTGAAAAGCAGTACAGGGGACATCATCTACAACCCTTTTGTGCTATTATGCAGTTAAGCAATAAATGACACAAAAGCATGGGTTGTTACAAGATTATTAGGGAAAAGGTCTAGGAAAATGTAGTATGCAGTGCTGAAGGGAAAGGAAAAGGGGTTCTCTGCTATCCCCTTTGTCCGAGGGGAGCAGAGATGGGAGACAGAGACAACGAGTTCCGGCCAGTTGCCATGCAGAGAATAATCTGTTTATTCAAAAAACCACGAGGTAATCTCCCGTCCTGGGGGCAGTCCCCAGCTTTGGCAGGATTGGATGAAAACTGAGGAAAAGGCAGGGTCAAAGGTCTCTTAACCAATAGAAATGGGACAGGGGCAGGGCTGGCTGGGGCCCTGGCCTGCCCCCCACCAGCCACGAGGGATAACAGAACAGAAAGGGGAGAAGGGCCAAGGAGCCCTCACCAGAGCACCTGGGTGGGGACGAGCACTGCCCAATAGCTGGCCCATCAACAGAACAAAAGGCCTCTGGGCGACACAAAGAGTACTGGCAGGATGTGGACAATGACCCATCACAACTGAAACGCAGGTAGGCTAACAGAACCAGAAACTGCTTTTTAAAACTTCAACTGAGTCTCTGAGTTTTTTAAGGTGTTTGTCCAGTGCTGGTTTTGGAATTCATTTCAGCATCTTCCTACAATGTAGGACAGAAGAGAAGCTGAGTATCAGGAGTCTCCTGGTTGTTCATTTGTATTGCTTGCCTCCTGCTCAAGGAGAACTATTGTTATGTATTTTATAGACATTGAAATGAACTCATTTAAGAGGCCATATTGAATGAAGCCCACACAGAAAAAGTTGCCATGATTTTCTGTATTTTTCGCTGTTGCTTGTAAAAGTGACCTTGAAAGTGGGAATGTACCTATGCTGCTTCCTTAGAAAAAGGATAATTTTTCTTCTTTTGTAATGGTAGCCCAAGGTCTTTCTGCATTATATTTTTCTGCAATATATTTGTCAAGAGAAATCTGTGTGACTGCAATCCCTAAAGGGGGAGGTTTGTCCAGAAAAGGGGGAACCTTAACCAAGGTAGGGTACGACGCAGCAGCGCATTGGAATTCATCAATCCTTACTATCATATAGCACATATGGATCCCATAACAGAACAGCCTGACTGAGGAGATTTAATTCTTTTCACACCAATAATACTCTGAGGGAAATGTGTTTCAGAAGAGAGAAGGGCTAACTAAGGCTTGCTATGTACTACTCCCTAATTACCTTTGAAGGCCCCAGGCAGAGTGGGCTGTGCCCAGACTGATTGCCTTAGGAAAGAGAAGATTCTTCAAGGAAACCTACTGCTTCTCCAGCTCCTACACAGGACATGGAAGGTTTCTGTTCATGTGGAGAAGAAAACAGGTTTTAAACTTTTCCATGTAAAATGTAGCAATAACTAACATCCATGACTGTATGAAAACCTGGAAAACCTTCCCACTTCTCAGGAATCAGTGGACCAAGGGGTGTGAACCCAGCCACCAGTATGAAGAATAAGGATTAATTTTAAATTTTTTGTCAACAGTCATAATCCTCTGTAGTGTCAAGGAGGTACTTGTATCCATTTTGTCACTGTACATCTCAGAAGGCAATTTGTGAATCGGTTTAGCGGTAATGGAAATTAATTCAAAACCGTTTATTATAATCAGACTTTAATACACTGGCGCAAAATTACTTAGTTTACCTGAGATATGCTATCATTTTCACTTAGCCTATCACATCATTCAAACAGCATTGTCTGGAGATAATTACTGAAGAAGATAAGCTCTTGTCAGCCTAAAACACAGCAGCATAAACTCATTTACTGAAAATTAAAACAGGTGGAAAATTGCTTTTGCTTTTAATATAGCTGTGCAAAAATAAGCTTGCAAGTTAAATGTAATTGTAGGAAATGCAAGATTGTGGCTTACAACCTATGTCCTAAACAAAGTATTTCAAGCATCCCAATAAAAATAAGTATATTTATTCATATCAAGGAAACCATAAAAGAAACATCACTCCACAAAAAAGAACTGGATGCCTGTAGGCAGTTCTGCAGGGAAAAAAAAACACACCTGAACAAAGATTTCATTAGAATAACTTAGAGAAAACCCATAAATATGAAAACAACAAATAAAGAACTTCCATTCTATAAGCACATGTATACATCACCACATGGATGTGAATCATCCCACTAAAACTAAGAAGGCTGTTTGTCTACCTGAAAGTAAAAACCAGTTTCTGCATTGTTTTGTAGAACTGAAAGTATACATTCTAATACAGGGTGGCCTACCGTGCCCTGGGTTCTATATGTATCCCTTAAGCTCAGGAGCAACCCATCTAGGGGATAGAGATACTTCTCCATCCATATAAACTTTTTTCTCCTAGGTCTGTTATTACATGACAGATATATCAGAATTCCAACATGATTTTAACCACAGAAAGCACAAGTTCTACTCTCCTAGTCATATGTTTGCCATGCTCTCAACATTGTGCTCTGCTTGGGCATCCTCTGGGCATTTCGTTTCCTAATGACCAAGCTGAACACTTATTTTGTTGCCATTGCCCCCTGTTGCATCTTCTGTCACCATTGGGAATAGTTTGGCTCTAGTGTCATTGTAGCTCTTTATCATGAAGTCATAGGCTGCTGTTCAACTGGCTTTGGCCTACTCTTCAGCAGATTGTACAAGCCTAGCTCTTCAGCCTCTCCTCAGTGGTCCTGTGCACTGATCAACCCCGATCAACCTGGTAGCTTTCCACTTTGGCTCTCTCCAGTTTCTTAACATCTTTCTTGAACTGGGTGGCCAAAACTGTCCAGTCTTCCATATCCTATTTGACTTCACTCTATGAAATAAAGACATGAGAAAGTGATCTCTTTTACTCAAAATGATTTTGAAGATGACTTTGAACTCATGATGTTCCACTGAAGGAGACTGTAGCCGATGATGTTGCTTTCAGAGTGTTGACTTCAGCTCAAAGCAGTGAGAAAGAAAGAAATGTCTGAAAGAGAAAAGAAGGTGAAATGAAGGAGCAGATTAAGGCAAAAAGATCACTCCTAGGAATAATAGAAAGGTTGGAAAGAAGGTAGAGGAAAAAAACATAGCTGAAAAAGTCCACATGATGACAAAGACCTAAGGAGTTGTGCAGGAAATTACACCTAACATATTTGTTACATTGTGATCCACAACAAATGTAGACTATTAACTATGGACTTAGCAGATGGGGATGGGTCAAGTTTGAAATCACCTAAGCTAAGGATTTTCATTCTCCAGAGACAGGAAAACCAATGGCAAAAAGAGCCCTCCAAATAATTGCTTCACTCCACATCTCGTTGAGCATATTGCTAGGAGCTTTATCATGACAACCCTTGAAATATATGTTTCATTTATTTCAGTTCCTTTATAACTCTGCAGGAGAATTACATTTCTGTATTGGAGTGGAAGGTCCAAAATATCCTCTGCTAAGGATTTGGTCTCAGCTTTCTGTGTGGCTCACTTGCACCAGCATACCCAAGATTGCCTCTCTGCCTCCCAGCTGACTGAGGAACGACTGAATAAGGAGAATCAAATCTGAAATTCGCGTTGGTCCTCCAGGAAATGCTATTTGAAACCTTCCAAAACAATGAACAAATTGTCCATACAAGGACTTCCTTTAAATATTACTTCACTGCATTGAGGGCAGTATATTACCCTCCCCATAATTCTGCAAAGATCTGACTAACAGCAACTTGCTCAAGAGAAAATGAGTAAGCAGAACTTCACTTTGCACAAGAAAAACTGTCATATTTTTGGACTCAGGTTGTGGAAAAAAACCCACGTGACAAAACCAAAAGAACAAACAGCCCTGACATCACAAGGGTTGGCAGTGTACCCCATACCAAATAATGTTTATGGAAACACAAGGGCTAAACTTCTCTCAAATCTCTGCATGGTAAGAAGTGCCTTGGCAGGCAGGATCAGAAAGGGCTTTCATCGTGTTTGCACCTTGCTGCCTTAAATTTCTCCCTGGAGTTTTTAGAGCACAAATGGGGCTGTATCTCAGGGGTTTTGGAGGTAAAAAGAACCAATTACTCTCAGAACATACAGCCTGGAAAATAGCTTTCTCTTTTTATAGAAGTCAGAGTATTGTTTGTGATTCTTGCAGCCCAGAATGGTTTTAAAACACTCTGCTGTTTCCGTGGGATGTGATGGTGTGTTGTGTGCATCCTGCCTTCAGCTGTTGTGCCATGTTGCTAGGTGCTCAGGCTGACAGCTGGTGTGTTTCACTCCAAATTAGTGGCTGCCTTTCTCTCCAGAGTGAAGTAATACCTACATGCAGGGCCAGATTCCAGTTCTCTATGGAAATGCCTCCAAAACAAGTGAAAATACTACCAAAAACAGATGCTTTGCACCCATTTCCTGATTAGTCACATGACACTTCCTCTTTCTATATGGAGTTCCCCACACACTTCCACACCAGTTTCCCCCCCCCTTTTTTTTTCCCTTCCTAGCAATCTAAACATTTCGTGTTGTGAAAAGAATTCACCTTCTCAGCAGCTCCACATTTCTTGTAAGCTGGCCCACAGAAGTGTCAGGATGCTGAGCCATGCTTGTGGATCATGGCATATAGCCTGGAAGGCTGTTTTAGTTCCCTTGGAGCCCATTCAGAGTAAAATGTGATTTTGAAATCTATTTTAAGATCTTCCTTGAAAATGACGTTGAATGATGAAAGGGGACTTTTTACAAGTCAATAGCTGTAATATATTGATAAAATAGTTTTTAATCAGTTTAGCATTCTTAAATTCCTTTAAGAGCATTTTAATTGCCTCTTTGGTCCAAGCAAAGGTTCACCTGGCCCAGGATCTCATCCTCAGTAGTCGTCCATGTCAGATACCATGCAGAGGTGTTTTCTCCATCTGTGACTGTACTGGAATTCCACTAAACATCAGATGGTGACCTGAAAAATAGTTAGAAATTTTTTTCTAAGAAATCAGCCAACAGGATAAACACAGAAATAAAAGTAAATGTTCTCTAAACATTTTTGATAAAGGCAAATTAGTGAACACTCAAAGCTTAGCATCATTATAGGTTTTATTGTGAATTTAAAACTTGAAAGCTGGCTGCACAAGGTGGTCCATTGATAGTTTTCCAAAACCCCAAGGATTTGACATGGCTAAACGCACAAGATACTGAGAATGCTCAGAGAAGTTTCTGTCCTATCCTGAGAGCCACAAATAGGCTTATGCAACAAAGTGGGACCTGATGTATCAGGCTTATAATATTCTTCAGTATTTAAAAACACCACATCTGAAAATAAAAAGTGCATTAAAAAACCCACTCATTATATTAATGAAAAAATGTCAGTTCTCACAATTTCTAACTTCATAGTAGCATTTCTCCCCACTCCAAGAACATAACACATTTTCCTACTAAGCTGTCTTTAAAAAATGTGTTCACTAGTTCATTAGTCACTACTGTACATATAAGCATGTTCCAGTGAGCACAAAAGCATTAATAGAAGTAATTTTACTTTATTCTATGACTCAACTCAAACAGCCAAAGTGACTTGGAGGTTTAACAGTTGTGGCTGCACTACTTAAAGACAAATATACTTGAAATAATCAAGGTGAATGCTCTGGTGCTTGAGTGATTACAGATCTTTCATCAGTGTGACCTGAAACTAGATGAAAAAGTTCTAAGTTCTGTGTATGCAGTTCAACATAGAATAGTTAAACAAGAGAGAATAAATGTGTATTAAATGAAAAACACGATCACATCAATAAAAATGTATGTGTACATAACACTAAAGATGAGAAAAATGTGGTCTGTAAAATACACTTCAGAATGCTATCTCCAGACAAAGCTGAGCATACTTTACTATCATGTACTATCCATTTTGAAGCAGATACAGTAAAATCAAAATCAGATTAGGCAGATACAGAGTTACTACACAGTTGAATCTGGCATATGTGGCTCATTGCATATTTCATACTTTCATATCTCAAACACTGACACAAACAGATTTTCTTCCTTTCTGAGAAATTCCCTTCCTTTCTCTGTTCATTGTCTTTTGGTAAAAAGCACTAAGATCCCAAAATTGTAGAACAGGTCAAAACCAGATGCTACTTCCAAACCTCAAGGAACTTGAGAGAACACAGCATTTGATTTTGATTCAGAGTACAATAGTTGTGATTTAAATCACATTTTTGAGTCAGTTAGTCTGGGTCAGTCACAAAATGAGCAAAACTGCTGTCAAGTTTTGTTTTGTAGGAGGTGGGCTAAATGTCCAACAAGTTAAGCATGGGACTGAAAGTCACCAGCTTTACAAATGTTTATTCTATTTCAGGCTCATCATATGACAATGACCCAAGTCATCCAACTTCCCCATCTCTTCATTCTTTAAAATGTCACTGTTAACATTTGCCTGTGTGAGGGTTTAAAGTGCTCTGAATAAAAACATGTGTAAGTGAAAATCATGAATAATAGCACTAGTAAGAGTTCTCTGTGACTGTAGAGAATTCCACAGCACTAAGCTTTGCAAGTGACTAAAGCTGTCATTGGCAGCTAAATTATGCTTAGCATTTCTTCATTTAAACTTTACATTTTCCCTCAGTAGTTCATCTGTCTACATAAGTGGTACAACACTGAAGGCCAAAAGTCTTGTTTTCAATCCCCTATCTCACTGGACAGTACTTTGCTTAATCTCTTTATGCTTCAATTTCTTCACCTGTCACTTTATCTGTATCTCTAAAGAGCTCCACTGTCAACAAAGTACAAGCTTCTTAGTAATGTTTCCTGTATTGCAGCAGGTTGAGGCACATTTGCAACATGTCAGAGTTTCAGGAATTAATTCTTCTGATGCCCTATTAAAAATACATACAGTTGATTATCTTTTTCATGTTCTCACTTTAAAGGAAAAGTTTTACAGCATTATTAAGCCTGTCTTGTATGAAAGATGAATGCATGATATTCAGCTAGAGAGAGAGATGTTGTGTTCATCTCTCTGAAGGTGTAGAAATTAAGTGTCACACTGAAAATTATGTGCCAGTCACACTGCATTCACCAGTAATCCAATATGCTGGACCTGCTTTTCCCCATTTCTGCATGCAAATATTTTCTGAAAAAAAATATTCTATTACAAGGTTCTGATGGGAGCATTACAGTAGTATAAGCAACTACGCAGAACATGGCACACTTCCAAATTTGTGTTCTTTTCTTCAGTTTAAAATAAGAATGCAATCAACGGGTGTAATATCAATGGCACTATGCTTACAGTTTGCCTGGCATACTGACTAAGCAGGCTGGGAGACACATCTGCCTCCAGCTTCAGCTGTGCCAGCTGTGCCCAGGTGCTCATCACCTGGCTGACTAATACAAATCAGAGGGAGCTCCCATATGGAGATCTGGCAGCTGATTCGAGGGTTGGTAACACCCACCATGTGGGTGCTGATGAGCAGAGGCAGATGCACTGGGGCAAGGAAGCCCTTGCTGAAGGCTGGAAAGGTCACATAACTCGCAGCCTGTGGTCTACTGCTTGACTATGCATGGGTGGGTGTCTGTACTTGTCAAACCTCCTGATCCTTGTCCTTGAATTGGATGAAAATTTGGACAGAGTCAAACTTGAGTTAAGAGGAAGAGACAAGAAACCTCAGAGGTAAAGTTGTTTTTCCCATATACACAGCAGCAAATCCAAGCCTGTATTACACAGACAGCCAAATTAGATGTTCCAGCATCTTCTTTTGGCCCTGAAGTCTAGTAAACCTACGGACAAAACACTTGAGCTTGGCTGCCTGAAGATAAGCTTTTCTTTGCAGAATCACATAAAACATTTACAAAAAACTAAAGGCAACTTCTGGCAAAGTAAATAAAACCCCTATCAAAGGTTTCCAATTCACTTTAGGGCTTAAGATGTTAAAAAAATTTGGACTAATTGGAATACTACAAAGAGATTCACAGTGCAGTGAATGACTGAGCAAGTTGAAAAATGGCATTTGGAAGTGAAAAACAGAAATTAATGCTGGAGATGTTGGTGTTTTTTTCTTTCTGTGTCTGCCTGTAAAACAGCTATGGGGCTTCTTTGTCTTATAGGAATGTTCTTTGCAGTGATCGAGTGCTGTGGAAAATGATCTTTCCTGGCATTTCCAACATGCTGGATGGTGGCAGGTGATGCTACCAGTTGCCAGTTCAGTGTGGATATGGTCATATTCCTTCTCTTCCCCACAAATCTGGATTCAGGTTCTTTCTTGAATAACAGCCTTTCAGGTGTCAGTATTCAAAGTCCCTCATTTTTCACTGTAATGGATAGTTCCTGCTGGGAAGGCAACCAAGGCTACACTAGTATCACATATCTAGGTAACATTCCTCCAAGGTACAGCAAATGGCTGCAGTGCCTGCTCTGGCTCCTGCCAACTCAAATTTGCTGTTTACAATGCATGTAAATACACAAATAAGGTTGGCAGATATGGAATATATATTGCTGTACATAATCCAACTACTAGAATGGGAGAAAGTTAACTTTACATTTAATTTTTGGTTCTGCCACAGACTTCCCTCAGATGAGACGTACTGTCTGTGCTGAGGTTTGATTCCCTCTTTTGTAAAATAGAACTAACACTTTCACATCTCTCTGAGATATCAGGCACAGTGCAAGGCAAGATAATGTCAATTAATTTCAAGAAAACTGGTGTGTCTTGTATATCCAGTGCAATACACAACCACGCAGGGCTGCTAGCCAGAAGGCAAGATGTATAATTCATCCCTGAGGAGCATATGGAGAGTTGCACCAATATTACAAGTATTCTTCCAGGTCTATAACTAAACAGGACTAAGGTCAGGAATCTCTGCCTAACATGTATGGTATTTAACTTGCCACCGGATTTTTTTCTATTTATGTAATTGTATATAAATCAGGAATAAAATTATCAACTCTCAAGGCATGTTGACAATATGATCCTCTAAAGTAACTCCATATCTTTTATATGTGAGGCTCCAGAAATAAGAAAAAATATCACCTATAATTCAGAGAAGCTTCTACTGATCTGTGTGTTTCAGGACCAAATTTCTCCAACTAAACAGTAGACACTGCCTAATGATTCATGCCACAGATGTACTAGGTTGCCTTCAGGACACTTACTTGTCTCTTTTGACCAAGTAAGGTTCCTTTGGTAACTACATGCCTAACTCAAGCACCAAAACTTAATGAGGGTTAATATATTATGAATGGACCAGTTACCTAGGGAAAAAAAAAACACTTCTTTCCTCACCCTTTAGCTTAGACTAATTCATCTACCCTTAGAAATACTGTAATAACCCCACTTTTATCTGGGTCCTGGAATGGGTCCAGATAAATGTGGCAAATATCTCCTAAAATTATAAATCACTAGACACAAATCACTATACATAAAGACCTGTTTAGCATGAATGTTTTGCATCCTTCTGCCTGGGAAGCCTTTTAAAACTTCCTGAAAGAAAACCTTCAAATAATAAGGAATAGTGAAGCAATCAACATAATAGCAAGAGACATGGTGGTATCACCAAGAGGAAAAGCATTAACACCTGGCAGTGTGAATGTCCCTTTAGCAGGCCTCTGTTTTCACATCTCCAAGAATCCAAGTTGTTTTGAGTTAGCAGCCAGCTGAACTTCTCTCTAGCAAAAATTCCTCTCTGATAAATTTGCTCACTGTTTACATCATTTGGTGCCTTATCTCCAAGATTGCTGGAGGTCTTACAGGCTTAAAGAGATTTTCCTTTTAAGATAATGAAGTACAATGATGATGATGGGGGCTTTATATACACATAAAAGACTTTGAGGTACTATGGTAGCAAACACCAAGTGGAACAGTAGATAAGGAGGTAAGGGGAAGGGAGATGACCCAGTAGCTAGGTTAGTTCAGATAACTTTGTATTTTAGCATATATTCATGCAAGAGGTGCAGGGAAACCTGTTCAGATTATGACCTTGATAGAAAATGCCTAAATGCTTTTCTGCTATTATTGTTCAAAATCTAAAATTTTGGAAGAAAAACCTGAGTGCAAGAGTCAGCAGACAGTACATGCTTACACTACTCATTCTGGAGCACTTATGAGCTCCTCATATACAGCTCTCTTGTGACCAAAGGAGACCAGCAGACCAAACTTATAGCATCACTAAAAAATTTCATTTTTCTCATGTCTTTTCTAAAAAATTATTTTTCTATCAAGTTTTCACTTTTTTTTTTCCATACTAGCACTCAAGGCTAGGCTTTGCCAATGAAGATTTGGGAAGGGCTTTACCCACGTGTGTGTGTTCTTCAAGCCTGAGCAGTGGATTTTTTAGGTGAGGCACAAGGTGCGCAGAACTGGCCCCACCCTTTAACTCCTGAGGTTCATCTGCCACAGCCGAGCGAGCTTGGATGGTGACAGTGAAGTCCTCAGGTCTAGAACCTACAGCCCCTGGTATTCCCAGGAGGTCTCCTATCCAACGACTAACTGGGGCTGACCCTGCTTAGCTTGTGAGATCTGACAGGATCAGGTGTCAGGATGGCACTATTCAGTTCGGAGAAGACCAAACTCTGTGCAGTCCCAGCAAGTTATCTTAAGTTCTTAACAACAGAAATGAATTCAAGTATCTGTTATCCAACATGGTTTTATGAGAACTCTAAGCTAGAGAGGTTACACAATATTGCAAGGACTTTTACTAATCTTGGGGTGGCACACATGGGAAGTCATACAAATGTGCTTTTTCTGCAGTCATCCCTCTCTAACTGCTATGGACTGAAATACCTGCAGCATTTGTTCATAAACTCACAGTGACAACAACTCTGTTAGAGTCAAATCTATGAGTTGGAAATAAAACAGAGGTCAGGGCATTGCTTATCAGCTATTCTTACTAGAGGTCAGTTCATCTAAAGGATGCTGTAATTTTCCATTGCTTTCTACAAGGATGAGAATTACTTTTACTCAGCACAGCCCTGCATCACTCTGTGATCCTATGAGTGTAATCCCTTGGCATTAAAGCCTCTTATTGACAATGCAGTAAACCTGCTCTGTAAGCATCAGAAAACGGAAACAAAAGATGTTTCAAGTTTGTATTTGGCAAAATATGACAGTGAAATCAATTAGATGTTTCCAGATCAATACGGACTTCAGTCAATAACCTCCAGACAACACAATGTCTAGCTGTCCTGTAGACAGCATTCAAAAGCTCTGAATTTAAAATCTCTGTTGGGATTGTTATCAAAGCTGGTATTCAGTTCCTTATCTGTTTGCTGCTACTCGAAGACATCTTTTGTGGGGGCAGCCAGAAGGTCTTGACTGTAAGTTTTGGCTGTTGCATATGAAACTTAATTACAAGGTCAGAGACTTTGTTGGGGATTTACAGGAAGAAAATAAAAGCTTTTGAGATTTTGTTTCAGAATACAGATGCTACTAGGAGTGCCTCATCTTCTGTATTTGGGGGCTATGTAATTTCTGCAGTCCAAAGCCGGAAGTCCATCTTTGTTTAATAAACCCAAAGCCAAATACTGCTGAAAATATTTGCAGAATTTGGAGAAGTTTCCTTCCAGAGTTGGCCAAATAATTCTAGGAACCTGCTGCATCCTAAGGTCTTGATTCAGCAAGACAAGTAAGCAGGAATTCATTCATTCAGCACTGAATTAATTGCCAAACTGAAGTTCAGAAGGTATCACAGAATTTAATTCTTGAAGAACTGAGGCGCTGAATTCTGCATTAGACAATCAGGACCAGGACAGAATCAGAAAACCCACAGATTCCATCCAGTTACCATGTGGGCTGCTGAAGTCTCTGACCTTCTTACAGGACAAGAGGGAGAAGTTTCTGTGTACCTTGTAAACAGTGCCAGATGGGACTAACACCTGTCTGCCCACTGCAGATGAAGAAGCCCTCCAGACAGTGAGGCTTTTCTAGGGAGGCAAATTAACACTGATGAAAGTCCTTCGAACTGCACTGAGCAATACAGGCCCATGCTAGCGATCAGCTTCTGTTCATTCTTTAATATAAACTGAGTCACATCCCTCCTGGCTTTATGTTAGGCATGTAACAAATCTCTGTGCCAGCAAGACCCTGCAATAACCCATACCAGTAAGCCAGCATGTTGTGACTGCCCTGCTCCATGCCTAGATTACCGTTCCGGCAGAGACTGTGTCTTTTTGCATCTCTCACAGCCTGGCGGTAGGGCCCCATTTTGGATGCTGGCATGGTCAAGACCTTGATGAGCATGTTTAGCTAGTGCTACTTTCATATGGAGTACAGTTGCTTGGCAGGGTCAAATGCCTTATATTAGGTTACAAATCAAATCAGTTCTCTTCTTGACAGTAATCAGCAGTTCTTGGTTTTTCTGAGTTGGTTAAACACTGTGACCAATAAAGCAGTATCATGCCACTCAGAAGTGCAATAGAACACCGTCAGAATGTCAGTATGGGCCCAAGGTCCATGCAGGACAGTCTGGGTTACTGGGTTAGCTGGTCAGTGCACCACCTAACACTGCATCACTACGGGAGAGGGAACAAACAAGCAACTGTTCAGTGATATGATTCAACCCAGCCCTGGCTCACAGAAGTTTGTAATCCAGGAACATTCTTGGGCAGACACACTGCCTTCGTAGTCAAACCTTGGGTGTTTTTTTCTGATTTATTTGTCCATCGATTCTTGAACCCATCCATATTTTTGTAGTGCACACATCCTGGGGCAAATTCTTCCATGAACTTTTAACATTCCATCTATGGAGTCTTCCTGTTCCTGTTCTATTTTCAGTGTGCACCTTCTACTTTACTTTTACTTATTTTGCTTTGAGAAACTATTGTAGTTTCTCAGTTTTTTAGGCTGTGGTAGAAAAGTGAGAAACATTACTGTAATTCTTTGACTTTCTCCTGAATTTACTTTTCAGCTGTAGAGTCCTAACCTGCTGACTGTACAATTCTTGATGCAATTTATTGAGATATTCACAAGGTCTGATGCTTTTCTTTTGGCTTTGGAGTAAGTGGATCTTTGATTACCTTTTCCTTGTGTTCTCTCACTCGTTTCAACTGTTACAGGGTTTGCTGCTATCGCTGTAGGAAAAAGTTTTAGAACGCAACTTTAGGACACAGGCTCTTAAGACCCAACCCCGAGCTTTTTAGAACCCCGCTCATGACCCTATAACGCCTCGTGAATTATAACTAATAAAATAGTAACAATTCGTCCCTTGGGAGGCATTCCCCCTTCCACATGAAGAACGTCACTGCTGCGAGGTACCTCCGGCACGGGGAGAGGGCGAGTGTCCCGAGCCGGCAGGTGGGTGCCGGACGGAGGGACACGGTCTTCCCGCGGCGGGGCGCGGCCGGGGGTGCGCGGCGCCGGGCCGGGCGGTGACGGGGAGCGGTGCGGCGCGGCCGGGGGGCGCCGCCGGGGCGCTGCCGGCGGAAGGCGTGCTGGGTGCCAGGTCGGAGGGGAGCGCCGGTCCCGCCCCGACGCTATCCGGCCGGTGGGAAAGCCCGGCCGGCAACCGCAGCCCCGCGCCCCCCGCGGGCAGCGCAGCCCCCGCCCCGCGTCTGCCCGCCCTGGCGCGGAGCCTCGGCGGCGGAGGGTGCGGGATCCGCGCCGTGGGTGCGCGGATGCTCGCAGCGCTCGGTGGGGAGCGTGGGCAGCGCCTCCCTCCGTGGGGCAGGGCCGGCCACTGCCGGCAGGTCAGGGAGGGCTGGAGCTACCCCCCCGCCCCTCCCCGCCCGTGCCTTGTGAGCGTGTGTGTATGTGCGCGCTGATTACAGTAATTTTGAGGGTGATGTTGCAACGGGGCAGAGTGTGTGGGGCGGCCCCTACTGAACTTTATAACGCTCCCACATGTCAGCTGCCCTCGATATTACGTCCATAAAGGGGTCAGCGGGAGTGCCGGCCGGCCTCGCCGCCCTCGCCGCCTCCCTCCTGCCTCTGGGCCGCCCGGCCAGGAAGGGAAGTTATTCAGGATTGCAGCAGCGGCCGGGAGCGGGAGCCCAGCCGCAGCCTCCACGCCGGTGCGTCCCGCCAGGCAGCGAGATGAGGGGCAAAGAGGAGAAGTCGTCGCTGAAAGGTGGGTTCACCTGTCCACCCTGGCAGTAAAATTGTTCTCCGCGGGGAAAATAACCCCTCCAGCAGCGGGGTGCCTCCGCAGCGATGCACCGGGGGATACGGGAGGCTGCGTGCGGAGTGCCGCCGAGTCAGCGCTTGGCAGGAACAGAGGCCAGGTGATACGGCGAGATCGGCGTATCCCTTGCGAAAAGACCGACGCAAAGCGGGGCCGAGGGCGGTGGTGTAGCCGGCTGGAGCGGGGGCGCTTGCAGGCAGCGTGGAGGCGCCTCGGCTTAGCGGGGAGGAGGGCAGTGGGTGTCAGCTCTCGCCAAGTTCAGCAGAAGAGCGGGTGGGTTGTGCCGGAGCCTCTCCTGAGGCTGGGAGCCGGTCGCCTCTGCGCTCAGCTGGCAGGACCGTGCGGGGGAGGCAGCGTCGTAGAGAGCCCGAGGGAGATGCCGGGGAGCAGAGGGCAGGGAACGGGAACTCCTGTGACCCTCCAAACTGCGCGTGTTTTTTAACAGCAGCACGCTGAGGACGCCTAAGGGGCAGAGGAAACTGGCTGTGTCTGTTGCAATCTATCTAGTCTTTTAGGGGCTTATTTTATTGTGGGATTTTTTTTCTCCACTTTACTAATGAGAGTGGTAGTTTCTCTCAGCAACAAAGTGAGGAAAGCAACAAGTGGGAGAACGTAGAGCCCCGCCAGACGCAGCCAGCATTTCCTTGCTTCTCCCGTCACCCCATCCTTCCCTGGCGCCAGCTCCCTTCCACTTCCCGCACCGGGACGGCGGGACCGGACAAGGCCCCCCTGCTCTAGGAGGGACACCGAAGGCGAGCCGGCAATGATCATCCCTGTTTGCTCTTTCCCTATAAGGCCTTGCCAGCGCTTTTTAAAGAGTTGTGTCCACTTTGCGGGGGGTGTCTCTCTACTCCGGGTCATCCGTCTTACTGTTCAGGGTGAGCTGCAGCCTTTGCTGATGTGGTGGGGTGATTGCCATCACCCCGCCGAGGCACACGCAGCTGCCAAGGGATGCCGCCCAGCGGCCGGCGGTGGTTGTGGGGGAAGGCGGCAGCAGCGGGTGCAGAGAAAAAAAATAAAGAGTAAAAAGACGGGCTCCGACCGGGGGGAGGATGAGGGCATGTTGCAGCTGGAACCGTTGGCCACAGCCCAGCGCCCTTCGCTCAGACAGCGAGGCGAAACACGCGCATGAGTATCGTTCCGTCGGATGGAAAGTTCCAGCCGCCTGTAGAGCTCAGGGAGCCCGGCACCGCCCGGCCGTGCCTGACCCTGCCAGGGCTGCGAGCGGGGATGCGCCCCGGCGGGGGAGACCAGGGGGAGGCCGTGATACCCCTTGCCGTGCTTTCCCGCGCCCCCGGGAGGAGGTCGCCGGTCGCGTCCTTTAACCTTGGGCTTCATGCATGCAGCAGTGCTCCTGACGTGCCCCTAGTTGCACCCACGAGGAAGCGACTGAGCCATTAAATCCCGGGTACACGGTGTTCCCAAATGATCGTGTACAGTAGAAACAAAATCTGCGGAACGGGGCTGTTTCCTTTTTTTTTTTTATTTTTTTTCCTGCTACTGCACTTGTCCAGCCCTCGGTTATCTCCCAACCTTTTCTAGAAGCAGATCTTTGCGCTCTCCTCCAAGTTAAGGGGACTCCCCTTCCCCCCCCCCCCCCCCCCCGCGTTGTTTCTCTTTTTGGCATTAAAAAGTAGTTTTTTTCTTTTCCCTATCAGCAATGTCCCAGCGAGAACCAGGGCAGTGCACAGAAGGAACATTTATTTGTTTTATTGAAAAGCGGGCAGGAAATTTTGTTCTTCTGAGTCACTGCAGCTCCTTCAAGGAAACGTCAGCGTCCCTTATCGCCTCTCACCCCGGGCGGCGGGACTGGGAGCGGATGCAGGCTGCGGGATGGGGGGGGGCACCCACACTTTAGGAAGAGGTGTTCTTCCAGGACAGAGCCAGATTTCAACTTTATATAACCGCAAAAATAAGTGGGGCCGGGATACAAAAAAAAGGGAGGGGGAGATAGTGAGTTGAGGCTACGGAATTTTGGAGTAAAAAAAAATTTGATACGTTTGCCCGCCTATGCTCTGCATGGTGAGGGTGCTGTAGGAGGGTCCCCTGAGGGTTGCACGAAAGGTAGGGTAGTGGCCAAAGCAGCGACGATTGTCTTACCCCCCCCTTTCGGCGTCCTCGGAGACGACCAGTGGCTACCCCCCAAGGCCGTCGAGGGGGGAGCCATCGTCGCTGCCCCGCCCTGGTCCCGCCCATCGCCGCCGCCACTTAAACGCCGTCGGGTGCTGCGCCAAGTCAGTGCGGTGCTGGAAGCCGGTGGTGTACGCTTACTGTTATCCCCCTCTCGCTCCATAATGACTGTGAAAGCAGCCGAGGCTTCTGGTCCTACCTTGACTTACTCGAAGATGAGGGGGATGGTGGCCATCCTCATCGGTGAGCGGCGGGGGGCTTCTTCGAGGATGCTCAAGGGGCTGTGATTTTTCTGGCAGGGTGGCTTAATGATTTGTTTTTCCTTTCCCTGTCACTTTATAGCTTTCATGAAACAGAGAAGAATGGGACTAAACGACTTCATTCAGAAGATAGCCACCAACTCCTATGCATGCAAGCAGTAAGTATCAGAAATTTTGGGCGGATTTCAGTCACAAATATCACTACGTATTGCAAGATCTTGTTTAAAAGTATTTGTGTATTGTAATGTCCCCGGCATGACTCTTATGGAGGTGTTAATTAATCTTCTCGAGGTATTACTCACTTGGCAACGATCTTTGTGGGCTAGGTTTGGGACAAATAAGTCAGAGATTTCTCGTGGCACGTTCCTATTTTGTAACGTGTACCTTTAGATTAATTTTACTCCTTAAATCGAATAGACTGTTTTGCTTGCCTTCTGTAGTTGCCTCAACCAAAGCGTCTCTTTTGCGATACGTGCTTGCCCTCTGGCGGAAAGGTCTGCCTGCTGCGCCTGGTAACTTTCCTAATCGTGTATGCCTCTTACCCTTGCAGTCCTGAAGTTCAGTCTATCTTGAAAATCTCCCAGCCTCAAGAGCCTGAACTTATGAATGCTAATCCTTCTCCTCCGGTAAGTAGATTTTACTCAGTGAGACAGTTTTAGAACATCAAGTCGGCCAGTAATAGAAGTGTGGCAAAATTAGCATCATGAGTATTACTGTAGTTGAGCTCACAGCACACTGATGTAAATGGGAAAGAGTAATCAGGTTAAACTGAAACTTTGTGTGTTTCAAACACGGAGAAGAAATTTTTAAAAAGCTTTATTAGTTGTTACTTCATTATAAAATGTGATTAAGACTTCAGCAAGGACTTTTCAGTAAACTATGGCTGTTATTAGGCTCTTCTTAGGCAGTACTTAATAGTTTAAGATAACTGGTAGAGATCAATATTACTTTTAGTGTCAGAAACTGCTAATCTTCATTTTCAAGGACACTTTAGTTATATATTTAAGAGACATTGTAGAGACTCTTATTGCAAAACTGTTTTAATAAATGTGTTTTCTGTCTATTTTTCTAGCCCAGTCCTTCACAGCAGATCAATCTTGGCCCATCATCCAACCCACATGCCAAGCCATCAGACTTTCATTTCTTAAAAGTGATTGGAAAAGGCAGTTTTGGGAAGGTAAACTTTTTTGCATTGTAATTTGATTACTCTTTAGCTCTTCTGTGTAATACTGGATACTGGGGTTTGTACTGGCTTTGGTGACGGGTGGTCATTTAAACCAAACCTGAGCACGTTCTGCTGCCCAGTGCCTGTGTAGCTGCAGGGTGAAGGGAGCAGGGATGCTGCATTTGAATGAGTCATAAAAGAGCCAGGGAGTGGGGTGCACTGATACTGAGAAAAATACATATTCTTTGCTTTTGGAAGGGAAAGAAACTAGACATACAATCTGTGGGCTAGATTAATCTGCCAGAGTGGAAAAAAGGCTTGCACACTGAACCAGTGGGATATAGCAGTGCTCAGCAGTTAACATAAAGGCTTAGTGCTAGTTGTGTTTACAAGCTGTTTTGAATTTCAGTATTGCTCAGTTCTGGAATTTTATGCACTTTAGGTCCTCCTTGCACGCCATAAGGCAGAAGAGCAGTTCTATGCTGTTAAAGTTCTGCAGAAAAAAGCAATCCTGAAGAAAAAGGAGGTGAGATGCCATTCATGATGCCTTTGCAATGTGCATCAAATACATTTTTACCACTATTACTAAGCAAGCGTCCTAAACAGTAATGATTTTCCTGTGTTTTCAGGAGAAGCACATTATGTCAGAGCGCAATGTCTTGCTGAAAAATGTGAAACACCCCTTCCTGGTTGGGCTTCACTTTTCCTTCCAAACTGCAGACAAGTTGTATTTTGTCCTGGACTACATCAATGGTGGAGAGGTAAGCAATAAGAAAATTGAATAGTATTTTCTTTCATGTGCATGGTGGTAGGGTAGACATTTTCACCCTTCCTTTTAAACAAAAAAGTTGCAAGGGGGAAAAATCATGGAGGAGGAGTTAGTAGATTCAATGTTTCTGCCTGCCAAGTTTTGAACTACCAAAGGATCGTTAGGCCATTTCCTGCTATTGTTCTCCCTTGCTATATATGTTGAGTCTAATTAAGGTCATTGTTAACAGGCTTTGGCACCGTTTACACAACTTTGTTCTCTCTGTCTCCTGTAGTTGTTCTACCATCTCCAGAGGGAGCGTTGCTTCCTGGAGCCAAGAGCCCGATTTTACGCTGCTGAAATTGCCAGTGCACTGGGCTATCTGCACTCCCTGAACATTGTTTATCGGTAAGCAGCCTTGTTTAGTTTTTACTGGAAAAAACAGGGGCTTTGTTGAATAAGCATTGAACACTTGATCTCAGTATAAGCTCAGAATTGCTTTTAATATTTTGTGGTGGCTTAGTGAAGTTCTGTAAAGAGTTGGACCTAAAATAGTCTCACTACACCTCCTCTAATGACCACTTGTTTTCTTTCATCTCTTCCTGCAGAGACTTAAAGCCAGAGAACATCCTGCTCGATTCACAGGGGCACATTGTCTTGACTGACTTTGGACTCTGCAAAGAAAACATAGAGCACAATGGCACAACCTCCACCTTTTGTGGCACACCAGAGGTACAGTCAGCCCTCAGCCCCCCACTTCAAGAGTAACAGCAAGTGCTGTTCTCATCAGTAAAACCTGGTATCTGCCATGTGTATGTATGGCTGGTTATATGAGCAGGGAGTATTATGGGGCTTGTAATATAAGGCTGCCAGTGAGAATGTGTAGGACACACAGCTTGTTGAGCAGGAGCAGGGCTCTCAAGCTGTCTCCTTGTTTATAAAGATTTTATAACTTCAGCTTAGATACTGCTGGAGTTCAGTAAGCTGCTTTCATTCAAGAATGGGGAGGCTTTCCTAATTGTAATGATCCCTTTGACTAACATGGCTTTCTCCCTTCTTTTACGCAGTATCTTGCTCCTGAAGTTCTCCATAAGCAGCCTTATGACCGAACTGTGGACTGGTGGTGCCTTGGAGCAGTCCTGTATGAGATGCTTTATGGCTTGGTGAGCAAAGAATCCTTCATGACAGATCAAACTAGCTTACTCAACCTTTCCCCACAAGAAACGCTGTGCCTGCCTGTCAGCCTCATTAACTTCTCCTTTCCCATTCTCACAGCCACCGTTCTACAGCAGGAACACAGCAGAAATGTATGACAATATCTTGAACAAACCGTTGCAGCTGAAACCAAATATTACCAACTCAGCTAGACATCTCCTGGAAGGCCTCTTGCAGAAGGATAGGACAAAGAGGCTTGGAGCCAAGGAAGACTTTGTAAGTGCAAACTGGCCAGTGCCTGCAGGCAGTGCAGGAGAATGACTAGGCCATACTGTTTACATTAGCTTGGGTCTGAATTAATCTATTTGTCTCTCTGTAACAGATGGAGATTAAGAATCACATCTTCTTCTCCCCAATTAACTGGGATGATCTCATTAATAAGAAGATTACACCCCCTTTTAACCCAAATGTGGTACGTGTCACTTCTAATTATAGAATGTATGGAGACTGTCTTTTTCCTGCTTGTCTTTGTGGGGTGCTCAGGTGCCAGGGGCAAATGGCTGGATTTGGGGAACACAGCTTTTCTTTCCCCTGTGTCCAACAAGGTTAAAAATAAGCAGTAACTGACTTCTTGCTAATGGTCGCTCCAAATTTTGTAGATGGTTTTGGTGTCTCACATGCTTCATTTGCATGGCAGTTTTAAAATAAACCCTATCATCCCCCTTTTACCAAAAGGGAAGGTAAGGTATTGCAAATAGGCAGCTTCCCAAGGGCAGATTTATGTTTGGCTTGTCAGATACTAACATGTAAAGAGAGGTATCTGGTTATGGATGTTGTTGTCTTTCATTTTTCTGAGCATTTTATAAACTACATTTAATGCTAGCCCAGAGGTTAATGCCCTGCCTTGTGGCAGTGGCATGTTTGCATTTGGCTTCTTTTGCATGAGTTCAGGTGGAGTGTAGCAAACTAAGTGAGACAGTAATGCAGCAGGATACAAAAAACAAAAGGTAGAACTAAAAAGTCTGTTAAACAGCGGGCCTGAGGTGATAACTCATCCTTGGGAGTCTCTGCACAAGGGTGTTTGTCTCCATATTTAATTGATCTGTGCACTCAAAAAACATTTGGGTCTAAATTCCTTTTCTGCCATTTCCACAGAGTGGCCCCAGTGACCTGCGACACTTCGACCCGGAGTTTACAGATGAGCCAGTCCCCAACTCCATTGGCCAGTCCCCAGACAGCATCCTTATCACTGCCAGCGTCAAAGAAGCTGCTGAGGCTTTTTTGGGCTTCTCGTATGCCCCACCTGTGGACTCTTTCTTGTGAACATTTTCTTTCTTCTTTTTTTTTGTAATAATAATAACAACTATTATTTTTATTTTTTGTTTGGCCTTCTGGTGGAACTGCCAGTTGACCAGTCATCTTGAAAGAGAATTTGCACATTTCCACCGTGGCAGCTTTGCGGCCTTAATTTCAACTACACTGTTTGCTGGAAGCTTTTTTGAAGAGCGCATCACTCTCTAAATGAGCTTTACAGGCTTTTCATTTCCATTTGTTCTTCCCCCAAAGTGGTGCTGTCTCCTTAGGAAAGAAAAATGAGAGTGACTGCTGCCATAGACTGCTATGGCAGATCGTAGGAGTAAGAACAAGCTGTTTTGAAATCATGCTTGAAAAGCCTTGCTTGAAGATCTATCTGAATGTGATAAGGATTTTATGAAATGTGCCTTTTTTTCTGATGAGATCTTGTGAGCTCCAAAGCTTTCCTTGTTGCAGAGTGTGTTCCTCAGTTCATTTATGTGGGTTTACTATGTGAACAAATGGTATGCGTGTGGTCCGTGTACTCCAGATGGACTTAGTTTAAAGCATCAGTGTGACACTTGCAGGATACCACAATGTGGGGCATTGTTTGTTTCTTCCATATTTGGAAGATAAATTAAGTGTAATTTTGAAATTTCTTTTGTAAATCTATACAGTCAACTAAAATTATTGAAATGGGCTCACAATTACTTGTATCCAAATGCTTGAAGAAAGCATTGCTGCTATGAAAAAAGATTTCTATTTTTAGAAAGGGTTTTTATGGACCAAAATGCCCCAGCTGCAGTCAGTCAAAGCTGTTGGTTTCTTTTTTTTTCCCCTTCTTTCCCCCCCGCCCCCCTCCCCGCTTCAGTTTAAAAGATTATCATCTGTAAAATGGGCATTATTTATGGTTTAGGGGTTTGAGGGATTTTCATTCCTGATTGTATGTATTGTAAAAAAGATCTGTACATTCAGTTGTAACTGTAGATGTATATTTAAACTCACAGACTTGTAATGTATACCATCACTGTAATGTAATATAATTAACATGGTTATATGTATCATATTTTTTGTGACCAAACCCATTGGTTTGCAGTAAAATCCTGAAAAATATATCCACAAACTCTGTCTTATTTGAAGAAGGTTTTAGCCAGTTTGAAAAAATAATTAAGCGAAGATAATTTTGCTTAGGTGTGTGATGGTTATTCCATCAAAGAAATCTTACCGTGGATACAACTTGGCAAACTATTTGATCTTCTGACTGTGGGTGTTAGAGTGGGAGTGTATCAATGAGGATGTTCTTACATGCTCACACTTCCTCAAAATTAGTTTCTCGCCTCTAGCAAAGTGAAGGTACTGCTCTCTGGTGTGGACAAAGTATAACTACACTTGAATTAAGTCTTTAGGTAACCAAAACAGGAACTGGTTTAGCAGACATATGCTAGAAGCAGGTTGTCATGAGGTTGATGGCAGCAGTCCCTACTTGGGTATGCATCCTGGAGCATCAAATATTGCTGCTGTGATATGGGGCAGTGGAATGTATCCCGAGTTTACCAGTGTTACAAAATCTGTATTCCGGAGGTGGGTTTCACCCACTGATCATATGCTTGTGGGTGGGGTAAAACTAACTATTCATCTAAAACAGAGCTGTTAAATAGTTTTATTACTGAATACTACCAAGTGGCCTGCAAGAGGGACTTTCAGCCAAAAAGTAAGATAACCACTTCTGCGATGATCCTGTTCAGTTTCTTCTGTGTGGTGATGGCTTTCTTTTCTGAGGGACTGGGCACCTTATTTACAGCTCCCATTATCTACCAGATACTGCAGTTGGTGGTCTCAGCAGTTCTGAGAACCAGGATGGGCAGTTGCTGAGAGAAGCTGGACAGTCAATTGTTACTCAGGCTGCTGTGATAATAGTAGTGTAAGCAAATCTCTAATAGGGGTGGTATTTTTGTTCATTACATTTCTGAGATAAAAGCATGCAGTAATTTTCCGTCTTTTATTATCCGTTGGATATAGGAACAGAAAAACGTGTATGGCTTCAGCTATAAACTTTGTCTGGGAGACCATGCTCAGAGCTGAAAATGCAAATTTATAGTAGCCAAGAAACCTCTTAGATCACATCAGTATCTGAAAGAGATGCAGCAGCCACCTCCCCCTCAAACTACCAATAATATCCCAAATTCATGTGTTCAACAACTCTGAATAGTGTACTGACAGGCTTTGCAAAGTCTTCTACTGCTATGTTCCTGGAACATCTTTTGTGCCGATGACTTGTAGGCTAGAGATGCTAAAATATATAATACTAATTTGTCTCTACAGAAAATAAAACTGCACTTGCTAAGCAATGAAGCTGTGCAATACTCCTTATCTTTGCCTCACATTCCCCAGGCATGAACAAGAGGCTACATGCAGATAACAGGAGCAGAGAACTACAGCCCTAGGGTAAAAAACCATTAAATACTGTATCATTTTCAAGAAAAAAAGCCACTGGAGTCATTAATAATGAAATATGAGGGATCATTGACTCATAGGTGTGCATCAGGTGCTTTTCATTTTGCTAAGATGTAGGGTATTATTTTAATGGGTTATTTTTAAAAACAACATCTGATTGTAATTTTAACTATTCTACCATGTGTAGGCTTATTATGCAGCTCCTTTGTTCTGCAAAAGTCTGCAACTGCTAGCAATGAATGTTCAACACGTTGCCTCAATTGTTTGGTGTCGAAAAGGGGAAAAAGTTGTCCATGATTTTAATCTCCCTGATTTTGATGTATTACAGTCATGCCTGCAGGGAGAGAGTCTATGGAAGTCATCTGGGGTTTGGGTTTGTTTGTAGTTTTGTTTGTTTTATGGAATTTCGTGTCTCTAAGGTCTATATTCCCTTTAGAGAAAAAGTCACTAGACTGAGAAGCAAAGAGCTAGGACTCCTGAAACTGCAAGTGACATAGATCTGTGTCATTTTGATAAGAGCTGGATCAGTGGTTTCATTTCACCCATTTGTAACATGCAAGTAATCATCCACATTTTCTGCTGGTGGCAGTGTTGTAACTGCTACTAGCTTGGGTAGCTTTACTCAGCAGAATGGTCAACTGAACAAAATTTTAAACACTTACTGTATTGTATTCTGTATGGTGAGCATGCCTGGGCTCTCATATGCCCCATATATGGAGTGTACTGATAATACATGCATAAGCATTTAAACATGTAAATACAGACAGCTTGTATGGTTTAGTCTGTATTACTTATCTCTCTTACCAGAAACCAAGTACCGTTTCACAAGCATTACAAAGGAACGAGAGGCTTCTTAGTGACTGTTTATCTTATGCTCCTTATACTCAACATGCTGGAGGACAGTTTGGATCATAAACAAGTTAAGCAGTGATCCTGTGTCTCCGCTCAAAAGTTCTTAAAAAGTAGTCTATGCCAACCCTGTGTGCACTTCTCATAAAGAGCCTGGAGAAATTAATGAAAAAAACCCAAGACTTTTGTACAGCTTCGCACCTTCAGTGAAACATTTTTACAAGTAGATGATAAAAATGAGAGAAACTGCTCAGGCTAGTGGTCTTAATTTGGCATCTTACCTGGGGTATGTAAAGGTACAGATGAATCTGGGCCCATCTGGACTGTTCTAAGAAGTGAAACAAAATACTACACATTATGCTCATACTTAACTGCAGTATCAGATCTACAGATGTTTATGTGATACCACGTGGCTCTACCCCAGCAGAGCTAGTAAGGTGGCTTACAGTAAAGATAGTTTCTGACACTCCTCACATTTACAATTTCTGCTATGAAGGCCAACATAAAAAGATTGGGCTAAAATTTTCCATGCTGTCTAGAACTGATTATGGAAAGTTTCTGTGAAAATGGTTCCAAAACTTTCCAAAATATGAGGGTTGAAAAAAAGGAGAAAAGCTTGCTATTTGAAAAAGAAAACTTCAAACAGTTAATACAGATATGTACTGCATTTGTGTTCTGAGTCAGGCACAATTGTCCAGCAGATTGCTTTAGTGTCAGGTCAGGCTCTGAATGAAGGTTCTCTCCTTTGAGAGACTGCAATTTGGTAGCTTGTGGCTTTCCTGTACAGGTATGGTCCCTTGTATCTATTTGGTCACCTGCAGTCGTGTGAAGTGAGTTTTCCAACTTTGGATGTTTACAAGGGCCTGAGAGAGCAGGGGCCTCGGGAATTTCCTCCTGATGTGTGTATTGGAGTAAAAGAAAAGAGAAGGCAAGGCGTGGAGACCCCTGTGCTGGGCGAAGAACGCGCTGTGTGGTGTGGTCCCAGCCGCAGTCCCTGCCCCAGCCGCGGGGATGACTGGAGGGCACCCCCACGCGGCGCCGCCTCCGCCGCGGTGCCCGGCCGAGGGTGACACCCGCTGGTGGCCGCGGGCAGCGCTCGGCTCCCGCTGGGATACAGACTTTGAGGTGGCTGTGAACCCAGGAACAGGAGGGCGAAGGGGATAGCGCGTCTGCGGAATGATGCGCACCTGCTTCACCTGCACAAGCCATTGGTTTAAGCTGCAATTAAGTGTCGCAGCTCCAGTTCCTCTTCCAGACAGGCATCGACTCCCGTTGACTGAGGGGTTTCATTCCTGAAGCCTTGCAGACCTCACTCAGCACAGGCTTCCTTCTGTCGATGCATTCTCTGTGACACCCCCGTCTGGGCTCTCCTGCCTCTGAGATGCACTCAGCTAAGGCAGGAGTTCCCTTCAGATTACTTTTTGGTGTATAGATTGCCAAATGCTACAATTGATCTCCTCCAGCAGGGAGGGACAAGCAGCATGAGGCAAGAACAACATTGGAACTGTGTCCATGGCTCCTTCAGCAGTTCCTTATTTGGTAAGATTATATCTATCTATCTATCTATCTATCTATCTATCTATCTATCTATCTATATGACCAAACTTCGTGAACGCAGATTTGGGCAGGGCTCTCCCCACGTGGGTGTGCCCTTACAGCCTGCACAGTGGATTTTTTAGGTGAGGCACAGCGTGCGCAGAACTGGCCCCACCATTTAAGTCATAAGGTCCATCTGCCGCAGCCGAGCAAGCTTGGACAGTGACAGTGAGGTCCTCAGGACTGTCACAGCACCCGGTGACTAACCGGAGCTGACCCTGCTCAGCATCTGAGATCTGACGGGATTGGATGGCAGGGAGGCATTTAACTGCCAGGGACAGTCCCCGCTGAGACTCGAACTCACGACCTTATTTGGAAAGGCTGAATGTTTAGGAAATGGTCCACAGCCTTGGCCTGTTTATTCAGTAAGGATCTGTTCATGGAATCAACTCTTCCCATGCAGGAGGATGTGAGGAACTTGGTATTCTGTGGATGGTCTCTCACATGTTGATGAGGAGGACACTCCCACTCTTCAGGCCATCTTTTATGAATGTAATATATGAAGCACACAAATAAGTGGTTTATAGGATAAGGCCTAAGCCTTCTTAGACTTTATCCTACTTTCTCAGTGCTTGTAAACATCCTTCCCTCTGCATTTTAGTCTATTTTCATGATTGTTCTCTTATGGTTTGGTTTTGACATTTTCTGCGCTGGTGTAGAAAATCTATATACTTACTTTCAAAATCTATAGATATCTATCTTTACTTTTGTGAAGATATAATATTCTTTATAGTCTACTGAAGAGTAGAAACCTAGTAGAGTCCTATATATCTGCAAAAGTACTTTGTAAGTCAGTCAGTTACCATTTTTGCTTTTCTCAGGGAAATAAACTCATTAGTTCAGGTAAATGCACATACTGCTCTGAAAGCAGCTGTGCAGCTACTGTCTCCCCAAGTACAAAGGATAGGAGAGAAGCTTCCTACTGAGAACGGTTCTGTATCAATTCAGTTACAGATGCAAAAAATAATCTTTCTATGGATTTGAACTAGAGTAATATATACCATACAACTGCAGTTAATGACTGATTGTGCTGAACTGTACACTGAAATAAGAAATAAAGATGATATATATGGGTATACGTGGACCTAACTTTTCTGAAGGGACTAAATAATCCATATACTTCTTTTGAGTGATGACCATGAAACAAGCTATAGGACAAGCTTAATTGACTAATGCTAAAGAGGGTCTCAAATATGAGTTATGTTTCTAGATTTGTGTCTGAAGTTTCTCTGTACTCCAGGATCACTTTGGCTTCAGGGTTGGGATCACATGAATAGTCTGGCCCAGATGCCATCCTTAAATTCAAGAAACAGAAGTTGATTGTGTGGGTACATGTAATTCCAGATATTGGGTTGCTACTAAGGTTATAGTTTACTGCTATGTTTTGAATGATGAATTTTCAGACTTGGACTAAACCTTGTAAGAACCATTCCTGCTTAATGAGATATTATCCACTTATTATTATTTTATTAATCCCTGAATATGGAATATCATTTCACTAAGATACATTGGGCCATACTTCAGTTAACAATCTAAGGCTAAGTTAAATTAAATCATATCGCTTGATCAGCCTGGGTCAGATTTGAGCATGCCACCTAGTCTCTCTTTGCAACAACTTTCCAGGTACCCAAAAGGAGCAAGTGATCTCACTTGTCTTAAACAGAGAGATTGGGTACTCTGGAGGGGATGTTTTATTTCCATTGCCTATAAACAGAGTTTTCACTGACTCATAAATGCAGTTGCTTAAAACAGATTCCTCCTTCCCCTCAGATGATTATTCAGCATGTGCATATTTTGCTCACCATCGATGTGTACTTAGCAAATCACATCACAGGCACATGGGATTGGTATCAAAAGATGTAGAAATAACTGGAAATCGTGCAGGTCACTAGGGAGTTGAAGTACTTTACCTCTGCAGATGCTGATAAGCCCTGCAAGCAATTAAAAACATTAAGCAGAGGAAAACTGTATTTGTTTAAAACATCACTGCAAGCCAGTAGAAGGCTTAATAGATGTGGTGACTAGCATACTTCCAAAGCATGGATTTTTGAAGTATGGTTTACAGATGACTAGTGATACACTGCTCCTTATTTGGTGGTCACTAAAAAGAAATATTTCAGCAATGGACAACAAGGAGATGAGAAGAACAACAAGCAGCCTATAAAATGAAAAGTGCTGGAGAAAAAATATTTATTATTTCTAAAACACATATCACTTTGGATATCTGCTCTGAAATATACATGCTATATTAACAATTATTAATGTGGTATTGCATCTCTTGGCATGTTGCCATCATGCAAAGAATCATGACAGGTGATGGCAAAGAGCTGCAAATAGATAAGATACTGGGACACTCCATGAGAAAATAATTTCCAGAAGAGTAGTTCTTGTGTGAAATAGTGCCAAAATCTACAGATAGCTATACTAAATCATGTTAACCTCTAAACCATTTTTTCATATAACATGAGAGCATCATTAGTGGAACCATTGAGCTAGCATAAATCAAACCAAACATTTGATGAGAGCCTGTTACCATTTGGGTCAAAAATAATTCACCAACTGTTCATGCTAAAATACCATGATTAGTCACTCTGTGCCAGGTTTTATAGCCTTAGAACAGGCAAAGTCCACAACATATTTACTCCACAGGGACTATTTACAGGAGTAAATGTTAATGCTGGTGAGTACCTTCTTTACCATTGTGTGTACAGTACCTCTTGCTGATACATTCAGATGAATATTTTTCATATAAGGATAGAATAATGGTTTGGGTTGGAAGGCACCTTAAAGATAATCTAGTCCCTATGCCGCTGCCATGAGCAGGGACACCTTCCACTGGACCAGGCTGCTCAAAGCCCCATCCAATCTGGCCTTGAACACTGCCAGGGATGGAACATCCACAGCTTCTCTGGGAAACAAGTTCCAGCATCTTACCAGACTCATAGTAAAGAGTTACGTATTTACTGTTTTCCTTCACTCCATTGCAACTATGCAACTTCTGTTGCAGCACACAGGCCAGGCATACAATGTCTGTTGGTTTCCTTGTCACCTTGATTAGAACAGCCTGATAAGAAAGACTGGTTAACAGTGCTTGTGAATTCCTTCCCTTGCCTTAATGAGCCATTACCTATCAGCTAAGGTGCCTTCTGTCCCTGTCAGAAGCTGCAAAGTAAAACTTTCAAGGCCAACCTACCTAAGTGATGTTTTACTCCACAGCTGGGTTAGACTAACGGTGCCAATATATTTCCACAGACCAAAAGAGCTGTTAATTTAGGCAAAACACAAGGGTCCCATAACCACCGCCTTTCTGTCCTCCCTTGGGGCTAGCACAAAATAAGAGTCCAGCACGAAGGTGGAACTGGAAAGATGGAAAGGGGAGCAGAACCTCATCATTGTGGCAAAAGTGAGATTTTAATTTGGCTCAGCACTCTCATGTATGCATTAAAGCCATTGATGATCACCTGTATGGGCTGTGGAAAATCAATCCCTTTGAGTCATGTGATTGCAACTGGAAGTTATAGGTGGTGACTCAAGGCTGCCGACGGGTTAGCTGTTGGCAATAGGACCTTTGTTGTTGTTTTGCCTGTGTACAACTCCATGTATCAGGGCCCAGGGCTATGGCTCACACAGCCATGTTCCAGCATGCACTTGCAGTGCTTGTGGATTGTGCAACATTTTGAAATGGTTCCTATGTTTTAACCATAGTGTTCACATGAAGGGTCTGACAGAAGCAGTGTCATCTTCCAGATAAGCATAAAGTGAATCCAGATAATCTTCTCTTAAATACATACATGCATTCTAGTTTGAGTTATTCTCATTATATAGTCAGGTCTCAGTAATTTCAGAAATCCATGAATGTTCATCCTAAGCGTCTGAATGCAGTTCACATATTTTAACTTGATAAGTTAGATAAATATAATTTGCTAAAATTATTTTGGAAATATTACTAATTGGGAAGTAAGACAAAACAGAGTGAGTTTGATTCTCACCTTTCATTTGGTTTGGTTCTAGCACAACAAGGTTAAGTCTACTGAAATTAGTCTGAGCTTTCTGTGCAACTAAAAAAAATTAGTCCCACAACTGCTTGAAAATTACCATCAGGTTTTTATAGTGAAAATAATTTTTGGCCATATATCCATACTGTTTTCCATTAGAAACAATTTTTATGACAGTTCTAAATTAGACAAATCACAAATATTTGTCAAGTGTGAGAAATTACAAAGAAGATATTTGCGTCTATCCTCTAGCATGTTATGGATGCACATGAACCAAACAGTGACTATTTTTCCCATGTGTAGGCAAGTATATGGTTTCTATTCAGCGCTTTCATTTCAGATAAGCTTTTTCATCTGTTGCAGCAAATACACCTTTTTTGTTATCATGTCATCCTGTAAGTCCTCTTCAAGTGGAAAAAAAAAGGCACCCCATCAGTTACAGAATTGCCTTTTTGAAGAGACTATTTAAAAACAGAGCTCAATACCTTTCCTTGACTGAGAATTCAAGAACTTTGTTTTCAGTGTTCTTGTACTCCTGGCATGCTGCTCATCACTAATGGATGACACTTAGCTATGCTGTAATAGTCATATAGGCACATGCAGTACCCAAACCCATTACTCGTGGAGATAAGATACACATTGCTTATAGTTTAGAATCCAGCAGCTATCTAAGTAACCACATATTAAAAGTGGGATCTGTTATACCTCTCTATCCATCACTGAGTAGCGAATTGTGATTGTAATTTGGTTTCATAAAGATGACAGCTGAAAACCCATTACCCCAGTTGCCTGTGAACCCTTCTACTTATCTGCCCTTTGTCACACCCCTATCTCTGTGTCCTTATCAGATTCAGACAAGGGTATTTTCTCTGTAATGAAGAAATCTCACATCTCTTTTCCCTCTATAGATGGTACCTTAATCTCCTATGGAAGGTAGTGAAGTGCTCCTTTGACAGCTTTGTTTTTGAGTTTTTGATTCAGGTTCTGCCCTGATCATGGTACAGCAAGCCTCTACAATCTGACCCAATTTTTTTAAAGTTCTACATGTCTCTAACAATATGCTATCAGATGTAGTAAGGCCCTGCACATCTCAGCTTTTCCTGAATCTGTCCACTTTTTATTTTCAGAAACGCTTTTATTCTGAGATTTTTAATTCCTAGACTCACAAAATACTTGTTGCAGAATAATTGGGTTCTACATTAGTCCTGAAGACGCTAAATCCAAGTAGAAATTTAATTCTATCTGAAGCACTGGAAACATTGTTTAAGTCTTTAAACCAGCCAGTTTTCAAAAAAAGGTAAAATTTTAAATAATAAAAATATGGTAAAAAACCTGCTGTTATTTATGTCAACTATAAATTATAGTAAGGCCGAAGAATCCCATGGGGTTTTATAGTTAAAACTGAAAGCAAAATTTGGTCATCAGGGTTATTAGCACAAAATAGTGAGTCCTGCTAAAGAACTGAGTAGCCTGATAGTACCTTGTTCCCCTGATGCTATCCATTTTCCTTTTTAGCTCTAAGTACAATGCTTTCTGTTACCTTTCCTAAATTAGACTATCTTTACAGGTTCAGATTCGCCTCTGATGTTCGCCACAAATCAGGAGTCTTTTTCAACAGCCCTAAATAAGGTGAGGTGCTAATGCCAAATTACTTGCTGGCTAAGAATGAAAATATACTGATTACACCATCAGGATATAAAAAGGACATTAAGAAGCTTGTGAGTTCAATTGTGGTATTTCCAGGAAGCTTAGTTCTCTATAAATGTGCCTCTTTTTTTTTTTTTTCTAATTTATCATTGAAAGCTGCACTCTGAAAAGGCAGCTGGAAAATCGCCGTTTCTAAAATGAAGAGTCAATTCAGAACTCAGCTGATTACATCAAATGAAAAACCTAATACCCCCATCCTCTGAATATAGTGTCAGCTTGCCAATATATGTTCCAGATAGGATTATAGAACTTTCATGTTACAAACTCTTCATCAGAAAAGCACTTTAATTTAATTTATTTTAAATATTCTGTACTGGTTTTCCACAAATAAGCTTATTAATGACATCTCCTTAATGACTTGTATGACAAGTTAACTTACATTCCAAATACAATCAAAGAGAATTTGTAGACACAAATCCAAACACTTACAGCAGGTGCATCTTGAATTTGGAAGAAGTATATCCTGATATTTTCTTATTCTACATATACTACTTCCACCTTAATCCTTTTTATCTCAGTAGCATCAAGAGCACAATAGGATAGGTTTTCTACCCTCCAGGTAAGTGATATAAGAAGCTTTTCTCATTTGGGTTAATCCAAAACCACATGACAAAAGCACCAGTTTGCCATGCTTAGAAGGAGGCATGGTATTGCATCTCAGAAGTAGGAAATCCTGTTTCCTAAACTGGAGCTCAAACATGCCACTGGGATGTTGTATGCCCTGTAACCAGAGCATGCTTGCATGAAGGCACAGGAAGCCTTGGACCAAATTTAAGGTACCTGTAGGCTGCTCTCCCAAAGGAGAACATCCCTAGCCCTAGGCAGGGGGCTGCTAGCTCGGAGCTTGACAAGTCAAATGCTTACTTGGGCTTCTTAGCTGGGTTTGAAAATGTGCACTCAATTCTGCTGCAGGAACATCGTTAGCTTGATCGATGTTTATTCAAGTCAACTTTGACAGCAACAGTGAGTAAGATGTGACAGCCATGCTTTCAGTCCAGGCTCAGCAGACCCATAGGGAACATACAGTACTCACTTCACCACTGACCCTGTGCAGAAACCACAGAAAATGTTCTTTGCTACTGCTCGTATTCAAGATCACCAGTTTCAACCATTTCAACAATTTTGCTGTCCTGTTCCTCACACCTTCTTGTGGCAACAGATTTCCTACCTTTTCCTGATCTGGCATAAAAGTGTCAGGTTGTGTGCCACAGGTCATGTCTTGCCCGTCAGTTCCTACCATGGGAAAACAGCAGTTGTGCTTTATTAAGGCCTTGAACTAACTCTTATCCCAGATCTCTCTTCTATCTCTCTTCTCCTTGATGACCTAGAATTATTGTATTAAGAGGACTAGGAATGATCAATCCCTGTTCACCCTGTCCATGCCGCTTGGGATTTATAAGTGAGCTAGAGGGGAACAAAAGTAATTACCGAGGTGAACATCCATGATTTAGTGAAAGGCCAATTTTATTCCATCCAGAAGTCTTAAGCTATGCACGTTGGTTTTTTGACCCTGAACAAGAAAGGGCAAAAGTGCTAGCAAGGACAGAGAGAAGAACTGGAAAAGTATTGTGTTCCTAAAGGACACAGACTTCATTGCAGTGACAGGGCTGCCGAGAGACATTAGCTTCCATGGATTAAAGGCAACTGATGCTTGTCAAGTGTTGTAAGAAATACAATTGTTCACATATACACTGGCTTAGCTCTTCCTTCCAAAATCATTATGTGTAGTGGAGCACTGGAAAGCAACTGCTTCAGTTTCTGCTTCAGCCGTCCCCAACATGAGTGGCCAAGCTAAGCAGGTGGGAATATTGCTGTTTCTAATACCTCTAAACCACTGCTTGCTGCTAGAATCATTAGGAAGTTGCAGCTACCTTCTCTGTGTCTCTGCCATACTCCCCCCACAGCTGGGTGTTGCAAGGAGCAATATTTTGGCAAGCACTCAGATTGCCCAGAGACAATATAGCCAACACATTTAGTGCCCTTTCATTAATTGCTCGCTGCCTGACACCTCCTGCTTTCTCACAGGCAGAAGCTGAACTGCTCCACTGCTGATGGGGGTTATGATAGCTCTGAGTTTTGTGCAGGAGGATGGCCCCTTGTCTCCTGACCTCCTGTGGTGGAGCACAGACAAGTCGATGCTCATGGAGGGGTGAGGTTAGGAATATGGGTTGATGCAAAAGTGAACAGAAGAACAAGGAGATAACTGGGGTAAGGCTTTGCAAAGAGTTGAGGGCAGATCATAGAAGGGGAAAATATCTACCAAGGTGTATATGAACTTATTAAATGGTTTATGTAAACCTGTGCTCACAGAGCTGTACAGTGTTTGGCAGCTCTATTTGCTGTTGATCTCTGTTGATTAGTAAGCAAAGCATGACTTTCTGGAAAGAGACTCTTTTTGTTTCCCGTTGCCTGGCCCCTGACCTGGTCTCTCAACAAAGGTGAAGTTCCTGTTGGTGTGCTATGGGCTGTGCACCACAAACTGGGCTATTGTGTGCCCTTATCTTCTGGAGCAGCAGGATGTGTGATGGACCTACTCCCCTCTGCAAAAGAATACTGAGGCCTTTAATTGCATTATTCATGGAAAAGTATAACCTGGACCAATATAGATAGGCTGTGGTTCTGCTCTAGGGCCTGATCCTTTTTATAGGATGGTGTGTCCAGGTGAGGCCATGTTAGGCCTTAGGATAACAGGTTAAGTAAGGCTTCAACCTGACACTGCTGCAATGACAGAGAGAGATAACTGCCCAGTGCAGCTCTGGGGAAAGAAAAGTGGGATGCAATATTGCTGTAGGGAAATGAGGGGAGCTGTGAGAAGCCTCAAACTGCTGCAGCAGTAAGGCTGTTTCAGTGATATTAGCCAGCTGTTATACCAGTCAAAATGGAGATGTGACAACCACTTGTTGAGCTCAGTCCAAGCCCCTAGGAAGAGGAAGGGTAGCTGAGGGCAGAGCACTGCGGCAAAAGCAGCACCTAACCAAGTATGTTCTTCATGAGTTAAATTGTCACTGGGACCCCAGACTATATTCCCACATGGCTGGAATGAACAGGTAGCAGAAGTGCCACAGGCTGGGTATCGGCCAGGCTACTGCCAAGTGTTACAGACTTTGGAGTAGCCTGAGCTAATGTATCTTGCCATAAAACATCCTCTCTGATCCTCAATTACTGAGCTGGCCAAAGGAAAGAAGGAGCACAAAATCTAATTTCAAATCCTTATTTTAATTTGCTCTATTATTAGTGAATATTCAGCTTTCTAAGTGTGCCCTTAGCACTTCAAAATAATTGCTCAGTGTACTTGGCATGATCTAAATTTTCTAAGCTATCCTTTATATTGTGAACACCCTAGAACAGCATTAAAGTGTTGGATTTTTTTTGGTTGGTTGAGGTTTTTCCCAGAAAAATGATCAGCTACCAAAGCAGATATCTGTGTGAGATGGTTCTGAAAAGTAATTTGGTATAGTTATTCCAGAATGTTTCGGTGGCCAAATACATCACATAGTTAAGCACCAAGTGAATTTCTTGAACTGAAATTATCCTGCTCTTCCCTGTAGTCTTCTTTGAAAAATATAGTGCTGGTGACATCTAGTGGAATAAAACGACATTTTTCTTAGGGTTCTTCCCCCAATGGATGGTTGGGCATTTTAACAGGCTCCACTGAGAAATGGTCACAGCACCAAGCCTGAGAGAGTTCAACAAGTGTTTGGACAATACTCTCAGGTACATGGTGTGGCTCTTGGAGATCATTTTGTGCAGGGCCAGGAGTTGTATTTGATGATCCTTGTGAGTCCCTTCCAAGCACATTCTGTGATTCTGTGAAAAAAAATCCCATTAAAAGCAAGGAATCTCTCCCTCTCCAAACTCTATTAATCTGAAACTTATGAAACAGAAGCATATTTTGCCTGTCCATGCTCAAAAAAGCCCAAAGCAACAATACAAAACCTGCTTCTGTGAGCTCACAGCTCTGATGGGTTTATGTAATGGAAGGATTATGATACAATCATTAACATAAAGAAGTTATGTGACATTGCTGTAACACATTTAACTGTGAAGTCCAAGCAAAGCTGAAGAGCCTGTAATGGTTAATTCCCTCCCTGCCTTTTATGAATCCCAGCTTGGGGTCACTTGTTGTTCCTCCTGTCACCAGATGGTGAAGAATATGAAGGTAGTTGGTCAATCAGAGGTAGACCCTCAATGGACACCTAGTAAGCTTGAAACTTAGCAAGAGTAATCTTTTTGCCAATAATGCTTTTCTGAAAAAAACAACTGCCCAGGTTTGCTTAAATCAGGAGTAAGGACATGTACAGGCATGCTAGAGCTTAAAAGCTGAAGTCTCTAAAGGTGCTGACTTCAGTGAGGATGTCATGTCCTTCTTTCTCAGCTCCTGGTACCCAAGAGGCTGCATCTTGCCTTTCACTCTCCTTAGGAGTAGAGAGCTGCCCCCATCCAGCCACCCCAGGGAGTTTTGAACTGAACATGGTGAAAAAAATTGCCTCATTACGGAGGTAGATGAAAGTTGAGCTCCAATTCCTGCCTATGAAACCAACTGGACACTTGATGCTAGGGAAGTCACACCAGGCTTTTCCATGGCAGTTTGTTCATTTGTAGATGCCTTGTTTCTTAAGTGCATGGAAAATAATTGCAATAGGAACACTACAATTATTAGTTATTAATTCTTAATAAATATTAAGACTTACTAACAAATGACTGTCAAGTTGGAGGAAAATCTGTTATCACTTCCATAGTAGTCTATTCTGAGTCTACTTCTTTTTTTGCTTTCTCCTCCACCACTCATGTCATTAGCAGATGTGTGTATTAACTTTGTGCAGGAGACCACAGACACCCCACTGGGAGGGGAGCTGCAGGCACACGGGAGGGCAGAAGACTAACAAAGTAGTAGAGTTGAAAAGGGAAATAATTCATTTAGTAAGGCTACAAAATTATACATTTAAGTAAGAGTAATTTATTACACAATTATGAACTGGGACACGGCAGGCTGACTGATAGTTCTGCAGAAAAGGAATTGAGGTTGTAGCATACCCCATGCTATTCATGTGCAATAATGTTGGTACTGTTTGAAGAAATGTGAGGATAGCATCTGTGACACATAAGCAGAAAAAGTAACACATAAGAGTCATGGAGAAACTTTTCTATCTTACTTAGGACCCCTGAGGCCTTCACTAGTGTTTCACATTCCATTCTGGCCAGCATTGCCCCAAAGAGAGGTGTGAGCTGTGAGGGTCCCAGAGTCAAGCAGCAGATATCCAACGTCTCAAAGAGCAGAGGAATATGCAGTTCTTCATGTCCCCTGGGGACGAAGCAAGGAAAGATGGACTAGTACTCCTACAGAGGATTTAAGATAAACACCAGTCTAACAATGAGCGCAATTAGGCACTGGAAGAGACTTGCCTCAGAAGACAGTGAAATCTCTGGGTTTAGGCATTTTTAAGAACAGGTTAGACAGGAGCAATTTAGCAATAGGGATACCCAGGGAAGACTGAGATAACTGACCTTTTATTAGGGCAGGAAGATGGACTAGATGGCCTACAGAGGACGCTGTCAGACTTCTCTTTGCATGAACTGAAATGCTAAAGCTGTGTTTTCATCTGTGTTTTCAGACTCCCAAGTGCAAATGAAGTCAATGGTAACTGCCTTTATATGTTTTAAGACCTACTAAATACTAAATTACAAGAACGCTGTCTAGGTTTCACACACTGGGCATCCAAATATAAAGGATATTTTGGATTTTAAAAAGACACATCTTAGTTCCCCAACCCAAATGCAGAGTGAATGGTATCCATTCATCTTATTGGCATGTTGTAAAGGTGGATTAATTCAGGCTTATGAAATTTTTCTATATTACAGTACCGTCTAGCATTTTATAGGGAGACCATTAACCATATTTTCATGACAGATTATGTCCATTTCCAAGGTTAGTACCACAGGTTGAAAAAAAGCAGACATCAAAATACCGACTAGCATTGTAAGTTGTAAGGGCAGCAACAAAGGCTGTGGGTTTGCAGTTCAAGCTGAGATGTACCACAGACCTCCAAATTATTATTAGCTAATAATTATCTGCTCTGGGTACTGAACAAGGTGAGGAGATGTGAAAAAAAACTGTGTGCAGTACAGCTATTAAGCAATCTATTGTGCATATGGACAAAAAACTGAGTAACAGAAGCATGAATACTCTCTGCCTGTGGGATTTACCAACTTCCTCATAACTGCCCTTTGTAATGGTGTTTCTAGTTGCTCTTGTGCATGACATCAATCCATGCAGCACTCAAACATGAAGAATATATATATTTATATATGTGACCCTGAGATTAGCTTAGTTGGTTAGAGCACGGTGCTAATAAGGTCAGGGTTGTGGGTTCAATCCCTGTATGGGTCATTTACTTGAGCTGTACTTGATGGTCCTTGTGGGTCCCATCCAACTCAGAATATTCAGTGATATGAGCCATTGAGATATATATGTCTTGTCATCAAGAAGAAGCTGTTTGTTTCTTTGCTCAGTTAAGCTGAGAGGCACAACACAAGCTGTTACTGAGACAGTTGTGAGTTGCTTCCTAGCTTCCTCTTTCCCAGAGCAGCACAGCCCAGGCAGGAGCCACATCCACAGGGAACCAGGTGGCCTGTGATCCACAGCTGGCTGCTCAGAAATCTCTCCCATCTGAACTCCCAGCAACCTACAGAGATCAAAACTCAATTGAATCTGCCAGTCACTTGGAAATGAAGCTGGAGGTATGGAATGATGTGGGAAGTGTCTGAAAGCAGACATGCCAAATCTGAGAGTAGCCTGTGCAGCTCCAGCAGACTTGCACAGTTCGTGTAGTAGATGTAAGCCCGTAGGTTGGCTACAAGCACCTGGGCCGCTGCAGTTACTATGCAGAGCAGTAGCACCTCTGCTTTTTGTCCAAAAAGCCCTCTCTATATCCCACTTGTTCCAAGACACCCATTATATGTGAGGAAGCAGGATCTGATAAAGACCGAGACTTTGATAAGGAAAGTGGCTCTTCTGCCCTGAGCTCCCAACACCTCCGAACAGACATAGCCAACGGCAATGCCACTGTAGCTGTGTTTCCCAGCCCTCACTGCTCTAGCTTGCCACTGGCATGGATGTGTCTCTAGGCAGGGGGATTTCAGGTGAATGAAACAGTTTCAGGTTGTGCTCAGATCCTCCCTTATCACTGGCAAACCCGATTTACAGGGTGTCACTTTCCCGGAGGAGCCAGGAAGAGACTAGCAGATTTCCTTGTGCTGATTAAAGTAGCTGCAGCTAAGTAGCCACTCCAGTGCTGCTCTAGAGTTTCTCTTGTGTTGTGAAATAACCTTCAGGTGAGTCAGTAACTTCTGCTTATTGAATACACATGCCCCAAAAGCTTTCTCATTCACTATGTCCATGGTAGGAAAGTCCTTTCCAAGAGCTAAACTTTATGAGAGCTAACTATAAAACTGTGCTTTATTCACTCTTGTTTGACAAGACCTGCTGAAATTAGAAGTTATATTGAAAAGCTAAACGATTGTGTGTACCCTGTTTGCTGTGAACCAAGTCTCAGGCATTCCTTCCTAGGAGACATTCCAGCTCAGTGTCAGTGCAGTGGCTCTCCAGGGCACTGTGAGTCCCCAACACAGCACATGCTGTACTGCTGACAGCACCTTGGGCTTTGCCAGTGCCTATTTCATCAGTGTGAATTTAAACAACTAATGCTTCAATGATTAGTCTGAAACAGAGAGGTTTAAGCCAAACTAAGGAGCACAGAGACTGAATCCAAATGAGAATGGAGTGAGGAGGGTGTCTGCTCAGTGAAGTCGCTCATAGGCTGGCAGCCCATGCCATGGAGAAGGCAAATGAGTGCACCAGGACTTCTGTAGTTTTCAGAGAGGTCCAAGTCCTGATACTAAGGTCTCTTTTGGCACAGAAGTAAGTTAGCTAAGCAGCCACACTGGGATGACAAGGATCTTGGTGACTGGTGGCAGTTGCCTTGTTGCAATGCTGTGTCTGTCTCTGCCAGTGGTGTCAGGTAGGCAGCAGCAAGTCCCCCATGCTGCAGTTCTCAGCTTCTCAGGGAAGTCCTTTGTAAAAATCGTGCTGGTAAACTAAACAGAAAATTATAGGAGACAGTTTGCTTCTACCCAGGATGTCACAAAATCAGCTTTGCCAGAGGTGATACATACCTTGGGCTTTTAAAAAAGCAAATAAAAGCTCAGATGCCAGAAGACCAAATGCCAGACCCTGAATTGCAGCAGGCTGCAATCCACACCATGTGCTTTTGGAGGATGTATGTTGGGGATCCTCTGTGAGACTACAGCCCGACTGAGGGTTTCTAACCTGATGAGGTCCCTGGCGGTCCCATAGTCACACACCCAACTGATCTGTGTTGGATAACAAGGCAGCTACTGCCTACACCAGCACAGTCTCTCTCCAGGACCTACACCAAATGGTTTGAGGGGCCAGAGAGCTGGTGTCCAAAAGAGCATTCACTCTGTCCTCATAGCAATCAGGAGAAAATGTCATATAAGTGGGAAACAAGTAAGCTGTTTCTTCCCTGGCCTCTCTTTGCCAGCAAAGTGACTACCTGTCCCTGCAGGCTGTCACAGTGGAGAAAGAAAACTGTCACCTCCCTGTTGAAGCACTGCCAGCACAGGATTTTCCCTACCTATACTTCAAAAGATTGGATTTTTGTGTGTGGAAAGGCAGGAGGGGATTCTGGGGCAGAAACCCTCCATTTCTTCCAAACAGCCTCTCCTGTGGTGTCCTGGGTTCTAACAGATCTGTCACTCCACCTACTCAACTTTCAGTATCCTCAGCTCTGAAGGGGAATGGTGGTCTCAGAGTAAATTTCCCCTGGACTCCTCCAGGTGTACACTGTCCATTGAAGCCCAACTTTGCTACCTGTTAATGGACCCAGGTGACAGTTGTCCTGGGGAACAGATGACCTAAAGCTTTTAAAGCATTTCAGGATTGTCCACTGCTTATTTCTTCTTGCCCACTGTGTGAACACAAAATGATTTGTGCATTGGAGACTAGTTTCATTTCATGCTTGCCTGCAACAATTTGAAAATTCTGATGGACTTTGGAAAGCTTCACCTAGACTTTTGGTTTTAATGAATTCATGTAAAACTGCTTTCAGGTTGCCAGCTGTGGTCAAAACCCAGGAAGAAGTCGAAGCACAGTGTTAATGACATTTAGTTGTTTATTTTTGCAACAAGATTTCCAGGAGAAAACAAAACTCTTTCTCAGTGGAAATAATTAAAACCATTAAAATGACTGCATTTCCTGTGCAACTGACATATTCCATGTGGGAGAAAATGTTTCCCAGCAACAACAAAAAAAGCCAATTTCAGTAGCTCAAATTTTTCTTAGCAATGTACATCCCTTCCCTTAACTGGAACAGGCAAAGGGAATTTCAGCTTATACAACACAATTTTTAACGACTCATCACAAGAGTGGAGAGCAAAACCCCATTTCCACTGCACAGTGATCTTGAGGGCTTCCATTTTTTGGTACCTGATTTGGAAATTCCTAAAAACTGCTTGATTTGAAGCAATGGGTGACATTATTAACTGGCTGCTCCAGACACAGTCCTTGTGTAGTACCACCCAATTTTATTTCAGATGGACAAATTTCTTTCAAATGTAGGGCCTGGCTGCTGTTTCTATGATTTGTTTGTTTTTTTTTTTTTTTTAAAGGTACATTTAAAATATCTGAAGCAAATAGGAAAGAACAGTGTGTAATAGCAAACAACAGACATGTTATTCAGTGACTGTTATAAGTGGTCCTTCAGGTTACCCAGAAGCCAAAAGGCATTTCCTCTTATTTGTTGGAAAGGTTATACTGCCATGAAAGTGGAAACCTGAAGTAAAAAATACTTTTTATTTTGTTTCTCAGCTCAATTCTATTTGTATTGTATTTTTCAAGCTCCAGTTCTTACTTTCAGTTTGATTTCAAGTTTCTGCCAAAACATAACTCTTAAAGTTGCTGACCCAGGCCACATTGTACTTCTAAAGAATACTTTTAAAGAAGAGGCTAACAGAAGACCAAAAGAATCAATATTTGTGCAGTGTGTTGGCAGGGACCCTGGAGAGAGTTGTGAAGTGTGGTGAGCTCTGGGCTGTATGATCTGAATTTTTAAAGCCAGATAAAAATATATTGGTATAAATCAGTGCCTCTCAATGAGTAGGAACATAACAGGAGAGAATGACTTAGTAAGAAACCACAGAACTCAGAATGAAAAAAATTTGTGTTCTCAGTTCTGTCATGAATTTTCTGTATGACATCAGACTATGTAATTTCTTTACTTACTAAGTATTATCCATTTATCGATGTATTTAGAGCTTATTTAGCTGCAAAATGACATAAATAGCATAGCTTAAATATTGTATTTATGAAATTTATCTTACATTTATAAAAGGCATTTTTGCAAAGCTGACTTCTGAGGTGAAATTAATTTGCTGCACAACAGTAAGAACAATTATCCTTATATTCATAGTTCCTCAAGGATTGATCATTTTACTTTCTTGAGATAGCTCTCTGTTTTTGTCAACCAGTTTTCATTGTTCTGTGATTGGAATTTTGGCACATTTGCCCTTCATGTGTGGGTATCAGTGTGTCAACTCTAATGATAAAGGCTACTCATGCCTTTTTAGATTGGTACTCTTTTTTCTTTTTTTTTTTTTTTTTAATAAAGGGTATGTTTTTCTTTCAGTTTTTCTCCATTTCTTTCTTTTCTGTCCTCTCTGTGTCACTTTCCTTCTTTCATCCTCCCAGCCTTCCTCCTGTTGTTCCATGCCAGCTGTGTCATGAATGTCTTCTGCAAATGGTAAACTATTAGTTCTGAGAGCAAAACTCAACCATTAAAGATGAAGGTAATGTAACTTGAGCAGGTATGTCAAGAAAGTCCTCTCCGTAGTTTTGCTGAAAAGCTTTGTTTCTACATTTTAGAATGAATTAATTGGGAGGTTTTCACTATCTTCTTTTTGAGACTCATAACATCTACAGAGAAATAAGATTAACTTCTCTACTCGAACTATGATAAAAAAGGCCTAGGAAAACTGATTCAGAAAACCCTTAAGTTCTTAATTAATGGCTATTTGCTTGAGCCCAACTTCCCTGTCTCTCCACTGTCCAAATTTGAGTTATTAGATCACTGTAAACACAGACAAATACAAATCATGACCAGATATCTTACAAGAAATCCCCACATCACTTTCACAGATTTTCCAGATTATTCAGCAATTTAGTGTGAATATCTTCTCTCTTTCTAACCTAATCATGTTTCTAATAATGAAGTGTTTGGTCAGTTTTGAAAGACAGGAATTGAGAAAATACCAGAAAAGATGATTTCTTGCCAATCACATGTGGATAAAACTAACAGGGGAATCTCATGACAGTGTTTCACTCATATCCCTTGCATGTCTCCTGAACCTCTCCTGCTTTGGACTTTTATATCTTTTCCACTCATTTCTCCTGAAGCATGTGGCCTTCTGCCCAGCCTCCCATGGCACTGCTGAGGAGCCAGAGCTTCTACTCTTCAGAGTGTTATTAAGCTGTTGACAATCAAAGCATTTGGGATTTGTTGCCTTCTGGAACATTTCTCCCTGCTCTTTGGTTCCAGCAGGACTCCATTCCTCAGTAGCCATGAGAGGGGCAGAGCAGGTGCAGCTCTGTCCTAGCCTGCAAATGCTCTGGCAGCCCCCCTGCCCCTGATCTGAAGGACACCTCGTTCTTGGGACACAGCCCAAGCCAAGCAATTGTTTGAGCAGTGTGCACAGGCAGGGCAGTAACAGGCAAAGAACAGAGAACTAGAAAATATTGCAGCACGCTTCCTTTTCTTCCTCCTTATCCTAGTCATGTCTGTTGTACGGGAGTTCTCTTTGCTTGCTTGACTGTTTATTTCTGGTGGGAAGTGGAGGGGATACAGGACCCTGTGGCCACCAGCAAGGGGTTTCATAGTTGCTGCATTTCACAAGATCCCTCTACAACTGGCTTCACTGCAGAACCAGCACAGGCTGTTTGCTTTCTCTTCCTCTGTTTCTTTCCCTCTGTTTGTTTTCATTGGATGGAACTGGCTTTTTTTCCCAGTTCCTTCCTTTTCTGGGTTCCCATTTAGTGCCAGTTAACACCAATAACATCAGTGTCTCAGATTTTTGCCACAGTTTTGATACCCGATTCTCCCACTGGCTGAGCTGTGGCTTTTCACTATCAGCTGGCTACTGATGACACCACACAGCTCATCCCTCATAACAATGCCATGCAAACAGCAGATCTCAGGATAAAATATTTCACACTTCCACTCACTGGGAACATTTTCCCCCTAAGACCATATTACACTGATACAGTGTTTTTCGCTTAGCGTGTAACTGAGGGAGCAGGTTGAAGCCCAGGAACCTCCCTGGTACCTCTGCAGCACCCACAGCTCTGCCTAGCAATGGTGCACTGCCCCCTGGGCAACCCAAACACAAGTTCCCAGAATAATGATGTCTTCTTTCATTTTCTCTTTGACCATTATGGTTTGTAGTGTGTCTGCTGGCTGATTTACCCTCTGTGCAAGCTAGGTACATACCTTCTGAGGTTACCACAGGGGGCAAAGTTAAATCATTGGTGTGTTGCAGCTGGCATAGATACCATGAAATAAAGGCAGAAATAGAAAGGAAAAATAGATATTTTGGTTGGATTTCTGAGTAAACAAGGAGGTAAATAATTAAAAATCAGTCTAGGCTCTGGCTTCTGAGTGGAGTGTAGGTAGCACTGTACTCCAGGGGCAAACACAGTTAGAAATTCCACTGTTTGTCTAAAATACTCTTCTTTCTATTTAAAAAAAATAACTCAGTATTGTATTCAATTAACATTCATTTCACAAAATCTTTTCATCATAAGCTTTGTGAAGTCAATGTAAGGAACACTTTTCTTTTTATTACTTACTCCTGGGAGTAGCATGCTTCTTGTTTTCAGGGAACATTGCAATTCCTGACAAGCTTTTTAATTCTCCTAAAGTATATATATGCCAACAGATATATAGTCAGCATATTTAGCTGGAGGACAAGATTTAGTTTGGGGGTGGGGGTGAGGGTGTTAACAGAAAGGGTTGCAGTTGCATTACCTCTTTTCCATCAAAATCAGTAATACCCTATGGCTGATGAGTGATTCAGTAAGGAAGAGTGAACCTCAAAGTCTCCTCCAGGGCCACACATCTGGAAGCACAACTTTTCTCCCTGTCAAGTTGCCAGAGGCATCTCTGCATTTTTCTGACATCTCCAGAATCATTACATGTAAAGGCATCTGGGAGGTGGGAACAAGTGTGTACCTATGGAGTTAGCTGAGTTTCCGCAGAGCTTGAACTGAGCAGAGCTGTGGGTTATATGAGATGTGGGTTGTTAGAGGAGGCTGGTTACACATTGCATTATAATAGAGGACTCATCGCAGCTGAGTTTGATCTATGAAAACATTTCCTTTCCTTCCCCAGCCTAATCAGCCTCTCATTTTTTCTCCAAAACATAAAAATAATTTCTTTAAAAGTTAACATTACTTTTTGCACATATTCCATGATGAAACAACAACTCTCTGGCTGTGGCCAAAAATTGAGAACAGATCTAGGCTGACTCATTTAACTACATGTCAAAAGCACTGCCAAAAAGCAAACTCCCCACTGGAAGCAGTGCCCCTGTGGCAACCCTGGCACTCCAGTTTCTGAAGTTGTCAGTGAGACAGCTGTCAGATGAAGCAGTTACAGTGTCTTTTGTCAAATTTTTCTTGTTAAGCAAACATCAGTAAAGGGTATATTATGCCTGCTGTCCTTACAGAAAAAGATTGTAGGAATTGTCCTTTCTGGAAATACTGCAAAAGCTAGCAACTTTCCACCTCTACCCTTCCCTCCCATGGCTAATTTGCAGGCATTAGTGTATTTACAACAAAAATAACCAAGACAAAACACCAAGTAATGAAAACAGCACAAATAAGGAGCCTGCAGCACTGCCAAATTATACAAGAGTGATTCCCACTGGGGATAGCTTGGACGACTTGCCTTGTGAGACCAGTGGGTCTGCTGAGAGCCCTTGGAGGCTCTCACACCAGGACTGGGACAGAGCAGGGCAGGCAGCCCCTTTATGCAGCTCACCTGCACTTTCTGTAAGCTTTCCCTGCTGCTGCTGTCCTGCCTCTGGGCACTGCTTCTACAGAAGCTAGTGGAGATGGAGTGACTCCCAGTAGCTCTAAAAATCAAACCTTTGACTCAATATAGCTGAGACAGACTCAGTTTTCCCACAAATAATTGTCATGGAAAAGAGCCTTTCATTTGCTTTAAAACACCATGTGCATTTTTGCCATTAAAAGTCCTGATTTATGCTATCACAGATTGCAAAGATCTGCCATGGTTTTTTTCTCTCTACTGTTTCTCACCATAACTTTCTCAGAAGTTACAAGAACTCAGCAATGCCGTATGTGTGTGCTTGTTGCCCTAACTTTAACTGACACAGCAAACACTTCAAATCCTCCCCTTTGGTGTGCCTTCTCTGCTAAAAACCTGTGTGTATGAACAGCAGAGAGAGGAGGAAAAGAGAGAGGGGGAGAATAAGAGCGACTTTGTAAGCAAATAGGTAAGGAATGTGCATCGAGCTGTGCCTGGATGTCTGATGTCTCCAACTATTTGTTAAGAGGCAAAACTAATACTTCCGAGAGAGGGCCCTCCCCTCTCCTGCAATAGGCTCCCCAGAATAGCAACAGTCTGTGTCACTGCAAAGGGCAAAGCCGTCTGAAATAGCAACGAAGTTGTTCACAAACCACTTTGTGGTTTGCATTTGGTTTCAGCCAACTTCAGCAACTTGTTGCCATGAGGAAAACAACCTGCGCTTTCCTGGCCGTCTGGGGAAGGATCACTGCCTTGTGAAGTGCTCCTGCCCAAGGTGTAAAGGGGGTGGCAATGGTACCTGGGCAGAGCATGGAGGACCTCAGCCAGCAAAGCCAGACAACGAGAGCAGGGGAGGATGAGAAGAGCAGCTGGGGCAGCAGCCGCTGCCAGCTAGGCCGGCTCCCAGGTGCACCAGGTAAGGAGGCAGAAGCTGAATGCCATCTGTTGGCCAGCAGCAGCTGCCCACCTAGTTAATGCTCAGGGCTGGGGCAGAAAGGCCCCACAAAGCCAAGGCACTCTCGGGACATGCAGTCTCAATTTCTAAAAGTGCAAGAGGGAAACATATGAATAAGAAATGGGACTGCCAGCTTGAATTTTGAATGATGGTTTCTGTGATACATTCCCTAAAAGGCCTCAGTCCTACTGCTCATGCATGTTCTGTCTGTTGTGTAAATCCTATTCCTTTATGAAGATCAGTCTCCTGAAAAATAGGAGAACCACTGCAGTCTAAGGTAACAATGATGCTCCAGCCTTTGTTATTGCTCCCTTTGCCTTGGAAGAAATTCAGCCCTTTCCATCAAAGTGTGGAGGGAGAGCAGGTGAGCACTGCACCTGCTCATGCAGGGGGACAGTAGAGGGTGGGGGGACAGTGTTTCCCTCCTGTTTTTACTTCCCTAGCTTCTCAGGAAGAAACAGGGTTTCTGTGCTGATGCCATCAAAAATCAACTATAGCATTTCTGCTGCAGGAAGTTTTTTAGTACAGAAGCTGAAGTTTATAGCTCTTCATCTTTGTTGTCCTATCTGACAGCTTTTCTAAGCTACAACATTGTTTTGTGTGCATCTTCAGATTCTTTCATTGATGATAAGGTCATGGGGAAAATGCCCCGCATATTTCTCACCCACAAGACAGCTGTACCTAAACAGGACAGCATGGTCATGAGCCAGAAATGACTGTCCCAGGCAGGTTTTGTTCACTTTGAACTGAATGAACTGACTAACCCATGAATGTTCAGATACCATAGGCACAAATACCTTGTTGGAGTGTAATAGTATCTGTCAAGCGATGTCTCCTGATATCTGGAATCAGAAGTTAATAGAGAACAGAAAGCCAGGAGGAGTGCAGAAATGTTTAACATTACCTTAGGGACTGAGGAGAGCACTGCAGATAGTTGTAGGATAACGTTATCAAAGGGAAATACAGCAGTTACAATAAACAGCAAAGTTTCTGCAGCACAAGGACTGGGGTTAGAAGAGTAAATGCAAATTAGTCATTTGGCATTACTCTGAAAAATTAAAGCAGTAACCTGAGGTATTTATAATTACCTAGTTAGGATTTAAAAGAACTTGTTGATTTTTACTGGAAACTAACAAAACAAAACCCAAATACCATTTAATGAAATGAAGGGCCAGGCTACCTGTTGACATAATGAAAATGCATGGCAAAGCAGTAAGAGGACATGGCCAGGGTTGGTCTTTCCAGCACCTGCATTCCCTGTCTTTCCATAAGTACCAGGGGGCTTTTGTTCATGAAATTTGAATATTACTCACAAAGTACATTCATTGGGCTTAAGCTGTCCAAAGTGTATAATGCTTCCCACCATGGAGCTTAGATGTGTGAAAATGTGTGATACATTAATTTTCTTCTGCTTTCTTTTTTACTTCAATTTACAAAATACTTGGTTTTTGTTTGCCTTTCACACTTGGGTTGTCAAATGGTTGTGATCTCATATGATCCTGACACTATATTTGAGTAAAGTTAATATTTTCTGAGATTTTCCAGCTCTGCTTGCAACATGGCTTTGTTCCAGAGCCACTATTTGTTTCAACCCGGAGAATCTTGTTGGGCAACTGAATTAGGTCCCATGCAAGATTTCTAGATGGACAGTTAGATCAAATGTATTCAAGGTAATAGGAGAAATGCACTTATTGAGCAGCTACTGGATCTAAAGAAACCTCAGGTGCTGGACTAGAGCAATAGGGTAAACATGTATCTCTTTATACCAGACAAGTATTGGAGTTGGACCAAGGGTTGGACTCGATGATCTCGGAGGTCTTTTCCAACCCAATTGATTCTGTGATTCTGTATGAGACAGAGAAAGTGATTGTGACAGTATAGCAAAAATCATGATAGCATGGAAATGGGTCAATCACCTTTTATGAGAGGCAAAACCACAATTAAATTGTGCAGTAGTTCCCAATACATGCCATAAATGCTTATCCTAAAAATAATAATAATAATAATGCACATGCTATACACTTTGGCAAAATCTCCTTTAAAGACAATTTAGGAAACTTTAAGTACCATTAACCTGGAAAGGCAGTTTAAAATTTCAGATACAGCTGCTGTAGTTTTCAGATTTACCAGGGATAAAAGTAGGTATCTTGTTCTATTGAAAAAAGGAGATTTCATGCTGTGGATTCATATCTATGCAATGCATTCAACTCATTGTGATTTTATAATCTGAGCTTATTAAGCAATGGTGGACAGTGATTGATTTCACCTTCCAAATGTCTAAATAGATCAAAGAATTTCCAGGTATTTAAAGAACATATATTTGACCTTCCCGAAAAGTACTTTCCTTCCCTACCAAACGGAGACATTTCTCACCTCAGATTAAATCAAAGTAAACAGAAGAAAGTATCATAGTGGAAGAGATTGTTGAGTGCCCTCCTATCAAAATAGATATACTCGCCCAGGTTACACAAAGTAATCCCCCTTCTCCATCCCATTATTTTTATGTATGCACACTGCATGATCTCTTGAGAGAAGAGAAAGAAAAACTACATCACAGAAATATCAGTGTCTGACCTAACCTGGAGTGTAGTACTGCAAAACTGAGTTGGAAGGGGCTCCCAGGCACCTTTCCCAAACCTCTTCCTCGCACGAGGTGGGTGAAGAGTGGTGTTTCCCAGCTCAGCCTGCTTGCAGATCTTCGTGACACCGATCATTTATCCATAACACCCATAAAATAGAAGCATGGACCAAATATTATGCCTTTGGAAGAACTGTATTTTCCCAAATACCTGATCAACATTAAGTAAAGGGGCACACTCTTACTGCTTGGCCACATCCAGCCTCATCAGCAATACACTATGTTATGCTACAACTGTGCCCGGTCTCTGTTTCAGGAATCAAACATAAACATTTCCAGTGAATGTTCCTAAAGATAGGTTTGTTTGCCAAGTAGTGCTGCTTTTGACTTGAATAACAGTTGTGGGAAACCACTTTGTTTACATGGAGAAACTAGAGAACAGAGTTTCCAGTCACTTGTCACATACCAGCCACACACTCATTAGCCATGGAGTTTGTGGCAGACAAAAGGCAAAAATTCTCTGGAAGCCATCATTAAAATATTTTATTCCCCTGGGCTGCACACTACCATGTATTTTGCAAGCATGTCATAAAAATAAGAGAAATATATCTCTATTTCAAGAAGATTTTTTTAAAAAAAATGCCTAAGAACTGCCAGCAACATCATTAAAAGTGACACTTAAAAGGATTGTAAGTACAACTACTGCAACATGCTTTATCTGGAAAATTTAAAACAAAACACATGCTGAAGTCAGAGTGAGTTTTGCCTAGAGGAAGACCATAAAGGAAAGCAGAGCAGATTTCAGGGTTTAAATCAGCAGGCAGTTGTGAGCAGGCAAGTCTTGGGTACACCAGTTAAAACAAAATCTCATAGTGATATAAGGACATTTCTCAGCAGAATGGTGCCTGTGAGGGACAAAGACACTGAGTTAACTGCTGAGTTTGCTGCTGCTCATGCAGAATGACAGGTTGTCTCCCCCTGCATCACATCAGGATTTGCTTTTTATTCAGGGATGCTATGGTTACAGTCCTTCACTATTTCTATACAACTGTGGGTGTGTGTCCTTGGACAGATGAGGAAGGATACAATCTAACCAAGTAAAAACAAACTAAAGAAACATTAAGACATTGGTCAAGTTGCTCTACTTGGAGAAGCAAGAAATATATGGACTTGGATGCTTCCCTGTCAAATTCCCAGGTGTCCAAACTCCACATCCAATTTGTACAGCCTCTCAGATTAACAGTAAGTGATCGTCTCGGTCTGATCTGAGGACCACAGACTGAGGAGAGCATAGTGTGAATTGTCAAGAACAGTGCTGGTGGTGGGCTTTGTCAAGATATCTGTCTCGGCACTGTCATTCAGAAACTGGAAGCATACAAAAATGACTCTCACACATTTAAAGAATTGAAAGTTGGACAGGACACAGACTCAAAGTACCAATAGGAGACACTGTCCATGATGCTGTGTTTCTGCTGGAGAGCCTTAAACTCAATTTTTATCCCTCTGTTACTAAATGTTTTTTCTGAATTGCTTTGAAGAAGATGATAATAGGTTATTGTGGGTGATAAAGGTGATGGGTCATTAATAAATGGGATATGTCACTGGATGAATGCAATTTGGATGGCTTGGCTTGCTGACTACAAGTTAATGTGCTGTCGGGTTCTTCTCTGCTAACTTTAGACATCTGCATCTGAGCAAGGTGCACAGTTTCCTTTTATAGACAATGGAGACAAATAGGAATCTAACCTAACTCAGACATCTAGAAGTGCCTATTTTTGCAAGTGGTTACAAAATCTAGAAGATGCTATAGATCTCTCACAGTTTGTATTTTAATATAGACAAATGTAAAGTGATTTGCATTCCTTGCTAGGATGCAATAAAGCAGGCCATATTTAAAAGAAAGGCAGTGCCTTGGAGAGAACCCAGTCAGAAAAGAAGCTGGTTTTCCTGGAGGATAACCAGAAGATGAGCTCCTGTACATGGCTGTGACAATCCATAGACAAATAGAGAAATACCCACCAGGACTGGGATAATTATGTCAAGTTCCTATCTGGCACTGTGCAACCACTTCAGGAGCACTGGGACCAGATCACAATTTACTGAAGAATCTGATGATCTAGATAGAGTTCAGAGAACAAGGTTTAGAATACTTAAAGGATTGGTAAACTTGTAAGCTTCACAGGCTAAGTAGCTCATAAAGGAGATGTCTCAATGACAGGCTGTAACTTTGTACTTGGCAAACACAGTTAAGTGCAGGGAAATGGAGAGTCGGACCTGATGGCTGGAAGTTGAAGTTGCAGAAATCAGGTCTAGCAATAATTTACAGATAATTTTCAGTGAAAGCAATTAAGGACAACTTATGACAAAGTAATTGATTTTCTATCACTAGCAATTTTTAAATCAAAGCTGAATATTTTAAATTGCCTAGTTAATATAAAATGTCATTTAAATGTGTCTGAAGGATTATGTTTTGTTGTTTATGAGTGTCATACTGAATGACCAAAATGGTCTCTTTTCCCTTCATAATAAACAGATTGAGGCAAAATCTTAGGTTAAATCTATGTATCTCAATGATACACAGAGATATCCAAGAAAGCACAAACACCATCACCAAATACTAATTTGGGCAGAGCACTGTGATCACATTAGCAGTTTAGCTTCTGATACTCAAGATCTTTCCTTCAGCACCACACTGTGCTGTTATCAGTCCTGATTTCCAGCCAAGATTTGTTGGAAGTGTGTGTTTTCCACATCTAATAATATAGAGCAAGCATAAAAAGTATAAAGGGAAAGAGAAACTAGGTTTTGCAATGATAAAACAAATATTTCATGTGTGCATTGGAGTATGGAGCACATACAGCACAAACCAGCTTAGCTGGAGTCAGAAGCACTTCTGCTGAAGTACTGTTCGATGTGTGAAGGAAGTACAGCAGGACCTTGTTCTAACCCATGCACTAACCTCTGTTTAAAATAAGTGAACTGATCTCAGTGCAGATATAAAGGAAGAAAAAGCTTTAGGCATAATACAGATATGGACAACAAAAATATAAAAAAAGATTGTTCCCTCACTGGAGCATGCTGCAAATTTGTTTCTGGTATTTTCTTCAAGATGTTCCACCACCATCCCAATAAATCTGCCATCCATCCCCACCTTCTGAAAGAATTTTCCCAATATTCCCATTTACCCCATGTCCTTACGGCTCATCATGACGAAACCGTGTTGTTCTCTGCTATCTCTTATGTATCTCTGGTTTGCCAGCCACACTAGTTCAGTGTCAGAGTCAGCTGAGGTGCATTGGGTGTGCTCAGTAACTCAGGGCTGCTGCTGTTTGGCTGATGTTTGAGTTCTGCTTGGCTCAAAGTTAGGAGAACTAATAGGTGATGTTTATCTTAATAGACATAATAGGCTTACACATCTCCTCTAACCCCAGAGGCACCACTTATATTCACATAGTTATACTGTGCTACACTCCAAAATAACCTGTCTGCCTGTGGAGCGGCTATAGGGAGGTATGGTGGGCTCACATTGCTTCTGGGAATCCTTAGGAGAGCATGAGGTGTCTTGGGGCACAACCATGTCAAGGATCATGCTAGCAATTTAGTAGGGTATGTGGCCACATGCCAGGGTCTGGGCCTAGCCTCTGGCACTGCTTATTTTAGTAGCGCTGATGCACTTCTAGGCTTGCTGTCCTCTACTCTTTTCCCGATTTGCTTTCGAAATGTAATATTCTCATGTCAAATGCGACTGATCCTCACCAATGTGCTCAAATGTTACTGGCAAGGAACTCCAGGCAGTCAGCATGATCAAAGAGCCTTAATGCCTTGGAAAAATAAGCTAAAACTAAACAAACTGTATGTATCATTTTCAATTAGACCATATACCACTTTTCAGCTTGGCTGGAAAGTTGGAGGAGAATTAACTAAAATAGAGATTCTGTTATACTGAAAAAGCTACCTCTCCTCAGACACATCTCATCTAACTAAGTGGAAAATCAGAAGTCAATTTACTCTTTTCCTGGTTGTGTGGCAGCCAAAATCATGATGAGAGGAAAATCATGCTGAGAGAAAGAACAAGACCAACAATAACAAACTGATATATTACTCAAGGTTTAGGGTGCAAAAGGCTTCACAGTTAGTAGAATACGATCAGTCAAATCTACCTTGTAACAATAAACAATGAATCACAGTTATATAAAATAAGTTTGTTTTAAAGCGGACTTTCAAAGGCATATAATCTGCATTTGTTTTATGTTTTCACCATCTGTTTCTTATTCCTGACCTTATGGCTGTCATAAACTATGCAAAATATTTGATCCTGATATTCTGAAGAATTTGAGATTAGAGATGAGCAAAGCTCAGAAAGTTCACGAGTTTGTATCTCAAAGATTGGTTTCCCTAGAATATCCCAGATGTCTGGATCAACATGGTGCTCATTAAGTAAGTCTCCATTTGACACTGGTTCCAGCAGCCTTCATGGCATTCTCAGGTGAAGCAAAGAAATTAATAAGTGGTGAGGGAAAACTTGTTATTTATTCAAGTCAAGGTTGAAGGAATTTGGCTGGGAAATTACTACTTTCCTTGCCCATGGTACACTAGTAGGGTGGATAAGACTTCTTCAATTCAGTACAGGAAAAACACTGAAAATGTTGCAAGGCTGTAATATAAATGTTGATTTTTGCTATGATATTCTGAAGCAGAAGGTTTGATTATTTAGGACCTGATCGAAACCTTACTGCCTTCTGATCAGGAAGATAAGGTCCCTCAAAGCATTAAAATTAGAGAAGATTTTATATAATTACCTCTTTTTCTTTTCAGAAATAGCTTTTAATGTCACCACTGTTTCTGGATATGTATGGCAACTAACTGCTTTGCTTAAAAGTTACAAATAGATTTTTAAAACTGGTATATCAAATAAAGTTGTTACTAATTGTCACAATGTTGCAGAAGTCACTCATTCAAGCTTTTGTGTTTTATTCTCTTATTTCAGGTTGTGGAACATTTACTTTTTTATCTTCTGCTATTGCTGCTGTAAGTGGACTTCTGATGGGTTATGAGTTGGGCCTTATCTCTGGAGCTCTTCTTCAAATAAGCAGCATATTAGCACTCTCTTGCAAAGAGCAGGAAATCATTGTCAGTTCCCTGCTTTTTGGGGCCTTGTTTGCATCCCTTACTGGTGGATTTCTGATAGACAGATTTGGAAGGAGACTTGCTATTATTATTGCATCTTCTTTACTTGTGTTGGGGAGTCTGATTTTACTGCCCTATGAATCATATGAGATACTTATTGTGGGACGGACTGCCATAGGTATTTCCATATCATTATCATCAATTGCAACATGTGTGTATATTGCTGAGATTGCCCCACAGCATAGAAGAGGCCTCCTTGTATCATTAAATGAACTCATGATTGTGATAGGCATTCTCTTGGCCTATATATCAAATTATGCATTTGCCAGCATATCTCATGGCTGGAAGTACATGATTGGCCTTGTGATTCCATTAGGTGCTTTGCAAGCTATTGCCATGTATTTCCTTCCTCCAAGTCCTCGGTTTCTTGTAATGAAAAAAAATGATGAAGCTGCAAGACAAGTACTAGAGAGGCTACGGGAAACGTCAGATGCTACTCAAGAACTTACTGTGATTAAGTCTTCCCTGAAAGATGAACACCAGTATAGTTTCTTGGACCTGTTTCGTTCAAAAAACAACATGAGGGCTCGAATGCTGGTAGGACTCACTCTAGTATTTTTTGTGCAAACAACTGGGCAACCCAACATTTTATTTTATGCATCAACTGTTTTGAAGTCAGTTGGGTTCCAGAGCAACGAAGCTGCCAGCTTGGCTTCTACTGGAGTTGGAGTAGTAAAAGTGGTCAGCACAGTCCCAGCCACAGTTTTTGTGGATCAAGTTGGAAGTAAAACTTTTCTGTGTATTGGCTCTTCTGTTATGGCAGTATCATTGATCACTATGGGCTTAGTGAACCGTAACACACCTGTGAATTTCACCAGTGTCTGTAGAAGCCAATCTTCAGAGGATTTCATTCTCCAGAGACCAGGAAACTTCACTGTCACCAATGGGAGTCTAAAGGACCTCTTTGCTAGCATGGCTTCAACAGAAAGATTGTCATCTGATGCACAGAGCAGCCCAGAGGTTGCCTGGACAAGAGAACTGAACAGGACTGCTCTGGAAGGAGGCAAAAGCACAACAGACTCTTATATGGAAGGTGGGGAGGTTCCTGTTCTCCTGAAATGGCTCTCACTGGCCAGCCTGCTTGTTTATGTTGCTGCATTTTCCATAGGTCTTGGACCAAGTAAGTGTTTCATTTTTCTAACTCTTTGTAATTACTTACTCACATTATTAAGTGCTGAGATGACACACCCAGCTTGGCATTATGCAGTTCCTAAATAGGCCAAACCAGTGTTTTCTGCCAGTATGCACTGGTGTTGTCACAGACCGTCCTGGGGGGCCTGGGATATACTTTTTAGGAAGCGGTCCTGCCCATTAAAATCAATGACCTAATCTCCCTACCATTCAGTGAAATGAATTACTCCCTTTTCAGTCAAGTTAAGAACTGCTGTGAGCTTTGTACAGCAAAAATGTGGGACCCCTGGCTAGCTTTCCTCTTTCTAGTCTATTGTGTCCTTACATTGGGAAGGTTAAGATATGGGCATTTGCTGCTGCTAACTCATAAACTCAAGATAGTGATAAGCTCTATACCTCTATATGGTATGACATCATCAAATCCACGAACTACCAGCATGCCTGAGTCCTACTGAGATTCTGTCCCCCTGACTATCTAATAGTCTTCAGATATAGAAAAGACATTCAAGGTATCCTAATTCATGAGTATATTCTAGTATTTTTGCCACTACCTGTGCTGAACAACATAAATGGAAGGACACAAAGGCACGTCACTCTACAGCCAAGGTGCTGCTGCAGCTGCCATCACACTTGCATGGTTACCACTCTCTCTAGAGGAGATTATGTATGTTATTCTGAGGGATGGGAAATCATTTCTGTCCTGTTTATTTTGTTTTGTTTCAATAGCACTTGCATATTATTGTACTTTGAAGGGGTTGATTTTTTAAGCCACCCTGCAAAACCCACATGCACAGTCTGTTATTTATTAACAGATTTTATGTGCTTCGCACCTTGGCTCAAACTTGCCTTGTAAACAAACTGCACTCCTGTAATACTATTATGATAAAAAGCATGCCACTAGGATATAACCCAACAATTGCACTAACAGCAACTTCCCTGCAGTATTTATTTATTTTAAACATTACTCACTGGGAGACCAGCGTGAGATAAGCATTCATTGCCAGGGCAGCAAGCTTGACTGTGTTATTTCAGCATTATTTCTTCCCTTGCAGATCATCTTGAGGCTCTTCTGCTTTTGATGACAGTTTTAAAACCAGGGATGAAACCCTGAAAAGAAAATGTTACTTGAACTTTTACTTGGGTGTTTTAAACACACATTTAGTGACCCTTAGAGTGGGGTCACACATTCAGTCTTGGCCTCCTGTTGAAATCTGCATTCCTGTTGACCTGGGTGTAAATGGGTTCCTAGTCATTTGAGTTGGCTCAGTGTACAATTAATGAGAATGATGTCTACTTTCTTGAGGGTTACAAAAACTGATATGTGTTAGGCTGATCTGAGAAGTCTTTGAGGCTAGTGCTTGTTTTTTGACCTCTTTCTTGACTTGAGAGCTCAAATGCTTTCAAACTGAGAATGGGAAAGAATAGGCAACATCTCAGCTCCATCATGTAGAAATCATGGATGATAAAGCCATAGTGAGGCAATTTAATCTGACAGATGCATTTGCCTAGATGGTGAAGGCCAGGTCTAGGAGAGATATAGGTATTTCAAATTGCAGATAAGTACTTTCAAGGCATTTCCATGCCTTTGAAAGTTCACTATTCAGTTAAAATTTACAACATATAGAAAATACAAGGGTTGGAAAACCAAGAGATTGTTTGAATCTGCAAAGGATCTATTGTGGTTAAATAATCTGGGTTAGGATGCAAGGTTATAATTTGTGTCGCATACACAGCCTACAACATGTCTGCTTGGAAACCAAATACCTGAATGTATTTTCAGAGACTGGCTTTCTTATCCTTTCTTAACCTTTCTTAGTGTGAACAAAAAAATGAGCCCCTCTGCTTATATAAAGCAAGCATTTTTAACAGGTTTATGTTATTCATCTCTAAATCTGGTCTGTGGTCTGGACCAGACTGTTCATCATTATCTACTCAGCAATGGGAAGGAGGCATCAAGGCTCAACTTGCTGGCTGCTGTGGCCAGGCAGTGCCAGGGGCACCGGAGGACAGAAGTACCACTATATTTTCAATGCAAAAATCTCATACTCCATGCAGTGTCTGCCCATCTGGCTGGCTAAGGCAAAGGCAGTGTTGGGGATGTGTCTCTTTGTAGATCAAATCAGCATCTTTTGGACAAAGAGCAGAGAAGGTCTTGCGCTTTCCCTGCATTCCACAAGGCCATTTCTGGGACAAATTCACCCACTGTATTTTGAATCCATGATGCATTATGTTCTGTGGGGATAAAGGGGAGTCTATTAAGAAATTATACAATCTTCAAGCGGATCACACAACCTGAGCTTTATCATCTTTTTAATTACTTTGTCCTTTTTTTTCCCCATTTTTCTGCCCTTTTTTTTCATTCTGATCAGAGAGATAATTACAGTCGAGAATAGCATAGCAGACATTTATAGATGTTGTATTTTTCCGTTTCTCTTTTGTCACCAAATTACATTAAGTAGATCGATTTTTTTTTAATGAACTGAACATATGCTAAATATATTTATTGCCTTTTATTGAAGCATCTATGCAGCACAGCGATGAACACTCAAAAATAGACAGAGATAAAAGTAATTTTTGCATTATAAAAGGATTCACAGAGTAGCAAGCATATGCTTAGTCAATTTTTTTATTCTGGGGTGCTCTGTGTTTATATCATCAGCCCTTACAAAAGATAAAAGGAGTATTTCAGCTGCTTTGTTTCAGACTAATTATGTTTGATGAACTGCGATTCAACTGCTTGTTCACACTCAATTTCACACAATTATGAGGATATTTTGTAGATGCAACAAATCAGTGTTGCATTATGTCACAGAACAGCACATGCCATCTCTCCTGGGGTGTTTGCAGAGGTGTTTCAAGTCATGAGCTAGGGGGACTTACTTGACACCCACGTCTGTCTTGAGTTATCTCTGTGTATTGGAAAGGTCAGACGAGGATCAACTGTTCTCACCAGGGAAAGATGTCTGCAGAGCCCTAAAGAAACCACTCCCTGGCTGCCATGTGAAGGCTGAGGAGTGCAAGAGAGGCTCTTCATTGTTATCAGCATATAATTGAGAAGAGAAGCATTGCAACCTGTTGTATGTGGATGGCAGGGGACAAAAGAAATCTGAGCCTCACAGCAACACTCTTATGCCTTTCACGGGGATCAGTGAGTGCAGGCTAATGAGATGAATGCAGTGTGGAGGTAGATAACCAATTCATCATCCCAACTACAAGCTAAGTGTGATCCTGGAAATTAATTTAACACAAAGGACACATGACCACTTGTGCCATGACCATGCATGACCACTTAATAAATGACACAGAGTGAACTGAAGTCAGAGCATCTCATTTGCCACATGTTCCATTCAAACCACTTGAGGGGCAAAAACTAGAGGCCCTTTCTCATAAACAGGTGTCAACTCCTTCACTCATCACTGTTGTGTGATACAACATGTTGAGATGTAGGAACCAGGAAAGCCAAATTCCCCGAATATCAGACTTATTTTTCAAAATAAGTTGTAAGTGTGGCACTCCTGTGTTTGGATGGAGCATGTGCAAGAGAGTTCTCTCAGTTAACAACTGTGGGGCAGCTCTAGCTTCTCTGAAACAGTGGGTGCCCAAAGCCCTGCTGCTTTCCTCACAGACCTGATGAACAAAATTCAGATGTCATATCACGTGGTATCAAAGATTTGCTTTTCTGCCCTGAACATATCGTTTTGCACTATTTAGGATCAAAGACTAAATAGGGACAACTTTCCTCTATATTTTCCTGTATATCCCCTGAGTAAGGAGGTCTCATGGGGTGATCTCATCAATAAATAGCTGAAAGAGAGACAATAGCACACACACAATTATACAGGGATGCAGTGTGGTCTACGGGCAATCCTCTTCATCAAATAGAAACCAGAGCATCTCCAATAAGTCTTAGGCTGAGAAGCAAGTCATGCAAACTGAGTCTGGATCAAACAGAGCATCTCTTTTCCCAGTCTGAATTTGTTCTAGTAAATGAAAAGCATGTAAGCAAAACACAACTAGGCAGTACCTTTGTACACATATTGTGGGAGTTAAGTTCAAGGGGATCCGTGCACGTCATAGGGATTTTTTGCTGTGGAATGGGGAAGAACACCTTTAATGAGAGAGGGATGTCAAATGCATGCATTTGGACTGGATATATGGCATGTAGTGGTGCCTTTCACAAAAGAGCTCTTCTTCCTCTGTCAGTCCTTTAAATGTGTTTCTGTATAACTGCAAAAGCATTTAGACAGTTGGCCAGTGAATTTCAGATAATCTGCTGGAGCAAATCACATCAGCTCTGCTGGCTTCACTGCATCTCATGCTGAGCATGCAGATGCAAGTCAACAAAAACACCTACAAGTGGGACTGAGGAGCAATTTCATGACATGACTCATCCTCAAAAGCACTTAGATGCATAAAGTCCAAAGGTATTTATGTCTCTGCCAACCTGTGACTGAAGATGTTCTATGACTTAATGTCCTAGCTCATCTGTCAGCTTTGTGTGGCTCTTCAAAGCCAAGGGCTAAACTCTCAGAGCTCTTTTCTTGAAGACCATCATAATCTCCTCTTTCAGGTGACATCTCAGAGGGATACCCCAAGCATCAGAGCCTTCTTTGCACACAGATCGCTATGGCCACAAAACACCCAAGGCAAGTCAGTGTCTGCAGCTAAGAAATGTCTTTTGAATTTCAGGGTTTAGCACAAAGAAAGATCACATTTACACATCCATGTAGATATAAAACCTAAAATATAATTTTAACATACTTATGGTCATCATATAAGTGCACAACAGGGTCTCAAAGGAGGGATTTAGAGCTTACTGCAAACTCTGCTTTTCCATATAGTTATTGCAGTCCCATTGAAACATAGCTGCCATTATTTGGTGCTTGTAGGATTGGCAGTACTTGGGTATTGATAAAAACCTGTTAAAGAGTGGAATTAAATAGCCATGAGAAGATTTCTCAGGCTGGGATTTTATGCCCTCTGTGACCATCTGCTAGCCTCAGCCATCATGTGAATGTCTCTGATTGGTAAACTGGAAAAAAATTGCACGTTCATCACTCCATTCACAGCAGTCTTTCCTTTTAACTTCTTAAGTGAGCACACTACCCAGAAAACAGGAGACCAGCTGGCTGTGGAAGTTACCCACCAGTGCCCAAGGCTGTTATGTCCAGACTTGCAAAGCACATCTGTGGATCATGTACTAGAGAAGGGCGAGCACAGGACCCACAAAATGAGGTGCAGTTTTGGGGACAGTGGTTCTCCCCAGGGTGTCTCCCTAATGAACTCTCAGCCACTGACTCACACCCATCTTGGACTGAAGCTCCTCCTGCATTTGGGGACTTGTAACATCTTCCTCCTCTCTCTAGATGTAGATGCACCTTAGAGCTCCCTGGCTGAAGTTAGCAGACAGATTCAAAGCTGTTGGAGCAGGCACAAGAAAGGATATAAACACAGGAGAACAAACCAGAGGCTTGTGGTCACTACAGTCACTTTCTTCATCAGGAAACCTGTTCTCACAGCCAAGGCTCAGTAGTGAAATGGTTTTCCTTCTGAGTTACCTGTTGGTAAAGACTTTTTTGTCTCTGATTTCCATTCAGCTTTCATCTGCATGCTTGGGCCCCATTTTTGAGCACTCATATGATCCTAGTGCAGGGAAGGGTGTCAGAACACTAAGCTTGCTTTCTTGATTTACTAGTTTCACACTGATTAAATTCGTGTCACATGAAGGACCCAGGATTGTGGCTGGACCCAGCCTGGGTTCCCTGAAGAAGGTGCAGTGGCTATGCTCTCCAGCAAGCCCTACTGTGATGCACCATCTCACTGCTGTGGAAGCACTCTGTATGGGTTGTCATCCTAATGAGGAACAAAACTCGTGCAGGGAAGTCAGTAAAGACAAGCCCCTCATGAGGGCAAATTTTAGGAGCAAATTTTTGCTGATGAAAGAGTAGTTTCAGATGATAGATGTTTGTTTCTAGTTTAAACCTAGGCACACTTGACATATATCTGAGTTAAATTTATATCAGCTTGAATGAATACTTTAAAACTGACATAATTTGTACCTAAAATGGAACAGATGTTTCAACATGTTTGGTAATCTAACTGATGCAGGAGCCAGAATCCTCAGATAATCAACAAAGGGAAGTAGTTTCTCCACCTAAGGGGGGCTTTCAGACCCTTGCTCTCTGACTCATTTGGTTAGAGCATGGTGCTATAAACACTAAGGTTGCAGGTTCAATCCCCATGTGATCCCCATATAAGCCATTCACTTAGGAGTTGGACTCAATGACCCTTGTGGGTCTCTTCCAATTCACAGTAATTTGTGAAATCTGTGACCTCTCCTTTTGCACAATGCTCCCTTTCTCACTGGCCATTGAGGGACCTTAGGGTGATCAGGAGGCTAAATTAGACTGCTTGATAGCATTCGATACATAGAGTGCTTTAACTTTTGGTAAGCCCTGAAGTGGTCATGCAGTTGAACTAGATGTTCATTGTAGGTCCCTTTGTACTGAACTATTCTATTCTATTCTAGTCTAGTCTAGTCTAGTCTAGTCTAGTCTAGTCTATTCCCATGTAAAAACCCACTTGTTTCCTCTACATCTTATTATGAGCTGTTGGAGTAACTTAAATGCAGCTGTCCCCATGTTGGGGCAGTAGGGGAGAAGGAAGCATAAGGCAAGAAAGATCAAGGGGGATGGAAGAAAGCTGAAGAGTTCACAAGAAAAGTGAAATCCATAGAAGTGAAGAAGGAAGTCCATTTTCAATCCATCACCGTCTTTCTTATGCAATCTTATGTGGTCTGTGGTGGTCTTTTTCTATATATTTTATTGCAATAAGCAAGTCAAACCCCAGAGCTGGAACACTCCCCTAAAGCCCAGAGAACAGCACTGGAGAAAGATTTAGTCCCCTTTACTTTGGTCCTGTGATTGTTAGACTGACTACCTGAGTTAAAGCATCATTCATTAGCACACAAAAATGCTGAACCTTTTATGTGTCTTTCACCTCAGTCATTAAATACATCTGTAACAAAACCCTGAACAGCTGGTTTCAACATATGTTTCATATGACACTGAACAGCTCAGGGACTCGATCACAAAGGTCATTTCTCTTGCCACTCTGACAATCCGGATTGCATAGGATGGCTTTTTCTCTGCCCCTTAATACTCTTGGGCTTAAACTTGGCCAACAAATGCTTGACCTGAAACTGGAGAATCTTGAGGGAATGAGAACTGTCAGCATGAAAATTCTGACCCTCCATGTATTTAGCTGGCTGTTCCTGTGTTTTCAAATACTGTAAGCCGTATGGCCTTGCACCAGCTTGGAAAACATTGGTGAAAAATCTGGATATCTAGAATTCACACCAATATCTTTTATGTTAGAGCAGTATTTCCGGCTTTTACAAAACATGTAGCTATTGTATTAATTCATAGTGCACATGAATCTGATGTTAAGAGACATTAATGCTTAACATTGCTTTACATGACATTTGTTTGCAATGTTTTATTTTTGAGCTTCTACGTTTTTCTGAGCAGACTTGGCCTGGCCTTAAATTTCACAGAAATGAGTAGCATCAATTTTATGGGTTTTTTTTGTAATTTATTCTGGGAAATGGGATAGTGGTGGTGACTAAATCAAGTGTTCAAAACCAAGCAAGTGCTTAAATGTTTTGTTGGAATTTAATCAGGATAATAAACCTTGGAAATGTGCACATTTCACTGAGAAATAGTACAGAAAGTCCTATTTTCAATAATCAAAAAATTATCTTGGATTCTTTGTTTTATGACAAGATTCCTAGCACTGTTTTTTTGTACTGAATCTTTTAATGCATGCATCCATGGCATTCCTAGTATTTATCTAGTTCATTGCTCTGTACTATTCAAATGTTGCCCCCTTGGCCTTCATTACACACTGTGTCTGTACTACTAAGCTGCAGTAGTAAGACGAGGCATGCCAAAATGAAAAATAAATCAAGGATTGTGAATTTCCCACTTCTCCCTATCCTTTGCCCCAGACGAAGTTTATCTAAAGCCCCTTGTTTACATGTCAGCTATCCCAGGAATTGGTTTCCCTTTTCACAGGCTGATTGGTAGTAGTGAAGTGCAAGCCAAATCAAGATATTTTTGGATAGTTGTATCTTAATTATAGGATTTCAAATTGCAGGAAATGTTCTCTAAAATGCCAGACAAATAGGTTTATCTTATCTAACTTGATAAAACCTACAAGTTTGAGGGCTTTTTAAGGTGTCAAAAAGGCCATAAGAAGGAAAAATTGCTTTTGCAATAGACATGGAAATGTCAGTGGGATCTTATTTTATACATATTATTATATTTCAAGCCAGAGACTGAATTTAAATTATATACTGAGGTGCACACTCAAAATCAGGGACATAATCTTTACCAACATGTGTGTTCCTGTTCATAACTTTAAATATGTTAATGAGGGAAAGTCTTGGTAGATCAGTCCAAGGGCTTTGCCTTCTGAGAGACGGAGCCCTTGCTACTGTGAAAAGAGGGAGAGACAGCACCATGCTCCAGCAGTTCCCGTGTCTCTGCAATGGTAGTAGTTCAATCTGCTACTGCTGAGCACACAATTTGGCCCTCCAAGAACTACCTAGAGAAGGTATGTGACTACCTGTGATTGGGATTTTGTAAATATCTCTTTACTAAAAGTTCTGTTAATAAACCTATTGACACAAAAGTACTTCTTAAGAGGAATGGTGCCTGTGCTTAAAATTAGGCATAATTTTAAAATTCAAATCATATTAGTTAGTAGTCACTGGTCAAAATGAAGAATTTTACCTCTAGACTCACTGCACAAAAGATCCCTAGAAAAGTAATATTGCTGTGGTTCTAGCTAGTATCTGGGCCTAACAATCTTCTTTTGTTCCACAGGGACATAATATTCTGTAAAGTGGTGCACCATCAAGTGAGTCTAGCTCTAGAACAAGCTTTGGTATGGTCATCAAGACTGCTTGCTGTTAGAAAAATTTGCCCTTATTTGTAGGTCAAATTTAAGCATTTAGTTGTTTGATAATCATATAAAAGACAATGAAAGATTTTGCATTTGTTTCCTTAACCATGTTCTGGGAGAGAAAATCACTGTGACACTGAAATCTGTGAAAAAGTTTGCAGGTCATATATCAAGCTTCATAAAATCCAGTTTCCTTTTGGAGAGAGGGCTGGGGAGAAATCTTTTAGAGGTAAACTGATCTTGGGACAGCGTTGTGCAAAAACTAAAACCAACAGTAGGACTTTAAGAGCAAATTCAGTGTTTTATTTCACTTGTAAAATTCATTAAACTAAAACATGTATTATAAAGTATGAGAAAGTAATTATGTCATAAAGGTAAAAATGTGCAATCAATCACATAAGCTACTGGCACTGCTGAGGAAAGTGAGACTGGCAGCCAAAGTGCAGAGAGCATGGTAAGTCAGTGCATGAAGTCAGGAGACTGTTTCTCCCATGGCATCTGAGTTACTGTGCCACATTGAGCTCTGGGAGGAAAGCCAGGAAGATTTTCTCAAAGAGAGAGGGGACACAGGAGGGCACACAACTTCTCTTGCCTTTGAAAATCAACACTAAGTGCTGCTGCAAACTCTTATGAAAGAAGGAGAACTAAAAGACACTTTGTGGTGGTTAAACCCAGAGCCTTCACACCTTACTCCTGCATTGCTCCAGCAGGAACCAAAGCAAAGCGTGAGCAACAGTTTCCAGTGAGGAACTCAAAAAGACTGGATCACTGCAGGCCTCTCACTCAATAAGACACTATTGTAAAAGGTTCCTTATCCTTTCCACCAGGAGTTTTGTAAAGCGCATGGGCAAATCTCTGTTTTGCAAGAACAAAGGCTTAAATTGCTCCCAGTTGCTGTGTCACAACAGTTTTTTTCTGCTGTGCAACTCATCAAGGACCAATATTAGTCCTTGGATACTGGAAAAACAGGTTCATTGACCCCACCAAACTGGGTAATTTCTCCTCTGCATACTTTTTAGAAATGAAATATGTGATAAGCTGGACTAATTCATGTACAACTACCTCATGAATTAGAGCCTCTGGCTTCTGCAGTCATTCCTCTGCAAATGCCTCAAAGGATTATCCTGGATTCAATATTCTGAACAAATAAACACCTACAAACAGGAATACATATTTCAGGTTTTAATTAAAAGGCCTTTTTTTTTGGATGGCATTATGTGATTTATTATAAATAAGCACATTCTCCCTTGAAAGCTTGTTTAAAATTTTCCTTTCTCTCTCTCTCTCTTTCTTTTTTCTTTCTGCTCCTCTGCAATTTGTTCTGTCGCAATGGGACAATTTGAGTGTCTACATAACAAGGAATGAGAGAGAAAGACAGTGGCTGTATTATCCAGTTGCAAACAGAATTGACATCTCATACATCAGTTCAAAACAACCTTTATTAGGGTACCTGAAAAGAGGTACAGACTATTACATATCTGCCTACCATAAAGCTTTATCAACCTTCTTTTTTAACACCAGCTGGCAACTAAGTACCACACAGCTGCTTGCTCACTCCTTCCCCTGCCCATTATCCAATAGGGAGGAGAATTGGAAAAGAAAGAAAAATCTCATGGGTTGAGATAAGAACAACTTAATCATTGAAACAAAAGAATATATAAAAATAATTATAATTATAATGGTGATAATAATAACAATAATACTAATAATTGTGATGAAAAGGGGAGAGAGAGAGAGGAATAAAACCCAAGAGAAAAAAGTGATACACAATACAATTGCTTACCACCCACTGGTCAATGGCTAGTCTGTCCCTGACCAGTGATCAGTGGCTCCTGGCCAAGTACCCCCAGTTTATACACTGGGCATGATGCTCCATAGTGTGGAATATCCCTTTGGCCATTTTCTGTCAACTGTCCTGGTCATGGTCCCTCCCAGCTTCTTGTGTACCCACTCATTGGGAATGAGAAACTGAGCACAGAAAACTGAAAAATCCTTGATTTAGAATAAATACTACTTAGCAGCAACTAAAACATCAGTGTGTTATCAACATTATTCTCATACTAAATTGAAAACACAGCACTGTACCAGCTACTGAGAGGAAAAGGACTCTCTCCCAGCTGAAACCAGGATAATTGTACTGATAGATTTGCTGCTGAGCACTTTTTTGGGGGGCAAGATGGCCTACAAATCACATGAACTAAGAGAATTCTACCATTTCTAGGTCCTTATATATCTATGACTACTTGTCCAGTAATCCTTCTGATGAGAATCACTGTCTTTAAGGAAGCTCTTCATGTTTTTGACTATTCTTTCAAGATAAAAATGGACAGTATAGATTTAAGAATATTTTGAACAGTTTGCATTAAAAAGGAAAGCCCACACAAGGCATATTTCTTTCAAGTTCATGGAGATGAAAATTCAAATAGTAAAAAAAAGCACTAAAACACAAACCTACAGTTGTGAGAATGTTAAGGGAGGAAGGATGGCTGGGAAAAACCAGAGGTGAATTACATCTCACTGATTTCCTTCTGAAGTGACACAGAAAAGAGGAAGGAGGTAATGCATTGGAATTAGTTTCTTCCCCAAAACCCTCCTGCTCCTCTCTCATAAACTGGAGGAGGTATGAGTGATGGGTGATTTCAGTGGGCCACTGCAAGTTTCCTTAAAAAAGCACATGTGAGTGCTCAGCCTGTCTATTAGATAGTGATGCAAATAGTATAAACAGTGGGTGACAATTTTTATGTACTCTGATACAGCCTCAGAGAAAACAGGAATAAATCCCACTTGTCCTAACAATATTACTGCAAGGAGTCAGCCTAAAGGGTTAACCATTAGAAACAGAATTGTAGTGTACCAGAAGGAAAGAAAAAGCATTTAGATTTGCCACTCCACATCAGCTCCTTTTGGACCATCAGGTATCTTGCAAAGAGTAGATTTGCTGCTTAGAGAGAAGCACCTTGGAAGCCATAGAATTAATGTACATATTTATTGCCTTTGCAGAGATCAGGATGCAGCCAAAGCCATGAGATTAGCTAAGGCTTCTCCTACTCCCCTATCTCTCAGCAACAGAGCAATTCCACTCCTTTCAATATGTGCACACAGGGTATGACTCTACCCTGTCAGGCTGGCACTCTGCTGGCAGCTTACATGCTCTCCAAAGCAATACAGCTGCTCATTTTCTCTATATTTGCCTGTTACTAATTATGAACAGCCACTTCAGTCTCATATTATGGGCAGAGCCAGAGAGAAAGACAGCTCTTATTAAGCAAAGTCATAGATTTTTAATGCTGGTCACTGTCATCTCTTTTGGCCCCTTGCACAAAATCATGGGCAGAGTTTCAGTCCACTGGTTGTGTGTTGTATCTCCTTTATCGGCTTTAGAAAAGGACAAACTCCCTCCCACCCTCTCTTCTTTCCAGTCTAAGCATCTCTCACTTTTGCCAGCCTGCTAGATTTCTTTCACTGGAGCTACTTTGAAAGCCTGTGCCAGGATTGTATTGTGTGGGTGCTGGGAGCCACGTAGGGACAGTGCTGGTGCATGACAACAGCAGGTATGTCCTCCCCAAAATCCCAGCTCTGTCCCAGGACTGCAAGCCCGCACAGGAAGACACCTCATCACCTTGCACATTACAAAGGCTTGTGCCATCCTTTGCAATATGCCCTTTGAAATCAAGGCCAACTAGGTCTGAAGCTGGCTTTAGTGGAAAGTGTTTGGTCACCTGGCTATTTCTGTTAATACCTAACAGAGCCAACAACCAGGCAAATGAAACACCTGCAGGGTTTCATAAGCTTGGAAAAAAAATCTGGTCTTGGCAAAGCCAGTCATTAGGTAAGTCCTTTGGCTTCTTTCCCTCCCATGGTACCTTTGCAACGGCTTACTTGTATCCTTCCCCAACACCAATAACTTGTTACATATTCTTAGATAGTCTGTTTGCATTACTTGGTGGTGGGATAATCCCTTCCTTATCTTTCCTTGAACCTTTGGTTGTTAACAACCTGGTCCTCCCTTTCAAAGTCTTCTGTCTACTTCCCTCCTAAACTGTAAATCCACTTAATCTCTTTCTGGAGTTTATACCTCAGAAACTTGAATTCTTTCAAGTATTGCAATGCTCATTTTCTAAATCTCATAATAAAGAATCTCACACAATACAGGTATAGAAAAGAAAAAAATGTTAAGCAGCAAGTGAATACCAAGGGAATCTAGTATTTCATTAATGAGAGCTACTGAGCAGCTACCAATCTACTTTTGCCTCCTGGTAGGAAAAAGGTCAAAACAAGAACATTTTTCATTCATTCACTTGAACGCTGAGCACCCTGAAGCTCATGGTATTTCTCAGATATTTTCAGATTTTTCTATCTCTCTGATGTGTCTTAATTTTTTTCTCTTTTACTGCATAGCTGTAAAGTTAGGAAGCAAAGAAGAAATCACATGAGGGTTCAAGATATTTGCTTATGGCCCAGGTATAAAACTCATCAAGTAGGTCATGTTGGCTCAAATAAAAAGACCACTCAATCAACCTGCTACCCTGCCTCCAACAAGAGCCAGTAGCAGGTGCTCAGGGACAATAGAGAAGAAAAGGCCCATGCAGCATGCAGAGCGTGTCCTTCCACCTTATCAGTAGTTTACAGAACTTCAAGAAAAGTCCTTGAAAATAGGGTTTATTTTTACTGTAGTGAACAATAGTTCTTGATGGATCTTTTTTCACACATACAGAGAAATAATGTTTTAACACTCAGCATTTAATGATTTAACTCACCAGTATTTTTCACATCTGAGGCATCTTGTGAAAGTGAGTTCCACAGCTGAAATACGCATTGTCTGAAAAAGCATATCCTCCCACCTCAACTGACTGCTGTCTCCAGAAATTTCACTTGGATTCCCTTGGTTTGCATCTTTAAAATTGTGACTAAACCACTCCCCAGTTAATTTCCACTGCAACTCTATTTCCCTCTGCTGTACATTATCTAAGCTGAAGAGTTCTTCTCAGTTTAACTGCTCTTTGCAGAGCCCTCACCTTTCTCCATGGCTCATCTAGTTCTGAGTTGATCAAATCAGTGTGTAGCATGACAAATACAGAGGCACAGCATGTTCAGTGACACATTCAGCATTGCCTTCCTAATGCTTGACAAACCTTTGCAGCCATGACCTCTATCTTGTAGAGCTGATGCTGTCCCTGAATTGGCCATGGAGGTTTTCAGCACTTCTGTCCTGAGCAGACTGGTATGTGTACTGCTGTCTGATTTTCTCCCAGTGTGTTACTTTGCATGTGTTGATAAGGAATTTTATGGGTTGTTTTTCATAGTACTCAATATTTTGAGATTTCTATATTTCTGATTTCTATTTGAGATTTTGCAATTCTTTATGATCCATGATTTTTATTACCCTAAATAATTTTGTACCATCGGTAAGTTTTGCACATACATTCACCTCACTTTCCTGAGAGATCTGGAAATATAGTCATTGTCTTCCACTCTAAAAAATGGGCATGTCCTTTATTTCCTGTAATAAACAGTTATTGAGCCATTGGAATAGCTTCTCTTCTATCCCACAACACTTCACCAAAGCTCTTTAAGACTGAAAAGCACAGTGGCTTGTTTGTTTCTAACTTCATGCCTTAACTCTTTCAAAGAGACATGGCTTTTCTCAGGACTCTTCTTAAAGACACTGTACATATTCCCCTTTCCGCCTGAGATTACTTGGTATTATCCTAGCTCCAGCCAGCAGCTTGGTACAGTGTACCAGGGTGACCCCTTCCTGCATCCTAATGCAGTGTTTTCTTCAGTGTTGGCATGTCACCTCCTCCATCCCTGGTCTCTCAACATCTCTGTCAGCACACGCTCAAAACACTCAGTTGCCTGTATTGCAAGTAATCTTTCAGCAATCATACTGTGTTTTCTTTGTTTCGATATGTACACCTTTAGGAAACACACATTCCCGTTTCTAACAGTTTTCTTCATTCAGTACTTTATCTGTGCTGAGCTATTTCTCGTTTACTTCATTGTATGTGTATTTTAAGCCTTTAACCAGGTAATTTAAACATTTTCCATAGCATCACTGAAGCATTTACCCTGATATTTATAGAAAGCAGGCTTATGATAATACTGATCTCCTTTTGAAACAAAATGTGTTAGGCTTTTGGCTTTTCCATTTCTACAATAATACAGAATTTTAAATGTTACAACCAATATAACTGAGCATCTTGGTCACAGCTGCATCTTGAACTATGCATGCTCAGCACTGAAGCATGCTTTACCTTTTTTTCTCTCATTAAGTATCAGGCAAAGTGCTAAAAGAAACCATGATGTCTGGTACTCACAGCACTGTGCTCCATTATGCAATTTATTCACCCTTAATGGAATCAACTGAAATACTCCATTATTATTCTGTTTCCTGCCTTTACAGCTCCTGTGACTTTGTTTAGAGGTGAATGTTACCATCCTGGTCAAGGGGCTGTTTGTATACCTGAATCCTCTGCTCTTTCCACTTGGGCAAGGAATGTCAGGGCATCTAGTTTCTGTGATATTTAATGAAACAGTTAAGCCTTCTGATCCAATGCAGTATTTTGTCTGCATTTGTTCTAGGTGTTCTTTTCTCTGATTGCACCATAACAAAGGACAATTAAACTGCACAATTTTGCGCAACTGCTGTCTACATAAAGCACACTGCAGGTCAGCACAGGTAAGTTACTGCCTGCAGCAACAAATCTCGCAGTTGTTGGATCTAGCAGAGATTCATGCTGTCTAGCCCTTAGCCACATCTCTTCCTACATCTAACCTGGAGAGCACCAACTCTCTTCCCATCCATTCCAGTAACACCCACAAAGGGTGTCCAGAGCAGACACTGAAATCTATTGTGTGTGCAATGTTGTTACTATCACAGCATCCTTTCGAAATACTGTTAGATTACAGATGGAGGGTGGGGGGTGGTATTTGGATCTTCTTTTCAAGGATAGGCTGATTTCCACTGTAGAATGCCACTGCTTAGACTGATGAAGGCAAAGCACACAGTTGACTTGGCAGTGACTTTGGAAGTGTGCAGGTTAGATTTCTGCAGTGTTGTGTGCACTCAAGATAGCAGCAGTCATGAATGGGAGCCTGAACCTTGTTGCTGGCTGCCCCACAGAAAGTCACATCCCTGCCATACCTACACCAGCTGCTGCTTTTTGGCAAAGGTACAAATAGTAAACACAATCCGAAAGAGGTGCTAAAAGCAAAGAATCGATCGTTATTGCTGCCTCAGCTTGGGGAAAGGAATAAACAGACTGCAGTGTCAGGTTTCTACAACTGCTCTTTTTCTGTGGGGAATAAGCCACTCCTTGCCAGCTAAGCAGAGTTCAGAACCATGCCAGCAGATGTAGCTACCCTTAGCAGATGTGAAGAACAGTCATGGTGGGATCTGTCTGAACTAAATGACTGGTTGCAATAGAAGCAGTTAACCACTACTGTGGCTAATGCAGATCCTCCAGTATTTTGGTTTCTTAACAGGAAAACAACATGATTCAAACCTCCAGACAAATTACAGTTAGCCTGAAAGGGCTAGTCTGTCCTTGGAAAGCTGCATGGTATTGGAGCTGCTGCAGTGCCACACATTTCAGCTGTGGCATGAGCCATCCCCCAGTGCCCAAATGCTGTTTTATTCCTGGAGGTTGATTTATGCCCAGCATAAAGTGGACTTAAAAGAATTCAACCTTTATTTTAATCCTAATGTGACTATAAATATCCTCATTGCCAGTTCTCAGTGTATAATAATTTTTCCAGACAAGCTAGCTGCTTACTGCCAGGCCATCCTGTGGAGACAAACTTCAGGAGCTGTGCACACAGTGCTCAGAATGGCTCCTTTGTCTCTTGCTTGCTGCTTTGCTTTTTGCATAGAACTCCCCATCATGACATGTATCAGCTGTGACTACCAATACTGGTTTCAAAAGCCCTGATGCTGCAGAGAGGACAAATACAATTGTGCTGTCCTCATGAATTTGCTCAGGTTCAGGGCTAGCTGGCTTGGCAGGGAAAAACACCTGCTTGAGAAGTCAGTTCCCTTCTTCTTTGCTCCTTCTTCATATGTAGACATACCGCAGAACATACCCCAAAACCTATGACACATGCTCAGGGCATTCTTTAGAGCAATGGTCAGCAGCAAGTGTGTTAAAATTCTATGTGATCCAAGTCAGAAAAAAAAAAAAGAAAAAAGTCCTCTTTATGGCTGCTGTTAGACTTGCTGGCTGTGTTATGGCTATGTGCCACTCGACTATGCCAGTCTTTAAGCAGAGTGGTCTTGATTCTACAGAACAAAATCTTCTGGGTCACTCCCACTGTGGGAGCAAAGCTTTTTATATTTTTCCTTAAAAAATACAAAAATCTGGGCCAGGTCCACAAAACATTTTTTAATTCAAATCCCTGGTGCAAAGCAATCTAGAGTTTTCTCTACTCTTGATTCAAAGTTTAAGATTTTTTTCCCCCTTCTAGCTAGTCTCCTTATGGAGAGCCTTTTTCTTTTCTACCTTTACCAATATTGTCACATAGAAATTCTACAAGCATCCAAAGGGATAGGGCAGCATGAAACACACTTGCATGTACAGGAGCCTATTTTAAAAATGTATCTTTAAGACTGCTCAGTGCAAGTGTCCTGGTAAACTCCCATTTGTCATTTTGCAGAAACAACAGCACAGATGAGAAATTTATAATGGCCATGTCCAAGGGTCTGAAGACACAGTTAATCCATGTGTCATGCATCTCTGCCCTTGTACTGGTTGTCTGCTAACCCACAACTTCTCCACTCAGCAACCTCTTGCTAATACATCTTGCTCATGAACAAAAGGAGAGGGTTTTTGGTTGGGATTTGGGTTTGTTTGTGGTTTTTTTTGTTTGCTTTCTAATAATCTGAAATGGTACAAACACATGGTGTCTTTTGCCTTTTTTTTACTCTTGCTGTCAAGAAGGTGGTTACAGAGCCAGCTCTTCACATCTGAATTTGCTTTTGTGAACTAGCAACACCAGCATTTAGATCACCTGTGTTGTGGTGTGATAAGAAGGAGTCAAAAATCAGTCCCTCTCTCTTCATTTATACCTTAGCAATCACATTTATATGGAGCAGAGAGTTGGAATCGTAAGCGTACTTCAGTGTGGCAGGTTGATTTATAAGGTGGCATAAACACACAGGGCTGCTTTGAGGCTGAAGATTACTTTGGTTTGCTGCCCCACTTCCATTAGCATTATGTCACTCAAGAGTTATTTAGTCAGAACTCTCTTTCATACAGAGATGTGCAGTCAGAGCTCATTTTCCCAGTCCAGTGCCACCCGTCAGTGGCTGAAGGGATGGTGACCTGGGGTGATGGTGACTGCTGCACATGCTGCCTGCAGAGCATGGGCCCTCCCACACATAACCCCCTGAAAATCATCTTATTCTTTCAGGAAGGCCCACCTGAATTCATGGACGACCTAGATATACAGCAAGGAATGCCATCCTTTCAAAGACTACATTTTTTTCCTTCTATTTCAGTGTCCTGGCTGGTCCTGAGTGAAATTTTCCCTGGTGGGATCAGAGGACGGGCCATGGCTTTGACGTCTAGCATGAACTGGGGTATAAATCTCCTCATCTCCTTGACATTTTTGACTGTAACTGGTAAGATTTCTCTGTCCTTCCAAGTTTATCTTCTCTTAGTGAGAAAAATAAATATTTCCTATACAAACAACATTGCTAAAATTGCAGCTGCGATGCCCCAGGAGCCAAGATCTCCATTTAGGTGTTGGTGTAACCTCACCATTTCCACCATATCTTTCTACATTTGTGCTAGTAATTTCAGCCTCACAGTGCTAGCTATTAGATCACCTTGTACATGAACTCCAAGGGCTGTAAAACCCAGGTCTTCAAAATACCATTGCCTTAGTAGGCATAATATTTAGGATTTAGTCCTGCATCTTCCAAAGTCAATGGAAATTCTGCTCTAGATCAGACCACAGCTATTCTCAACAGACATTTAAAAACACACTCCCGTTTAATTAATTCCTTTTCAGGCTTCAAGAAAATTTTCTTTTGGAAAAAAGGGTCTTTATGTGAAAAAGTAGACTACAATATATAGTAATTTCTAGTGTGTTGATGATCAAAGAAAAAGGTTAAATGCTGATGCGGAAATCTATTGATTAGCAAGTATTTTTTCTAATTTTATATTTTACAAAGTTTTGAAAATTTTAGTTTTCATTCTGAAGAAAATATGTGATGAAAATCAAAATATATAAAGGAGCAGAAATTCCAGGTTTCCTTTAACTCTACATTACTCTATACTAGAGACAGACAATGAACTCATAAAAAGTCAAGGTGTTAGATGTTTTTTGAGATGGATTTGAAAATTATTATGATCTGTGAATAAACTGGGTTTCACATTTGCATTTTCTTTTCTAAAAAAAAAAGAGAGAGAAATAATAATTAAAAAAAAAACCACACAAAAAATATCCTGAGTACTTTCTTGATTAAAACTAGGAAAAATATGCCAGGCACAATTCAGTGTGTCCATACCAGCACTTTAGTTAGATCAACCCAGTTGCGCCCACTCACTGCACTTCTGTTTGCATCACAGAACTGCACTCCTGAACTCCTGAATTGCACAAGCTTTTGGACAAAACCAAACAACAAAATTCACAGTGAATGCACTGCAGCTGCCAACACTTGCTCAATCCTTGGACCAGATTAAAGTTATTCCTAAGGAAATGTCCCCAAAACCAGATAGCACAGACCTCAGGTGCTCATCTGTTTCACCTGAAGGTCCCCACTTGTTAGTGCACACCTTGTTGTTATCCTGGTAAAGCTGCAGTAACTCTATTGGCTTAACTGGGTCTAATCTGGATTTATGAAATTCTAAATATAAGAAAATATGCATTCCTAGTCTACAGAGGAAAGGCAGCATCATCAAATGAATACACATGGAAGTCACAGTGGCCAGCAGCACCTGCACTTAGGTATGTGATGCAGAAGATACCAGCTGCATAAGAAGCTTCAGCTGCAATTTTAACTAATGACACAACTGACAAATATTTCAGTGGTCCAGCTCTGTTTTAGCAGGCAAAATGGGGCTGCAGCAGCCTGTTGGGTTTGCATATGCTTTACCTTGTAGGGGCTGCAGAATGCATCCCTCAGCCTGAGGACCTATCTGCCCCTGGACTGTAGGCTCAGAAAACCGCTAGTTCTTGGATGGCCTCCTTAGGAGTTCACTGTTGGATCACTTTCTGGCACAGGACCCATGACTCGCAGTGGAAGTGCTGGGAACTGACAGGTGGGGAGGATTAGCTGGAGACAACTGTAACAGTTTAAAAAATGCTTGGATTTGATTCATGAAAGAAAGTGCACCAGAACCAAACACAGGAAAAAATTCAAGGCACTTGTGATCCCCACTGCCTTTGTACAAGCCAGTAACAATGGCTACTTACTGTTTTCATCCAGAGTGACCACAAGCAAAATAAATCAATAGAGTCATGCTAAGTGGGTCAATATGGGCTCATCAATTTTCTTTCATAAGGAGTATTAGAAAAACCAAAGCCACTCTTCTTTTTCAAATTATGTGAGCTAAGAATAACAGCCTAGCTTCCTTCTAATTTCTCCTGTGCATTAGGGGCTGTATACTGTACAATACAGCAACAGAAACAAAAATTGCAATATTTGAAAATTTAAAAAGACATGTTTTCTTCCTTTGTAGAGCTCATTGGCTTGGCCTGGGTGTGCTTCATTTACACAATAATGAGCCTAGCATCCCTGGCTTTTGTTATTGTGTTTATACCAGAGACAAAAGGATGCTCTTTGGAGCAAATATCCATGGAACTAGCTAAACAGTAAGTACCAAGCATGTGACCGCATCCTCCAGGTGCCAGAGGTACAAAGCCTTTCAATGCTGCATGCTAAAATAAAAAGGAAACTGTGTTGTTGGGTTTTCTGGAAAAATCAGGTTCTCCCAGGGCTTTAAGTTGCACATGTTGATCTCAGCGGCCAAGTAAATATATTGATGGTGCTGAAGGACTGGCCCTAAAGGGATGGTGGTTTCCAGCACCCTGTGAGAAACACCTGCAGGCAGGGCTGACTCACCAGCACTTTTGCTATCTGGCATTCCCGGAGAGGAAGGCAACCCTGAGCCTACATTTAAGGCTATGTCTCAGCTTGTGTGCAGAAAAAGGGAAGGAGAGTCGCCCTATCTCAAATACTGCAAGGCTTCATGTGAGTTTTGACAGCTCTTCTAGATGGGCATTTTTTATGTGCATTTACAGAGTCCTGTGGCTCTGTAGACTCTATGAGCTCATATTCAAGAAAGGTTCTTTCAGCACAAGTATTGTGTCCCCAGCTCATCACATAAAAAGGGTAGAAGAGTAAGGAGAGGGAGAGAGTGTTGGTGATTCAAATGTCTTGTGTCTGTGCCTTTAATAAGACTCATTCTGACTAGTTTTGTGTCTTTTGACTCTACCTGTCTGCTCTTATCCCTCAGAGGTAGAGTGGCCCTTGAACTAACACAAATTCAACAAAAGTAGCACATCAGATAACAGAACTAAATGGGCTGCTGATATGCATGCTGTTTGCTTATAATCTCCAAATGCAGGTGTCATTGACCATATATTAACTATCAATTTTTACTAGCAATTTGTTACCGCCTCCATTCTTTTCAGTTGTTTTTGACCATTAAAAATTATAGAAAATGCTCAGCAAGCCTCCTTTTTAAAATACAGTACTCTTCTGTTATGTTCAGAAAGCTGCTCTACAGAAGCTATTTGCTTTTTTGGACTGATCACAGAGGCTATCAGCATAATGATTAACAGGATAAAGAAGCGATGGGGAAAAAATTAGTGGACAAGATTTTTGCAAGGCTGATGGCTTGGGGTGGGACTGACTTAGACCTCACCACAGCTGGTGGCAAGCTTGTACAGGCAGGGAATCATCCCCCAGTCCATCCACACACCTGGGCCTGATGGGGCAATGCAGACACTCTTTCACTCTCTCCCCACTGACAGGCAGCCAGCAGGCTACTGCATCATGACAAGGCAAATGACAACCAGAGAAAGAGGCTTGAAGGCACAGGGAGAAATATTCAAACTGAAAATAAGAATGGGTCACAATAACCCCATGCAATACTACAGGCTTGGGGAACAGCAGCTGGAAAGTAGCCCAGTGGAAGAGGATCTGGGGTTGCTGGTAGACAGCCAGCTGAACATGAACCAGCAGTGTGTTCAGGTGGTCAAGAAGGCCAAGGGCATCCTGGTTTTTGTCACAAAGAATGTGGACAGCAGGACCAGGGAACTGATTGTCCCCCTATACTTGGAATTGGCGAGACTGCGACTTGAATCCCGCATCCAGTTCTGGACCCCTCATGACAAGAAAGACTCTGAGGTGCTGAGGCAATGGAGCTGGTGAAGGGCCTGGAGAGCAATTCCTGTGAGGAGCAGCTGAGGGAGCTGGGGTTGTTCAGTCTGGAGAAAAGGAGGCTCAGGGGAGACCTTACTGCTCTCTACAACTGAAAGGACCTTCTAGCCAGGTGGGGGCAGTTTTTTTCCCCTGAGAACCAAGCAACAGGACAAGAAGAAACAGGCTCAAGTTGCACCAACAGAGGGTTAGATTGGTTGTTAGAATGAATTTATTTACTGAAAGTGTCATAAGGCATTGGAACAGGCTGCTCTGGGAAGTGGTGGAATCGCCATTTCTGGAAGCATTCAAGAATTGCCTGTATCTGGTACCTGGGGACATGGTTTCACGGTGAAGATGGTGGTGGCTAGGTTAATAGTTGGGCTTGACGTTAGAGGTCTTTTTTGACATAAACTATCCTAAAAAACATTCTATATCATTTTAATTGACACGTGAACAGCTCTGCATCCTCCTGTATTTGAATTTTTCAGATTACAAGAGAAATCTTTTTCTAAAGGGCACGCCGCAACTCGGCAGGGCTTGAAGGAGGTTCAGCTAATTAGTTTAGCATTGATCACTGTGCTGCCGGAGGCCACGGGCTCTCCCTCACAGCGGTCAGAGCTTCACGGGCCGAGGAACTGGCGTTTCTGGTCCAGCTTGCGCTGCGCCCCCGGACCCTCTCCTCCTCTTAAAGAAAGGCGTGAATCCACGCGGGAGCCGAGAAGCCGAACCGGCGGGAGGGGGAGCCGGGGCTGAGGAGTTGCCGGTGGTGAGGGGCAGTCGGTCGTGAAGGGGTGCCGGCACTGAGCGGGTCCTGAGGGGGCGCCTGAGGGGGTGCCGGTGCTGAGAGGGTGCCGGCGGTGAGGGGATGCCGGTGCTGAGGGGGTGCGGGTGGTGAGAGGCTGCGGGCTCTGAGGGAGAGCCGGCGCTGACGGGGCGCCCCTGGCGGAGCGTGCGGCGGGGCCGCCCCCACGCGGGCAGCCGCGGAAGCGCCGCCGGCGCCCCCGGGCCCACAGGGAGGTGGTGCCGCAGGGAGGGCGCTCCGCGGCTGCGTGCGGTGCAAACCTGTGTGGCTTTTTGTGCTTCTGCAGGAAATACGTGAGGACGCCCTTGTGTGGGGTGAACCAGCGCAGAGAGAAACTGGTTCCGGTGGAACTTGCCAAGAGAGAAAATGAGCAGCTCTACTAGACCCGGGGCAAACAAAGCAGCCTTCACCAGAAGACTGATTAAAAAAAGAAAAGTGTTCAGTGATGCTCACGCTCTGATGGTACACATGGTATCATTATAATACACAAAAGATATTCTCTCTTTCCTTTCTTGTTAGAGCTTCTCTCAGTGGCAGTTTACAGCCACCAGTAAAGATTGCTATAGTTTATAGCTGCTTGAAAATCTAGGCTCTACCGGTTTCAATCCAGCATCCTCCAGATCCCTGGAGGTTAATCACCTCTTACATACAGAAGGTGAATTAGAATATCACACACAATTCTAGTTATCCATATTCAGTCTTGAAGAAGTCCAAAGAAGAACTGGGGTGCCAAGGAGAAGGTAGAGTCTCACAGGAGGACCCCACCAAAGACAGGTCTGTTTAGGCTAGCGAAAATGGGGCTGATAAAGGGTGAACAACTCTGTTGGTAAGTTAGGGAAGGCAGTGGTATGCAGCAAAAATGGACAACCATGGAGTGCAAAGGATGACATTAGTTCACAACAACTGGATATGAACTTTTTATAAATTCAGATTCAGCTTAACAAGACTTGGAAAAGGATCATGTTCATCTAAACCTTATTATTTATAACACAAAGCATGCTCAACTTGTAAGAAGAACTTTACATACAGTTTCTCAGGAGGGTCAGGATTCAATAACCTAGGAAATACTCCTCAGAAAACAGTCAAATAGCTTAATGCAGGACATTAAATGCATTGCTTTCCACAACTACCTGAAAGGAGGTGATGTAGCAAGGTGTGGGTCAGCCTCTTCTCCCAGGCAACTAGCAACAGGCCAAGAGGAAATGGCCTCAGGTTGTGCCAGGGGAGGTTCATGCTGGACATCAGGAATAATTTTTTCACTGAAAGGGTTAAGCATTGAAACAGGCTGCCCAGGGAGGTGGTGGAGTCACAATCTCTGGAAGTGTTCAAGAAACAACTGGACATGGCACTTAGTGTTATGGTTTAGTTGACATGGTGGTGTTTGGTCAAAGGTCAGACTCAATGGTCTTGGACATCATTCCAACCTTAACGACTCTATTATTTGCATAATCAATTGTTCTAAACTGAAGATGGCCTTAAAGAAAATGAGATTGGATTTCTTTGTCCTCCCAGTTCCATAAGAGTTGGAAATTGAAGACAGAGTGTTGATTCCAAAATAATTTTATTTCTTAACACACAGCACACTAGACTTCGACTTTTGGACTCAGAAAGTGAGAATTGTGAGGTACATGTCAGCACAAAGGGAGTTCAGGAACTGTAATCACTGCAGATCATAAATTATGTCAAATTCTTGGTTATTGCTTAGCATGTGTATCCTGAAGTATTCAACAAGCCTCTACAAAGGCTCTCATAAAAAAAAATCAGTCTCTTTTTAACAGGTTAATAGATGTTGTTAGAGTGATCAGCAGGTAAATAAATGGTACTTTGTTTAAAGAAAAAAACAAAGCATGCTTTAAAAGCCACAAAGCAGCATTTTTCCCAGAATTTAATGGAGCAATCAAGACTGTCACTGTCAGCTGGAGTGCAGATACGCCTTACTGACATAAGGTTTTACTTCTGAGTAGAGATCAGTTCTGATCAGGTTCTCACATGGTTGCACTTCTAGATACTGACATCACAAATTTATAGGAGCATGTCTAGTCAGACAGTTCAAAACCTGAAAACAAACTGTTGAAGCCAAGGCCATGATTTTCCAGAAGTCACTGAAAAATTGGGTACCTCAGGATGGGAACCTATTGGCCAAATCTGTATCACAACTTGCCTGCATCATAAGCTTTAAGTGAACCAATACTGAAACCCCGTTGGACTTTTGGTACAAAAGTCAGGTAAGTGTCCTGGGGACCTGGGGTGCATTAGGCAAAGCATTACTGGCCAGTTGAGGGGAGGGATTGTTGTGCTCTGTTCTGCACTGGTGTGGCCTCATCTTGAGTCCTGTGTGCAGTTTTGGGTACCACAATATAAGGAAGATATTAAGCTATTAGAAAGCATTTGAAGGAGTGCAATGAAGATGGTGAAGGGCCTTGAGGGGAAGCCACATGAGGAGTGGATGAGGTCACTTGGTCTGTTCAGCCTGAAGGAGATTGAGGGGAGACCTCATTGCAGTCTACAACTTCTTCGTGAGGGGAAGAAGAGGGGCAGACACTGATCTCTTTGTGGTGACCAGTGACTGGACCTGAGAAACTGGCCTGAAGTTGTGTCGGGGGAGGTTTGGGTTGGATATTAGGGAAAGGTTCTTTACCTAGAGGGTGGCTGGGTGCTGGAACAGGCTCCCCAGGAAAGTGGTCACAGCACCAAGCCTGACAGAGTTCAAGAAGTGTCTGGATGATACTCTCAGGCACATGGTGTGACTCTTGGGGATGTTCCTGTGCAGGGCTAAGAGTTGGACTTGATGATCCCTGTGGGTCCCTTCCAATTCAGCATATTCTGTGATCCTGTGAAGTAGTTCTCACAACGCAGGATTAACTGTGCAGATCCCATATGATATTAAACTAGTGAAACTGAATTGCTAGGCCACATCTGCTGCAATAAATCCCCAACTTACAAGTTTTGGGTTCATTGCAACCTCTTCCAAAATTTTCCCATGCACACCTATTTAGTGCAGAAACAAATAAAAATGCCATATTCCTGAAGAAGGTATAGTTCCAACTCTGGTTTTACTGCGGAGACCCTGATAGCTTCAGATAGCTCCTAGAGGTGATGCTGCTGTAGTTAAGGAGATTTGAAAATCACTATAGCTACAGTCTTTATTGTAGTTCTATTGACTTAGCCTTATATAGCCCTATAAATGTAGCCCTAATTATACTGGTCTTTTATAACAAAGCCTGAATATCTGATGACACAAATGCTCACAATCCAATCAACTATGAAAATACACGGGAACAAAGGGACACATCTTACAAATCCCATCCCCAGATCTCTGAAGCACTCCACAAAAAACTGCCCTAGATAAAAAAAATTATTCCGTATCTCTATTAATGGACTGGATTACAGAATAGAACATGTTTATTAAATATGCAGACAACACTGAACTTGGGGAGACTGGTTTGGAATTCAGAACTTCAGAAATCTGGAAAAAGCTGGATGCAATTCTGAAAACCTAAGTGCAAATTTCTCTGGTAACACTAGCTGCAAGTCAGAGAATGACAAAGTGGCACTAGAAACCAGGAAAAGATCTAGCGGCTGTGACAACCCACAAGCTAGCAATGAGTCAGTTAGCCATCCCCTGCAAAAAGGAGCCATGAGGATCTATAAATAGAACCAACCATTTTCTCTGAAGAATGTGAAATAAACTTTTTATGGTGCTGCCAGTGCCAGAGCTGAGCACTGTGTGAAGTTTTGCATGGGATCCACATGGAGGGACCAGGTACAGATGAACAGTACCCTAAAAAACATGGTCATTGAGGTAGAGCTGGTGATTGACAGGTAAGTTTCATCCAAAGCACCGCTCCTCATACTGGAGGTGAGTCATCACGCTGGGCCATGCTGTCTGGCCCATATTGTGGCTGCAGGGGTTGGTAGTGAAAGCCTGGGTGAAGGCAGCACCAACACAGCACAGGAAACAAGTGCTAACTTGTGAAGATGGAAAAGGATGGGGACCTACCTATTTAAAGCAGTAGAAAATTGAGTGATATCCCCAAGTAGAAGCATACACTACCAGATACCCTTCATCATCAGAGGTTTTAAAACGTACTTTTCACAGTTTGAAGCTAGGACAGGTGAGCACACTTTCCAAGGAATCCTTTTACTTGCTATTAATTCTCTTCTTCAATACTATCCTGCAAGTTTGGTAGTGTGCCTTTCAGCTCTGTCATGGATTGTTACAAAGGCCTCAAACTGCTAGCATAGATCTAGGCAGCACATAAAAAGAAACAGTTCCCATTTTAATACATTGCAACTCATTATTAGCTTTCATTTTTGTTCTAAGAGACAGATTTCATAGAACATGACAGTGCTAACAAAGCAAAATGTTCCTCTTTCTCCATCAATAAATTTAGGAGACACATGCTCATAAAAGCTCCAGATATTTACCAGTAGCACTCAAGGGCTCTGTAATATGATTTACAATGGCCAAATCCTTATTCATCAGTTTAGGACTACACTTTTTTCCTGTAAACCCATGACAATTTTGCTCACTGTTCAAATACCTTCTGCTTTTTGTTTTTTAGACTGTAGTAATAATAACTAGTGTTCCCTAATCGTGGCTTGTCCATTGCTCTCTGTGCACAAAATCCTTATTAGCGTCAGAAGTGCCAAGGTTACTTGGTACGAACAGGAAAACTTATATAGAGCTTTTTCCTGCTTGCTATCATAAATTTTGTGACTGTTGAACTCAACTTCCTAACTTCATGATTCAAGTCCTCTTGGACAAGCTCAAGAAGTGGGCCCATGGAAAGCTCAAGAGGTTTAACAAGCCCAAGTGCAAGGTGCTGCACCTGGGCTGGGGCAACCCCTGGTGTCAATACAGGCTGAGTGATGAAGAGATCAAGAGCAGCCGTGGCAAGAGACTCCGGGGTGCTGACGGATGAGAGTCTGGACATGAGCTTGCAATGTGCGCTTGCAGCTCAGAAAGCCAGTTGTGTCCTGGGCTGCATGGTCAGCAGAGTGGTCAGCAGGGTGAGGAAGTGGATTCTGCCCCTCTATTCTGCTCTGGTGAGACCCAACCTGGAGTGCTGCATCCAGCTCTGGGGTCTTCAGCACAAGAAGGACATTGACCTGTTGGAGCAAATCCAGAGGGCCACCGAGTTGATTAGAGGGATGGAGCATCTCTCCCATGAGGAAAGGCTGAGAGAACTGGGGCTGTTCAGCCTAGAAAAGAGAAAACCTAATTGTGACCTTCCAGTACCTGAAAGGAGCCTACAAGAAAGATGGAGAGGGACTTTTTACAAGAGAATAGAGTGACAGGACAAGGAAGAGCAGCTTTAAACTAAAAGCGAGTAGTTTAGATGAGGTATAAGGAAGAAATTCTTTTCTGTGAGGTGGTGAAGCACTGGAATGGATTGCCCAGAGAAGTTGTGGATGCCCCATCCCTGGAAGTGTTCAAGGCCAGGCAAGGTGGTGCTCTGATCAACCTCATCTAATGAAATGTGCCTTGCCCCTGGCAGGGGGATTGAAACCAGATAGTCTTTAAGGTCCATTCCAACCCAAACAATTCAATGATTCTATGATACCTACATGGAATTTACAGACTTTTATGCACATAGCACTCTGGGCTTGTGGCAAAAGGTAGTTCCTTTATTTTTGTTCTAAGTGGTTTGGTGAAGCATACTACTCCTTCCTTTTCATAATTTCTGCACAAAGTCACTATGGACAGCCCCAACTTCTACACCACCTCCTCAGGCAGATTAAATACATCATGCCAGGCATTTGCTTCCTCAGGATGTTCTTGAACCTTTCTTTCACAGCTGTGATTTCTTGTACAGGAACAGCTCAGTTTATTATTTTTAGCATCCACTAAGACTGTACATTACCTGCAGTGTACAGGAGTAGTGTTATGTTTCTCTTCAGTGAGATAGGGAAAAAAGACATCCATACATTTATACATATTTATTGTATCTTTTTAAAAGTAGCATTTGCAGATACTTTTAAGCATTCACCTCTCTTCTGCTTCAAATGTGCACTTACTGAGAGAAACATCTACTGGCTTCCAAGTCCAAGATTAATACCAATAATAATACATGCCAGAATCAAGCTTCATTGCTTGTTGGCAGCTCCTGTCATCAAAATACTATACAGTAAGAACAGTGTAAAAAAGGTCTCTGTTAATCATTCAGCAATAGGCTGGGGCTGGATTGGTGTGATCATATCATCTTCTCCAGCTGAAGCACAACACTTTTCCTGAAAACCAAAGCTCATATCTTAACTTTTTTCTCTTGCATCATGTAAGGTGGACAAGGCAGTTGTTTTTTTCTACAGTAGCTTACGTTGATAAGGTAATTAACTATTTGAGACTGTCCAAAGGAGGGCCATGAGGATGGTGAAGGGTCTGGATGGGAAGCCTTATGAGGAGCAGCTGAGGTCACTTGGTTTGTTCAGCCTGGAGGAGACTGAGGGGGACACCTCATTGCAGTCTTCAACATCCTCACAAAGGGGAAGTGGAGGGACAAGTACCAATCTCTTCATTCTTGTGACCCATGCCAGGACTCGAAGAAATGGCATGAAGCTGAGTCAGGGGAGGTTTAGGTTGGTTATCAGGAAAACGTTTTTTTTATCCAGAGGGTGGCTGAGCACTGGAACAGGTTTCCCCAGGAAGTGGTCACAGCACCAAACCTGTCAGAGTTCAAGATGCGTTTGGGCAATGCTCTCAGGCACATGGTGTGATTCTTGGAGTGTCCTGTGCAGGGCCAGGAGTTGGGACCCAGTGATCCCTATAGGTCCCTTCCAACTCAGCATATTCTATGATTTATCTATAGGAAAACACTTGCTGAAGGCTTTTATGTTTAGAAATGTCTTCTCTTCATGTAACAAGAACATACTTGAAGTCTGGCATGTAGTTAAGAGAACTGTGAACAAACCAAATTTCATCCTCAGATAAACATATGTAGCTACTATAGATTTCAATCTAACCCACACACAAAGTTTTACACATACTACAAACAGAAACAGAAGGTATCAGCAAAAGACTATTCTTACATTGCTTAAAATTAATTTGCAACTATACAATTTTAACTGTAATAGAAAAAAGGGAAGGAATATAACAGAACAGGTATGAAGAGAAGTATTTTTCAAACCTTTATTTGTGCACATTCATCAGGTGAAAAAGATAACTTTTACAGCTTCTTTGGTGCCCAATATTCAGCATACAAAAATGTAAAAGACTATTCACAAACAAATCACAAGCTCAAGCTAAAAAAAAAAGTCTTAAAGGTAGTGCACATCGTGACAGATTTACTTATGAACACACAGAAATTACTGCAAAAATAAATAGAATGTCTTTTTAAAAGCAGCAATTTCATATCTTGTAAACTTCTGTTTTTACAATACAGCACTGTTAAGAGTAAAATCCAAAAGAACTGGAGTCTATACTGTAGCCATGAGCAAGTAAAAGAGTCTGTACTCCTCTGCTATGGTTGGTCCAGTTTTCCTTTTTGCTTTTAGTCCAATGTGCAGCAGTCTTTAAAGGTGCTTGGTTAGGGAAACTAACCATCAAGTGGTGAGTTATAAAATTTATTTCCTGCTTTCAAACACGAATGGGTAAATCTGTTCCACAGCACTGGCAACAGCCTTTACGTTTGGCCCTGAGATATAGTTAAGAAAAAAAAAAAGCAGTAGAAAGAGAAAAATCAGGGAATCAGAAATGAAAACAACAACAGTATCTTTAAAATAACCTTAATATTTTAGCTATCACAACTTTATACTGTAGGTAACAATAATTTCTTCCCCATTTCTTCTAACGTAAAAAAGTGTTTCTCTGATCACTTTTACTTACAAGAAAAGACTTTCATGTGAAATCTGCAAGATGTTCTACAATGGTCAATGGCTAGACTACAAGTCAATAATACTGTCATTTAATTTCATAATAACTTGGGTGCTTTTTGGTTTAGTGGCTTAAACAGACTAGAGAAAAGGCAAAGGCTGAGTGCCAGAGGTAAAAGCGATATTTTTACTTTTGTCAATCTTCTAGGAATTTATATTTTTCAAAGCCTAGCCACTTTTAGCTTATTGTAAACACCTACCAACAAAAACTACCACTAAGCAATACTGGATTTAACCCAAGTATGTTTCAAGCAGTATTATTTTATGTTTGAAAATTACAGACTATTACTTTCTGTCCTCAGTTTTGCAAATAGCTTCATCATTGATCTCAGTACAAAACCTGCAAGCCAGGAAACGGCTTTTATTGTCTCAGGATGAAGTTTATGAAGGTTATCAAACATGATCTATGAGTGGTGAAAGAAAAGGAAGAATGAACTAGAGATGCTTTTTAATGCTATTAGACCATTTTACACAATGAAAAATTAAGATTAAAAGTAAGTGAACAGTAACATGGCAGAAAATATTAATTCTGGATAGAAGCTTAGTAATGCAGATGAAGGAGAACAGCAATTTTTCACATGCTTTAATGACTGTGAACTCAGGGTTATTTTTAACACCTCTTTAGACTTCAAAAGTTTCTTCCAAGTATAGAGAACTATTAAAAATGGCTCCCAAAAATAGTAACTTCAGTACAAATTACTTAAGTAATTATTGTTTTCCATGCTTAGAAAGAAAATGGACTGGAATAGGATTCTTCCTGTATTTTCAAACTGTTCAAGTTAAGCACTAAGCTAAATCAAGCCTGGTGAAAGATACCTTTCTTCTGACCAGATACTGCACCCTCCTTAAATTTTGCTGCAATTAAAGAAATTGAAGTTGCAGAGAAAGCCTTCCAACAGTGAGAGTATGAGTAGGCCAACAGTTCTAGTAAAAAAATGCTACTTTGTAATGTTGAAGAGATGTAAAAGCTGGATCATCATTGTGGGGAATTAAGAGAAGAAAAAACAAAACAGACCTCCAAAACAACCAAACAACCTCCTCACTGCTCATTTTGGTGTAAAAAAAAAATTTCTTTCACATCATGAAAGAAGTCTTCTTTCACATGCCGGTGACTTTTATCATCTTTCTCAATGTAACTAAATCTTTTTATACTTGGACCATTAGAAGAACTTGCCTTCCTGAGTTTTTTGTAATTTTTCTAATTATGTATCTCAAAATTCTTTGAGTCAGTGGTATGACAAGTATTAATACTACAGAAACATGAATCTTCAAAAGGAACTTCATCTGAATGCACTTGAGGAGTACAGTAAGGCTGAAAAGTAATTTCAAACATTTTATAATAAGAAGAGTAAGACTGGGCATCTTTTTCTCCTAGAAGAAAGGCCTAGGCAAAACAGAAGCCTTCAAAACCAAGAGGTCTGAGATATTTCAAACTCACTATAACAAATAAACCACAAAGATGCATAACTTTGAAGTTTACCATATTTGAAAAGACAATTCTGAAAATATGAAAGTGATTTTGTCCTATATATGAAGTAATAAGGATCTTATAGAGAAGCTGAATCTCATTAAGAGGCTGACAAGACATGCTGAGAGCTTTTCCTTATTGCAGTTTTATACTAAGTATTATACTAAGACTTATCTATTTTAAATTTAGTTCCTAGTTTTGACTAGACCAGTTGCTCTTTTCAGAATGTATACTGCAATCTTGAAATACTTTTCAGGCCGTTTATTTTCAGATTACTAAATGTGATGACATTTGTCTTCTTTTAAGAACAGTTCTAGCAATATCTTGTGAGAAATATTCCCCTTAAACCTAGGTATTTGTTAAGGAATTAAGATGTGAAAATAAAAAAAATCCTTACCCAACTTCTGAAACAGTAGCTGACCTCTAACAACTGCAAGACATAATTCCCACTAAAGTGAGACAAAATGATTTTTTTTGGTTCTGCATTATTTTAATATGTAATCTCTGAAAAACCTAACTTCTTGTATCTGGAAAGTCCACATGCAAACACAAAAGAGAATGAAAAATGAAAATTAGAAAGAGAGAGATAAAACATGGCATGGCACATCCAAGACCCACGACAATCACGTCTCTGATTACAAGGGAAAAACCACTCATGTCTGTGATTCAGTGCTGGTTCCCTCAGCTGAGCTTTAACAGAAGACAGCACAAGTCTTTTATTTATGAGAAGATGTTATGCTATAAGTTTCCACAAATGTGCAGTTTGAGAACATGTATTTATGAAAGGGATGTTAATTCTACATGCAGTGTAATTTACAGCTTACAAAGATCAAAGAAAGAAAATTCAAATATTTAAATACATAATAAATACCTGCATTCTCAAATCCTATCTCACTTTTGTTTTTAAAAGAATCTCAGACTAAGTACACTCAATCCAAGTAATTTTTTGAGCCTACCCATAACAACACTTTCTCTACAGCTCTTCTGGCATTTTCACTCAGCAACTAAGTCCTGGTCCTAACACTGGGAAGCAAAATCCTTTCACCATTATCTTTTGACTGTTTTAAATATCTTACTTCCCTAAGCCTGCTGGCCCTAAAGTTGAATATTCCCAATAAGTTAAATATTTATTTTTTGACATCAAAATACCTGTAACTGTGATGCTGCCTGTGGAAAAAATCTGTAAGGTAGCTCTGAGAGATTTTATTCTGTAACACACGGCTGGATGAAGTTCTGGTTCATAACTAGAAAACAAAATAAAAGGTAAAAAAAGAGAGATCTAGAACTGAAAAAATAAAAGCTTAAGAAGTATACCAAGACTACAATTATTTAAAATCCTACCATACCTCGCATGAGGTCTGTTATTCTTCGTAAATTCTGGCAATCTGATCTCAAAGGGCATGTTGCACACTGCTAAAACATTCACAACTTTAAAATCTGTGAAAATTACCTTTTCAAAAGAGAGGAAAAAAGAAGACATTAGAAATTCTGTTTACAGTGAGGCAGATGTGAAAATTGTTTTGCTTTAAATGACCAGTGGCCAGTACAGCAAACTGATTTTCTACTCTATAACTTTCTGAAATCCAGCTCAAACCACTTGCTTTCAGTTATTCTTTACCACAGACATTTTAGATGACAATAAATAGCCAACAGACAACTCCCCCCCTCCCCCCCACCCCAAAAAATAAAACATACTGCTCAGGAGTCAGTGTTGCCAATATCACTAGGGAAACTTTTGTTCATTTCTGAGATTGCCTAAACTTAAAATGACTGTTCTTCAATCTAAACTTTTTAGAAAGACATTACCAGTAGAAGCAACTTAGCCTTATAAAAGGCCAACTATCAATTTAACCTTCAAAATAAAAACTGCTGACTTTATTACAAAACTTGGTGGTCCACCCTGGAAGCTCTGTTCACCTCACTGATGTACTGTTCCATTCCAACTTGAAGAATTTGTGACAGTGTCAAACTTGTGCTGGGGTTTGATGCAGTATTACTAAGATAGCCTGTCACCACTGCCTTTATGTACTACATTCAAAAGGAGTCTCTCCCTGAAAATGGCAGCTACTTGTGTCTATTTAATTGTCTGCCCCTAAAATGGATCTGTGAGTGAAGAGCACAACAGAAAATCAGGACGTTTTAGAGCACTAAACTGTGTCACTTTAAGTCATTCATGTGGCTGCCTTTCAACCCTTGCTATGCAATGCAAGCGGTGGTTTTGGCTTGTAATATTAACCCAAATCCAGAAAAAGAGGGGTTTCCTGTCCTATTTTATTTGGCTTATTTCCTGCTGTGCAGCTTGATAGCACAGAAGCACCTTTTCTCCTCTCATTTTAATTAAAGAGGCTCAAACTTGCCCTTATGAAGATGGAAATGTATCTGCTATTCCATCAGAAATGAGTTAAAATTACGTACAAATGACAGCAAAGTTTATATTCTTCAGCACTTTTTCCAAATAATCTTTCAAGATATTGTAAATAGCCAAGAAACATCTGTGGGTGGTTCATTTGTTCAACAAATTTTGTTGTTCACTACCCAGTGAAGAAGCACAACTCTGAGCTGCCAAACAAAACTCAAATCCACAAACCAAAACAGCTTTTCTTCACCCAGCATCTGGAAAACGTATGCTGACACAAAAGGGACATCTGAGTGAAAACACGCTCAACTGCTAAATTCTTACACTCCCTCATTTTTGTTTCTTTCTAAAAAATTAACTACCAGCATTGCTTGAGTCATACAAATCTTTTTTCATTAGAATTACCTGAAAACCTAATTTCTGTAGACTACGAGCTAATCGTCTGGCACCAAATTTAGCTTCTTCTTCACTATAAAGAAGAAAGAAAAGAATCTACCATTAACAGAAACAGAGTATATATTTGTGCGCACACATACCACAACACCAACGCAAGACGATAAAATGAACTGATACGTTATGTAGCATATCAGTCATGATCACATGGACAGCCTTCACTTTATCCTACTGTAGGTACTACACTTTACCTACTCATTCAAACAGAATCCTTTATGTCTGAAGGATATCTTGGCACTTGGCTCCAGCTGAAGTGAGAGACACATTTTGATCATACATGATTCTAAATACTCTTAAGAGTCAAGTAAGAACATGGTAGTCTGGAGTTAATATCCTGAATAATCATTTTCCATTTTGAAACAGTGGTCATTTACAGAAAACATGCAAATTTATTATTGCACCTTATCCTTGCTTCGCATATCTTAAAGGAATTTAGCTGTTAAGAGTTTAGTGAGTCTCCCATGGAGTTGAACTGGGGGGTCTATTTTTGCTTCTTTCCAGTTCCTCAACACTGTGTAACTTGATTAAATTCAGAGAATAAGAGATATCCCTCAAGGAAGGTTGTCCCTTCCCAAGTCTCAAGTTCTGCCTAAACACACAAAATTCTTAAAGACTTCTCAAACCTCTCTAGGATTTTCTTCATAAAGCAGTTTTCCCTGCTGCTCTCCCCAAGAAGGCTGAACTGATGTTGTTTAAGACTTGAGCACAGTCGAGACACACACCTGACATAGACAACTTCCCCCAAATATGTAGCTTAGCAAGGATCTACATGTGATCCAGTGTGGGCAAATGTAAACAGTGGCAAATACCACCTCTTCTTCATTTACAATGTTGTATTTTAAAATACACAAGAATTTACAGCTGGAGAAAGAATCTTCATGAACTCACCTTGTGGCTCCTGTGCAAATAACTTTTCCTGAGGACCAAATTGTGGCCGTAATCCTAGGTTTCCTAAGCTTCATTAAAACCTTCTAAAGAAAAGCAGAAAAATTGGAAATTAGCAGTAGTTCAATTTCATACTGGAAAAAAAATTCCCTGTTATAAAAATCAGCTGTTACACTAAAACTTCCTTTATTTTTAATAGGCTTCATCTCTTTGAGTAATTAAAAAAAGCCCCAGCTCCTAGGAAGTGCAAAATAAGCATGAAATACCTCAGCTGAATGTTTCAGTGTTCATAAAATAGATTAAATTAAGGTATTTTTCACTGAAAGTCTCATACATCATGCTGATGCTCTTCCTATTACAGTGAATTGACATTCTCACTTCTTACCTATATTTTCTTGACATAGTTGTCAAATCTTGGGTTGTCAAATCTTGGGTGGTAAAATGGAACCTGAAGTGTAAGAGGTCCGTTCACATACCTTATGTCTAATGTTTATCTCACCAGTTGCAGTGTCCTGTGACAGCATTTACTCACTTCCCTTACTGTACATTTAGTGTATGACTGACTAAAGACCTATCAAAACTCTGCACTTCTCTATTCACCATACACAGGCATCAGGCAGAAGAATGTTTAGCTTAAGGAACATCTCTAAAACTAGATAACTGAAGTATGCTGAATCTCTTACCCCAACATCACGCTTGTATATCACATTTGCCCCCTCTAATGCGATCTTCCTCAAGTTTAAATGACATCTTGTTCTAAAAACACACACTACATTTGTGATTAAAATGTCCAGTGCAACATCACTGTCCGCATCCATTGGGGTGATTTACAACTCAGTTTTCCCACCAGCTCACCACGAAGATCACATCCTGAGAAGCAGAAATCATAGAATTAAACACACCAGTAGAAAATTGCCTATTAATGCCATTGTATACATTAACCCCTTAAAACAGACAAGAAGCAGAAATGACTACACTCTGACTCATTTAACTGTGTGTGGGGAGGGGGAGTGTCTGCATCCTGTATGCTAGAAAACAGGAGGTGACTTGTTCAAAGCCATGCTGCCAGACTTAACAGAAACTGTTTACACATATATATTAAAAAAGGAATATTTAAACTTGCCAGTTAAATATGTTACAATTCTTACTAACTACATCAGGATACTGTAAAGATTACTGAAACATCTTCCATAGCACCAGTGGATAATCTTGCCTCGGCTCATTTGAGGATGTCATTAGACACCTCTAGAAAATGCTCTTCTCTGACTGCTAAAGTTGATAATTCTGAACAGCTTGACATTTGTGTTGGAATGGATAAGCCTGTGAGTAACTTTGAACTAACACAGGTTACACAAATTGCAGTCTGTAGACAGCCTGCTACCACAGCCTTCCCATCTTAATCCAGCATTCTTGGTCTATCTCTCCCAGGAATAATAGCATAATGCAAACAACACAAGATGTCCTAGTGACAGCAACAGCTTGGAGTGAGCCAGTGTCCTCTCACTCCCTTCTGCACTGCCCACAGGAACCGCACAGAATGAACACACTGTACAGGCAGAGTAGAATCTAGTGTTTCCTGAGGAAAAGCACAAGTAACTGAAGGTACAGGATGGACACCCAGTGCATGCACAGCAAACCTAAGGCAGCCAGGAAGCATCCAAGCTGTCTGTGCACATCGAAGGTGACGCTCCTCATACACACCTCAACCAGGGAAAGAGAATCATAAGACCAGAAGTTGGGCAACCACTCACCCCAGCCCAAAGATGCCCAACATCTCTTCTGTAAGCACACCAAAGCCAAGACAGTGGACACCTCAAATAAATCTCAAGTGAAGAACATGGGGAAAGAAGACCGGAATAGTACAAGAACACTTGCATGCAGTAAGAAGGACTTATATAAAAATCTTAGCAGTATTTAATCCAAAACTAACAAAAAGGGAAGGAAAGAACAAAATCAAAGAAAAATTGTCACATGTATGAAATGCTCTACATGGTCATTGCCATGGAAGAAGCAGAAGACTATGCATCAAGAACAATAATACACGTAATAGATTGTAATGCATTTATATAACTTTAAATTTTTTTGGCTTTACATTCTGTATCAGAAATCTTCAGGATACAAAATTAATGTTATTATCAGTATTTTCATCTGACTATGATTTCCTAAACATCACACCATAGTCTATAATTGAGAACTCACTCAAGGTACATCTTTGACTACCACTTGCTGATAGTACTTAAGTAACAAACTACAAGGCAGATGTGCACAATGTACTGGGTCAACTGCTGTGACAGCTGCTGCTTCTACTTTGCAGCTTGGTCCCTGCTGAAAGAATTATTCTGTAACTGTTATCTTGTTCAATAATAAAAGAAAAAGCAAGATGTGTGATAATAGAGAGGAGATGAAGAAACAGCAAGAGAAGAAGCAAAGGCTCTGTGTGGAGGTGAAGGAAATGCAGGCAAAGAAGAGAACAGTGACTAATTAGTATTCCCACATCCTTTTTAAAATTTTTTTTTAATTGAACTAAAAATTACATGAATCTTCAGAATTAGAAATTACTTATTCCATCTGGTTTTGATGGACTACTACAGATTGGGTAAGTAATTTATGGCATCAGATCCAAACACAGCGTATGTGCAGATTTTGAATGGCAGGCAGGGCCAGCACGAAGCTGGAACCCATGGCATCTTCAGAGAGGCATTTGTTTTCTACCCTGGCTCCAGCTCCTGGCTCTCACAGAGCTACTGGAACCCAGGAAAGATTGTCAACAACATACCTCCAATCAGAAGCGCCCAAATTATCAGCAAGTGTCTACTGGCACGCTCAGTCTCTACGTTCTTAAAGAATCCCACCGTCATGCAGAACACCCTCCATGGGTTGCTAACATCTAAGCAAAGCACAGTACTGTATGATAATGTCCCTGTAAAAATCTCCATGGCTTATTTTAAAAAGATCCTGGAGAAAAGTCACCTACTCATTCAGAACAAAAGAAAAAGTGGTTGAAAAGAGAGGACAATTACAATTGAAAAGGAAAAGTTCTATTATTAAGGGAGTTCTAGAGGAGAAAAGGTGGCTGCAGAGCTGTCAGTAAGGGTGTTTTCAGCAATTACAATCTATCTTGGTTAGAGGTACAATCTCCTTGCATAGATTTGAATGGGAGAAAAATTACACAGATTGGTGGTGTGCCCCTGTTTTATTAGCCATGTTCTGAGAGCACAAGATAACAGATAATTAGGGAGGAGCTTTTTAATTTGAATTTTTTGTTAGAGCTGTTGCTAATATTTTAGACTATGTTTTGTGACATTCAGTTAAAAAGGGGCATGACTTCTTATAGAAATGATACCTGAATACAGTGCAAAAATAACAAAAATGGTTACTTGATCTAACAGCAGCATTTCATTGTTAAAACTTTTCACTCAAATACCAAACATTGCAAATGTTAATTACCAAGTTTTTCCCATTTATATTGAGAAAACTCCCTATTTGCTGCTGTTAAATACTACCTGCGTTCTATGAGAACCTGAATCCAAGTGTCAATGATTTTGAACACACTCATTCCTATTTAGTATACAAATGCAATGTTAACCTCTTCCAAGCCATGGTTTAGAATTATTGGGTAAACCAAATTGTTTCTACTTTTGGATACTTGTGTCCAAGCAGTGAGCAAGCACAACCTATCACAATCTTTGACTTAAGCATTCATTTTAATGTCTCACTGAACTTATGGCAAAATAAAAAAAGATCTAGAGAGATGTCCTGCTACCTTTCTTTGGTAATCCTCAAAGAAATTCGAATTCATAGGAACCATGAGAACAAAAGCAAGTCAAATGTTTTAAAAAAATTAAAAATACACCAACTACATAAAAAAAGAAAAAACTTACAAAAAAGGTGTACCAATGTTTAAAAAATAAAGATGTTGTTCTTATTCATATAGATCTCCAGCAGCATGACCACATGGAACAAAGGGATTCTAAACAGCATTCTGATCCTCCTCCTTCCCAGTTTTCACTTGCATTTTCTGCTATTCATATACACTACCCTGACTCTCTTATTTCCCAAAACCTAGATTTTCACATTCTCATATCTTATCTGCAAAATGGGGAAAATAATGCTCCTTATATATCCGCCTATTTCTATTCCATATTGATGCAGTTACACTTGCAGAACAGAGAGGCTGAGTAGGAACCAAACATTCGGTTCCTTCCAGTTCTGGATTTGCAAATGTTTAAGTTAATTTTATTGAACTCAGCTTAGGTTGTGTTGACTAATTTTGCCTAAGGCTCTTTCATCTGAACTGTAGAATTTTGGCAGTCTAAATCTCAATTCTAAAGTTATGTTTTGCCAGTTAGGGCTAATTTAATAATAGGTTGTTTGAAAATAAAATAATTTGTCTATATGTACAGCATTTCTTTTAAATTATATACTTCATTCAACTTTCTCCAGCACAAGAAACGAGCCAACTTTGATTTCAAGTTGTCTTGCACCAGCATAACACAATCTACCCTGACAGAGGAAAAAAAAAAACTCAAATACATCTCTGCAGAAGTTTGTATTATTCTGTTTTATCAGGGAAAATCTAAAAGATAGATTTCAGGGACACATCTGGTCTATTACCCTAAGAAGAAAAAGAGGAAGGAAAAAAAAGGAGATGAGTTAAGAATGAACACAAAACAACATCAAAAGCTAACTCAAGGATAGTTGACCCTGTAATGTATTCTACACCGAAACCAGAGAAACCTCCCAGAATAAGAAATACTTTGGAGGAAAGAATGAACACTCAAGTTCTCAAAGCATTAGCCTTACATCCCCTGTTAGAACCACGACCATACTATTTTAGATATTTTATAAACATACCCGAAGACAAAACACTCTGCACTGAAATCTTACAACCTAAAAAAAGCCAGCACTCTCTGTCTTCTAAAAGTTCCAAACCAACCACAGCATCATCATCAAAAAAAAGGAAAGGCACTTTGGACAGGGTATATAAACAAAGTATTATTTTAAGCTTTTGACTACCTTTGATCCCAGAAACGCAGAGCTATAAAGGTATATGAGGGATAACTAGCAATGGTTACATTAATGCCAGAACAGTTTAAAAAACATATTTTTCACCAGCAGCTTAAGTATAAGCAACTTCTACTGGTTAATTTTAACCTTGCTCCAAAGCAGTACACCAACTGACTTACTCCACAAACAATTCCAACAGCCCAGCTGAAGGGATATTGGTCGTTATTGTGTCAGTAGGCATTTGTCAAACTAATGCCTGAAAAGCATAATTGAAGAAGTTAACATGAACCTCTATACGACACTTCCACTTGAGAATGGAGCACACAAAAAATAAAGCTCATCAGGAATGGGAAGAGTGAATTACAGCCTTCCTCTGGAGGTGTATTTTTAAAGATTTGTCATCAGCCCTGCAGGAAACATGTCCATATGAAACACCAGAGGTTACAGACCTCTGAAATTTGCCTGAATTCTTGGACATAACACAGTCACTGTGGCAGGTGAATGACTCCCTGAAACTGGGAGCAACACAGCTACTACTGCCTGTATAGAAAATCCCCTGGGCCAAACAATGTTCTTTGTTACAGCCACTGAGCTAGTGGGACATACTTTCTGTTGCAGTGGTAAATGAAATTGTGCCTAAAGCAAAAGGCCATCTTGAAGCTACTATTCTCACCTTTCAGGATGAGAAAATTTTCAAATATGCACAAAACCAATGTCAAAACAGGGATTTGTTCAATTAGATCAACATGCAGAATGAAGATACCACATACAGGTAGGACCTTAATCCCACTGTCAAATCTCTTGGATACGCCTACTGCATCTCTGTGGACCTGGGGTCTTCCAATATAAATCCCGTTTTAAGAATAAAGCCAAACAAGTTCACAGAGCAAGACAAGAAAACATTTTAAAATTATAACTCCTAAGAGGCCATTTTCCTCAAATCTTTCTCTAGTCAAAAAGGTTCATGTTCATATTCAAAGTAAGATTCACTTGAACCCAAGCTTGTGCCACCTTTTCCTGAGAATATCCAGTTCTAAGAACCAAGCATAACCTTGAACCATACTTAACCAAGCATTAAAAAGAATCCTTTCGGTCTTTATAATATGTGGAAAATCATCCTAAGCATGACAAAAGTCTGAACCAATAGATTCGGTGGCCATACCAACTTGATGAAAAATCGTAAGAAAAGTAAAAATGTTCAGCTGTAGCAAAATATTTTAAAATGGGAGCCTCTCACCCCTCCTCCCAGTGGCACATTTACCACTTGCGCGTCTCAACTGAGCAATCACGAGTACCCTTCCCTATTCCCGCTGCTGGGAGCGTCCCTCAAAGCCCTACACGCACCAGCGTCACAGCGCTCCGATTAACAACTATTCCTTCGCCCCTTTCAGCCCCAGCCCGAAACTTCTGCGGCCGGCCCGGCCCGAACAAAGCGCGGGCGGCAGGGCGGCCTGGCCACGCCGGGCCCTCCGCTCGGCCCCGCCGGCGTGTGTGGGCGCCGCGTTCCCCGCGGAGCGCCCGCAGGGCCGGGGCCGCCACGGAGCCCTCGGGGCCGGGCGCGGGGCGGTCGGTGCCCCTCGGGGCAGTCCTCGGGGCAGTCCCCGGGCCGCGGGGAACGGGCCGCTCCCTCCGGGGCATGGCCTGCCCCTCCCCTGCCCTGCCCGGCCCGGCGGCCCCAGCCGCGCACGCCCCCCGCCCCAGGCGCGATCTGTACCGCGGCGGGAGGCGCCGGCGGGGCCGCGGCACCGCGAGGCAGGCCCCGCTACGCCTCCCGCCCCTTGGTCGGGCAGGGGCGGGACGCGGCGGCCCAGCGGCGGCGGCGGCGGGTCCCGGCGGGCCGGGCCCGCAGACCCGAGGCGGCGGCGAGGAGGCGGAGGAGGACGAGGAGCAGGAGGAGGAGGAGGCGGAGGAGGAGCGCGACCCGGCGGCGGGCGGCGGCCGTTACCGTGCGGGCGGGCGTCTGGGCGGGGCAGGGCAGGACGGGGCGGAGCGGAGCGAGGTGCCGGTCGGTAGGTCCCGGTCGCCCGGCGGCGTTCCGGGTGCTGGGCCGACTCCCCACGACAATCAACATCCCCCGGCACCGCGGGCATAGACGCGGCGCGGCTAGAGCGGCCGCCGGAAGTGTTGGCGGCGGGAGGGAGGGAGCGGAGAGGGAGGGCGGGGCTGCCTAGACCCGTTTCCGCTGTCGTGTGCTGCCCACGGGGTAGCGGTACAGCCGGGACGGCCCAGGGGACGCGGCTCTGCACAGAGAGTCAGCGGGGGGCGGGTTGGACGGCACCACGGAGGGGCATCGTCCAGCCTTCCTGCCCAAGCAGGGCCGTACCAGAGCACATGACACGGGATTGCCTCTAGACTGTTCTCGAGTGTCTTCAGCGAGGGACAATCCACAGCCCCTCTAGGCAGTCTGTTCAGTGCTGGTCATTGCACAGTACAGAAGTTCTTCCTCACGTTCAGGTGGAACTTCCTGTGCATCAGTTTCTGCCCTTTGCCTCTTGTCCTGAAACTTCTGTCCGACGGACAGAGGCTCCTTCACGCGCGCGTTACCCAAGGCAGCGCCTCTGCCACCGAGGCTGCTGCGGGGCTGATCTGTTCGCTCCTCAGATCTGAGTGCTCAGGACATGTTCCAGGACCAGGCACTTTTGTGAGAGCACCTGCCTGAGCACCTCCTCAGCCTCATACAGACCCGTGGGCTTGGCTGCTGCACACGCACCCTGACCTTGGTCTGACTCTCAGCCTTGGTCTGACACAACCCAACAGCCTTTAGGACTCACGACAACACATGCTGCCAGGACTGGTGCTGTATGTATGCATATTGCAGTGAAGCAGAACTCTGCTCACTGCCTCTTGATAGTCCACAGCAGTAAACTTTGGGAACTTGGGTGTGTGGGCCGACTACTCACCCCAAGTGCATGAAGAGATGAGCTGGTGACTGAGGTCTCAAAATATGTCCAAGTCCTATGAGGACTGTGTGGCCCTCAGGTGTTTGTTTTTTTTTTTTTTTTTGTGGTTCTAATGTTAAATCAACTAAAGTAAGACTGCTGCTTTGCACTGTTCAAATATGCAGATTGTTTCATCTTTGCAAAGCAGGCACGTGGTACACACTTAGAGGAGAGACAGAAGGGGACATGCAGACACAGTGGGGTGTCTGGGTTCTCTCTGCCCAGGGCAGTCCTCCAAATTTGGCACTGTTGTGCCTGTGCAGTCTGTAGGCAGTAGAGCCTGTGATGAACTACCTTTCAAGCTACACTTATATTTTCTCTTGGAAAAGCTGTGCTTCTTCACATGGAAACCCAGGAACAAATGAGTGCCTGCAGTGTGGCCCGTTAAGGACCCACCACCCAGACTGAAGAATGAAATAAAGTTGTCAAGCTGACTTTAGGTTTAGAAAGACAAATCAGTTTTTATATGAAAAATAAAAGTATATTTATATGTGTGTACTTTAGAGTATTCACTGTATCGACAATTTCCTGAAGCTGAGGATCTATAATTGTGTGGTATGGTAGCAGAATAGCTTTGATTAGGATAGAGGGAACAGTTATGAAATTTAAACTTTGAAGTCTTCAGAACTGGCGTATTTCCTCTGCTAGATTCAATTTAATCCTTGAAATGCATTACTAGGTTCACTTGTCAAGAATAATTATTTCAAGCTCTCACTTGATATCAGCTGCGAGTACATTAGTGACTGTGGTTGAATCCGGTTTTGTTTCTCCGGTAGCAGGCTGGCTGCACACCGGTGTGCGGCAGCACTGCCACCCTGCGGATTTTTACAGACAAGGATCTTCAGGTGAAGATGGTTAAGCGAGGCCAGTTTTTGGAAGTTAGGATTCTGAATTTACCATAGTTCAGTAACTCTGCACGGGATCTCCAGCATTTTTACAGAATGCCTTAAGGCTAGTTTTGTTCCTTACGGGCTTCAGCCTAAAAGCTCTGAGTCATTACAATTAACACAGCCAAGGTGAGGTACTCTGTTGTGATGGTTTTTTTCTGACAGTTCTTTCAGGTTCTGTATGGTATCTATCACAAGAGCTGCTCATTTGTTTTTCTCTGAGTAGCTGATCACGTGGACAAGTTATGAAGAAAAGCTTTATAAACCCCGATTTTGCTTGAATTCTGACTAAGCTTATGTTTTTTCATCATAAACTTTTAAGTTCTACAGAAATTCAAAGCAAAATGTCTGCTAGCAAGTACACATCAATTGTCTGTCTCCACATGCCTACTCTTTCAGGGTATAACTTTTTCTAGTGTGTATTTTTCAGAAATGTGCAGTCATCACTGGACCTATGAAAATTATTTTTGCTGATGAAGAGATGAACCTTTACCATTTCAAAGTTTTGACTGCCTGAGCTTTTCCTGTTTAGACTAGGACATGTTCTGAAGATTGCATCTTTAACTATATATTTGGAAAATGTGCAAATGTAAGCAAGTAGTTATGATCACATTAACATGGAATGCAAATAAAGTAATTGGGCACCTATCTAGTTTGACTTGTAAGTTTATAAGTTGTGCCTGCAATATTACTCTAAATCTATATAGTTACAAAACTGGTTATCCTGTTCTTGTGTTCTCCCCTTCATGGTCTACATTTCTCCATGCAACTCGATAATTTGTCTCCATGGCTTTCTCCACTAGTAGGACTGAGATGCTAAGGATTTCCCACCTGCGGGAACTGTGTCCTCATCTGCCTCTTGCTATTGCTTGTTCTAACTGACCAGATACTGTACTGACATCAGACAGGGAAGGCACAGAGGCCATTTCTGACATTGTCACTTCCTTACTATGTGATTTAATTTTCTTATGCCTTTGTTTCTCAATCCCTTGTTTGGGAAGTAAAGAAGAGATGGAGATGTGAGGAGGGTGTTTCCTGTGCTTGGACTTTCTGCAGCATGTAATCATGGGCTGCTTGGGACCATCAGTGCTCATGCTGTAAAAATAAGGATAATTTGAACTTTAGGGCACTGCACATGTTTTTGTTTAGTAATTAAGGCAATGAGAGTGAGCAAAGATGCAATTTCATTATGTTGTTATTCATCTGTAACTGCAGGTTTGTTTTTTTTTTTTTAAAGCAGTCATCAAACTGAAGCAAATGCTTGGTTATCTGGATTTTTCTATTTTTTACAGGATTAAAGTACAATCAGATAAGAGCCTGTGCAAGGTAAACTGTGGGGAAGTGTAGGGGGGAGAGACAAAAGCCGGATGGCTCCTTGAGGCAACGCACAGCCCACAGTGAAGGTTAGAGTACTGTGGGCTCCATGCAGAAGACTGGATTGAAGTATTTGTATTTGAAGAGGAAGTACCTAGGAGCAACCTGTGTCACACACGTTCCATAGAAATGTGTGAAAAGTTCTCCAGCTGCATGCGTGTGATACTGGAGATTAATTATGAGACATCTCCCAAGCTGGCAACTAGCAGGGAATGAGCTTAAACCAGTGGCCGGAGATCAGTCAGGGAGGGAATCCTTCACTCCCAGGGCTTCGTTTATCAGGTGAAACTGTAAACTCAGCTTTGGCTTCTCACACCTCTCTGATGATGTACAGTATAACTCAATGCCACCACTGTGAAACTGTTACCTCTCTGCTGTAAGTGGTACTTAAACTAGCTTGACAATATTCAAACATTCTGTTTAATAAAAAAGATACATTTAGTTACTATATACCATGTAAATATTTATGACACATTTTTATATAGTGTATATATGTTACATAGTATATGTATGTATATATTGTGTAATATGTATTGCTGGGTATACTGTATAATATAATATTAGCATATTAAGAAAATGGTGTTAAAGTACCCCAAAATAAAAGTCATGTTATCAGGATGAGGCTTTTCTTTAGTAAACTTTACAATAATTTAATACATATCTGTAATTTCAGCCTCTGTGACTTAATGGTATTTACAGATGATGCATACTGACTTTTGTTGACAGTAACAGAGAAGCATGGTGAAGGTAGAATCAGAAGACTGAGTGTGAGGGAAATGATGGAAAAATTTTGTGGGAAGATAATAACATTGATTCCTCAGCAGTCTCCCTGCCATGCTACCATGTATCTGTAGCCAAACGGAGGGTGCTGGCCTCGGCTTGCCCTGCTCACCTTGCTTCTTACCCCAGCAGAAAGAAGTTAAACATTTACAGACAGCACCTACTGACTGAATCCTTCCATGGACTTAAGTAGGGGAATATCTCAATTCCAGATCTTGGCATGAGGTTAACATGATGCTAATTGGCAGTGGCGAGACAGAGATACTCTGAAGGCATACATCAAATTTTGGCATCAGGGAACTCACAACTCAGGTAAAAAAGGTACTATAAAGCTTAATAGCATTGGGTAACAAATTAACAGAGGTTTTCAGTGTCATAATTTAGGATATAATGTTGTTTAAATCTCATGTTATGTTTGTTTTTGAACTTGGTCTCTTGCTTCTAGTGACCTTTAGTCTTCATATATATTAGTTACAAGATGCAAATAGGAAAGAGGCTCCCCATTAAGAATTTGGCCCATAAATGATGTAGAAAACAAGTTAGAAGAGCATGAGGCTGGGGTGAGAAAAAGGCATGAAGTATCTCTATCGCTCTAGCTTCTAAGACTTTCAGGAAGATTGGTAAATAAAACAAGGCTGAGTCTTATTTTTCATAGTGCTTGGGTTTTAGCAGTGTCCTTGCTACACTTTTGGCCTGTTTGACTAACTTCCTCCCAGAAAGTATCCAAGCATGGCTTTGGCATAGCATATGCCAGGGACGATTCTTACCCTTTTGGTGAGAGTGGAATAAAACATAGGTATGTGTGGATGTGACCTCAAACACAGCACTGACTGTCAAAGCCAGAGCATGGTCTGTAGCTTGGTTTATCAGTTCTAGCAAGTGTAGATGTAGATATAGATTCAGCTTTAGAGGATCCCTTCCTACAGTTTTCTGATTCCTATTTTTTGTACTGAATTCAAAGATCAAAGATCTCCAGGGATTTCTGCATGCCTATAAGAACAGCTCATGGATTTATGCACCAGAAGATCTGGTGTCCTAAGCCTGTTCCAGGTTTACATGTGAACCTTCAGCCATTCATTTGTCAACTCTGTGTGTCTTTTTCTTCCCATTTGTATAATGATAGCAGCCTCCTATAGAAAAATATTTGGCTGTGAGGGAATGATCAAATGCTTCAAGGTAACTCCTGTCCTTTGTGTATTTTCTGTTTTGACTCTGAGATGCCAACAGTAAAGTCCCTACGTAAGAACAAAGCAGCATATTATCAGTGAGGAAGAACTGTTGCCATTCTGGTTAGCTTGGCCATCAAAAAACATCACAGGAAACAGGATGCTGAAGCAAGAGGCTGTGCTGACACATTGATTGTTGTCACCATATGATGGTCTTTGCCTCATCCCTGACAGAGGAGGGAAGTGCCGCTGCGGCAGCCTGGGAAACCATCCAGTGGAGTGGTTATCTCTGTGAGCGCATCCCTGGGAACGCTCGCTGCCAGTGCCCGCTCCTCCTCCCCTGCTGCTGCTGCGCAGGCTTTCACAGATGTTCCTCCCAGAGAAGGCAGCTGCCGCTCTCAACCTCCTGGTTTCCATCTCCCTGGTGGTCTGGCTCCACCCGTCTGTGATGGAGCTGCTGATAGTTCCTCCCTTCCTCAACTCATCCTGTAGCAAAGACTGAGCTGCAGTAGTCAGAGGAAGATGAATTATTCTGAGCCTTTTCCCTCCTTTCTTCTTGTCTCCTGGCTGTGTAGCTGTACCTTTTCTTTCTTTCCCTAGTGTTTCTGATCCTTTTTTCTTAAACAGCATGTAAACAACTGAGAAAAAACTCAAGAGTGTAGATTGTCTGTATTTACAGTCACATATGTTCCTATAGTTAACACAGCAGCCCGAGGTCTAAATAAGCATTGGGGTTTTTCTTTGCTCAAGGAAAAGAACCTCCTAAAATTTGAACTGAAGGAAGGATCTGCATTGGTTTTTACTCTCCTGCTTTTGTTATGATTTTTTTTCTTACAAGAAGGTTTAGACCTTTCCACTCGCCATGTGAGGACAGTGTAGCTGTATGCGTGCATGCATGTTGGCTTGAAAACGCACTTCATCTGTTTACAAGTTTCAGTTTAAGGGCAAAACCCTAAGGCAAGAAAATGCGTCATCCCTGGACTGTTGTGACCCTAGGGTATGTCCATGCTGCATTTCGGAAATGGGATGACTGCATGCCTAGGCCTACTCAACGTCAGTTTTATACTCAGAGACTCCAGTGTCTGAAGTGAACTGAAGAAAAATCAGTGACTTGCAGAACTTTGCTGAGCTTGGAGTCTGCTGGCAGCAGTCCTCACAAAAGTAAAACATGGCTTTATGCATCCCTCCCAAAGCATAGCTTTTAGGTCAGACCTCTGACATCTTCTCAGGGTTGCAGAAATTCACCAGGCCATAACACATCAGTAGCTTTGCAGCGGTAGAGACAAAAAAGTGCCATTATTACTGGTGGTTGTGCCACTTCCCATCCATAAAGTATACTGGGCTTAAGAGCATAAAGCAATCATGGCTGAATAGTCAGCACAAGGTTGTGTTTACACTATGGGCCTGCATTTGACAGCACAACCTTAATTCGGGAATAGTCAGTGCTACATGTGCCAGCCATGGACATGAACAATTTGAATCTCTGGCTGTCAGGAAAAATTCTGTATGGTGGTTTTTCCAGGTGTGGATAAACATGAAAATTATAGAGTGCTCTTGTTTGCTGCCACAAATTTCAATTTCATTCCATTGAAATTGGAATAAATTTCAATGTTATTGAAATTTCTTTTATCAACCCGTCCCTTTCGGGAGACAATGAGTGCTAGTCTCTATTCAGATATCTAGGCAAAAATTAGAAATACTCTGAAATTTCATCAGCTTATACTCTCCACTTGTACACTAGATATATGTAAGATTTGTTCTCTTTTAGAAAGCTTATTACCTGCAATTAGATAATTCTTTTTCATTTTCTTTTCTTATTTTTTTTTACTATATGTAACAATGAATGGTAAGAACAGTGGGGTTTTTCAAAAATATATGCAATTTGTTGACAAGGAAGCATATTTTTTTTGAGGCAGACACAACTGTTGGTTTACCAAAACCAACCTGTGCTTGTGATCTGATCATTATATTGAGGATTCAAAATAGCATCCCAACAGAAGAAACCACACAGATTTTCTATGTCTTTTAATTTCTGAGGTGAGCTGGGAATTTTGATCCTGAAGGCACTTTAAAGAATAAGCTATCTTGCCGATGTACTCCTTATGCACTTTGCAGATTGAGGGCATGACTATCACTGTGGCCTCACTGCCCCAGTCAGTGCCCTGGACAGCAAGGCATTTTGCAGGTGTCTGCAAAGTGGTTTCTTGCTATGCTGATGTTTCAGGCTGGCAGATTTCCATCCCAGTGAGATAAGCCTAAAATGTATTTTCTGTAATGGATGGAAAAATTCTTGCTTCTGAAGACCTAACAGACTCTGAAACCTGCTGCAAACCAGTACAATGACAACACCAAGCCCAGCAGCCCAAGCACTGACTGCAGCACTGCAAATAAAGGATTTTGCTGGTCTCCAGCTGAACCAAAAAAATGGTCATGAAGTAGCAGGGTGAAACTGGGTTTCCTTACAAATAGAAAAAAAAAAAAAAGAAGAAAACAAAGGAATAATAGCATTAAAAATCAAGTAGAATTATTTTTATAGAGTTCTTATCTTAAAACATGTAGGTCCATATGCAAGTTTTCAAGTTTTTATGCACTTGTATCCTGTGATTGAAGCAGCATTTGGGGCTTCATCTACAACTGGCACTCTGCTCTGTATGCTCTGGAATCTAATAAAGACTGAGTTCATATTGAAACCCTTCATTTAAATGCAGAATTTAAAGACTTTACTCAGCTGCCTGTTTTCACTGAAAAATTAAACATTATAGTAACTTAGTTATCTTTGAGACCTCTGTCAAATCCAGCTGAAATCAGGCAATGAGTTGAAACATTATTAGGAAAGAATGTATACAGACACTCACACAGCTGCATCTATATCCATGTAGATACAGAAAGATAAACCAAGTCAACTTTGTTTCCACAGGGAGAAGGGATGTAAGTGTAATTTGGTAAGCATTAACATGCATCGCTTTGTACAGAAAAGCAAGAAACAAAACACAATATTTTCTATAAAATCATTGACATCAATGCAAGTTCCTATCAAAATCATAAATTGCTTCAGTCAGATTAAACATACGTTTTCTGTTTTCAAATATTTTGCAGTAAAATTACACTCAGCAGTAGAGTAGAATAATTTCACTCATTGTCCTCCTCAGATATGTTGTATAACTCTTAATTCATCTAGAAACTTGGGCCGTTGAAGCCAACTGCCAGCACTGTCCGGTCTGTGCCCTTACACAAGAAGTCAGTGGACCAAGAGTTCCCAGACACATAAATGCCTCTGGAAAATATGTTCATTGTCTTCAAAATGGAGATTAAAGCCACCAATTATTTTGCAATCAGAGTAAAGTTGTTATTTACCTTTCTGTGTATTGCTGGTTGCTTTTGTTTATTGCTTGTTGCTTTTTCCCTTTTTGTTTACTGTTGCTCAGAGGCAAGGACTAAGGAAGGTGGAGGATGCTCAAGGAATAGTTTAGTCCCCAAGAGGCTTGCAACATAGACTGCTAGATAAGGTGAACAGCAGCACAAGAAGTCACAGTGTCTACAGCCTCTTCTAACCATTCTATCTGCAGCTTTTGGCACATGGTTACAGCTGTGTTCCTCACATTTCATGAGGGACTATTATATTTCTCCCTTCTCTTTCTTCAATGATGAATTTCAGGTGGCGAATGAACACCACACGCATGTGGTTAATTCCATTAGGAAGGAAGATGCTGATTGCAGATAGCAAGCATTGCAAAGCAAAGTGGCAAAACCACTCATTTTAGAATATTCAGAATTCAACTCAATGTTATGCGTATCTCAGATACATGTAAATTTCTGTTTTCTAGAAAGAAATGAGCACCTTGCTATGAGTCTTAACCAGGCATTAGTTAGTAGGGACTTAAGTCGAGATTTTGAGTGATTAAATGCAATGGTTAATTTCAATTCAGTGGGTAAATTTAAAAGTTAAAATGTGCATTTGCTGTATCAGTCATCTGTCCTTTGCTTAAGGCCAAGGGCCTCTCCTCTGTCTCTCTTTAACAGACCAGCAATTCCCACTGGGTTTCCCAGTGCCTGTAGAAAAGAAATCAGCCTGTTCAGCTGTGCTTCCCAGAACTGCTCATCTCTTCACTAGAGTGGTGGGCAGAGTGTGTGTTTGACAGTAAAGTCAGTGTGTAACTGTGTGTCTCACCTGGTGCAAGCCCTGCTCACCACAGCTGAAGTTGTGCATGGTTAGGCCAGGCAACGAGGTCTGCTTTTAATTGTGTAGGATGGAGATAAAGCTCTGAAAAGGCAAAATTAAAGCTCTCCCCTTCAAAACCATTAGGACAATACTGCGGCCCTTTGCATAACGAGGGCCGAGATATTTGCACTGCCCTCAGCTCACAGTGAGCTGCTTTAATTAAACCTAGTCTAGCCCACGCATGAACCCAACTGGTGAATTTGGGTTGCCTGGAGGATGCGCCACTTATCTCAGGGGAAAGTGGGGGATGAGAATAGACACAATCCAGTCTGCACAGATGCCCGTGGTGGCTTAGTGCCCGACTGCGGGATATCTCCGGGGGAGGGAGCCTCCGGGAGGGTCTTTGGTCCCCGCGCTGTATGTGAGTGTGTCCCGGGCCTGCCACCGCCCCCCGCAACGGGCCAGGACGGAGGGCTTGGTCCGGAGGCTGCCCTGCAGCCCTTGCTGCCCCTCTCCTGCTTTCGTCCAGAAAGTACCCAGGTATCAAACGGAACCGAGGGATGGTATTGAAAGAGCAAGTGAGGCGGAAATTTAAAGCCCCTCTGCTAATAATAACAGTATAAATAACCGAAGACGTCTTGTAAACAGTGCGGTCATAACCCTGAAACATTAAACAGCGTGGTGGGATCTGGCGCATCAGCTGCCGGCGGCCGCTGCTGGTGCAGGGGGAGCGCCCCGCACTCCTGTTTATCTCAGCCTCATCTCCCACGGGCGCACTGATCGATAGAGAGGAGATGTTTAAGTTAAAAATTCCCGGCACTGAGAACTGACTGTACTTTATCAATAGATCACTGCTCTCGTCCCCGCGGAGCGGCCGGAGCGGCGGGGGCGGCTTCCGCAGTGCCCGGGCGCCGGGCTGCGGAGCCGGACCGGGCTCCCGCGGCGAGGACGAGCTGTGGGTCGTCACCTCCTGGTTTGCTCCAGGTCTTTAGCTCCGGGGAAGCAGACCTCCCGTAGCCGGGGCGGAGAGGCAGGATCCCCTCAGCACGGCCGCTTAGCGCAATCCTTTCCCCTGCCGAGCCCGAAAGTTGAAAACGAACACTTAACACCGTTCCGTGTTCAGTAGAAAGGAAGGTTTATTCACAGAAATAGAGCAGAACCTGCTTGAGGAAAATATATCTATATATCTTTAGGGTGAATTACTTCATAGAGATGACTGTCAAAGTCAATTTTTCTAGGCATCTACATATTTCACAGGTCTCAGACAAAAGATACACGCATGGTAGGTTTTGTTTGATCTGTGTCTTTTCTCTAGTAGCGCTTGAACCAGCAAGGCTGTGGTTGCAGGACACTCGACTGTACACGCATTTAATAAAGTTAAATAGAGTCGGGATTTCTCGGGGTGGATGGAGTCTTTTGCTAGGGCACGTTTGATCTCCTCTGCGCCGGGAGAGCGGCTCTCTCCGTGGCTCTGCCCGGGGCTCGGGGCAGCGGCGGGGCCGCGGCGGGTCCCTGCCTGCTCCCCGGCCTCGCCGGGACTTACGCTGCTGCCTCGGCCGCGGGGCTCAGGATGCCGTCGGGCCGCACAAGCGGTTTGTGTTCACCACTTCTTTCAGGTCACTCTCGGGTTTGCCGGCTACCATAAAAGGCCAAGTCTGTAGCCAGGAAAAGACACGGGTGGGAAGGGGGTTACATATGGAAAAATGCAAATTGCAACGCTCATTTCGCCAGCGGGTCCGGCTCGGGAGCGCCCGGGGAGACCGAGCCCGGTATCCAGCGCCTTAGCCCGCTTCAGGCAGCGCTCAGCGGGGCTCTGGCCGGCGCAATCGCCGCTGGCTTCGGCGAGGACTCTTTTGCCTTTCGCCGGAGGCTGATGCCGCTTTGCCTCAACAGCCGTGGCCGTCTCCCCGGGTGTCCTCGAGGCGGCTGAGCCCGTCTGATCCGCGGCAAGGGAGAGGGAGAAAGGACGTTGGGAAGGAAGCCTCCCGGCTCCGGTACATCCACATCCCCCCGGCACAGTCGCTGCGGACACACTGCAGCAGTCGCGCCGCCCCCGCCTTTGGCCGTGACCGGCGTGGGGACCCTTACCCGGGGGAGCTGCCTCATGCCCCGCCGCATTGCCTGGGCCCAGGAGCCTCTCGGGACTACAGCAGTCCCTGGCCGCTCTCCCTGGTCTCCTGCGGCTAGCGAAGTATGTTTTGGTGTGCCTCTGCGTGGTAGGGTACGTGTGTTGTATCTGTATTGGGTGTTGCTTTTGTTATACTTCATTTTTTTCTCCATGTCGTTCTGCTGAGGATTTTGATTTTCGTCACAAACTATCTCCAAGGCCCTTATCAGCTGACATAGCGGGTAAAGTACTTTCCGCCTGAGTCCAGAGCTCAAAAGGCAGAGCCTGACCACAGTGAAATGTCCCCAGATCCCCTCTCTGATCCCTTTATGCATCAGGCTCTGCACGTGTGGGCAATGTAAAGTCTGTGTGTCTAAGAACAGTCCGGGGAGATCTTGCTCACCCCCAGTTTACATCATTGGCATATATTTTTAGAGCTGGAAACTGGATGTTTTTGGCGGCTGGGTATGGTTGGGAGACCCCAGGCTTGTTTGGGAAAACTTTGTGTGGCAGGGAGCAGCAAGAAGGACACTGCATAGCCCAGGGAGAAGCACTGCTGAGTGTCTGTGGGGCAGACACCTCCTCTGGGCAGTCTGCACTGGTATTTATTTCTCCTTTGCCAGTTTACATGGATAGGAGAAATGTCCTGGACCCAGCAAACCTGAGTGGCTGAGCACAGAGCCCCAGGAGCTATGCCTTTAAAAATTTAGGGCTTGAGGGAACTGTTATAGCAGGAAACATTATGGCAGAGACCCAGGATAAGAATAAATCCTGGGTACTTGACTTGGGTTTTTCCTCAGACATACACTTTTCTACCTGAATTCCTATAACCTGTCCACTTGCAGGCAGAAAGCTGCCATCAGCCCTCTGAGGTGTCTTGGGCATTTCTGGGGCAGTAAAGAGTGAAGCCTGACCCTGCCTATTTGTGGCCAGCATGGCCCCTGCCTCTCTCCTGGAGGGGATTGCTAGGAACAACAGAGGGGGCCCAGGAGGCTTGGCACTTGAGACACAGGGTAAGAGGTTAACTGGGACCCTTTACCCTCACACACTACCCCTTTCCACCCCACTGGCACAACACTCTGTGGGATGCACAGTAAAATTTTTTCCCCGCACATACCCCATTCCAGGTCCTTACCCGCCTTTCCCCATGCACACGGAAAGAATGCCTGGCCCCAGTGGGCTCTGACTTACCAAGTTGACTGGGTGGATGTAGCCGTTTTCATACTTGTCATTGGCCAGGATCTGCCTCAGGTGAGCAATGTAGCTGGAGGCCAACCTCAAGGTGTCCAGTTTGGAAAGTTTGGTGTCTGGGGGCACCCAGGGAAGGGTGGTCTTAAGCCTGGAGAAGGCTTTGCTAAGGACCCTCATCCTTGCCCTCTCCCTGGCGTTGGCAGCATTTCTCTGTACCTGCTTTCCCTCCTGGCTCACTCCATTTAAAGGGCTCTTCTTGGGGGGAGCTTTCTTCCTCTTGCCCGAGGCCCCTCTCCCCTTCTGAGGGGAGCCATTCTCGCCATTGGATCCCTCCTCGTTGCTCTCGGTGGACGCCCCAAACTCTTTGTTAGTATCCATTTTCAGACCATCGCACTCCAACATCTCCACCTCCTGCAGATCTTCCACATCACTGAGGGACCCAGTGGACATGGTCTGGAAGGTGCCAAACAACCAACGGGAAAGGGGGAGGGGGAGAGGAAGAACAGCTCCTCGATTCTATTTCAAGGCAGCGTAGGAGAGAAGGGGCGCCAGTATTTTCCTCCTCTTCCCTCCCCGCCCAGGACTAAGGCACTATACCAGTCCAGAGAGGATCCCCGCCCTCCCGCCCCCCAACCCTGCTTTGCCTGTGCTTGAGGGAGGGAGTGAGATTGTGAGAGAGGGAGAGAAAGAGGGAGTGAGAAAGCCGAGGAATTTAGTGAGGACACTAGTAATTTATCTGGGGGATAAGAGAGGCGGATCCAGCCCAGGGGAGGGGCCCTGCCCACTGAGCACACCACATCCCCAATCACAAACCTTTGCACAGGACAGGGAATGAAGTATCCCAGCAAGCCTTTGCGAGAGCTCAGAACTGGGATTCAAATCTTCGTAACTGGACTAAAACAATTTGCTCACTCTCTGTTCCCCTGTTCTGTCTTTCTATCCTCCCCCTTCCTCCTCCTCCTCCTCCTCTTCTTCTTCCCCACTTCCCTTTCCAGCCAGGGTTGCTCTCCCCCTCTCTGCCTCCTAGATGACCCAGGCAGCTGGTGTCATGATTCTTGATGAAAGCCAAAATGGGTCATGAGCACAGAGAGCAGCAGATCCACCAGCCAAGCCTTCCAGGGAGCTTTGTAATGCGTGCTGCTGAAACACTGTCCTGTAACCTAATCTGAGGGAGATTTGTGGATGATTATATTTGCGAATGCATCCTGTCCAGCTAGTAGCATATTCCAGGAAGGGAGTGCTCCACCGCCTGTCCAGCAGCATGGACCTTGCTGTCACAGCCCAGGGGCTGGAGGCAGGACTTCTTCCAGCCTTTCAGGGTGTCGTCGAACGAGTCCCAGTGCCTTCTCACTCTTGGAGTCCTCCCAGCTGTAAATGTTGGGGAAGCTTTATGGTTCATAGGTGTGCTGGGTGACCAAGATGTCGCCTGTGTGTGAGCCCCACTGAGTGAGGGAGAAAGAGCATCATGCTGCTGGGTGGGAGGGGTGTATGTGGCTGCTAGTGAGGCAGCAAGGGTGTGCATGATGTGAAGGACAAGGGTGAGGGCTATTGGATGATAGAGATCCCTCTGTGTGGTGCAGAGCAGATGAAGTCAGCTTTACCCATGAAGTCTTTTGTCTGCCGATTAGTGCGTGCTCAACAGTCAGGGAGTTTTGCCTGAGTAAAGAGGCAAGATAAGGGATAAGGCCCATTCTGTGAAAGTGGTGGGACTGAAGGCATTAGGCTGGGCTGTGCAACCACTGAAACCAAACCTTCCCAGTGGTTTTACAAGCGTGAATGAGCAGGTTGCTGTGTAGTTTGAATGAACAGATATATGCTGCTGTTAGAATCTATATGCACATGTGTATTCTGTCTCAGCAGGCCAGGCTTTTAAAAGCAGTTAATCTTGACCTATGCCTTCTTCCTCTCCATGTAAAACAGTCTTCTAAACCCACATGTGGAGCCCAAAGAGGCCAGTGAAGCACAGGAACTTGTTCCCATAGTTCCTTCCCTCCTCACACACTTCCTGAAACTTCACAGGTGGCCCAGCAGTGTGGATTTTGTACACAGAGGACTAGAGAGCTGGGCACAATCTGCACATGGCACCTGTCTGGACACAGGAACTGATCTGATTGTAGGGGCAGCTCCACTTATTCAACTGCTTACCTGAGAATTCACATAGCTCCAGACAAAAATTTGCAACCTCAGATGTAGCTTGATATTAAATCCAAAGACACTGGAACAATAGGAAAATTCTCTTACTGATCTGTATGAGCATCACATGGAGTTTTCTGCATGCACTAAATAAAAAACAACCATCCAAACAAAAATGGTGGAGGACCAAGCTGGTACATCTGCAGATTTCAAATTTCAGTAGAGGCAGTGTGTCATTTTTCATAACCAGCAAGGAAATCTTGCCTATGTCTAGATCCATTTTGATTTCTTGGCTCATGCAAGCCAGAAGAAAAAAGGGCAGATCTAAGCTTTAAACCACCTCTTTACTGTTTGTCTGGAAGATAACACCTTCCCACTCACAACAGGATAAATACACTAAGATATCATATCTCCAGGCCCTGCGCTCTTGGGAATTCCCTGACTTCTAACATCATGTTGTGTTAACTGTGCCCTGTTTGTGTTTTCTCTGTGTATAAACTAAACATATTGTCAGCATATCAGTCCTAATTAATGAATTAGTTTTTTGGTTTTTTATTTTTTTCTCTAAATAATGTTGCTGTTGCAGATCCAAAATATTACTAATCACCAGTGGAGATTTATGAGCCTCCGTATTTTCTAGGCCTGATTGTTGTTTGTGCAGGTGGAGATTTAAATGTCCATATCCATTGCAGAGATTTATAGTCCAAGTTAGAATTGAGCTACAAGACTCTTTCTGGAGTGAGGATGACAGCAAAACAAGCTGAAGTCTCTAAGAATGAATGACCAGAGAGGACAAAATCCCATCAAAATGTCAGCATCAAAGGTCCCAGAAGAGCAAAACAACAAGAAAAATTAATTAATACCCTTTCCATCACTTATTTTTAACTTTAGTAATTTCTAAACTTTTGCTGTAAAAAGCAGAAGGAATGATCTGGCTTTTAAAAAATGGTTTTTTTGTATGCTGCTGTATATGCATTCTGAATATCAAGATGCACATACATGTGTGTTATGAGCCTTTAAAATTTCCATATATGTGTAATTTTGACTTATTTTCATACACTTTTGAGTCCTCAGAGCCATTGAAATTGACCTAAACAGATCACACACTTTTGTGTAGACACAGGATACATTTTTGTATTCATTTTGTGGAGATTATTGCATGTATATCACATACATATAGTAAAATGTACATAATGTCCATTATGTGTACAAATTATTACACACTCTTTTAACAATATTTTTATCCATTTTTCCCTCTCCAAGAGGGCCAACATGGTCAGAATTTTTTAAAAAATATCTTCTCATCTCCACGTAACTCCTTTCTTATTTGTTCGTTACATGACTTGAACCTCTGCTTTTCTAACCTTCCTGCTCCTTATGTCCCACCTGGCAAGCCCAGAGCTTGTACCCCTAATCTGGCTTCCAATTTCAATCCTTTTCCCCTCAACTGTATTTCCTTGCCCAGTCCTCCTGACTCTCTGAACTACTGCCCTGATTTGAAGTAGATGCTGACAGGATGGAAATGAACCTAATCCTGTGGGAAGGGTAAAACTGGGATGGCTGCAGTCACTTCCATAAGGGTGTCACCACTTAATTTTTAAGTTAGATGACTGGGACTACAGACTAGCCACTGGGTTAATAACTGATTGGGAAAGGCAGATGGAGCTAAAGTCCTTTTGGCCTTTCTAGTATATTTGCTTTTTCATTCATGTTTTAAAAAGGAAGTTGAAATACTGGCATGGGGAACATCAGTGCAAATCTGTGGATTTACCCTGTAGATGACTTGATCCTCTACATTGCTCTGGCTACACGAAACTGTGCCTCTCACTCTTCCTTCTAATTGAAACCCACTAAGAGACCATGTAGGACATGCCTGAGGGGCTGGAGACAGAGACTCAGGATGCCTGGTCTGAAGGATGTCAGATGGGGGACATGGCACACATGGGCTTATGCTGATCTAGGACAAGTTACTAATTTCCCTCTGGAAAAAACTGTTCCACTTTTTATGTCTCCAATCTTCCCTTCGCTGTGTAGGAATAACATAGTAATTTGAGAATAGCTTTGAAACTTGAGGCCAAGTTTTCTACAAGTGTCTCATGGTTTTGCATGTCACGGCTTGGTTTATTTTTTGAGTTCTGTGTCATTTATCAAGGCACCATATTTTCACTGCACATTGAACAGTCACCCAGGAAGAAACTCAGATCACCCACAGCAGAGGAAAACATAATCAGTAGCCAATTTTAAAACTATCTGCCCACGTATAATACAGGTGTTTTCTTTTTGGAGAATAACCAAGGAAGTCACCCATAGGCAGCCAGCAGATCATGAATTGTTTTCAGTCAGGTTTGAGAATAATCAGGAATAAAAGTATAACTGGATTAGTGTTTTCCATTTGCAATTTGTAGGGGATGGACAGTGCTGGGGAAAGTGATCAAAATTGTTTGTAACAGTGGAGTAGCTTTTTGGAAGGGTCAGGGCACTGAAAGCCTCACACAGCTCATTTCCAGAGCTATGTCTGTTTCTGGTCACAGTTTTGGTTTGAATGGTAAAAGACATTGTGATAAATAACATAAAACAATACACAAAGAAAAAGAATAATGTTGCCAAGACAGTAAAAAGGCTGTCCTGAAGAACTGGCCCAAGGGACACATATTTGCATGTGATACCAGCATCACTGTCCATCCCCAAGAAATCAAAACCATGTTAATTTCTGAAATGGTTTATTGTGAGGAAAAAAAAATCCTTCTATTTTCTTTTCAAACTATCTGAAGGTTTTGTAGATACCTAGAATAAAAAAAAATTCAGTCTTACTGATTGAAAAATTTAAAAGGAAATAAACTATAGTTTCAAGGAAATTTGTGTAGAAAGTTATACACGAGCCATAATTTAATTTCATGTGACTTTTTAAACCTTGAAATATCACAAACCCATTGAAACTCTGGAAAATTGAGTTCAAGAAAAATGTCTTTAGTAGTGAATAATGATAAAATATTTTGTGAAACTCAAAATATTTAATTCCATATTTACTATTTTAATCCTTTTTGTCACACCTATGACAATATCTGTGACAGATAAAAGTAGTGCTGTTGTCTACCACAGTGAATACCAGTAAATATAATAACTGCATGACTTCTATCACCCTGACATGCCACCTGGGACCTTTTTCTTTGATTGGCTCCACAAAAATCAGCAAGGCTGCTCACATGATAAAGCAAGCCTGTGTGAACAAGAATGGCAAAAACTGCCTTAGTAGAAGCAAAGTAATTATTAAATATCCCAATGCCTAAGAGAGATACTGACAGCAAGGTCAGTGTCTTAATCAATTCATCATTCTTGGTGTGACTCCATCCTCTCCTATTCCAGATCTCTGGTGAGGGATTTGGGACTGCTGCTGTGTTAAGCAATGTCTTGCAAAGGATCTCTGTGCAAGAAGTTGCATACACCAGAAACAAGAAGCATATAAGATGCAAAAGTTATTGAAGCAGAAACAAAGCAGCTAATCCTTAACATGAGCGCTGAGTGCAAATTTGCAATGAGCTATTCACTGACATGCTAGTGAATATTCTGTTGCTGGATGCTTGTATGAAGCAAACCTAAGTGGCTGAGTCATGTTTGTTTATTATTCATTCCTGTGCAAAAGGAGATTTATAGACAGTGAGGAAAGGTATCCTCTTCCATCTTTGCTGCAGGGACTATAACTATGTATTGCTTATAGAATGCATCTCTGAAATATTATTAGTTGACATTGTAAACTGCAGACTCTTTTATGAGTGGTCAAAAGAGAAATGTGCAAAAAAGCCAATGTATCTTATGCAAAATTGTCACTGAAGTATTAAAGTGCAGACATAACTGTTTTATTTTGAATATCTCTTTCCATGATGTTTCTTTGTTGGGAAATCCTTTGTATTTTTGTGGCTTTGAGACACGATGTAATTTGTCAATACATTAGTTCTCTCTTGTCTTCCATTAATTTGGAAGCACACTGGATAAAGTTTTGGAAAATAAAAGATTTTTTTCTTCAGAGAGAAATTTGGAAAAGAAGAACACTCTGTAGGGGAGTGGCAAGAAGAATATCAGCTATTCTGGTGAGATTTTATTACTTGCATGGCTTATGGCATGATGTATGTGCATGTAGACACAGATTTTCTGAAATTTCTATTCACAGCTTCTGAAATTTGGGTTCCCACAGCATCCATCATTAAATGCAGTAGGTTGGACTATGTCCTCTGTTCTCATCCAAGTGAAACATCACATGCTGGGACTCAGACTCTTTGTGGGCTGCTTTGCTCTGTTATGGACCAGGTTGGCCATAGTTTGTGATTCGGGACTCCCTTATGCTCCATTTGTCATGGGGGCTTTGCATTTTACCAGCTCTGATAGGTGGCCGCATTAAACCTTTTAAATACTTATGCTGAACTCCAGTGACATTGCTGCAAAAACATTTTGGCTAAAAATACTGATAAAATAAACCAGGAAATTGGCAATATTCAGCTACTCACGTGTGCAATTATCCTTAAGGGATCAACCAACTCAGTAGTTAGCTAAAGAGTGTATGTGTTGTGGATGAGTCTTAAATAGGAATGTTAGCTGGCAAGGCAAAGGAGAAAGCAGATTACACATCCTACTCATGTGACATAGAAAGACCACAGTCACTGTGCCTTGCTCTTGACTCTGACAAGCCTTCCACATGCCTCACAAACTGTGACTCTCAGAGATCCTGGAACATCCCCAAAGTGGGGTCATGGCACTTTGCCACAGTGCAGTCCTCTGGTTTTATGGTGTGTATTGTAGTTCATAATACATATAGAAAATGGTGTTGTTTTAGAAAGTGGTATTGCAAAAGCACATAATAAAAGTCTATTTAAGTGATTTGGTGGAAACAAACAGTTTTAAAAATGAGTCGGGGATAGTGTACAAAGAAGACCATTCCACTGTGTTCCAGTGGAACCCCATAAGGTAGAGAAAGGACCAAAGAGCTGAACCTGCAGAAGTGAGGGAGGAAAAAGCCCCAAGTATGGTCTGTGAAGGCAGGCTGTGTCTCTATCCCCTCACTGCTCTTCTTTTTTCCTTTGTATGTACAGATCTGGGGTGATGCTCAGACTCCATAGTGTGCAGTTCTTAACTGGGGATGTGACTAACCCAGAAAGAAACCTGGTTAAAAGAAGAAAACAGAGAGATGAGCCATCAGACCTTCTGTTAGCCAGGTCCAGCATGCTTGTGCAGTTTGGTGAGGGGAAATAGACAACACCCTCTAATATCTGCCTTGAGTCCAACCAAGGCAGAAAGGGCAAGTTTTAAAAAACTGCCTTGAATTTCTCTTTCAAGGGGCCAACGATTAAAGCAGTCTGTTTTTCAGAAATGATGGTATGAGACTCAGATATGTATCTGCTTATACTTTAAGATCAGATGTGATGATGGCCGAGGCTATTGTGAAGAGAGGTATTTTATGCAGAACCTCCTGATTTTAAACAGTGGAAGGATTTTGTGGCTAGCTGAAGGATTTCAAGACTTTATTTCTCCATATAATTTCAGCTTGTTCTATCCTTCACAATACATCTCAAGTTTTGCACCAAAATAAGGCAGGTCTGTCTAGCAAACTTACCTGACATCATATACCATGACATTTAACATATACAAAAAATTGGTGACAGAAATATCTTGTTGTGTACTCTGTCAGGACTGAACAAATATATACTTGTGATCACTATGAGCTGGATTGACTGAAATTTCCACAGAGTGTTAAAGATGTGTGACATTGCACCCTCAAGTTTTCTCTTAACATTGTGAATTCCTCAGAAAGATTTTCCATGTATGCAAAACCCTCACCAAGGAGCTGCTCAGCCAGTCCTCAAGCACAGGGCCTTTTAAGGCAGTCACAATGCAAAGTTTCTTAGGGTGCCAATGCACACTGGACCTCTGGGACCAGCTTGGGCTTTCCAGGATGAGAGCCGTGTTCTGTCTTGAAGAACAAGCAGCTCCAGGGAAAGCCTCTGGGGACTGCCTGGTGCAGCATCCATAGCAATACACTACAGCATCTTTCTATTTCTTGTCACCCTCCCATCCATGCCCTGACTCACTGTAGTCTTTCATCTCTCCTTGGCAATGTGTAGCCAGAGCCCTTTTTTCGGATGTAGGCCCTGGATTGTTCCTGTGTTTCTAAGTATTGGTGGAATTTGTCTTATAGCTAATGGCTCAGTGACACAGCCTTGCTTCTACAATTTATGGTGCAAATTAATGAAGTGCAAACTAATTTAAAAGAGACAGACTCTTCTTTGATTAAGGCTTTAGCCAGAGACCTGAGGAATGTCCAATGATTTTCTCCTATGTTAAAGTCTTTCTAGGTGGCCACAAAAGGGGGATCCTTTCTCCTCCAATCTCTCAGTGGTAAAAAAGGGATGAGAACATTTTCCTGTCCTACAGAAACATTATGAGGGGCTTAGGCACTATGGTAATGGATACTGAGGGTAGCTAAGATAAATAACCTGATAGTTGCAAGCAAATGATTAATGTTAGAATACTACAAATATGTTGAAAGCCTAAAATATCTTTGTGATGTCTCCTCATTTCTTGAAATGCCAATTAACATTTTTCACTCAGATACCTGATGTTTACATTGGCACATTTTTATGCTCACATGTCTTACAAAATGTATACTTGCCTGACCTTGATTTTAGATGAAAGCACTCATCTCTCAACCTTATAGTAATTCTGAAAGATAGAGAAGTTACTTTTATAGGAAGAAAAACAGTGAGTTTTGATCCTGCTAGTGATGAGTGACAAGACAAAAGTTGAATAAACAACCTAGGAGTACCATCATTGGTAACACTATAGCACAAGTAGCAAATCACCATTGACTAAAGTACTCTAAAGTCCCCAAGCTCTCTGTGAAGAAAAATAAAGTGTTTCTTTGGTTTCCTGTATCCGTCCTCAGTAGAAACACAGGATTCCCTTAGGAGAGTTAAAATCCATTACTAGGCTTCTTTATGCTTTTTTGTAAGTAGTTGTCTCTTCCATGAAGGGTCTTACTTCCTTGAACCATGAGCTAATGCAGACTCTCAGAGTGCAGTGGGGTTGCAGAGAACTCAGGGTTTATACCCATCTTCCTTCTATGTCACTTTTTTTTCAGCTTTCTCACTCCACCTCTCTGCTTCCTAAGGTTTTCCTGGTACTTACCTGTGCAGTGGCTGTGCTATGTACAGGATAATATGCTCTGAGCATCTCTTAACAGCTGTGTGGGAAGCAGAGCACTTTGTACAATGAGCAGAATGAAGAAGGATTTGTTAGAAGAAGGAGTACAGCTTAATTTGCTTCCCTGGTAGCAGAGCATATACTCAGCTCATCAAAGCAAGCCTAGTTGTTTCGTCTCACCCAACGTACTGCTGTTTCTGACAGCCATGTATCCTGACTACTTTTGTTTCTCATCATTGCATGCCAGCTTTCCTCCTTTCAGACTGGTTGTCTTACAGCAGATTTGTAATTTTTGCAGTTCTGTCTGGATTTTTTTCTCAATGATTTAAGTAGTTCATTTAACTCAAGCTGCTAAAGAAACTTCTCAAGTAATCTTTTCTAATTTCCACAACTGAATGGCCAAAGCACACATTTGTAGCTCCATAAACTACATATGAGCTGAGTTTGAGCTCCTCAGTATAAAAAAAATTATAAATAGGCAAATATATATTTATAAGTACAATTATAGAGGCATAGCTCTGTAATATATCAGGAGGCCCTTTGATACTGAACTTACTTGAATATGTGACATATGAGGATACAAGTGACATGATGTGCAAGCAACTGTAACAATAGCCAAGTAATTTCTTTATTGATCTGTCCTGTCCAATACTGAACTATTGTTCTTATAGGAAAGTTATAAAATACATATCTTGCTACTTGATTTTTCATTTTCTTTTGAAGAAATAGATGAGGAAAGCTATACAGCTCCAGAATATACAACCGTATACAAGGTGTTGGAGAAGGGGGAGGGTGGCTCAGTGATGAATGACCAGTCGTTCAATTGTTTTCTTTCTTGCAGAAATCAGAGACAGAGTACAGTTTATCTTACCCTGACTTTTAGCAAGACAGATTGCCAGGCAAAACCCCTGGGTTGAAGTCATACAGCCACCAAGTAGAGCAAAGAGACCATTGCTGTTACCTTTACAGAAATGACCCCTACCCTCAGTGCCTTTTAAAGTCTGTGGTGTTTCTTTCTGTATTTCTAATATGAACTTTAACTACTTTTACACCATTTTTTATGCTGAACACAATCTGGAATGGTTAATTTGGGGCCCAAATCCTCCACTGTTAGAGAGGCTGAGACCAACTCACCCATGTGCATCCCTTGCAAATGACAGTCACTGCTGCAGAATTCCTTCTCATGCTGTATTCCCTCCCAAAATTTCTTTCAGCTGTCACTGAACTCATGTGAACATTTCAGGTCTGTATTACTATACTGACATCAGTCAAACCTCTCTTTCACTTCATGGGTGTGAACGGGGATGAAAACTGTTTGCCATGAGGCAAAAATCCCTAAGTAACAGCAAGCTAACTCCAAGACAGGCTGTCATTCTCCCATTCTTCTTGCTGCACTTCCCTTTAGTTGTATTTCTTATTATCTCCATTCCAGTAATTTGGAACAATACTTCTGGATGTGGTGTTCCGAATTTATTCCACCTACATCTGAGAGGTAACATAGATCTTAAGTGGCCTTAATCATGCCCTGAAGGTGCTTGTTTCTCTGTGACGACTAAAAATGATTCGGTAGCTTAAGTCATCTGAAAAGAAACTGGGCCAATTTGCACTTTATTGAACTCTTTTATAAAATTCAAAGAAGAACAAAAGGCAAGACAGAAAGAGTTAAAAGGGAAAGATGGATGCACTTGCAGTATCTCTTTCTTGCAAGTGACTGTAATGTGTTTATACAGCTCTCAGTCAGGCTAGCAGATAATTAAAGGAAAGAACTGACACAAGACACTATTCCACCCTATGGACTATGGTGTGGGCAAAGTCACTCAAGTGGGGTCATAAGAAAACAGCAGCAAATACCCTCCCCCTCTTTTTGACAAGTTCAGTCTCTTCCGTCTTGCAGTTAGAAGGATGCCTGACTAGTCCACATTGGTGGGAGGGTGTTAAAGTGTATTGATAAAGTTAGGGTTCAAATTGATCCTATAACATTACAATCAAGTATTTTATAAATTCTGTCCACAGCAGGATAAACACCTTTTCCAAGCTCCAGTTCAGCAGGATATACCCTCATCAGCATAAAACTATCCTATGAGCTCTTCATTATCTGCCTATTCCTACAGACAGACTATACTTTCTTCTCAGACATGTCTCTCAGTGAGATCGAGTATAGGTTTGAGTCTTTCTCTATGCTCAGATGACCAGCTTCTGGGTGGGTAGAGAAGTCTTGGCAATGATGTGATTTCTGTGCATGTTTGTGATCAGGGGAGTAATTACCTGTTCTCTGGTCATGTGAGGGGGTCAAAGAAGACCATCCTCCCTCTGGACTGCCCAGACCACTTGGCCAATTTGTCAAGAATCCCATAGGATAAATATCTGTCTCCAGAGACCTTTATACTGACAAAACCAAATAAATCAGAGTCACTTTTACTGAACACTTCAGCAGACAGCTCAGATTTAATGAATTAGCCTTCAGACCCCCAAGGAAGATTTTCTTTCCCAAATCTAGGGGGAACAAATATTTGACAAAATTTGCTTCCAGGGTACAACTCTGTCAATCCATTCTGTGATATTTTGTGATTGCAGTTAGCAATAACACTAACAGTGTTTTAAAAAGCACCGGCAATGTAGCAAAGAGCTCTCAGGATCAGCTGTATGATCAGCGTATCCCGTGCAGAGGAAGGAGGCTGCTATTGATCAAATGATTTTCCTCATTGGTGACTGAGGATAGTCAGTCACTAGTCCTTCACTCGTGCCCTTCTGCACTTTTGGTTGGAACTTCACACCAACATAGAAAAAAAGGAAAAAAAAGGAAAGAGAAAAAAGAAAAGAAACCGACTTTAACCCCTCACCATCACCAAAAGTCTTCACCCATATAAAACCTTTCAGGTTAGTTGTTGTGGGTCATTCAAACAGTTTTAAGGCTTAACATCTTGATCCCCTCTAGAAACTTCGATCTCCATTTCCTTCCCCCCTTTGGGATCCATACAGATGGCTGCTCAAATACTTACTGGCGCCAGAGGAAATTCTCCTGTAACAGATACCCTGCAATGCAAAACCAATATTTTGTTTCCAGGGTCATCCCTTTCACACCCCCACAGATCCTCTTGCTTCACCAACCTGCCTCTTGGTCAAGCCAAAACATGAGAAATTGTGAATCCAAAGGGTGGAATTTCAGAGCAGTTTAATAGGCTTGTTGATTGCTAAGCCACACATTTCTTGAGCTTCCTCCTCCCATTGTGGTAGCCTCATCCGATAATTTATGTCAGATTAACAGGTTGCTGGGCAGATACCTCTGCTCACAGTTCAGGAAAGAGAGAGAAAGAGAGTAATTTAACCTGATGCAAAGTGTTCTTGATGATCAGAATGGCAACATCTCTTTGGATAGGCTAATACCTAATTCAAAGGCCTAATAAAGTTAAAAAGCATCTGTCAGTGGTAGATGCAAGGGAGTGAATCAGAATCCAGTGCCAAGTAAAACTGTTAAATAGAAAGCATTTTTGGATATAATTCCAATGCAAATAAAAAGGCAGAAACATTTGTTGTGTGGTGGTTCCCCATCTCTTGTTTAGGGAATCATGTTGGCATTAGGACATGGATCAGTGTTTGGAATTTGGTCAGGAATTTCTTGGTTTGACACTACCCCATTCTACTTATGTTTTGTTTTGTTTTATTTGTTTGGTTTTTTATTTTTTTTATTTGTGCTCTCTGGCTGCTCACACAGTTTACATGATAATCAGAGAATTGCTTTATACTAATGTATTGCAATATGATGTGCTTTGTTAATAGTCATCCGAGATATGCTAGAGGGAGTTCTTCAGAAAGGATCAAAAACAATCACTTTCAAAGAGACATTTCAGGCGATCATCTCCTCATTTAGCCATATAATATCTAATAAGGGCAATACCTCCATGATGATAGTTGAAGAAAACATTTAAAGTTATTTACTTAGATAAAATAGATAATCCTATCTTTTGTGTAATCTTAATGAAGCTAAGTCAAGGATAAAATAACAAGGATTTATTTCAGCCCCCTATAATTGGATTGAAACTGAATTTTATTTAAAAATTTGGGTTTTTAAATTTTTCTCATAAAGGAAAGAAACAGAGATGACTTTTTTCCTAATTTCAATCTTTTAAATAAAAAACAATACACAGAGAATGTCAAGAAATGAATATTCTTTTGTATGTGACTGATAAAAAAAAGAACCCATAAAATAAATTTTTGCAAAATGGCTGCGTGTAAGACTTAGCTATAGAGTGGGCAATTTATTACACTAGAAGTTTGTCATCTCAGATTCTGTGGAATATGCCAGAATGCTCATTCATTTCTTAAAGAAAGTCTCTTCCATTCCAACATAATATATTGCATAAAGTGCAAAAGAACTAGAGCAAAAATGTGGTTTTGTAATGATTAAGGACTGATCTTGTTCCAATTTGAGTCAATGACAAAACTCCATGAAATTGGGCTGAATATATGGTTATAGATAAGATGTTGTTTACTGTGTTCTTGCTTTTTCTGAAAGCAAAATGTAAATGAAATATATTCCTGGCACAGATTAGATTATCCCAAGTAATCTGACTCCTACTTAAAACAGCATTTAAGGATCTCTCCACCTTCTCTGGAAGCTGCAAACCTTAATGTCCTTGCAGCCTTAAAGACATTCTTGCCACTGTATGAACAGGCTGCTATGCTTCTCACTCACTCTCACTTCTCATGGCTCGGCTTCATGAAGATTTGGGAAGGGCTCTCCCCACGTGACTGTGCCCTTCAAACCTGCGCAGTGGATGTTTTAGGTGAGGCACAGTGTGCGCAGAACTGGCCCCACCCTTTAACTCCTGAGATTCATCTGCCACAGCCGAGCGAGCTTGGATGGTGACAGTGAAGTCCTTGGGACTAGAACCTACAGCCCCTGGTATTCCCAGGAGGTCTCCCATGCAAGTACTAACCAGGGCTGACTCTGCTTAGGTCCTGAGATCTGACAGGATCTGGTGTCAGGGTGACATTTAACTGCCTCGGGCTATTACACCAAAGAAGGAATTAACACCGTCATGGAACAGGAACATTTATATATATATTCATATATAAACGGACATAACATCAATAAGTTCTCCCAGCCCTCTTTCAGCTGCAGTTACAATTTTTTTAGGAGCATCACATATCTTTGTGCAGCATCCTGCCTGGTTTTAGAACAGCTGTGAACAGGCAGAGAGCAAGTTATTCTTCCATGTGCCACATTTGACTGAGTGGAGGAAGCATAAGCTGCATCATTTGTGCTACAGCCACCCCTCAAAAACTGAGTGGGTAGTGGCCAAAAAAAAAAAAAAAAGAGAGAAGTGAAAACAACCTTGAGTTAGGTTCTGCCAGCATCAGCCAGGTAGCACAGATGGTAGAGATGGACAGACATTGTGCCCAAGGTGAAAATTATTCTGTATAAAGAAGAAAAGAGCAAAGAGAAAGCATTGTGTCTCTGTTACTCTTTGATTTTCCTGAAACACTTATTTGGGAGGTAAAACTCCCAGTCTGCAAGTCTTTAGGTTGAGACTCAACCAATCCATTGTAAGATGAAAAAGAACAATTTGCCAAGAATGCTTTCATTTTTGTTAAAAAAAAAAACAAAACCAAACAACCTTTGGATGATAAACAATCTGACAAACTTTACCTAATTTCTTCAGTGGCATAAAACATTAGTCAGTATGTGTAATGTCTTACCAGCAGAAACAGAGCTGCATGAAAAAAACCCAATTCCTTCTGTAACAGGAGGTAGGGAACAGTGCTGCATATGCTACAGAGCAGTGTTACTTGGAAGTGTGAAGAAGTAGAAGGGAGTTGTTTACAATAAACTGACAAAATAATTCCTAAGTCTTCAGCTCATCAGGTAAAAAGTGCAAGGCAAAGTGATTCAATACAGTTGCACCCCTTCCTTCTTCTGGATCATCTTGGTGGGTGACAGAGCATAACAGTGTTGGTTTTGACATTATTAGGTTATCCTGAAAATAAATCACTTTTGAAAAGGTGAATAATTGGACAGAGCTTAGTGCTGACAAGCTAAAGGTTGCAAATGGGGTGGAAGGGGGTGGTGATGGGGAGAGGGAAGGGAGGCTGTGGTGTCACAGATGCAAACCCATTCCAGGAGGCCAGCAGCATGTGAGGAGCCCTAAGTCTCATTCTGGTTTATACTTTGGCACATGAGTGCAGTTTTTAGTCTGATAAGTATACTGTATTTATGGTTTCTGAAACTATTTTTGATCCAGTAGAGAAATGAGATATACCTTTTCATGTAATATAAACTCTGATAAAATAAAATAAAAAGGTAGTAATTTTTTTTCCTATTAAAAGAAATCCTCACTTTTCCCAACATTTAGCTAATCTATGGAGTTCACTGCCATAAGTGGTCATCAAGATAATATATTGTGGCTGGACTCCTAAACAAGCTAAATAATTGTATGACCATTAACAACATCTTTGACCATGCAAGCAAAAATCATGATAATGGCAGTCCAACCTCATATTTTACAGTATAGAATAAAACCCCCTTGGGACACAAGAAAGACTGGATAATTAACTATTTATCTGATTGGTGGTTTTAATCCTTATTCTGACACCTAAGAGACACAGTAGCATTAAACATAGGGTACCAGACTATTTGCTTGTGTCTGCTCCCTCCAAAGACTGTTGCAATATTTCAAGTGTTTGCTGTGATCTGGAACTTCATGTAGACATGTCTGAAGCTTTGGTGCTAATAGTGGGTTGTAATTTGTCAGTTTTGAGGTGAAAATGTAATGAGGTTCATCTACCATTCGTGGAAAGTTTTCTGAATGTGAGTGCTCTGATTCTGGCACAACATTGGCATTTAAAGACTGTATGTTCACATGCTAATGCCCAAATATTTGCAATGTGATCATGAGTATATCATGCACAGCTCCATTACACATTAGCTTACCTGCTCCAAATGAGTGATTTACTTTCATTCACTGTCTTTCTGTTTCATCTGTTCCATCTTAGGTTGTCTAGATAATGACTCATAGTAATTTTATGCAGTATCTGACACAAAGACACAGTTTGCATCCTGAATCAATCTGGGGTTTACTCAGGCAAAATTCTCTGTTGCATACAATGGATTTAATTTTGATCTTACAAGACTTTCAGAGGTATCTAGCCAGTTTGTGGCACAAATCTACTAAATGTCTTCATTGTATACTCTGTTTTGGGATTGAAACAGTAAAAAGGATCCTGAAAATGCAGTTCCAAGTAGTGTAAAATTCCATTTCCTTCTTCCTTCTTCTTACCTTCTAGGAGGTACTTAAGGACTTTCAGAAATCTCACTTCCAAGAGCTCCCTTCAGCTCCTCAGTGTGCATGTTGGTGGTGCGGAGTTGGGAAAACAAAGGGCAGAATAAGAGGAGCTGTCAGGGACCAGGGACCTGAGTGAAAACATCCATGTCTTCTCACAGACTTTTTATCATCTGTGAGAAACTCCTTCTCATTCAGAAATTTCATGATGAACAAACAAAATGGGCCACAAGCCATCGACTTTTAGGGTTCCAAAAACATCCAAAATGAGCCCTGCTCTGACGGAGCCCTTATAAAGCAGTACATTTTCGAAACCTGGACATGGTCCTTCCTCACACCGAACCCTGTGTTTGCAGACCCACTTGAAGAGATCCTCACTGCCCGCTTTGCCTTTGCTGCTTCTTCCTGTCCTCCTCCCCATGGCGCTGAAGTTCACAGTCTGCTCTGCTGTGATGAGTCAACTGTTTGGCTGGCTGTGCACCCAAGCATATTTGTCATAGTGCCTGTTTTTAAAACAGATATCTATTTTCTTCTTTTTTTCTTTTAAAACCAGAGCATTCCCCAGGTCTGATTTGGAGTTCAGATATCAAATTGGCACATTGGAGAGGAGGTAATCCCTATCAAGGAAGGAAGGAATCTCTTAACACTTCTTTGCTTTTGAAGAATTTGTGCCCTGGAAAAACACCCTGTTGTTAGATAAGGGGCAACCCAGAAAAGTCACCGTCCATGAAAAGGGGAGGGATATTTCAGGCCACACTGCTCTTCTAATAGAGCTATTCAAATTCATTAGCTCTGCATGATACAATCAGTCCTATATAGTTATCAGGTTTTGGGGCTGTTTTCTTTTTCTGCCACTGACAAATAGGCCAAAGTAAACCAGGTCACTGATAAGACAGACCCCTGGGAAGATGCTCTGCCACACTTGATGCATGGATAGGGCTTTCTGGTCATCACTCACATGATTTTGTCTTGCAGCATCTGTTTATTTTCCTTCTCTTTTCATTGCCCAAGTTTGAAAGCAGCCTGAAATAGAATAGGATTTATGCTATGATCTGAAAACTCTGAACTTTTTATTTAGGAGACTCAAAGACTATAAGGCCAAGAGAGGCCTTTGGTACCCTCTTGTCTGACCTTTGTTGCAACCCAGGCCATTAGCTTTCTCTGATTTAATTCTTGTTTGGTCTATCTACTGGAAAAACATCCAGTCCTGATTTAAGAATTGTTAGTGGTGGAGAGAATTCATCACAACTCTTCACAAACTGTTCGTGTGGTCAACTACCCCATCTGTTAGAAAATTTCCATTGTACTTCAGTTTGGATTTTCTGAGCTTCAATTCCCAGACTTTGGCTCTTGTCTTGCTGTGCCTCTGTAATCCTAGATTTCCATCCAGAGTCAGCTCACAGAATGGGAAGGTAATTAGGCACATATGTGTCACTTAGAGATATTTTCAGTCATCTTGCCTCCTGAGCAGAAATGGGGTCTGAACAGTCACAACAGACTTTAATTTGTTATCATTCTAAATATGACCATTTATATTTGCTGCATTTGAATTACAGGCATATGATTTTCTAGTACCCATGGAAATAATTCCCACTAGATGCTTTTAAGGATGACTGGGCACATTTCTAAATGAGAAATGCCCTGTTACCCAGAATTGCAGAGGACCCACATTTGCCATCGTTGTCAACTGTATTTTATTTACAAAGAGAATTCAGCAGATATAAGAGGCCAATGTGAATATAGATGTTGCAGTTTTGATGTTACAAACTTATGACTTAGAGCTGACAAATGTACTCAAGATCTCTTTCTAAAAGGTGCTGTCATTATATAACAAGATATTTCTCTGATGTGATGACCGCTTTCCTGAGTATGCTCTGTCAAACACTGCCCAGATCCAGGGATGCATGAAAAGATGGCAGAGCTAGTTTGGGATGATAAGGCACAACCAAGTTCCTACAATTTACCGTTTTAATTGTTCTGTCTGACAATATTATGTAACTCTACCCTTTCTAGGTGAACATTTCACCAGCACTGAACTACGTTTACTTCAGATGGTGCTTTCTGATCTGGTTACATGTAACATTTTCATTTTCTGATTGCATATAATATTCTTATTGAATAGTCATTGTTATGTTCCCTGGCCTCTGCTCCTCAGCTATAGATTTGGCTACTGTCAGCATTTTGTATCCCAGCAGTCTCTCCTTAGCCTTGTCCTCTTGATCATAAATACTCTGCCCCTTTTTTCCTGTAATCTGGGGAATATGGGATATATTTAGCCCTCCAATGCCTAATGACTGAGCTGGCTAATCTTCTCTGTGAAAAGGTTCCTTTCCTTCTGTCCTCAGATGAGAAGAAGGGAAGACCAGAAAGTTTTGAGCCTGCAATGTGTCATTCTTGTAACACAAACTGACTTGGCACTTAGAAGCATTTCCTGAGACTTAATTCTCTAAGAGGATAGGAAGATCTTGACAAATCAGAAAAAAAGAGAGAATCAAAGATCAGGAAAAAGAATAAAGCATGCATGCTTGATCCATAAACCGGTTTATTCTATAGGCACTGGTGCACCTTCCACTGGGAGAGATGGGTAAGGAAATTGATGACAGAATTTCAAAAGACTTTGTGGAAGAGAAATAGTAGTGAGAGTATTTAAGCAGTGAAACATAACTCTATTACCCTTTATGACACTACCTCTTTTCCTGGTCTATTTTCTTAATCAAAACCCCACAGTCTTGTGAGGGCCAGAGTGGGGACAAAAGAGCCATCAGACATCAGTTACCTTGCCCTGGGTGCAAGACCTCTGGAGGACCTGGCATGCAGAGTGGATAGGCTGTTTCATAACAAATGGAGGAGTAGGCATTCGGATCTCTTTACATCAGTGCATAGGTGTCCCCAGGCAGGAACAGCCCCTTTCTGCCTTGCTCTCTGTGTTGCTTATTCCTGCTAGCTCGTGAGACCAGGACAGACAGTGTTTTGGATTAGGGCAGTTTTCACAAGTGGATTATGCCACCACCCAGTGAAGAACTGACAAAGGCATGAGAAAATGCCCTGTGCCATGTGTCCTCTCCCACGCAGAGGAAAGAGAGTAGTTTGCCTATGAGGGAACTGTGCTGGGTCCATGCCAGCTGGGAATTTTCCTTTGCAGATGATGAATTCTTGGTAGTTATTTAGGATTAGCCCAGACAGGAGGCAGTAAGAGAACCTGACCCACAAGTGGATCATGCTGCCACTTCCACAAGGATGAACTTTCTACTCTAGAGCCAATATAGAAGCATAAATGAGCAGACAGGCTGGTGTAAAGGACCAAATCCACATCTAAGTGAGGACAGCAGGAAAAATCTATTGTCACTTTTGAGACTCAAGTAACTTTAGTCCTTCCACTCTAACCACTATCACAGATTTTACTTTCAATCCCACTTCACAACAGCTGGGTGCTGTGGATGGAGAATATTTAAACAACAAGCAAATTTAGAATTGGTTAATTTGAAGTGAAACTCTAGCTGTTTCAACACATGATGCTAGATCATTCATTAAGAGATGATCTCAATGCCATCCCATGTTACGAGTATGCAAAGCCAACTTATTTTTTGAAGCTGGGAATGTTTTGTGGGTCTTTTTGTCAGTAGTAGGAATTAATACTATTTGTGAATGAACAATAATAATAATAAAAATAATTATGCTGTGCAGTTAGACATTCCAGTATTTTTTGTTTATTTAATAATTTTCTGGAATAGCTCACAGACATTGGCTCCCATTGTCCAAATATTTCATTTAGATTCAACTTTATAGCTGTCCTGAAATGTAATTGGTCATCTAGCTGAAACCTGAAGGCAGCCAATTAAATTCACAAGAAAACATTAATCTGAGCTGAAGAATTCATAGCACATGTATGCAATCATTCGTCCTTTTACATACGCTTTCTGTTTTTCCTCTACTGCTCCCCTCCAGCTCCCACCTCCTGCTTCTTGTTTCACGGGTTGAAGGAGAATGTGCCAACTCTAATGGCACTGTCCGAGGGAAAGGAAAATTAACACCAGTTTTACTTTCATGCATGCAGGACTTGTTCCAAGAAGGCCACTAGAGCGAATGAGTTTTTCTCCTGCTTTTACCAGTCCTAGGATCTGGCTCAAGCAAGGTATTGCTAACATGTATCAGTGCAGGGTGTGAGGATGGAGGAGGCAGGAGCCAGGGTGTGGGTGGCAGTGAATGAGCTGCAGGCTGGAAGGGAGGAATGAAATGGAGGGGGAGGGCTTGCTGGCATTGGGGAGAAGAAGGGAAGTTGGGCATGCTGGGAGAAGAAGCAGAGGTCTGGGACCACGAGAATATGCTCTCCCTTGGCTGGGAGCTGAGCCTGGTCTACTTACTCCTCTGCTGTCAATAAACATCTGTGAACAACCTCTGGAGATGTGTGTTTATTGTCCCATTCTGCCTTCCATGTCTGCAAACAGCAACCTGGCCCTGCTGTGAACTTCATCTGGTGAGAGATGTGCTGTGGCTGCAGGGAGGTTACGCTCTTCCAATGAGCCAAACTGGGGTCACCCTGATTTCACCTCCATTGCAGGACAAAAAGGGAGGTGATGTTTTTCCAAAGAAAGGATTGCATCAAAAAACAAAGAGACTTATGTCAAGAGGGCATCCAGGTGACAAAGTTAAGCATTTAACATGTGGGAAATAATGGAAAGGATGGTACTTGTACTCTCTCATTGAATGACAGTTGTGTAGCACAGGAGGGAGATAACCTCCAGGACTACTGCCATAGGTGTAATGGAAGGTGGTAAATTGGAGGTAAATAAAGTGGAAGAAGATTAAAGGTGCCTAGTTAAAGTTCATGACAAAAAGTGATTCTACCCATTGCATGTGCCACAATTCTCTTAAATAATGCTGAGTCCTGGGTTTCCAAAATCAAGAATCTAGCAGTTAAATTGATAATTGTGTATTCCCCCATTTGCTGGGGTACCACACATGGTTCCTAGGCTGGACTTTTACAAGCATACAGGTGTTTATCCAGAGACATGATTTGAGCTTAAGAGGCATTTTAAAAATGCTTCACACTTTGGAGAATCAGCTTCTGCCTCTTGCAGGGCCTGCTGCTCTCAGGGCATTTGTAGTCTCCTGTTTAAGTGTGAAGAGTTACACTGCCGCTTACAGTGTTGAGATTCACAGTATGGCATTGCAGTGTCCATCAGGTTAGAAGTGACCTGCACATTCATAGAAAGCTGTTTGAGTGTAGTAAAGTGCACATACATATATATATATATATATATATATATATATATATATATATATATATAAAATTCATGAATACTGGATGAGAGATGGCAGAAAAGCTATACTATCCTATCCATAAAGGTCTGTGTGAAATAAGGGACTCTTTCATAATAAAACCATGATTACATTTGGCACTTTTTAATACCCTTATTTATGGACACAAAAAAATAATTGAATAGGGAAATACATTATCTTCTCAACACCAGAGGGAGCCCAGCAGGGATATTTTCTGCTTCTTGGCATAGGAAGTGTGGTTTTTTTTCTGAATATATGCTCCAAATAATATTTTTGTCTTTCTGTCTTGTATTTGTGTGCACACACACACACACGCAAGCACACCAAGGTTGTATGAATTCACCACAGATCTACAACACTTACACACTTGTGTATAACCAAGATACCCTATGTAGTGTGCTGTATGCTTTTTGTTTTGATTTGGTTATTTAATTCATAATTCAGTTGAGATCTGAGACACAAATGCTAAGTAGTTTTTTGGCTTGATGTCATACAAAGTTTTAACACAATGCTTTTGCTTATGGCCTCCGGCCAATGTGTATGCCTTGCACGTCATTTGTGGAAGCTCTCAGGAAAGAATGTGCAGAATTGCATTTATTTTTTGGCATTATGAGTTGTATGAAAGCTACTTTCATGCTTATTCTAGGCCAGCTATACAAAAAAATCTACTACTACTTGAATTTTATAAACAAGAGTTTAAACAGGGCTGGTTTATGTTATTGTTACTTACATTTTACAATGAAGAGGCAACATACTGATCATCAGAAGTCAAACTCATCTTCTGCTTCCTAACCAGTGCATAAGTTACATGTATGATAAAAAATTTTCTTATTGCTGCACCAAATTGTTTCTGATGGAAAGCACAAAACAGGTTACAAACAGATTGCAGCTCTCATTTAGTTAAAAGTTTTGGTATTGGTTTCAAAGGCAGCAGGAGGAAATGCAAATGTGAAGGACTATTCATAGGGCAAAATCTACCCAGACTGTAAGGAAGTATTCTGCAGGCCTGGGCTTCATATTCACTCAATAGTTGGGAAATGCCTGTCAGTAAAAGCTTTCTGACTGGTGCTCTGTGCAGTATTCCATGAAAAACACAGTTTTAGCCACTGCTCTTTCTACATACAAATTTCAGTGTTACAGCAGTTCTAAAGGGAGATAGCTGGAGGGATAAATGCCTTGGCTGCCTAGTTTGTAAAACAAAGTTGATCCATGTTCAACACCTGAAAACTAATTTTTAGGAGCTCAGTCTGGACATACCTTCTCCATTTGAGAAGCTTTTCCCAAACGGCATGGCAGCTGCTGATCTGTTCTTGCAGTCCTGGTTCCTGTCACAACTGATGGCATCATGAGTGCAATGATTTCTGAGAAATGGCACTGCAGGTATTAGAAACAGAGGGAATTACCAGGTGAAACTTGAATATTTGTCCTGCATATCTTTATCCTGGTAATCTCTTGTCTAGAATAAAGGGGACAAAAACATGGCTGAGGATCTTTGGGTTTGAGGTCTATGATGACACTCTTCTCACAATCCAGAGTGAGCAGCACCTTCTAATCTTCAGGTTTTGGCTTGCTCAAAGGAACATTGCTGTAAAATATAACAGAGGCTGCTCTAATTTATAGCTGTCTACACACTTAGCAATCATCAGTCAGGACTACTACCTTTCCCATATGCTTTTCTTCCTCCCCATCCAGCCCTCGGCAGAAACTAAGGCTTAAAGAAGGGGAATGGTGTGAAGGGAACCTATTCAAAGTCAGTTTGTTCCCCCTCAAGTAGCCTAGAGAGCCCATAACAGACAGGAAGGCTAATGACAGTATCAACTTGGTTTGGTGACATTGGTGTGATAAGTACCTTCAAAACTACAATAAATACTGAGGGCTGAGAAATACCATGAGTGATGTATGAAATGAAGAGTCCTTTGGACATAGAGAGTGGTGAAAGCACAGCAGACTGTTGGCCATTTGGTTTGGAGAGGAACAGATAATGTACTAAAATATCTACTAGACATAAGCTCTAGAAACAGCTTTAAAATGCTAGCTATTCAAATGATTTTGTAGTGACTTTCAAGCATGAATATAATTAGTTTTGTAAGAAAAGAAAATGATGAAGCAAACATTGTGCTTCAGTGATTATGGGGTTGGGTAACTGCTAACTCAAGGTTCTTTGTTTAAAAACAAATACTTCTTTTGACTTTCCTGGTGGAAAAATCAGCTAGAAATAAGTGGAATATTTTTTGCGTGGTGTGAAAAGGACAAAGAACTTATTTTTTACCTTAAAGTGAAGTATATTTTATTATAATTGAACATGAAGTTTGCTGAAAGAAATCTTACAGGAATGCTTGTTATTGTCTGGTCATCTAAGTATTTTTAATCAAAGCAGTTTGAAGTCCAATTAACAGCTAGAGATTTCGGTGAGTCCTCTGAATTTCCAAGTTGGGTATGCTTGGCATTTTGTAGAATATAACTACGTTGATTTTTTTTCCCAATGTTTAATGGTTTTACAGTTTCCCAGCTTCCTGTACTTCAGATTTCTTTTCTAAGCAGCTATTGTTGCTCTCTGTCTACCTCCACACTAGCTTCTAGGAGCAAACAGCTTAAAATCTGCCTATCGAATGCAAAGCTAAACACTGCACAGAATCACAGAATATGCTGAGTTGGAATGGACCCACAAAGAGCATCGAGTCCAACTCTTAGCCCTGCCCAGGACCATCCCCAAGAATCACACCATATGCCTGAGAGTATCATCCAGATGCTTCCTGAACTCTCTCAGGCTTGATGCTGTGACCACTTTCCTGGGGAGGCTGTTTCAGGGCCCAACCACTCTCTGGGCGAAGAACATTTATTAAATATCCAGTTAAACCTCCCGTGACACAACTTCAGGCCATTCCCTCAGGTCTTGTCCCTGGTCACCTAGAGAAGAGATCAGTGTCTGCCCCTCCTGTTTCCCTCACGAGGAAGTTGTAGTAATCTATATCAAGAAAATGAGAGAATTCCATCAGAAGCAAGTGTGCAGGATCCTCATCAGTGATGTTTTTAGGGACCATGTTCAACAAACAAGTCTCTGGAATGAAAGAGACGCAATAGAATCTGTACTTAGGCAAGAGAGTGTTGCAGATGATGTCTGGAAAACTTTTGATTCTTGAAACACTTTTTATTATTCTAATGTATAAGTAAAGAGTTAAATTGCATGATTTTTTTTAAAAGTATCATAATTTCTAGGGTTTGGTAGCATAGCTAAAAATCTGTTTGCAGACATACCATGCAGCTATATTGCATGTGGATTTTTATATTTTTTTGAATAGCTACTGAAAAGAACTTTTCACTTGATGTTTTCATATAATGATGCCATTGCCACCTTCATTAAATCCTCTGGCTGCTTGCCAAGTGATTAACCTTTGGTAACCAAACAGAAAACGGCAGAGGTTATGGTCTTCACTGAGGCTTTGCTACTCCTTATCAGGTGCTTGCAAGATGAACTGCATTTCAACATAGTCTGAGAAGGTCTGAAAGCCTTTTACTTCAGGATACAGAAGTTGTGCTAAAACACAACTGTAGAGCTTTTTATATGCCATAATAGCAATCAAGCACATAAACAGCCTTCAAAAATTTTGTCGTGTAAGAGTTCAAGTTGTATAGTATCAGAGCAGGCCAGCAAGAGAGGATGCACTGGCTATTAGCAAAAGGGAGTTAACAAGTCATGAAGTCAGGAATGTGCTGATGTCTTTAAGCTGAATGAAGGGGTTATAGAGTGGGAAGTCACAGCTTCCTAGAGAAGAAGTCACTGTTGTGTTAATTAATTGGGGTGGGATGTCTGCACAGTGAGGGGAGGAAAGGAGCTTTAGTAGGTAAAAATCTAAGATTTTAGCAGTAGTTACAAAAAATTGTGGAGCTAGGGGAAGGACAGAAGAAATGTTTGGTACAGATCAAATTGGCAAGAAGCCAAAAAAACTTTGAGATATTTGTGAAAATAGGCTGCAGCTGCTAGGACTAGGAGTGCTTCACTATGTAAGCAGCAATGCCTGGCCTGAGGGAGATCCCACACTGACTGTCCCCACAATTTCTGACAAGACTCTGTCTGCCACAGGTCAGATTTCACAAGTAGGGACTGGGTTTGATAAAATGAAATGCCACACAGCAGGCTTCTCACAGTATGGCATCTCCTTCTGGCCTGACAATGACAGGGGAAAGGACTCAGTGATATTTCTTTTGAGCACAAGCCCTTTGTGCCTGTTTCTACATGCTTGCAGAATATGTTTCTTCTCCCTGATGTTTGACTCTACAGCAACAGCCAAGCAAGAAGTTTCCCATTAATGGCAAATCAGGAGATAATTTCACTATGTGTGCTGATATTCAGGAGGGATAGAGATGACTGCTTTGTTTTATCAAGAAGTAGTGGCCATTCACCTTACACTCAAGCAATTTTATAAGGCTTGGTCCTTGTTTTAATTTCAGTCCATGCTCTTTCTCCTTCCTCTTCTTACCTTGTTCCTTTGTAAACTTTACCGTGATAAAATTTATGCCAGAGCTTAAATTTCCTGCTAAGTTTGCGGGAGGAAAAGCATTTTCAAAACCATTTTCTCTGACTGCCTAAATATGTATTTAAAATTTAATCTGTTCACACTATTGCTAGGATTAACCATCCTAAATATATTATGCATCCTCCACCTCCAGAAAATATATTTTGGGAAAGAGGATAACTTTGGGAGACAAGACAAAAACTTACCAAGATTTGGAGGTGGGCTTTGTTTGTGTGTTCAGCTTGCATAATAATACCTGTTAAGCAAAAGACCTGAAGATGGCATGCCTTTGACTTTTGACAATTTTATATTGTAATACTTATAACTTCTAATGTCCATTTTTTAATATTTTAGATGCTTTAAAATGAAAATATTATTCTATGGAAGTTCCAGTGTGTTGTCCTGGCCTCAGGTAAGCACCATGATAGCACAATTTTTTTCCTTCCTCTTCTCAAAAAGTCCTGTTGTTTTTTAATAATAAGAAGGAAAGGATGAGTGATAGTTTGTTTTTGTTGTTTTGCTCCCATCTTAGTCCAAGATACTAAAGCAAAGCAGTATCATGCTTATAAAAATGTTGGTATCTGTGTGCACCTTTCATGTTGTGCAAGGCTGGAGTCAGCAAGTGTTTATCATGGAATGGCTATGCCCATCCCAAGGGTTTCCATCATCCTGTGAAGATAGAACAAAGTGTGCTGAAGGTAAAGGAAAGGATCCTTTCTTCCTGTTTTAAAATACAAAACAAACACAGAATAATTAAAAGGGACAGTTTCATTTCACTGTTATTCAGTGCTCACACATTACAGCTATTTATGAAATTTCATAATATCCTAAATTTAAGTCAAGAACTTTACAGACTGTAGAGGTAAGCCCTGGTGCAGGTGCCTTAGATGTATCATAATTACCTCATTTACACCAGCTGAAGGTCCCTAGACTTGGATGAGGCTCAGATGTTTCACCTCAATCCTATGTCTGGCCCTGAGAGCTGATTTGTACATTTATAAACTTATCTAAATGTGACTAATGACCTTTCCACATGCCCATCACTGAGTGTTTTCCTTCTCTCTTTCAAACCTGCTTAAAGTAGAGGAGGTAAAAATCCAGGAGAAGGGCTGCCTGTCTTTTTTATCTAGCCTGCCAAGGGACAATGTGGATGGAGCTTCTCTTCCCAGTTTCAGGACAGAAAATTAAAGCAGATCTGGATGCAGAAGCATAAAAAGGTGAAAACCTTTGCTCTTCCTTTCCCTCTTCCTCTTCTTTTTATTTTTTAAGCATTTAGTCTTGAACTGAACAATTGATGTTTTTATCTCCATTTCCCCCTCCACTCCATCATGCAAAGAGTTATTCCGAAATCACTTGGCAGCTGTAAGACAAGCTATTTCCTAACCCTCAAAATAACTTTTGTTTTGAATAGTTCCCAACTCCTTAAAAATGCATCCACATGTACGTATGTTCTGCATGGGAAGTAAAAATTATAGTAGAAGTAAATACTCAGGGTTAATGACTGCTAAAATCCTCTTACAATCATTATTAAATTTGGGCTTATTCTCTCTGTAGAGTCCTAGGCATTAATCAGTATGTATTTGTGATATAAACTGTGCAAGAACTAAGGAAATGGGAAGTCCTAATCTCAACTTTCTGCCATCTAGGCAGAAAGGGTGAGTCTGTTAGACCCCCAGGTTCAAACAGGAGAGGGAATATTTTTGCTTGCTATAGTCTGAAAAGGCCTTTTAAACACTTTTTGGCTACCAAGCACATAAACAGACACACCAAGGTTGACATATACAATACAAAATAAAACCATAGGGGTGCAGCTTGCCCAATTTTGGTTGACAGCCTCACTTCACTAAATAGCTGAAGGTCAGTGTATGTTGTTGAACACTTCTGGGACCTTTCATCTTTTCATGGACTGCTCAAGCACAGACGTGCTAGGAGGTTTCTTCCTAGCATTTGTCAATAGTAAGCTGAGTAACTTCCTTTACCCTGTGGTTATAACTAATCTCTGCAACTTTCATAAAAACAGAGACAACTTTGGTATTCATCTCTGAAAACTCATTAGAGCATTACAGCAGAGAAAATTATACCAGTAAAGCAGACCTTTGAGAAGACAAGACATCTCCTTGGTGAAAATCAGGCAATATCAAATAAGGCTGGCTTTTTGTGCATCTATACATAGTTTTGCACCTTGTCTTTTCCAAAGCACAAACAGTTATGAATAGCCCTACCAACATTTCCATAGTAGAAAATGTCTCCACTCTTCAGGTCAATAAGTGGAAAAATCCATTGCTAGAGAATGATGTCATAATAAAAAACATTCTGAAATTGCTTATTTCTCAACAGTTATCTATGTCTTAAACTGACTCTTCCTGCTTTGAAGAGACCCTGGGGATTTCCAGCCTTCCTTCCCCTACAACATGGAGCTATGAAAAGCTGTTGTTGCTCTTCTTCATCTGGGCTTATTAATGTCTGAGTACTACCACCCTTTTCCCCTCTGTGAAAGCTGAAGAATTTGAAAAACTCCCCACTACTCAAGGAGAGAGAGAGAGAGACTTCCACGTGTGTCAGGGTCCTCTGCAGAAGCATGTTTAAAAAATTACCCTTATTGCTGATTTTAGCAGGTCTCCAGCCTACAGATTCCTTCTAATTAGCTCCTTCTAGCTCACTAGTCAATAAAATGTACTTCTGTCATGCAAATGCTAATGACTTGATAAGGCCAGCTCAAATTAAAAATCAATAGAAGATAGAGTTTTCTAAGAAAGGAAAAGTCCAGGAAAAGCAGTAAATGATCAGCAAGTATTTGACTGTGATGCAACATTGGACTGGAAAAGTTGAACCATTTGACCTCTGCAGGTCTGTTCCAACTTGAATTATGCCATGATCCTAAAAATATTTGGCTTTCTAATCCTGCAGGATTGCCTCCAAAATAAAATGCCCATTTAATGTCTTCATTTTGCTGTCGCTCTCAAAACCCAGCACCTCTGCTTGCTCTTTTCTTGTCTTTCCAGCACTGCAAATAGAGCAGTAAAACCATTCCCCTCTCTGCACATAACTTGGGCAAGGATTGGATACTTAAGGAAGATAACAGATTTGATGAAGAAATTCAGAAACAAAAAACTGACAAATGAAATAAACAAATTTATCGTATTTCCTGTACAAAACATAAAGAAGAAAGTTTCAAAGGAAATAACTTTCAAGTGACAGAATATGTTAAGAACATGTGATTTAAATGAGTTCACAAAGTAAGATTTAAATACAGGCTTTTAAGTGGGCTGGATGATATCTACTCGGTTCTTTAAAGATTCTGAACTGTTTTGTTCAATGACAGAAATGATTTAACTTTATTAATAACTTTATTATATTAGTTAAACAAACTGAAGCATAACAAAACAGATAAAAAGAACAAAAGGAGAAGCTAAACAACTTAAATCCATCAACACCCAGTAAAGAAGCCCCTGACTATCACTCAGTCTGGGCCATTAAAACTAACATTAAGACAAATTAGGAATTAAGCAATGCAGCTGTCAAATTAAGACCCTTCTTTGAATTCTGTTCTGGTTATAATGATTTTACCTCATGGATCTGCATCAAGCAGTGGTATTACACAACAGACACCAGGAAAGCACTCTTGACAAGCAAATTGTGGTAATTTGTCTTTCCTAGAAGCTGTCTTTTCAGAGGTCCATGAATTATTAACACAAACAATAAAACAGGTCCTATTTCAGTACTTCTTAACTTGTGAAGTCTTACTGAGGGAAGACCATGGAGCTCAAAAGATGAGGCATGAGAAGGCAACAGCATCTTGTGAGGGACAGGTTGAGCTTTCCTGCTCTAGTGAATGCTTAGTATTATTTCAAATGGAGGGACATTTTGGCTGTGGACCCAGGTCCTTTCCAGTTTCAGCTATGTTAAGGCAGATAGGATCTGCTCTTGCTGTCCCCCAGCTGCTCATCACCATTCTTCTAGAAGGTGGGCTTCTTTCAGATGTTCTGGTGGCTCATCTTGTGTGAGCCATGAAATGCTAATCTGCCCATGAAATGGGCTAAGTTAGCAAAACTACCCATTTCATTTTGGCTGTTCTAAGTAGTTCTGGGTGAGGAGAGTTCTCTGAACAGTCTCCCATATCCTGTGTAGGACTGAGAACTGGTAGCAGTGGGGTGACCGGAAGGATTTGGGACTAGGTTAGAACTGTCATCTCTGTAGGGAACAGCTGAAGCTGTTCTGAGGCTGAAGGAGGACTGTCTGCAGTATTATCTGTTGTAATGGGGACTTTGACTGACCCTTCTACAGACCTGTAGCAATGCCAAAACAAAAATATAAGTATTTCAAAAGACTGGGAGATTTCCCAGCTAGAGATAAATCAACAGCTAAAAAGAAATCCAGAAGACAAAATAAAAAGGAAGGAAAAATATGCAGTTCGTGAACTCTAGCTTCCACAGCCATTGAAATTCTCTTAGAATATATCTTGGAGCCCTGTTCAAAAAACCAAAAAACCAAAAAACCAAAACCAAACCAATGCTGGCAAGTTCTTTCTACCAGTGACCCACCATCAGTTAAAAAAAAAAAAAAAGATTTGGCAACAGTGGGCATAGTCACTTTAGTGACATCTTGAACTTCTTTTTCACAGGAGGCCCAGGGAGAAATTGAGTGACAGCAGTGTTCGTCAGCTAAGGATCTTCTTGGTCTTCACCTGGTCCCTTACAAACAGCTCTCAATGTGTTTGGTCAGGTCTTCCTCCAGTCCTATGAACAAATCAATTCCAATGGGATGATGTGTGAACTATGCAACTTTCTCTAGTTGGCTTCAAATGTGTTTTCCTTGGTTATTGCCTATTTGGGGCAAATTTCTATGAAACCAAAACTTTGAAAGATTTTCTGGTTTTATATCAGAGCCTATATGTCTGTGATCTTCCTCTCCAAATAGCAAAAATGTAGACACTGAACACCCGCATTCCTGTAGGAGCCAATATGGTTTTATCTGAGTGAAAAGGTCCAGAGATGATAGTGTGTTGCCAGGTTATGTAAGGTCCAGTTCACATATCCAATTAAAAAGAGGGCTTTTGTCAACAACTGGCCACTTAATGTTCATTTATCAGCGAAGATAAAAGTTAACGAACCAGAGAGCTGACAATCATCTTTCCTTTTGGAAGGCAGCAGTGCATTGGACAGTCAATCTTCTGGAATCTCTCTCAGTGCAGAAATGCTAGTTTAAAGTTTCTAAGATGAAATGCAGCTAAGCAGTAAATTTATCTCACTCTGGTGTATCATTGCTCTCACCATTTGTAGTGTTCATTTCCTCTCTTAGAATCCTGATGTACAGCAGTAGGTTACAAAGCCCTGGCTTCTGTGAAACCATTGGCTTCACTTAGGATACCCATCTTCTTTTTCAACAATGCTGTCATGTTTCTTCCTAATCCAAGCCACTGTGTCTGCTTATTAACTAATAGGAGGTATTTCCTCAGGACAGTTCTTGTCTTCATTAGTATGTTTGCTGGTTTATCTCAGACCTGCCAAAATAAAGAATGCATAATAAATTCTAGAATAAAAGCCCTGGACTTTTTAAAACTTCATCCTTATAATGAAGAAGTAATGTCTAGGTTTCTGACCTCTTGTGTTCCCTTTTGGAGGCACAGTTTGAACATGCCAAGAACTGGAACCAAAGAAGTTGTTACCTAATTAAGATTTAGTAACTATAGCCCATGAATGAGTTAAAAATATTACTTGTCCCTCTTGTGTCTGTCTTCTCTCTCCAGGTGCCATGCTTCTGTTGTGAGCCCAGCAACTGACTGGGTCAGGCCAAAATTTGGCCCTAAGCAATCACAATAAAGGGTCTAGTGCAAAGACCCATCTGGGTAATATGATAGACAGCATTTAATCTTTCAGACGCTGAAGCTGGTACAGTCAGAACATGTCATAAAAAAGCACTGCTAAAATAAACTAAAAACCCACAATGGGAAAACACAGTAACTGGAACACAGAAGGTTTTAAGGAGAAAATTTTAAAATAAGCTGTGAGAACTCAAGTCTGTAGTCCTTTTCTAAAAGACACTCATCTCATAGCCAACAGAAGTGTCACCTGATGGAGGACTGTGCAGTCCAGTATGACATCAGCAGCGTTCTTGATATTTATAGTCCTGTAAATTATGGATACGCAGACATTTATCTTTCCCGGAGCAGATTCAAATCTGGTGTAAGCTGGCTAGGCTTGCAGCTGGGTAGACTTGGCCCTTTTTCTCTTATACAGATCCTACACCAGAAAAGCACTTAACTCTTAAGCATGAGAATAATCTGATGATTTTTGCTGGAACCTTCATATTTGAATTTAGGCATGTATTAGACTTGACATGACCTCAGCAGGAGTGTGATTGTTCTCTTTACTCTTTTTGATGAATAAAAATATAGTTTTTCCTAATTGCATCTCAAATTTTCGGCTTTGGATGCAACCATTTTCTTTCTGCTTCACACTGATACTAGCATGCAAGAGCAGCTAGATGTCTCACTAGAACAAACTCTGGAAAACTTTTCCTTTCCTAACTAAGATCAGATAGTGACTCTTTGTAACTAACTGTATTTTCCCCCAATTCAAGCTTCAGAATATTTTAAAAAAGAAGTCACAGATAGAGCTTGGGTAGGATCACAAATAAGTGGTACGGCTCTACTTCAGTGTAGCTTGTTCTGAGAAAAAAATCTATAATGAAAAATCACCTATTGCCATTTGCATTGTTTGACTGTTTCAGTCCATTTTGTAACACACCATGTAAGACAAGGAAGTGAAAACCTCTCTGAGTAGAGAGCAGTTACTATTTTATGTGAAGCTCCACATTCTCATGATTGTTCTTAGAATATCTCCACTGAAAAAGGATGGGCATTTTCCACTATCTTTTTATTGACTACAGACAGTATTGGATCAGGTTTTAACAATGGGTACAATTACACTTCTTTACAAGCTAGCCAGTGTGATCTTATTGACCTTTAAGAAATAAGTATGCAGATATTAAACAACCTCAGAACCCAGAAAGTCACACTTTAGGATGGATAATGAGTAAAGAGCTTATCAGAACCTTTGTAACACATTAGAAACATTCTCCAGAATAGCTGTAAAATTCATTAGAGACTACTGATTTGCACTGAAGCCTGATAAGACAGAAGTTCAGGAAAGAGTTAAGGAAAACATGATCCATCAGAGTAATGGAAATCAAGGGTTTAGAGTAGAAGTGTATAAGTCTAAGTATATAGACGGGAACATTTCTGTTTGGAAAAAATAGTGAAAAGGAAAAAAAGGTACAGAAAAAAAATCTTAGCTCCTAATGCTGCAGACATCCATGGTGAGAGCTGCAGCACTAATTTGTATAGCCTGTAGGCTGTATCATGGTTGCTAAGTAGAAGAGAGTCAGGAATCCAAAAAGTAGGTGCAGACTTGTGTCTGCCCTGCTCTGTGCTCTTTTCTGTGAAGTGACTGACCATGTCCACACAACATAACAGTTCTCCTGTGGCCCTAAAATACAAGCATCCTTTTGTATATGCTTTTTCTTTTCAGGTGTCCAAAATATTGTGATGGACACCTAACTGGTGCTTTAGAGCATGAAAGGGAGGGCAGGCATGGTATAACCTGAGGCATTTAGGAGTGGTCACTGAAGTGAAGAGTTGACAAAATGGACCAGCACACAGTCCAGGAGAAAGCTCTCTGGGGCAGTCTAAAACCAAAATTTGGGAAGAAGAAAGCAATTAGTCAGTATGTATCATAGGGGACCCATCTTGGCCTCATGTCCAGCTGGTGATTAGTTCATAACCTAGTTATTCTTTCAGAGACCTCTCATATCTAAGTGGCCTGCAATAAACTATATGTTCAGATTTGTAACTAAGAAAGAAGCTAGGTGGGGTTTTGTTTTTGTAGCATAATGATACCACCATAGAAAGGGAATGTTTGCATTCATCAGCCAGTGTTGACATGAGTGGGATTGCCCTGACCAATGGGAATTCAGCATTTTTGCATGGAATATTATGTGTGGGCCTAAATGTTAGGCAGATGGTCAAAGCAGAGGGTGAGACTGCCCTCTTAAAATAAGGGAACAGGAGGTTCATAGTTCTTGGGCTGGACCTCTTTAAAGGAATGGACTGTATCTCCATGATGTCAATGGAAGATGAAAGATGTATTAACATTGGTAATAGAAGAGTAGACCTCATAGCGGATGGAAATGCCAAGAAAGCTTATAATTTTAAAATGTTTGAAAATGTAGAAGCTGCAAAGAGATCATTAAAAGCACAAAGTGGTGGTGTTTATGTATAACTGTAAAATAAACGTAAAAGTGCCTAAAAATAGGATTTAACAGGATAAACTGCAAAATGAAAAGTAATTTTTCCCTCAGCTTTTAATTTAGTAAGAAAATCCATCTTGGAATCATTAGTGATGATTTGATTTGCTGTATTTTGTAGGGATTTATCAGCTGTGATAACTGGATGGCACTTCCTTATAAGCTTTGATACATGTATAAGATACATTTGACTTACAAATTAATCTTTGCCACTAGGTTGCTCAAAGTCCCATCCAGCCTGGCCTCGAACAGTTCCAGGGATGAGGCATCCACAGATTCTCTGGACAACCTATGCCAGTTCCTCAGTATATTCACAGTGAAGAATTTCTTCCAAATATCTAATTTAAACCTGCTCTCTTATGTTTTGAAGCCATTCCCCCTTGTCCTGGCACTACAGGTCCTTTTAAAAGGTCTCTTTCAATTTTTCTTGTAGGCTCCCCTCAGGTATTGGAAGGCCAAAATTAGGTCACCCTGAAGCCACATCCCCTCCTCTCCCCTCCCTCCCCTCCTCACCTCGCGTCCTTACTGTGACATCACGAGATTTCAGGTGTCACAAAGGCTCTAACTACATGTTCCCTAAACCAAAATAAGCCAGAATCACTGAACTAGTACAGAAGATTATCAGTCCTGAACTGTCCTGCCCCTGCTGCTAGATTAAAAAAAAAAAAATAAAAAAAAATTCGTTTTCTGTTGCATCTTTGGAACGAAAGGTGATGATGTTCTTGGGGCATGAAGAAGTAGAACAGGACTTTCTGTTTTATATTCATCTGTGACCTCAGCTAAAGAAGTTGGCTCAAAATGTTAAAATGAACAAAAATAAAGGCCTTGGTAAAGGTTTTAGCCTGCGCTGTTAGAAACTAAATCTATATCTGCCTGAGTATAATGGATGTTCAAAACACTCACTTGAGGCAGTTCAGTCCTGTCCCCCCTGTCACAACTATGTTCACTACATGAAATGGCACACTTATGCTGCCAGTTTTCACAGTTAGGATTCAATCTTCACACAGCCTCCAGTGGAAATCCAGGACCTGTTTCTGAGGCTGTGAAGTAAAAAATGTTTGCCTCACTGTCTTGGAAATTTAAGTGGTCAATGTATTAAAGCAATGTCTTTGGGGTTTGAATGAACTGGCACCTTCCTCTCCATAAACAGTTATTTGTAATACAATACAGGCACTGCCACTAAGGGTGGAGAAGCCTTTTATGAGGTGATGCAGTGGGATTTTTAATGGGAAAAATAAGAAATTAATAGGAATTCTTGATAACCAACATGAAAACTATGTCACATGCTATTTCATTTATTTTATAGATTATAGAATGTTAAGTGGTTGGAATGGATCTTAAAGATCATCTAGTCCCAACCCTTGGACACCTCCCACTAGACCAGATTGCTCAAGGCCTTATTCAGCCTGGTTTTGAACACTGCCAGGGTCGAGGCATCCACAACCTTCCTGGGCAACCTGTTCCAGTGTTTCACCACCCTCACAATAAAGAATTTCTTCTTAATATCTAGCCTAAATTTACCCTTTTCAATTTGTAGACATTACTCCTTGTCCACTACAGTTCCGCATGAAGAGTCCCTCTCTGGTTTCCCTATAGGCCTCCTTCTCACACTGAAAGGCTGCTATGAGGTCTCCACACAATCTTCTCTTCTCCAGGCTGAACAGCCCGAACCTTCTCAGCCTCCTAGGGGAGGTGCTCAAGTCTTTTTAGGAAATTCATGGACCTCCTCTGGACTTGATCCAGAAGTTCCATCCATGTCCTTCTTATATTGGTTACACCAGACTGTACACAGTAGTCCAGGTAAATCAGCTTGAAATTTATCAGAGGGAAATTTATCAGCTTGAGAGAGAAATTAGAGAGATTTTTCAGCTTGAGAACAGCCATTTGCCTAAATTTGTATCTCTAACATAAATTCAGGCTATGACATCAGGAAATATATTGGCTTATTGATTTTATATTCCTTAGGCTGCTCAGGTCTTGGCTTGCAAAATATGTTTTCTGCTGTTGAAAGAAACAAAATGTGTAATTTTCAGTTCCTAACTGTCTGATTCTTGTTTTGGCATAAACAACACTATGAAAAAGAGTATATATTGGCCAAGACATGTGACTGGCTTTCTTAAGTTGAAGTATGTTCCTTCTATGAATCCCTATCTGCTAAGAGAAGTGGGAGGAATCTTTTGATTAGAAGAGAGATACAATTTATTCCTGATGCTTTTAGATTATTATTGCTGTGAGCGAATTAAATGTGACTTTCAAAATGTTTCAATTATCAGGATATTGTGACTGCAGTTTTTGTGTCTGCTTTGTGTCCAGATTCCTGAAAGAGTCTGAACCCTGTTAAAATTTCACAGCCCCAGGCATGCAGATAGCAAAGGGCCAGGACCCAGCCTTTGGGTCAATTTGTGTAGCAGGTTATTCCACAGGCAGCTTCGCTGACACAGCTGTAAAGGTTGCAAATCCTAATCCAAATGAGATTTCTGGATATCTTGTGGGCATTAGTTAATTTGATCCTCCCATTTTTTTGTTTTCACATTTCAATAATTATAATTGTACTCATTTCACTCTTAAAATCTGTGTTCTGGGAATTCTCTTTTTTAAACTCCTGTTGAGTTTTATGAAGTCTTTCAAAAAACTGCCAGAACTGTAAACTCTTACTTCTTCCTTGCCACAGCTGTGTAGGGTGACTTCATAGCAATCTAACCTGTTTCCAGGCTGAGAGTAAAACAATGAAATACATTTTGCTAGAAGTTAACCTCGGTACTTCTGGTATTCATTCAAGATGACAGAGAGATGAAAACCAGCTTCAAACTTGTTTTATTCTCATTCTTTGGAGCACAATTCTCAGGATTTGCACGGATAATCTGTCTTGGGTTAAGAGTATTTGAGGTCCAAAACCACTGCCATGACCAAGGACATACTTTTGGCCACTGCTGAAGACTACCGAGTACTTTTCAGAGCACCTTTTTACACCAGGTGCTATAGACCCTTCAGCTGGCTACAAGAGAACTGTTATATTACCTAGAGCAATACAACTTTGTGTAATCACACCAGCTGATGCCCATGAAGAATATGCTTAACCACCTGTTTAGAGCCTTAAAACTTTTACTGCTTGCAGTTCTAGAACTAGTACAACTAAGCTCTAGGACACCTCTCTATTGACTGCATGGGGAAGACAGCTCCTCAACTTTTTTCTTTTATTAAGTGTAAAGCAAATTATAAATAGCAAAGGGATATTGAGGTACTTTTATAAGTGAGAAATTCAATGGCCTCAAGAGCAGATCCAGATGAATCACAGAGTCCTGAAACAAATGTGCTTCACTCCCTACACAGCTGCTTAGTCCAGCCTATCACAAGCATACACTTAACACAGAAACAGTGAAGTTTGCATATGGTTTTGGTCCTTGTTGCAGAAGCTGCAAAGTAATGATTTAATACAATAACTCTGATATTCATTTGTGATCTCTAAAAAGGCATTTTCTAGCCTCTGTCCCTTGGAGACCACAACCTTATCTGAGCCTAATGTCTTGCATGGGTCATTTCTTTGGAAAAATATACCTCTGTCTTTATGTAGAGATTTTCCAGTAACCTATTCTTTGGGGCAACTGCAAGCATGAGATTGGTAGTAGAGATTCGACTGAGGTCCCAGTCACTTGTAAAGGTTTCTGACAGTTCTTTCCAATACATGCTGAACTATCTCCTTTATATGTCATATATACTCACCCACATTTACATTTTGTACAGCACAGAGCAGTATACCGAAGCAAGTAATTTCAGACTAAGCCTCTCAGTCTTTTCTGACTCTATAGTGTAAGATCCAATGTGAAATGTACAGAACACCCACGTAACCCATGGCTTTTAGATCTCAAAGTAAATGTTTTCACATAATCATGGATTGCATCCAAGCAAATGTCTGTAAGATGACATTTCTGGAAGCTTTTGCATCTTTACATTATATTTAGTTTACACAATATACTGTACAACTGGAAAAAATGGTCATATGAGCCAGACCAACATTTGACCTCTAGTAGAGTGCCTTTGAGAACAGGCTATTTCTCTACCCTCCTCTATGCTAACACCTTTTACATCAGACAATTTCCAAATCAGGAATTTCTTTGAAGTTTCTGGTCTTTCTTCCATAGTTTACTTTTCAAAACATCACAAGGCCAGTGGAATTCATGTATTCATGTGCTGGGGGCCCCCATGCAACCCAGCCTGGATCTAAGTTTCCTTCTCCTCTTTTACATCCACCTTAATTTTCTCTCTCTCTCTGAAGCAGTCCTGTTTTAGTCTGAGTCATAGGGAGTCCTCAGAGTTTCTGAGTGGAGTTGAAATTTCGATCTCCTGTCCCTACCATCATGCAGCCTTTGTCTTTGAGGCACCATCTGCTCTGTTTCTCAACAGAGCTCAGCACAGCCATGGCGCTGAAGCACCTTTATTGTAAAAGGACAGGGCTGCTCGTCCCTGTAAAGGCCCCCAAATCTAAATGAAATGGATCCAAAAACATTTAGGGGAAGGGAACCAACACATTTCTACTGGAAATATATCAAAGTGCAAAATCCAGCGCCTTCTATCATCTGGCTTTCTAATACTATACATGCTGTTTCCAGGGCTTCTGTGAAAATAGTGAGCTATGCTCTTTGTGGGAATGGCTGCAAGGAAGGCAAGATGGGGGAAAATAATTTCCTTTTGAGTGCTTTTGAGAACCCTGTGGAGCCTGATCCAAAGCCCACTGCAGGCATTGGCAGTCCTGCCAAAGAGACTTTAATATCCTTTGCATCAGGCTTCAGCTTATTCACACATCAGCAAAAATTTTTTCCTGTTGCTAGTTTTATAGAGACTGCTGTGGTGCCATCTGGGAACAAGGGGAGGGAATGTTTCCATTTCCTGAGCATAGGTGAAAGGGCTTTTTGCTCTTTCCTTTTAAGATGCTATGAAATCCAAAGATGCAAGAAGAGACAGTTTTCTCTCTGCTAACTGAAAACACAGCTTTTCTTTAGTTTTTAACTTTTATCTTTTGTTTTTCATTTTTCTTATATTTCTCAAATATATTGTTTTGTGACAAGAATTGGACAAATGGGGCAGAGATCTCTGTCATTTTAGGTTGTTTGGGTTTTTTGCAGTGCAGTACTCCCTAGCTTGCCCAAGACAAGATGCCTCTGTGATGGGAACTGTGACTTCTTTTGATCAAAGAAAGAAAAGCAAGGAGAAGTAGAAAAGATGGGTGAGACAGCAAATATCATATGTGAGAAGGTGAGTGACAAGTAAAGAAGTTAACTTTCTAAGAAATAAACTGACTACAGTGCTTCTCAGAATAAGATGGTGAGGGCTGAATGCAAATGACAGCTTTTTTTTTTACTTGGTTTCTACATCAAATATTCATGCCTGTAAAATTCCTTCGTTCACACCTGCAAACTAATTCTTCTTGAAATGAATGTTCCCTTCTAGTGTCAGTCTTTATTTTGTCCTCTGTCTTTTCATTGGCAGTCTCAGCTACTTCTTATAGAGTAGCTTGTGATACAACGTCCCAGGTAGCAAGGAGTCAGTTGTTCACTCCCTGCCTGAGACACATCAGCACAGGGTCCCTAAAGCCAACCAATCCGGATGCATAATCCTGAGCATATGCTCAAGTGTTTTATGCCTCAGTTATGAGCTCAGGACAGGGGTGGCTTAGTGAAGCTCAGTACTTTGTGCAATAAAGAAACATAGTCTGGATGCTAGTGGTGGCCAGAGTCCAGCCTGGTCCGTGGCCACAGCCTGGGCAGAGAAACCCACTTGTGTGTTGAAGTAAATAGGTGCTGATGGAGCAAAAAATACCGAAATACAGCCTTTTGTGTCTAGCAGGAAAAACTAGGCAAAGGAAACACTTGTGCCACTGCTTGAACTGTGCAGATGGAGAAGCTGCAGGAGCGAGACAGAGAAAGATTTGTACTGTGAAATAGGTTCTTCAATAAGAGATAAAGTCAAGCATCAGCCTTCTCCTCAGAACAGTATAATACAATTTATTTTCTCTGCCCAATCAACTATTTCTATGAAACCTCTGTGTGTGTGTGTGAGTCTACTGTTCACTCGAACAATTTTTGTTAAAGTTGATCCAGGGGTTCAGCAACCAATGACATGGGCAGACACACACTTGCATGCATTGCTGGAAGTGTTCAAGGCCAGGCTGGATGGGGCTTTGAGCAGCCTTGTCTAGTCGAAAGTGCCCATGGCAGGGACATTGGAACTGGATGATGTTTAAGTTGCTTTAAGTTCTCTTCCAAGCCAAACCTTTCAATGATCCTAGGATACACAGAAAAGCAGAATGTGTTGTGATGTTGCAAACCTTTTTTTCTTAGACAACAAGTGGACTTTGTTGCCCACAGCTAGAGATCTGGCATAGGTTACAGCAAGTAATTTCACTCCAGCAAGAAAGACAGAGTAAGATAATAATTATATTGTGTTTATTTCACAGTAAACAACGCAAATTTAAAAATTGTACAAAAATTTTAGATAAGCAAAACCAGCAAGTCTTTGAAAGAGAACACTACTAAGACACAATGTTAGCAATGTCTTAGTCAAGAAGCTTTTAAGAAGATGGACTTAATATATAAACTGACCTACAAACTGACAAGTCTGTATGATTTTATGCACCATAACTGCTCTTTTGCTACATCACAGGGACCATAGTAGGGAACATGAAGCTTCTCTTCAAACAATTTGTCTGTGTAAGTGAACATTTTACAGGAAAATAAAATAGTTAACAACCTTTTAAAACAGGCTTACAAACCTTAAAGTAATGCGTGTCTTTAAAAACTTCAGGACTGGGTTCTTTATGGGAAACTCAGAATTTAAAAAAATGTTTGGAGTAAAGTCAAAATGTTATGAGCAGTGCTTTGCAGTAATGACATATATCAGCAGTATTTGTAACCAGAAGAACAATGTGATAAATTTTAATTGCAAGGGACCAGGCATGTGGGAAGTGCCTAATACACAGACATCCTTTATAGGTTTCCAGTTATGACCTATGTCTGAAAGATATTTTAATGATAGCTAAGGAAAGTAGATGGATTGTCTTCCCAGAGTGTTGAAGGTCCTGTTTGTTGTCATCAGCAGCTTCTATAAAGACCAGAGATTTTCAAAGGTACTCTTCTGTCCTGCTATCAGCACGCAATACTGCAAGGATGGGACTATCTAAGATAAAACATACCAGAGGCATGTAGTCCTCAGGATTTCCTGTGGGAGTCTGACCAAAAGAAGGCAATATTAATAAATATAAATTCTGGAACATTATTATCACCAGAATTGTGTCATGGAGTTTACCCTGAATTCTTGTAACCCCTCTAGTTTTCTCAGGCAGTTCAAGCATTTAACTGCAACTGATCAGAGTGTTAGACCTCCCCACGGGGACAATTGTTTTCAATTACATTAAAGGCTCAAAGCCTTTGATAGACATGCCAAAGCAAGGAGTTTAGCTTGCTGAACATTTTAACTCTTTGAACTAATGTGGGATCTGGAAGTCCCTTTACTCTTGGACCTTGAAAATGCTTAAAAAATAGATGCAATCTGGAAACAGATTAGTGCCAAAAATATGTAATAGTCCTCCCTTTGAGGATGCTGTTGCCTTTTCTATTTTCATTTTCTTGGAAGTGGTAGTTAGAGGGAGTATAACAAACACATTGTTTTTCTTGAGGAGGATGAATTAGGCCAGCAAATGAAGTTCCAGTCATCCACAACCTTCACTAAATGCCTAAAGTGATTTCACCTATTTTTTAGATCTTCAGGACTATTTTTGTTTCTGTGGTCCTCATTGGGCATTTCTTGGCAGAGAAGTGAAGATACCAGTGCTTTGTGGTTAGGTTACTTCTCCTAGAAGGAAAAAGGGGCCAAGGAGCCAGGAGAAAAGTGCTTAAAATATGCTGATCTTGTGGGATTTTTTTGCCAAAGCCTGATACACTATGCAGCATAGTATATAGTACCATTCTGCTTACAGGAACCTCCAGAACACCTCCTCTCCAGGGTTTATTTTTCAGAGGTTTTTCTAAATCATTCAGATTACACAACCCTTTTAGCACTCTGCTTCTACAGATTAACACTCAGGTTTGTCTAAAGAGACAGTTTCAGAAACTCAGGCAGATATTAGTTCTGTGTACAGTCCTGCCTTATGTACTGAGTTTCTATTAACGTATGGGCAGTGGCAGTGCTGTGAACTTGAGTGCTTCAGGATGGTTCCCACTGACTCCTGCTATCTCCACTTCCCTTCTAATGCAGGACAAATCACAAAGGCAAGTAGCAAAAGGTAGTCCACATCAAGTCATACTCCTTCAGTGGAACAGTAGGTTCTAGACAGGAAATGTGGTTTATAAGACAGCTATGAGTGGGTAGAACACATTCTAATATTATATCTCAGCTTTGCTGAGAATATTTTCATAACTTACTAGGAAATAGCTGATTAAATCTCTACACATGTATGTTTGCAACAGACTTTGTTCAACTCTTTCCAAGTGGACAGCTGGGTGACTAACTATCAGCTAGTGTGATATTTTTACTGTTCAAATCAGAGTATGCTATTGTTTTTGATGAAAAGAGCAGTGGAAAGTAACTGAAAGCTTAGGTCTAAATAAATATAATATACATAAATGCTTTCAGAAAAGGAGCTTTCATGATTTTTGCTTTGACAAAGATCCTATGAACTCTATAAAACATAAACAATACCTCATAATGAAACACTGTTATTTCAAAGCTGACATCACATCTGACTCAAAGCGTGACTTTTCTATTGGGATTAAATTCAGTTTATTTAAAGGTTTTTGTATAACTCCTTAGTTATCTAGAATACAATATAAACACAACAAACACAATGTTTATCTTATGACTAAAAATTCTGATAAGTATAATTTAGATAGTTAAGAAATATCTTTCTTTCTTAAATTCTTTGTATTTTACATTTGTGAGCATTTTGTATGGAATTTTCACAGTTATGCATGTTAAGATGATCAGCTCTTCCTTGTTTATATGGGGTTTTGTACAGTAAAGAGAAGGAAAAATAATGTAGAAAAATAAAATCACATCCACAAGCCTAAAAAATTGTCAAGTCAGGGCCTATACATGGGAAACATTTTGGCATTCATTAGCTTTTAGAATAATTCAAGAACGTTCATTTTGGATTGCTGAGAACAATGCTGGAGTTTCATAAAAATACTACCTGTCTTCAAATATCCTGATGGTTAAAAATGTGCAAATCACTAAACAACAATTTTTGGTTAGAGCTCAGTCCAGCCAGTAGTTCTATCTTATTAGAGTCCTGATTATATTCATACCTGGATTTACTCTCCAAGTTGGGAGAGGTGTTGTGGTGGGAAAAAATGACCCTTCATAAATCACATGTTAAGCAAATAAATAAATCTTTACAGAATGAGGAGTAAAAGCTAACACCTCCTGTGCTAAGTCTGTATTTATTCAAGGTTTCTTAAACTGTGCTATGAATCCTGGTATTGACAGAATACAAAAAAATCAAGGTACAACCTTAGATAAGACTCAGAAAATTTTCTCCCTGAATTGGCATAGCAAGAACACTGCACTCAAAACCTAATCACTTTCAGGTGTGGTGTGACCTGGTGGTAAATATTTAGAAATTACTATCATAATAATAACTGTCAATCCCAGGAATCCTCACATCTCATCTAATTGGTTAATTGCCATGTTAAATAAATACAGGTATCATAAGTGTTTGCTATATTATCTCTTTCTGAATTACTAATAAAGCAAGAATGATAAAAGATCAGTGATTTATAGCAATATAGAAAATGTTTAATTGCCTGTTAGTTTGGGCAATTAAAAATAGTTAAATCCCACATTGATTCAAAGAACCATTCAAATAGGTCCTCCCAGGAAAGAGTCTAACTGGACCTAAATTGCCTTGTGAATCCTCACAGATCTAAATTCTAAGTATATTCTAATGACTGCTTATGGTTATTTTCTACTTGATAAATCTATAACTAAGAAAAAGAAGGGAAGAAATTTGAAAGCAAATAAATCGCATATTGACATTAGCAAACTGCAGTAATAATAACCTCAAGCAGCCAAATCTGTGATTAAGTTACCCTGGTTTTGAGAGCATCACCAAGCCAGGGAGTAAATGCTGGCTAGTTTAGCACTCACTTCTTAAGCTTGTGGCTCACATCTAAGTTGATTTTTAGCTGTGTCCAAATATACTAGTTGTTTTCTTCTTTCTATAAATACTAAAAATTGAGGGAAAATAGCCTATACTTTCAGAGTATTTAAATAAAATTGTAATTCAAATAAGACTATCCATAGGTCTTTGCCTCTGTCCTCTTTACTGTACATACTGAAATATGGAACTAGACAATGAGGGGTTAAATAGCAGTGGTGCAGATGCAGCTGGTCCATGTTACACTAAAAGGACCAGCTGATGGGCATAAAGAGGATTAGAAAAAGGAAATAGATGAAACTGGCTTGAGTGCTGGTAGGGAGAGTCTGGATTTTTGTTTGGGGATGGGGACTCTAGGCTTTCTTCAGAAGCTCAGATAATAGAGTTTGAGTTACTTTCAAAACTTTAAGTTCTAGAAATCTATAGGAGCTAGAGTTATGAAGGCATGTTGACAAATGTGTACTGAAGTGTTTAAGTATGAAGATAATTCTTATAGATAGGGTTTTCTGGGTCATGGGAGTTAGTTTGATGGAGTATTACAGTTGTGTGGGAGTGACATGTCCTTCACCAGAAAAACAGTAGAGAAAGAAAATGGAAGATATCAAGAGTAGAGTTGTGATTGTAGGAGGTTCAAGCATTTGCTCTCTCTTTTGTGCGCTCTTTCACTACAGAGAACCTGGCAGGGGTTTTAACAGTATGTAGGAAACCATCTACCTTCTCAGATGCCTATCTGTCCATGAGCTTTTAAGGGAAAAACTTAGTGAGCAGTTGAATTAAAGAATTCCAGGATCACCTTCTTTTCCATGGGAAGGAAGAAGCCTGATGGGAACAGGTATCTTTGTTTAATTTTTTGTTTGGATAAGGAGTGAAATGGGGAGAAAGCTAACATTTATATAAATAAATTTGTTGTCATGGTTCTGCTCATCCAAAGAGTAGCTATAGTCATTCTTCCAAGTGCTAACTGTTTTGGTGAAACTCAGAGCTGTTGAAATATATCAGTACTGCAGTGTAATGGAGATTTCTTGACCTATTTTGGTACAGGCTAGTTCAGGTCCTGCTAGCTGCTCACAAGGGGACTCTCACAGCTTCTATGCGTGTGCTTCTACTTCAGTGGGCTTTTCAGCTAATTGATTTACAGATCTAACTAGACTTGGTGGCTGGAGGAAGCTACACTTGTCATCCACAAGGTGGTAACCGTGGTGGTACATGGTTATGGAGTTCTTTCCCATTCTGCTGTCCTCTGCTTTAAAGTAATGCTTTGTAGCTCTCTTTCTCAATAATAGTCCTGTATCACAGTTACCAGTGTGAAAGACTTGCAGCTGGCTCAATGTCCTTAAAAAAAGCCAAAAAACCCAAACAAAACCCCCAAAACTCCAAAAAAACTCAAACAAAAAACCCACACCAAAACTCCAAACTCCAGACCAGGTGGAGTTTTTTCTCTTGCTCTATGTTTTTCATCAGAGAGAGGAGGAGTAATCTCTCCATTCTTGTTGAGGTTAACACCACTTTCAGAACAGGATTAATAATGCCTTATCTCCTAGAGAGTTTCTTACTGGGCATGTGCAGGTAGGTAGTAAGTGTGCAAACCCACTCCTTGGGAATGGGCCCCACTAGGAGTTGAATTTCATTCACTGCCATCATCCCCCCCCTTCCCTGAGTGTCTGGGCTTCAAAGTAATACCCAAGATGTGAGAAAAGGGGTAACTTGGATCAGGCCCCTGCAAATGGCCATGAGCAACTGTAGCAACGGACCAGATTTGTGTCTGCAGGAATGGTCCCTGGCATTGATCTACTGATATAGATATGGCTACATAATAAGAATAGATTGCAGAGTCTTCATGCCCTTCCCTGTATAGCTCTGGTGTTCTGCACCTCTGAAACTTGGGGCAGGCAAATTCAGTGTGAAGGAGGCTGATTGCTTTAGCTGCTCCCTTGTAGCAGAAGCAGTGTCTGCCCTTGCATTATGCTTTAAAATTCTGTATTTATGGTTGCTGTTTTTAGCAAGGTCACTGAGATTGAAGGGACTGAGACAGACCAAGCATCTGCAGACAGCTACCTGCCTGTGGCAAACTAACAGGAGGAGTTACAGCTGACTGATGTCCTGGACCCCTGTGCACACAGTTTCTGAGAGGTGAGAGTAATGACCCTGTGCTTTAAATCCAGCTGGAGTTTATATCCAAATTCCCTCTAACTCTGATAACTCAGTATTTATTACAGTCCTAACAGACCTCCTGTTCTGTGGCTTCATCCTGAAAGATCATGAGTCTACATAACGTCGCTGTCAGGGGGATGTTCTCCTCCTCTACCTCTGTTACTCTTAGCACTCCTAGCCCATTTTTAGCTCATTCTTTGGGACTGCACTTACTGTTTTCCCATAGGACAGCATTTAATTGCTCCTTGATTGACCTTCTGCCTTGTCCCAACAACTTTGCCCCTGAGGTCACTTTACCAATTCATTATTCTTGGTGGAGGAGAAAAAAGTCCTTCTTAATGTCTAAGCTTCTCTCCCTATTATTGCAGAGTTAATTAAAAGACAATGATTTAGAGCTATTTATCACCACCTTTTAAATATCAGGTAGCAAAGTGTTCCATGAAAATAATGTCTTGAGAATTCCTCAACTGCTTTCTGCTTAGAAACTTTGTCTTTCATATCCAAAAATAGGTTAAACAAGATTTTTTGACAGACACTTAAGTATTGGGCTGGATCATTCAATGCTTCCATCATCCTCATTGCACCATTTGCTTTATAAGCAACAGGGTAGTAGAGCCAATTCAAATCTGTGAGCTTTACTTGAAAAATAATAGTGTTTTGTGATACAACATGTTTTTAAAGATTCAGAAAACTGCTAGTCAGTCACACAGATGACTCATGCTTATAGTCCTCTGCTGAAATCAGGTGATGTTGGTAAACATACTCTAAACATGTTTATTAACAAGCCATTTAGGAAAAAAATAGTCCTGGCTATAGAAAGCATTTAATCTTTTCTACACAAGTGATTCTTCATAAAGGCAGAGTCACCTACCTTCCCGTCTTGTACAGTTCATTCCTGTCGCCTGGCTTTGATTTTGGACAGGGGTGGGGAAAACCACACTGACTCGCTGTTCCTTTAGTTCATTAACCCTCCATAAGACACTTGTAAAAGAAGCACAGAACATTGTGTGGTCAGAGGAAACCATCTGCAATGTTAATGTAGTTTGTGTGCAGTCTGTTTTGTCCAGAGCTAATGTTCATTTGTCTGATGCGTTGGCATCAGGTTTTTTTATTTGAGGGAGTTTTCTTTCTTTGTTCATTTGTGCAGCTTTCTTTTTATGAATACATCACTCATCAGAAGCTTCAAGAAGTATTTGTAAAGCATCTTCAAAATAATGATGAATGACTAAAATTAACATGAAAAAATAAATGAATTCAGTAACTATTTATCAAGATTACAAACTAGAAGTGCATTTCCTCCAGCTAATATGTGAAACACTTCACCCTGGCATAGATAAATCATGAATCAGCCAAGGGGTTAGTTAGGGCTTCCAGTTTCTATTAGGTCAGCTTACAAAAGGCTGGCTTTCTGAAGAAGTAAGGATTTATTTTTTTTTCTTTTTTTAAGTCATAATAATTAACTCTGGGGATGGATAAAGCAACAGGAAAAGTGTTTTCTAACTTGTATTGCAGTAAAAAGATACGAGAGTCTTAGTCTGTTCTTACAGAATGTTCTCTCTCTTTTGGTGAGAAAAATAGAAGCCCCAGGGGAAATAAAAAAAAAAAAGGGAATATTTCTCCCAAGTGTAGGGCTATGATCTGTAAGAAAAAACCTTTCCTGTGAACAAGTGAAGAGGGTGGAGATTTGCACTAGAATAAACAACCAAGTCAGGTTTTGTGTTGGATGTACTGACAAGGCTGCAAGCATTGGCTTTAAAATGTTTCATCCTGAGTATCCAGTGTCTCCCAGAAGGACGTGCAGCAGGAGGAAGTGTGAGGTTAAGAATTCAGGGAGATTGGATAGATAGTTGAAAGGCTTGGGTAGACAGTCTGAAATTCATTATGAGAGTGTATCCCGGGGGTCACCACAAACATCCTATAAACATCAGTGAACTTTTCTGCAGTCCAGAGCTGCAGGAGCAAGTGTGGTGAGTCATGAAATGTCTCCTCCTCTATGCACATGTACCCAAGGGGACATAGAGGGAGGTAATGAAGGGTGCTCTCTTAAGGGGTTAGAAGTGTAGGTTCCTAATCTATTTTTAAATGTCTCCACACTGACTAGAAAATATCATCTGACTCTCCAAATGTTGAGAGCATTCTTTAAACCATGCCTCTTTTAAGTCTGTCTCATGAATACCTCTCATATTGAATAATCAAAACTCAAATTTCTATACCTTCCTTGGTAATTAAGCAGAAATGCACATTTTGCACATGATACCATTTTAATGATTAGGAGTGAGGGAAAACACATGCATGCAATGAAATAGGAAACCTGGAGGGAAAGAAGGGTCATGGTAAAAATCAGAGTGAAACAATTTTACATTTCAATAAATGCTTTGATTACCAGGTCCTGTCCTATGCAGAAGGATTTGCAGAGTGTCTCAGCGAAAAAGGAACTAAATGCCTTAAGATCTTACAGTCAGGTTACCCAGTAGTGCAAGCAGATGTCTACTCGAGTAACGGAGTTTATGTGTAAATCCTGGATCGAGCATACGTGACGTCTTTGATTCTGAACATCTGCCTCAGCTTCCTTTCAAAGAATTTTGGGTGTTTCAACTTCCTCTTGCCATGTTTGTGATGTTTTTAATCTGCATAACTGTGTTGCAAGTTAAAAAATCTGCTATGCCTCAGTGTTGTAGTGGCAAAGGAAATATAAATGAAAGAAAGGTGTTCTGAAAATTAAAATGACTGTTCTGTAGTCTACATTGCATATAAGCTTCAAACCACATGAACTTTAATCTTGAAGAACTTTCCATAAGATTAATTCTGCTCAGTGCAGTGGTACAACTTAATCACTGAATGTAGTGTAAATTGTTAAGTATGTTCAAAAGTGATTGTAGGACTTGGGTCTGATATCAGAAAGCTCTTCTGCACCACCAAACCTGAAAATAAGTTCATATCACATTTGCTCAGGTCTGAATTGCACACCATTTAGATTATTCCTCTTGCGACAGTCTGCCAATTTTTTGTCATCCTGCATAGACTTTTCAACTGAAAGTTCAGTTTTGCAATTACAAGATGTAGGAACTAAGATGATATATTGAGGCATATAAGTAATCAGGAAAAAATGCAGCTCAGCCCATGTATTCTTTGGAAATATGTATAAATATTTACAAATTATGGAGTTAAATCCAACTCATTTTGTAAATGAAGGGATATTCTGCTTTTTTTATGGGAAACATCAAAATCCAGGAAGCATGGGAGAATAAGACATAAAGTCTTTTCCAAGGGACATTCATAAACTCTCATAAAATCAAACATCATACAGACTTCAACCTTTCTCCTATTTTCATTGTGTGCACGCCTACGCATCTGTGCATTTGTGGAAGCAACTTTCATACAAAAACTTTTTCTTCTTTTTGCATTTACCAATTACTTTGTAAACAACTTAAAGAGATTGGTGAGGAACTGGTCTGTAAAAATGATAGCACATCTGCAGCACAGGCAGTTAAAGTCAACAATTAATTAATTGTTAAGGGCTCTGTTCATCCAAACGTTTGGCTCTGTATTTACTGGATGATTCATGGCTTGTGATCCCTGGTTTCCAGAGAACTCAGTCTGGTCCTTTATTTCAGCCCTTCCCCTGCTCCCCATTTCACCCTTCCCTGCCCATACCCAACTGCAGAGAGGCAAAAACATGCTTTATGGCAAGCAACTCACACAGAATTCAACCTAAGTGTATTTGGCAAATGCAGGCACTACTCTGCTGAAGGCTATGAAAGAGAGAGCCCTCCTTGCCTGGTGTTGTCCTTAGTAATTCACTGACAGATGAATATTTACAAACAAGACACACACAGAAGCACATGCAATCATCTTTTGCGTAGCTGGCTTTTGGTAGATTAGACTTTAAGTCTTCAGTGTAAAGCAGTGGCTGCCTGTTGTAGCAAACAGATTTTGTATCAACCTGTATGAAGTTGTACAGAGCCTCAAGAGAGGCTCTGGCTCTCTGGGAGGCACTGTCTGACCCAGTTTGATTCTGAGCCCCCAGATAAGGCATGTCATAATGATTTGCTTGAATTGCCTCCCAGGGAAAGATCAGCTATCTTCTGGTGTATATATGTTTACAGGGAACAAAATTTATAATAGACATGGAACAAAATCTGCAGTTTTAACATGAATTCTTAAGGGAAGCTGTTCCTTAAATAAGGAATACCATTGCAGAAATTGCAGCAACAATAGATAGACTTAAAACATTATTTTCTCATTAATATTTTTATTATTAGTAGCTTGCAAAGCTCCCTTGGAGTGTTACAGCAGAACATTAAACTAGTCTAGCAAAATAACAAGCACCTATCACTGAATTAATTAAAGTTGTCACTGAAGAAACAAAATGTAAAACCATAAACAAGCCTTGAACAAACAAGAAATAATCAATGCATGATGATAAAGGGAACCAAAACATCTAGCATCATTGAGAGATAGCGTCTACAGATGTGTTCTGATGTATGATAAGAAGAAATAACATTTCAGGGTTACAGGCCCTCAGTGCGGTTCCTGCCTTCCACTGTGGTTAAGTCACAGGGAGGTGCAGCCAGCTTTGATCCTGCTGTGGATCTTAAGAGTGCTCATGCTGAATTGTTCAGATTTTTGAGGGCTATTTCTGTTGTGTGGGACAGAATCTGATTCAGCTTCACAAATGAAGTGACAAAGGGAGAGCTGTGCTATTTGTTGTTTCCTTGAGACACTCCCTTCATTCTCAGATCTAGGCTGCTGCTAAAAGCAGTCATGTTACAGAGCCCAAACTTTGCCTGAGTAATACAGCTTTGACATCACTGATGGGGAGAGACTAATTGTTTTGGTATGTATTTTTCATCTTGAATTTCTGAAAGGGACAAAGAATCTAGTGAAAAGACTATTAATACTATTTCATAAACAGAAAAGTTGTTCTCATCCTTTCTTCAGATATAATCTTACAGGTTCATCTTGCAATTTACAGCTAGTTTCCAGATAACCTGAACATCTACAGGTAGTGGCTAGCTGCCTTAAATACACGCATTCCACTGGAGGTTTCCATGGCTTAGCAGCTTCATAAGGTGTTACCTAAATTCAAAATTTAATCGCTTTAGAATCAGGTGGCAGGTTGATAGATGAAGATTTACTGCAATGATATCTAAAAAAAAAGAATCAGAAAAAGAGGTAAGACATCTTGTTCGAGTCATAAGACACTGATAGAACTGACTGTTCTACCTTTTCCTCCGTATCTGTACAGTTTTGCTTACAGCAGGACACACAAGAAGTCACTTTAAAATAAAAAAAAAAAATACCTGGCTGACTGCTGAAAAGATCATTTGTCAAGAGAAGAATGCTGTGGAGGGAAACTCTGACCTCTAAACCTGCAAAAACAACAAAAGGCAGTGTTTTAGAAAGTTATTTTGAAGCCTAAATAAACCTTGACAGATTCCCCTTAAACCTCTTTTACAGTGATTAATTTCCAACTAGAGAAATATTGACTCTGAGGGAAAATGAAAATATTTCCATCTTCTTTCTAACACTGCATTATAAGATCATTTGACCTACTAGATAGAGTGGAAAATCACTATCAGTCTTGATGTTATTAGATGGATCAGGTTTCACATCTCTCTCCCTCTGTTTTCCTTTGCTTCCCCTGTATCAGCATGTTGTCTTCCCATCTCTCTCCCCTTTAGTATGGCTTGAGGAGGCAGAGCCCTTGGTTCTCACATTCCCTGGCAAGGCAGGGTGGCTGCCTTTATGTGGGATGATTGTGAGCATATAGAGGGTATTCATAGGCTCATGGAAGGCCCTGAGGAAAAAATCCACATCACCCAACATATTATATGTAGATGGTTATGGTTGTTCACTTTTCAGCTGATTATATTTCCTCTCCCTGTGAGTAGTCCTTTCCAAGAATCAGAGTATGTATATATACTGTAGCCTCAGATTTAATAGGAAGTTAAAGAAATTATAGTCACCAGCCCCGAATATTCCTTTTTAACTGCCACTGATAACTATGGATGTGACAGGTAACCAATGAATTGCATGGTAAAACTGCCTCTATCCTACTGAACTGGGCTCTAAAGTGCATTTACTGTCCTCTAAAAAGTGACGGAAGAAGGATCAGGGTGCACCAGCTGGAAAGGGACAGGGGCTCTGTCAGAGGAGCAAGCTGGAACACAAAAGCTCCATTGCTTGTTGTATGTCCCACTGAAAGTTTTCTTTATGAGTGAACCTACACTACATTTCCTAAAGTGACTACAGCCATTGCTCCAAAAACGTTGGCAGCCTTTGTGCATATTGTGTTACTTGCTTGGCTTCAGAGACAGCAGGAGACAGAGCATCTTCTAGAAAAAAAATACATTTCATCCTTACTGTTTCTAACAGAATTAGCCAATTCAAACAAGCTGAATAATAATTAAAAAAATCTAGCTCAGACCTCTGTGTCAAAAGAGACAGAGAAAACATCACTCAAACCCATGGAATATCCCCAGAGTCTTCTCGGAAGAACATAAAAGTTCATTGTCTTAGTAAAAGTGGCTATAAACTACTGTGTGCTGCTGCCCTCACCATGCTTCCTTCCTGCAGGAAATCTCTGATGGAAAGAATTATTTGATTTTGTATGAATCACGAGAAAACCTGAACCTAAAGATTCTTGTGAAGTGGAAGGTAATAGCACTTAATAGATAGTAACTGCATCATACATTCAACCCTCCACAGCACATGCAATTAGCATCCAACTGAATTCATGTGTCAATAAGTACATAGAAAAATATTCTTCTGTCACAGAATCCTTACAACAGAGTGAGGTGCTGAGTTATTTTCACATCAAGGCTTCTTGCTGCTCACTTCTTCAGATTCCAGCCATTAAGATAGAGCATGATTTATTAAATCTTTCCTTTGGAGGACTTTTTTATTAGGTTCCATTGTAACAGTCTGTTCCTAGGCACTCTCATCCAATCTAAGTACTGAAATTGCATGTGTCTAGCTCTTTTGAAATATTTTCCTGTGATTTTCTATAGATTATAATGGCATACTTATTTCTGTTTGTCATGACTTACGATACTTAGCTAAAGGAATAATCTTTATGATTTGAAGTATTTGAGTTTAAAGTCATAACTATATGCCAAAAGTTGAGCAACCAAAGTCTGCATTACTGAGAAGAAGTTCTCAGCTTAAGTCCATTGATTGCAATACTGCTGTGCCAATTTACAGACCATAGTCCATATATGCCAAATCAGTTAAATAAAAGCTGAATGAAATTAAAAGTTCACACTTTCCTGACATATATAAATATATGTTAAAAATCAGCCAGCAACTTCTGATGATTTGGCACAAAGGTATGTACATGAAGGGGTAATGAACTTGTCAAAACTAAGTAAATATTTGTTTAGAATTGCAAATAAGCCCCAAGCTAAGTATATTTTTAGGTCTATCCACCAGCCTAAGTCCAGAGCAGAAATGTTGATTAGGACCATGCTTCTCATCTCATGCCTCCATTTCCACTGTTCTTACTTCCCTCACTTTGGGGTTCTCCAAAGGTTGTTTTAGAAGATTCCCTTCTCTTTTGACTTCTTATAGATTGCAAATGGCAACTGCCATCATTTTCGTTTGAAAACACATGTAGTCAACCCTCAAGGAAAGCACTGTTAAGGCTTGGATCCAGCCTGATCTCCATAAGTGACAGTGGACCAGCTTTCAGTGTTTGAAGCCTTGAATAAAGATGAACTCCTAATACCTTTCACCAGACACTGCAAGAGCCTTTCAGATGTCATCTTGATTCACTTGAAAGATTTCCCATTAACTTTTATAAGAATAAATAGGGGTTTTATTCAGTGAGTTTTCTTTTTCTCTCAAAGGGACTAGATGCTTCTACAGGAGGCTGTGCTATCAACTATTCCTCTGCAATGAATTCCCTCGGTCAGTCTCGATTTTGGCCTGACATGGATTAGCCTGGGGCAAAAATGTTTTACACAAACCCAATGGCCATAAAGTCATCTGGTTTTATGGGATGAGGTTTTCCCATAATCCCAGAATCATAGAATATGCTGAGTTGGAAGGAACTCACAAGGATAATCGAGTCCAACTCTTAGCCCTGTACAAGACCATCCCCAAGAGTCACACTACGTGCCTGAGAGTATTGTCCAAATGCTTTGTGAACTCTGTCAGTCTTGATGCTGTGACCACTTTCCTGGGGAGCCTGTTCCAGCATCCAGCTACCCTCTGGGTAAAGAACCTTTCCCTAATATCCAACCCAAACCTTCACTGAAACAACTTCAGGCCACTCCCTCAGGTCCTGTCACTGGTCACCACAGAAAAGAGATCAGTGTCTGCACCTCTCCTCTTGTCCTCACAAGGAAGTTGTAGACTGCAATGAGGTCTCCCCTCAGTCTCCTCTTCTCCAGGCTGAACAGACCAAGTGATCTCAGCCGCTCCTCATATGACTTTCCCTCAAGGCCCTTCACCATCTTGATTGCCCTCTTATGGACACTCTCTAATAGCTTAATATCTTTCTTATATTTTGGTGAATATAATACATGAAAATGCCTGTCAATAGTGTGCCTTAGTGGTGCTGTCAAGATGAGACAAAGATGAATAAGGGCAGGGAGGTCCTACCAGACTGTGCAGGGAATCTGAAAGGAGATGAAGGAGTTTCATTTGCAATAAGAAAATTAGGACGTGCCTACTACAATTTGCTACTCTGCCTAGTTAGAGAGGGGAGCAAGGACTGGTTAAACCAGAATGAGCAATGCATATAAGGAACAATGTGTATGAAGAAATACTTGGAGCCGGATGCTGAACATTGGTCCATTGGAGAAAACTAGATGATTTATATGAGGCCTGGATGCAGAATTAGGATGGAATTTTCAGAGCTGAGATTTACTACTGAAAATTGTCAGTTTTGTGGGGGCAGGGGAAGAAGGCCTGCCAAATAATTCACAGAAGAAGATTGGGATAGCTTGTACTCTGAGCAGAGCCAAACCAAACTACACACATGTTCAGCAGTTTCAGATGAGCCAAATTCTGAAGCTCTACATCTCCCATTTGCAAATGTCAAAATGCAGCAATGATGATTTTCATTATCTTTCCACCTCAAAATCTGACATTTTGCTAAAAGAGTGAATTACCTGATAGGACCACACAGCATGACAGATATTCTTGTTTGCCAGCAGAATGCTGCTTCTTCTGGGCCCAGTGTGCCAGACCATTTCTTTAGTGAAGATGTCACACTCCTTCATAAGTCTGGCTATGTTCATGCATTTTTAACACAGTTGTAGTAGCTGCAGTAAGCACCTGATGAGGAAAAGTAACAGTAGACATCTCTCATACATGTGTATTGCCACTATGTGAATACTGAAATAATCTTTCTGGCTCATTTTTAATCGCCTTTTATTGGGAATCATAGTAAGATCATTATGTTATTAGAGGTTCCTGTAGCTGGAGAAAACAGAAAAGCTCTCAAACACAAAAGGTTGTCTTCAGCAGCACTGAAAGTGTATATGTGAGGCAGAGAGAGAATTCTCCAAGCTATATATGGGCCAGAAGTTACTGCTTTGTGTTATGAAATTAAAAACCTGCTGCCTACTTTACCTTTTCCCTTTGTATCTCCCTTCCAATCTGCTCCTGTCTTTACTTCTTTTCCACTACCTATTCTTGGCCTTCTTTGGCCACCTTTGTTTCATGTACATAGAACAGTCACAATAAAAAAGTGTAATTTCCCTTAAGGTACCTAAAAGCCATACTCCAGTGTTTGCAACCTACAGAATATTTTCTTTCCAAGAGCAGAGTGTAGTTTCTCTTCCTGCCTCTTTCATAGACAGCTAGGCTTTCAGAGAGAACCTTGTTGCATCATCAAATCTCCATCTGTAGAAGCAGCTGAAACTCAGAAGATACCATTCCTTTTGCCAGCCAGTTTGTCACAAATCCCTTGCAAGGACTTGTGCAGTCTGTGCACAGTCTGTGCAAGTTTTTTTTGAAAAACACTTTAGATTTTGTTGTATTATTACTGCTATTGGCACTATTACAGGGATTGCACAGTGCATCCAGGGGCTCCAAACAGAAATAATAGCTTGGTGTTTTCAGTAGGCATTGCATAGATAAAAATCAAAATGCAAAACGCTGTAACTCTTCATCTGCTCAATAACAAGAAGAATAGCATGAAGCAGTAACAAAGGAAATAGCTTTTTCATAAGTTATAATAATTACCCTTCTTTTCTGATCTCTCTTATTGAGATATGTAAGCATTCTGGCATGACTGAGGGTGAGAAAGGATTTAATGGAGAAAGCATCAAGCTGTTAAAGCCGGGTGCTGGATTTGCAGCAGGAAAGGTGAGGAACAGTGTAGCCAACTTCATGTGGTGCTACTAAAGTTGCTTAAAGAGAAAGGAAATGAAAAAAAAGCTTGTTTTCCTCCCATTCCCTTGCAATTTAAAATGAAACCTAGTAGTGATGTAAGGATTGAAGTCCCAACAGTGACATTGTGTGCTATCAAGGGCACATTTCCATTCTGGAGGTGAGGATGTCCATTGGCACAGCAATAGGTTCTCCCAGGCAGGACAGCAAGAGGCCTGAATGACAAGACAAAGTGGAAGGAGAAAATGTAGCATTGTGGTGTACCCTGACCACCCATGCTGCTTAGGAAAGGAGTACACATGCCAAGGTGAAAGACCAAGGGAGGCTGAATAGAGAAGAGGAAGATTGTTTCTCTTCCTCTTGATAGTAGAGGTAGAGTGAAAGTAGAAAGTAGAAGTAACATGGAAGAGGAAGAATAAAAAGCCAGAAAATGTCACACAGGAGACATAATGTTAAAAGTGGGACTGATTTAAAAAAAAAAAGTAAAAAGTGACCCTGGAAGTCAATGAGGCTGAAGAAGGATGAAGAAGACCATTACTCTGGCTCCTCTGTCCTGCCCATGGATGGGAGCCCATAGTCGACAGCATGTTCTCCTCTGAAGCAGGTCCTCTGGCGAGACCTCTATTTACTGCCTTCTAAACCATAAAGAACCTGAACTATGTAATTTCTACTTGCTAAGTTAACCACACTAAGTTCACAGACAACATTTTGTAAGAGGGACATGACCTGCCTTGTTAGCACCACATGTTGTAAGATAAAAAAAGGATCTTTCATACTTCAGAAGTCTTGTTTCTCAATTGCTGGTCTCTTACTTTTTAACTTCTTTGCCGTTTTGAGTGTATTTCAAAACAAATCAACAGACACATAGAGTCTTTGGTTATTTTTGGCCAGAGTTGGAGAAATGAATAGTCCAGAAAGTTTCTGACATTGTGCCAAATGTCTATGTGCCTAAAGTTTAAGAGTCATGTTTTCCAGGAAACCTTGAAGTTTGCCGAGATTTATGCTTTTGATATTGTCATCCATTACTGTATTCAAAGGAGTTGTCTGCATAAAGGTTGATAGAGGGCAGTCAAACCTTTTGCACTGAACAAATTATATCATTAGGTGTCTGCCTGTAGGTCAACTTGTTCTCAAGCCCCAAAAACTAAACACAGCTGAGTTCTAAATCCCCTGACAAATGAAGGCTGTGAGCAAGGATCATGAATAACATATGGCAAATGGAATTTCCAAACACCACACTGCCATACAATATACACCTGATAAATGGTTGTCTACAGTGATGCTGTTGAAAAAGGCACTTGATGCAAGCCTCATGCATGGCAGAGAAACATTAAAAGAATTCTGCAAGACATTTCAAAGCTAGTAAAGTGCTTATCCAAATGCGTTGTCTGATGCTCCCTTCCCCAAGTATGGACAACAACTTTGTTTTCTTGCACATGGGAACAAAGAGAGGGAGTACTTTGACTCATCATACCAGAAGCCTGTGGGTCAAGAAGTGTTCAAATAAGAGCAAAGACAGAATTATGGTATGGACAAAAAAGAAAAGGAGCAGATGAAGAGAAGAACAGCAAAATATTACTCAAGTTTAACTTTCAGGTATATTTGTAGCCACAAAAATTTAAAGATTGCGAACAATAATGTCCAATTTTGTCCAATTAAATAAAAATGTGAACACAAGAACCACTTTCCCTGATTGTCTAAAATGCAGCCAACTCTGGGGCAGACTTGAAGACGGACAGCACATAAACCCACGGGTTTTGTAAAAAAATCATGGTATACTGCATCTAGACCCAACGAGGCAGCATCACAGCCCTAAAATCAAAATGTGCCACAAGTATTTGACCAAGATCCTATAGCAGTGGTAAGAAAGTGACAAGATAGTCTATTTGCCAGAGACAAATTTATATCTCAGTTAAAATGGAGAATATGTTCTTTTTCTAGTTGAGGTGTTTTGGCAGAGGGAGGGAGGGTGGGATTTGTGGTGTTTGTTTTTTGTTGATTTTTTGTTTGGTTGGTTGGTTCTCTTTGATTTTGTTTTGATAATGATTTCTGGAGTTGTTAGTAACCTTGGCATCCTCCAGAAGTTTATCTCTGGCCAGTAAGTGAGAACTCTTCCTCAGAGTAACCTGTTATGCCATCCCTAGCATAACTATACATATATATGCACAAGTATATGTGTTTGTTACTGCTGGTGAGCCTCTTGAGGTCCTAATAAGGTCTGGGCAAATAATAGTGATAATAATGATAATATTTTTCATTGAATTAGAGTAATTTTTTTTACTAAGAAAAGAAATAACAGGATGATTGGAAAGTTCAATTTTCAAGTGTTCTCAGCACTTTCTTTGGAAATAGTTTCCTTTCAAATGTGAACTAAATACAATAATTAGAAAGCCATTAAATAGTGCCAGGGATTGAAAGTAGTCTATACATGTATTCAGATTTTTTTCAGATGCAAATAGTTTTCAATTTTTGATTACAGTGATAAAAGCAGAAAATATGAATTTGTATTTACTCCAAATTATCTTTTTTTTTTATATATATATCAACCTCTCTTGAAGGATGTCTCTCACCTTTTTTGTAGTACAGGAAAATACATGGATTCACTTCCAAGTTTCATTCATTTTTTTCATATAAACAGTTGCATAAGGACAAATGAGAAAATGGCACGATGCAGAAGTGGTAGAGGTAGGAAAGAGAATAGCTTTTCCTTTAGCCAAAATTGCCACCAAGCAAGCGGGAGAAGGCCACGTATCCATGGTTGCCTGTGTCAATTACAACTGGCCACTTAGCTGATGTTAATGAGTTAAAACAGTGATCCTACAGCAAGAATCACCATCACTGTGAGACCAAAGTAACCAGTACATCTGGCTGTTAGGTGTCAAGTTCAACTCTCACAGATTGCCCAGTGTGGTCTGAGAACCAACTTTTCAGATGTTCGTCCATGCACAGAATAATGCACATGTCACTCAGAGTCTGTGCTTGCTCAGGCAACACCTCCATTAAGACTTCAGAAGAGAGATTTTCCTGCCTAGAGGTCATGTGGAGTCTGAAGGCAGACTGGTGTGTAGTTCAGGGCATGGCTAAGTGCAGCACCATTCACAAAAGGCAATGTGTTAAGGTAACAGTTTAAGAATCACTAATTGCATGAACATAAGTCTGATAATTATCCTTATTGCCACTGCTAACCTTTACAGTTTGAACTAAAATCTATGGATGTATAAGTCACAATTGCTTAGGGAAATAATAAATTAATCTACATTATGTAGGAAGTCAGATTAAATGATTGTAACACTTCCTTCATGACAGAAAAATTCATGACACCATTAGATGTTTTGTTAAATTGGAGTCTAAGTGATAAGCAAAATTAATAGATTTCTGTATTTTCCTGGGTGGTCCACCCATAACATGGGAATACTTATGTTTCTCTTCTCTGATCTGCTTGTACATGCAATATGTATGTGTGTGCATGGACCTAATGCTGATAAATAAATAACTTGCTTCTCAGGCTGATTGCTTAAAAGCGCTATAGAAGATTTAGGGAATATGCTTTGCACACTAATTCTGTGCATAAAAGTAATTCTTAATTAAATTAACTATTCTGGAGAAAAAAGCATTCCCTTATATTTCAGTGGGACCATCCACATGAGTAAACCTTTGTAGGATTGGTCTCTAAATGTTGCTTAGAGTTGCAAAGAAGCTGAAGTGCTGAACATGTCTTCTGAGCGTGCTTCTTTTTAGCCTGTTCCTGGCTTTATACCATCATGATTTTGTTGCAGGAAACTTCTATGCTAAACATCACTGTCAATTCCAAGACAAGAGACACATTCAAAAGCACATAGAAGCTTTTTTTGTTACCATAAGTTGCCCGCAGAGAGTCCATTCATTCTGTTTGCTTGTTCCACTGTGTAATAGCTCAACTCAAGTATCAACAAGATAAGCTTTTAAAAGCAGAATATTCCCAGCTGTTGCGGTCAGGCAACAGCAGCAGGTTCCTATCTGAGGACAGCAGAACAATCCAGTGCACTCGCAGCGATGGTAGTGTCGAGGGGAAGCATGTGTTCTCTGTACACAGTAGCGAAGGGGCCAATAGACAGCAATTAGCACCAGCAGAATGAAGATGAACGGTCATATACATAACCTTAATAAAAATGTCACAGAAGAGAAATCTCACACCATATGGATCCATGTTGCACTTTTTTCCCTTTTTTCTTTTTTTTTAGAAGCAAGACAGCCCCATTTCTTTATAGTCTTTTGCATTAGTTTCTCTCCCTAGTTTTTTGCAGCCTTCTTCCTCCCTAAGTAATATGCAGCTGCTGATTCATGTGATAACAAAGCAAAATTTTATCTTAATTTCTGTATTTTTAAAGACATACTCAGTCTGAGGTTTCCATCAAAAGTATCTTCCACTCAGCCTTACCAACCTGAGTAGATTACTTGAATGGCATTAGATCCCATTTGCACTTACTTTTGAAAAGAGCTCCACTAGAAATTGCAAGACTTTATTCTTGCCAAATTAGTGTAGCTTGATAGTGAGTATTGCTTTTTCCCAGGTCTGCTCCTTGTGTTTTGGGCATGGCAAAGCCTATAAATTTCATCATCATAAACATCACTGTTACAAATAATAGTTTTCAAATAATTTTGACAACAAGACTTTGAAGTATGTTGCCTTAATATCCTTGTAGGGGGTTCATTTGAGTTTTGCCACCCTGAAATAAAATCCAAAGACCAGAAGGAAAAATGATCAAGGAATGCTGGAGTAGGAAGAAAATATTTTCCTGAAAGTTTATATTAGAGTTTAGTGCTTATCTTTTCACGTTGTTTCTTTATCTTTCAGTGGTCAAAAGAGAATATTATAGATGCTTTACAAGCTTCATTTGAGGTCTGAAAATTATGCTTTGGTATGTTTTGGTCCTTTCCACCTTTTCTCTACTGCCAGTAATAAAAGTCCTGCCCTTGGAATGTAGATGTGAATTTTGTTGATTACATTAACAGACGATAGGGCTGGATGGGCTCTCCTGAGGTCTTCTATCATCCCCATGCCAGTACACAGGATTGCCTATTCATAGCTGGAGATGTTTGTCTGAAGGCCTTCAGTGAAGAAGATTCTGCTATCTCCGTCATTCCTCTAAATGCTGTCCTATTTCTGAAAATAGAAAATGTCCTAGTTGAGCAGGAGTGACCAGTTGACACTGTGTGGGGGTGATCAAAGCTGTGTATTCTACCCCCTCTATTCATTCCCCAAGGACAATGGGCCATTAGCAGCAGCTGCCCAGGGAGCCATTATCACCTTCACACTCAGCCTGAGGGGGCGGAGCTGCTAATTGGCCATCAACAGTTCAATGCCCCCTGGCTCCCAGAGTTAATCACCCATTGTGTGAGTCCCCGCCCGGGGGAGGGACTGGGTGCTCCTTGAGGGTACATAAGTGGTGGGTAAGAAGACTTTGGTAACTTCCTGTCGGATCCAGAGAAGCAGCAGGACCTCGACAGGAGGAGATCACTGCTCTCGCCCAGACCACAGCCCTCGCCTGCACCAACAGGTTTTTCACTTCCTTTTGCTCTGGACTTGGGGGAGCCACAGGGGGTCTCAGCACAAGGGCAAACAAACCCCCTTGGGTTTGTGCCCCAGGACACTGGGTTATACTGCTGGGTTTTTGTGAGTTGAAAGCAATTTCCCTTTTGTGTCAGTGTTTTTATTGTAATATTATTATTGAATTTTAGGTCTGACTTATAATCTCTCTTGTGGTGAGTTCATTTCCCCTGCTGGTTCACCTTTAAACCAGCACAGAAAATTATTAGAATATTAAGGGTTATCAGTCACCCATTTTGAAAGTGAGTTTCATATCTTTTTGTCATGTCTACGTGGAAATCAGCTTAAGTCATTCCTCAGTGATACCCTCTCACATACTTGCAGACTGTTGTCATGTCACCCTCTGTCTTCTCCGGGTTAAACAAATTCCTGTCATGACACATACTCTTCATCCGTGGATGTCTCCTAAGTTTTTTTACCTCTTTATTTCATTTATAGTCTCCTTGAAGTATGGTGCACAGAACTGTGGGCTCCAGCTGAAGCTGTATCAGCGGTAAGGTAGGACAGGAGGATTATGTTACATGTCTTGCAGACTACACATTTCTGCAGGTGTATCACATTTTTTTTCAATAGACATAAATGAACTTGCTGTCTCCTAGCTCTATTGGAAAAGCTTGACATGGCAATAAAATGACAGACATGACCTGAAAACATGCATTGGATAGCAAAGTTGTGGAAAACTCCACGTTTTTACAGAGGATTCAGTCCTTCCAATACCTAAGATATATGAACTATTTCACCAGTGAGAGCATTCCAAAGATCATGCTCCTGTGTACAAAATTTAGTTGCATACTAATGATTGAAGGATTGGAACCAAGATGTTTCAGAAAAAACACAGTGGAAAACCCAAGTGGAAGTCTGGATTTCTATTGCCTCTTGTGTCTCCACTTTTCTGTTACTCTGCTGTAGTATTTCTAAGGGCAAGGACATGAGTGGATAGGGTGGCCCTCATCCAGTCTGTGGATCATTTCTTGCAGGAAAGCAAATTAGCAAATCAATATTTAGGGAATGAAAACATTATTATCTCAAGGAACAGCAAGGCAGAACATAGAAATACCCACAGGACTACAAGTATAGACAAATGCTAGTATGAAATCTCATCTTTCCCCTAGTCCCCCCAGTTTAGCTTTAGTGTTGACAGCAATCCACCTACAGCATGCACTAAGACATGTCTATCTTCATTTAACTGTGTTCACTTGTAGTCATACTGCCATATAACTCTCTAAACAGATGGGAAATGGATACATGCTTACAAAATTGTCCTTAACAATTTTAAATGAAGTGAATAATGAGTCAGTTCAGGTTCAAAATCCACAGCAGTTTCTCTCCCTTCTGCAACCCCTTACTGCACATTTCCTGTATGATTCGAACATTAACTCTTAGGGACTATTGACTTGACATGATTCAGAGGTGGCTGTTTTGCATCAATATTTCTAAAATCCCTCTTATTATCTTGCATATGTCAAAGTCTGATAAGAAGGAAGAAGGATGAAGCTATTTATAATTCAGAATGACTGATACCAAAAGGTATTTAAAACCAAATCACAGTATGTCAGAGTTTACTTTTAAATAAGCTTAAACAAAAGACCTAGTTTGAAAACAATTAGTATATCTGACAAAATTAACATTGACCTTACAATCTTATAATGCCAACACAGCTTTTCTTCCAGTGTCAGTATGCAATCATGTCTGTGTGTGTATTTCCAGCAGTGCAGTAATTTCACAGCAAAGAGCCATACTGAGATTTAACTCTCAGGCACGAATTATGTTTCACTGCTCAGGAGCTCCCCTTGGGGAAATGTGCTACCTCACTGCTCTGTTATGTTGGAAATCCATCTGTACAGTCAAGTCATATTAGTGCTTCATTATTCTCATTATTTTTGGTAAGCAGACATTGTCTCCCATCTGCTTTCAGTCATCCCCACTCCTCAGATCACAGAGTCTTTGTAGGTTTCTTCCTAATTTCTCCTATTCTTTGTTAAAAAGAAAAAAACAAACAACCAAAAAAACAAACCCAAAACCAACACCCCCCAAAAAAACAGGTGAAAATATAAAATCTCTACCTTCCACCCAGCCTGGGAAAAGAGATTGTAAAGACAAAAAAGATGTGCTGATGAGCTTGACAACGTGCTAAGTCAGGAAGCAATTCCTTTACCCTGAATTTACTAGTCCAGCCATCAGAAGCCCAATGACAGCTGATGCCTAAGTTTTCCTCTTTGTGTCCACATTATCCATAGCCGTCCCTGGTCAGAACACTTTGCAGCTCCCCGTCTAGGAGGAGACAGTCCTTTCTATAGTCTGAGGAGAGCCAGCAGCCCATTCTGTATCTCAGCTCATCCAGCTCTGAGTAGCAGGTGGGACCAGAGCATTCCTGAGGTCATTTTCTCATGACACCCCCATGTCAGCCCCTTGCCAACAAGCTGCCCTTAGGCCAAGAGAATTGAGGGAACAGCTGGGAGGTCTCTTTCAGTCATCATGATCTGGGGATTGTCCTAGCCATCTCTCTCAGCAGACTGACTGGCAGTGTCCTGAGCAGGCACATGCTGCCTTGCTGGTCACTCTATTGGATTATTCCCTTTTAGATCAAATGTTTCAGTACTCCTGCCATGTAGGCTTCAGTTCCCTCTACTATGTTAACTGATAGAGGCTGGCAAAGAATTGTCTTTCTTTGACTTGCTAAGGTGAAGATTGGTAGATATGGTTCGCAGAGTTACCTGGTCAATCATGGTTTTTTCTCATTGAATTATTTCCTTTTCCAGTCACCAGGCAGCAAAATCCAATAAATTGCTGGCATTTTAGGGACCTCAGTTATTTGGGATCTGTACTATTCCATGATACCCATTTTTGCTTTCTGTGGTTCTATGGAGCTCTGTGTATGTTACTGGGACATTTCTAAGTTTAAGGACTTTGGTCCATGCCCTGACAGTTTGTTTCAGCTCCGTCCTTGTAGTCTTCTATCTGCATGCCACAAGCCAGAGGGTCCCCAAAGTGAACTCTTCAGTGGAGGAGATGTAGCCAACAACCCTGGCCCTACAAGTGACGCCTCCAGCACAGGGCTTAACAAAGCCTAAAAGCTATAGATGAAGTATCTCTGCTTGCTCTTCTTGCTTCTGTAGATAACTGTTGCTGCTGAGCTTCTGCTACAGGTATGCAATTTCCTCCATTTTGCTTTCTCGTTGTGATCCTTTCTTGTACACTCCCAGCCAGACTCGTCTTTTTTTCATTTCTTTTTTTAAATTTTTATCTTTTCTTCACAGGCTGTTAAAAATTTCTACATGGTCTATGGAGCATCATGGCTTCACTAGGGGTAAATAGTACGTGGCCAGTCTAATGGTCTTGTATGATGGAGTGATTGGAAGAGTCAATAAGGGAAAACTAACTGATGTTATCTACTGGACTTCTGTAAGACCTTTGACATAGTCACATAAAACAACCTTATCTCCAAACTGGAGAGGCATGGAACTGAAGGATGGACTATTGTATCGATAAGAAATTGTCTAGATGGATGTAGCCAGAGACTTGTGGTCAATGCCTCTGTGTCCAGATGGAGGCCAGTGACAAGCAGTACTCCTCAGGGCTCTGCCTTGCGATCAGTACTCTTTAATATCTTTAACAATTACACAGACAGCGAGACTGAATGCACCCTCAACAAGTTGGCAGATGACACACAGTTGAGGGGTGTAGTTGACACAACAGAAGAATGGGATACCATCCAGAGGAACCTGGACAAGCTTGAGAAGTGGGCCCATGAAGTTTGAAAGAGATAAGAGACCAAAAAACCCCCTAGTTTTGTGAAATTTCTAATTCTGCTTTGCAAAATGTTGTTTGCACAGCAAGGCTGCTTAACAGCATGAAGTGCTGGAGTCACTTTGTCTGATACATACTGTCTAGCAATTATAAATTCCAGCATACCATGGATTAGAAGCCATACATTAAAGTAAGCTAGACACTTCAATAGAATGAAATGGTAAAGATCCAAGATTTTAAAAGTTTGACAGGTCATGTCATTGAACAAAGAAAAGGTGTAAGTCCAACAGTGATGAAGATGCTTCAAAACCACCCAAGCAATGAAGTCAGGAGACCACTACCCAAACTTCAAGCCAAAAGGAAAGCTCTGCCCAAGATTTCACCCAGTCACTAATTTGGAAGTTAAAAGGTGTTAACTATGAACTTAAGAGTCATTTTACACAAATGGCTCATTTTACACAAACAAGTTAGGCAAGTTTTTGCCCAGTATGAACTGGCTCATGTTCAGCATTGTCAATAAATACCTTGCTGCTAATGGAATACAAAACTTTCTCTTAGCAGTTCTTTCTTGTAGTATTTTTTGCTATCAAACTTCAACAAGTCCAAGTGCAAAGTGCTGGTCTTGGGTCAGGGGAATCCCAGACATGAGCACAGTATGGGAGAAGAAGCCATTGAGAGCAGCCCTGTGGAGAAGGAATTGGGAGTTCTAGTGGATGGAAAGCTGGACATGAGACAACAGTGTACACTTGCAGCCCAGAAAGTCAACTGGATTGTGGGCTGTGTCAGTGGAGGTATAGCCAGAAAGTGGAGAGAAGCAATTATTTCCCTGCCCTTGTGGGACCCCATCTGCAGTACTGTAGCCAGCTCTGGGACCCTCAGTAGAAGAAAGACATGGGCCTGTGTTGTGGTTTAGGAATGGTATCCCTGAATTTAGTTCTGCCACTAAAAGAACCGCACAAGCTCCTTCCTTCTCCCCCTCTGGTGGGAGAGAAAAGGCAGAGATCATGTGTGGAGATATGAACAATTTACTGGAAACAACAATAAGGTAAGAAAGCAGTAACAGCAACAATATTAATAACAAAAGTATACAAAAAGTGGGTGTTTCAAATGCAAAAACGCTCGCCATGGACCCTGGGTGAAAATGAACAATGGTTGATGGGTTAACTACCTCACCATGCTTTTGTTCCACCTGAAGCCATGCCCTACTTCCTGAAAAGGAGAGCACCTTACTTCCCCGATGATGACATGAGGAGGTATAAAGAACAATCTGAACATGCCCACACAGCTTCAGGATCTCCCCACCCCCCAACTCCCACCCCCCTACCAGCTACTGTGAAAAATTGACTCTGGCCTGGCCAAAACCAGAACAACATGTTGGAGCAATTACAGAGGAGGGCAACAAAGATGATTAGAGGGTTGTAGCCTCCTATGAACACAGGCTGAGAGAGCTGGGGTTTTTCAGCCAGTAGGAGACTCCAGGAAGACCTCCTTGTAGCCTTCCAGTACATACAGGGGGCTTATAAAAAAGCAGGAGAGGGACTTTTCACATGAGGAGAGAGTGACAGGACAAGAAAGAATGGTTTTAAACTAAAAGAGGAAAGATTTAGATTAGTGTTAAGGAATACATATGGTGCAGGTAGCTCGGTGTGCAGCTGCAGTGCAAGCTGCAGATTGAGCTCTGGGTTGCTGAAGTCCCAGGCAGGAGACCAGGAACTGCTGACCCTTTACATTACAAAGGGCCTGGGGACCTATGGGGCTGACCAGGGGACTGGACACTTGGAGACTCAGCAGGAGGTAAGGACCCCAGACTTTCCTGCAATTAGATTGTGAGGGTGTAAAAGCCCAGATGTTCCTATATTCAGAGTCCCTTCCTTGGGGGAACTCATCTTGAGCTATTATTTTGCTATTTAGCTCCTGCATCAAGATTAACCTATTTGAAGAATCTGAACGTCTGGGACATTACCTCTCCCTGGACATAGTTTGTCCATTTGCTGGCAAGCAAAATTTAAATGCTCCAACTCCATTAGTCTGAGAATTCAATTTTTGAATGTGGCATGCTATTCATGCCACAAATTGAGAACAAATTGCCAGTTTTGATTTGTAATTACTTTAAACCTACCCTTTAATAACTGTTATTATTATTTAGACCTGTTGGCAATTATATTCCTGATTTCCTTAAACAGAAAATGGGTTTCCATGTATGTTTTAGAAAAATACAATGTGCAGGCTGTTTTTAAAATTTATTAATCAAATTAAAGATTGACCTATTACTTTAAAATTAATTATATTTTGCTTTCAGTCTAAACTACATTTATCAATGTACTGACAGTCAGATATTAATGCTTTTGTTGAAAAGTACTATTCCTCCTGACTGTCTTTATTTTCAGAAGACAGTTCCAGAATATGGGCTTTCTTTTAAAAGCAAAAGAAAGTCACTCTTTATGGCACTAAAAATGATTTTGAGATCCTGAACCAAAGGATGATGGGTTGCCTTCCACAGCCTGAAGACAATGTAAAACTATAGCCACACTATGTGAATCACTTCATTAATCTCTGTCTTTGCTTTGACTTGCTCATGGTTATTTATTTATATACTATGGGCCAGACTCTCTCCTGTGCCAGAGCTCCACTCAGTGCAGTTTGGAGATGGGTCATAAGGAAGTCATTACAGCTCTCCCCAGTTTCATGAGTGCTCCTGGTCTCTGCACCATTGTTCCTGATTGCCAGGCAGTCCTACATTAGAACTCAAGGGAGACTGTTAATGTGGATTAACTTCAACATGACTGACAGACATGCCATATTGTGGCACATGCTTCTGTTCCTGGCATATACAACTGCAAATAAAAGTAATCTGATTTTGAAAACATCCTTAGAGCTAAGTATTGTGAACCTTTATGATGCTTGATATATAGTACAATTTAGGCAACTTTTGCTGAAGATACTTAATCCAAAGATAGATACAGAATTATATGCAGTCATCTGTGATGGAAAAGAATTCACAACTCTGTTCAATGCCTGGTGCAACTGATCTGGAGACTTTGAGGAACTTCTGTATAATATAAATATCACTTGTAAAGAAATGACATTGAAAGATCCTTCCCAAGATAAAAGGTTAAAAACAATGACAGGATGGATACCACTGCTGGAAACAATTTTTGCCTCCCTCTTTCTTGGCAGGAAGCATCACTGCTTAGTCTTTTCCCATATATCCGTGGGATGTTTAAAGAAGAGTTTGGGCTGCTGCTGCATTCTGAGCTCATCCCACCCACTTTAGGCACTTCACAGAGTGCCTGGTCACCATCGACTCCTGTACTTGGAGGAGAAACATATCTGCAGAGGGCGACTCAGGCCACTTGAGATCATCATCTACTTTAAAGAGAGCTGAAAACAACTTGGGTCCTAAAATATGCATGGTTGTGAAGTGTCTAAGGTTAAGTGAATAGGCTTTTCAACTATTTGTCTCCACGTCTGAATACTCTTATGGAAAGACAATGATGAATTTCCCCTGTGAATTCCTTTGTGAATTAACTTGTATGTTTATTGACTTGATTGTTTATAGTCCCACAAATATTGTTATTGTTGCAACAGTCCTGTTCAGTGACGGGACCTAATGGACAGATAGGGAACTGAGGCCTCGGGTAAAAACTCATATGTTTTCATGCATCTTCAGGGCTGAGTCCAATTTTTTCTGACTTGTTTTTTATTTTTTGTCACAGAAAAGTTCCTCTGACTGAAATAGTTCAGTCTACCTGTAGCTACACCTACAGTGTCTCCTCAAGCAGCTCTGTGCTTGAGGCTAGGACAGAAACCATACACTAGCAGAAAATGTGTTAAGCTCTTATCTGAGGGGTACAATCCCTCAGTCAAATATAGTTCAAATAAACCAAGAGACTGGTTACCAGCTAATGGGGTAATTGAGCTGCCTAGAGAGATGCACAAGTACACTCATAGACACATGTACATAGCATTTGCCCATCAGTCGCATTTACTCAGAAAGTCTTGCTAAAACACTGTCATGTATTTGGCAACCTGTTACAAGGCACGAGGGAGCCTAGCTGGAGTTTCATGGACCAACATACTACTGGTATTTTCTACTTTCTGACTGCTTGATAAAGGAACAATGTTATGAATTGTTTATACAGTTCAATTAGGGGAGTGCACCTACTTCCAATTTCAAAACCTCTGAAATACCATACTGACACCAATTTAGTTTGATGCATGTCTACTTTTTGAAGACTACTTTCACTGTGTATACTTAAGCTATTTGTGTTAACAGAGAAACAGAGAGAACTTGTTGCTTTTTATTTTCCTTGTGAGCCACTCTTAGCAGAGGATGAGAGAAGTGTTTTGTCAGTGGGATTTAGAAATACTGGTCTAAGGAAGTAGGGTGGTAAAACTCAGTTTGCTTGGGTTCCACCCCATCTGCCGGAGTCCTCTACTCCTGTCTGCTTCTTCCTTCCTACTAGGCACTCTTGTTTCCCCTTCACATGTCTGCAACCACTACTCAGTTTTATTCTGTACATCTGCCTAATCCAGAGCTTTTAGATCTTCCTATCTCAGATTCTTTGTCTAACTAGTTCTTGTGCATCTCTTTGCTTCCCCCCATCCCAAACCAACTTTCTGTCTGTTGAGTCTCAGGGTACCCTTCCAAGGTCCTTGTCCAGTCTTTCTGTGACAGTGAGAGGCCAAGACACGGACTGTCTCCCTACAAATCTGGATCCCACTTGCAGCTCAGGTTGCTCCAAGCATGGAGCAGCATTGCTGGACAAGGTCCTGGTGCATGGTTCATCTGGTCTGTATGAGATCTCTTTTCTGCAAAGAGGTCATAGAATCATAGAAACATAGAAGCACTTAGGTTGGAAAAGACCTCCAAGATCATGAAATCCAACCTTTGACCAGTCATAATTAATGAGAATGGATTTCTGAGAAAATGTTAGCTGCTAAAATCAAATTCTGTATTCAGTGCACTTGGTCTGATTTTTCAAGGCAGTAGAATGTTGTTAGAAAATGGTTTACACCTAATCAACACAAAGGACCTATCCCTATGAAGTCTGAAATGCCTTCTGGAAAACACAATGGAATTTGTAAATGAGACTGCCAACATTTTCTCCATTAAGCAAATAAAGATCAGCCTGAGGCATGGAATATAACTGTACAGCCAGTTAAATTCTGACAAAGCAGTCATAGACAGAGTTAGAGATCCCAGAACTTTCACAGGAGATGCACAGCTTCACCTCTGATAATAGTAATACTCCCTTCAAGGCCAGCAAACAAGTGGGCTGGCCCCACAGGTTGAACAGCAGCTTCCAGGTATATCTCAGTGTAGGCATTTTTTTGCTTCTGCGTAGTGAAAGTGCACGCCAGCTCACAGTTGATGGGGATCAATCAGGGCACTCCACACAGAGTTACTTTTCCTCTTTCCCAGGCTTCCTCCTTCAGAAGACTTGAAGAAATATTATCAACAGTAGAAGTTCATAGAGAAGGAACTGTACTCTTGGTCTGGCTCCAAAGGAAACCAGAGTCCAAGAGGATATAAGAATTCTCACTGCTTTAAGATTTCTGGATCACAAATCTAGTAAGAAAAATGCATCCAATCCTGAGATGAAACTGGGAACTCTGTCAAGCAACGTCCATAAACTGTCTTGGGACTGCGTAATAGATCAGTTATGTAGAACTTGTGTTCAGATGCTTCCACCTTATTTTAGCCATCTCACCCAGATGCCTGTTTCTGTAGCCAAAGAAGAGAAGTGGACTCCTCCAGAGTCATTCAGCCCAGCTCAGGCAAGCAAACAAGCTAATTGCTCATCCCAGCACAGGGAGTCCTGCCTTACCTCCCACACAGATCTGAGCCAAGTACACTTCTTTTTATGGTAACACCTGTCTAAGAAACTTCAGTAAAGAGAAATGAATGCAAAAGTGTTTTTTATGAAGGAAGCATTTGCACCTAGCAGAGCTCCTGCCATAGAAGGTGTGTCAGTCGCTACCAGTGCTGCACCGCTGTTCATACAAGTTCCACGTGGCTGGGTAATCTTGCAGGTGTCATTAATATTTTTGAAGAACTGTTTCCTAAGCTAGGAGAGAAACATATTTGTTGCCTGGGGTGGCTCCTAGACTGTAAATCATATGGTAACCCCACATAAATGCCTTATAGAACTTTTAATGCACTGTATCCCATAGGTGAAAGCCAACAGCAATATTAGAAATGGTGTTTATTTTATAGCCTAGAAACTGCATTTTAAATGGCAGCCTAGGTTTATATGACAGTTCTATTAAATATAAAATAGACCCATTACAAAGAAAGCCCTTTACATCTGCTTTTATCTATGTCTAAATGGCATGCCCAGCTCTGCAATTCCTCAAATGAGACATTTTTAGAACTTTATTTATGTTACAGCCATAACAAACTAGCAACTAGAAAACTGTAATGGGCACAAACGGCTAATAAAAATGAGATTGTTGAAAAATACTTCTTAATAGCAATTTACAAAGGATCCTGATAAAACAGAACTAAGGCTACATTTCCCTGGAAGTTTGCCACCCTTGTAATCACAGCCATTTTGCAACAGGTACTCCCCCTCTTCCATCTTCTATGACCATTTCCCTCTGACTGAGCTAAAAGCCAAGTACCCTGAGGTTATTCCTGCACCCTGTCATTAGTCAGTTGTGCCTACTGATCCAGAGATATTATAGGGAGTTCCCTTTTCTCCCCTCCCACTGTGCACCAGGTGGCCTGAAGGAGAGGACATCTTAAGGGTTTTGTCACTTGCTCAATAGGGAGCAAGGCAGCAATGAAGGATCTGTTCCAGGTGTGCAGAGGGTGTCGTGTCTCCTTCTGAAACTTGCATTGCTTCTCTGATGAACTGATCTGTTTATACAAGCCAGTTAAGATGAGCAGGTCAAACTTTTTGTTTATAGACTGAAAACTATTTTCCCCAAGCTCAGTAACAGCTCCCCAGGCAAGAGATTGGGAGTTGAACTCATTTCTTCTGCAGGACAAGTTTTGTGGGCTTTTGACATTATCCATGTGGCCATTTGTGTGACATTAGGAGGAAACTTCCTACCACCCAAGGAAAAGAGGCCTTCTTCCAGATGTGCACTTGTCTGCAGCAGACCTACTCACTAGCCAGGGGAGGCAAGGGCAAGGCAAAACATTCAAATAAAGGTCAAAGTCCTTGATCTGATGTAACTGCAGGTAGTGATAAATAACTTTGAAAATAAATTGATATCTTAACTAGTTCAGCATTGTATCTACCTAAGGAGGAAAAGTTTCCGCCAATGAGATTTTATTAAAAAAAAAAAAAAGAACAAGTTTAGGAAAACCTCAAAAGGTTTTAGTAAAGAATCAACAAGGGATGAGTGCATTAGAGAGAAGATGGTGATATTAAAGGGGGAAAAGGTGCATCATAATGCCACTTAAGACATACACTGGAAGTTGGGTGTTCATGACACTACCTCAGTCTTAAAGACTGAGAGATTGTCCAAGCTCCTTGCAAATTAAGATTTAAAACAATTGTGGCAAGCCACTTATCCAGCCTCCTCAGCCTTCCTGCCAGAAGCACTAGAAATAACACCTATGTGCCAGGAATCCCAAACCAACTCCCCCCTAAAAGGACTCACATCTTTCTGCAGTCTTACACTCTAACTTATCCATCATGCTTGCTCCTAGTTTACTTTGCAGTGAAGACTATACATTATGTCCTTATAAATTCTTTTTTTACCCCAAACAGATTCAGCAGTATAGTCTCAACTATCTGAGACTGATGTTACATGGAAAATAGAACATACAGAGGTAGAAAAGGAATTTTGATAGTACAGGTACTGACAGATATGCAGTACACATACAGGTTCAGGTATAAATGCAAGTGATAGATTTTCAGTACACTGTGAGGCTGTATCATTGCTGGGAATTCCAAAACAGTTCTGTGACTGTCAACATACAGAATTAGCCTGCAGACAGACCACCATTAGCTTTTGCATTGAAAATGAAACATTTGGCCAAAGACCAAACAAAAGAGAAAAAAATCTATTAAACTGCAAACAAAATTATGCAGGAACTGAAGAGGCAGCATCTGTTTAGAGCTGGGCTAGTCACAGTATGCAGGTAAACCTTGTCTGTGAGTATCAGGGCTTCCACTCTAAATGCAGACAAACATTTCTGATTTTCTTGTGTTTGGTTGGTTGGTTGGTTTTGGTTTTGTGGTTGTTTTTGTTTGTTTGGTTGGTTGGTTTGGTGTTTTGGTTTTTTTGTTCTGAGGGAACCAAGGAAATTTTAGCTTACATGAACATTAGTATAGTTTCACAGCCTGCTAACTGATCCAGTAACATAAGACACCAATTTATCTGAATTAATCCTAAGGGAATCAGCAAAACAGAAAGAGTAAGCAACATTTGTGTTGCTTTATTCTCAGGGGTAGTCAATAAGAATACTTTTGTAAGCAAGATAAGTAAGATCCGACCCAAAGAAAATACATTTGGCAAATTCATGTAAACCGGAAAGTCAGTAGCAACTATTGAGAAATCATAGTCATATTTTTAAGATGTCCTGCTGAGGGCTGCCTTTAACCACATCTCCCCTTCCCTTTCTGTATCCCCCCCTCTCCCAAGTACTTAATTGTGAGTAAAATATTTATATTGGGAAGACATCAAAGGCACTGATTTTAGAAATTCAATTTTATATAACACAAGACCCCTGAACTTTAGAAAAAGTTCATTTCGTCAACTATCACTAATCATCTGTGAACCTGGTACTTTACCAAATAAAACATAGTATTATGAATAATGGATTTTCTCCACATCTGAAGTGTAAGACTAATTACAAATATGAATTGAAGAATGATACTGCATTGCATGAATTTGTTTTCTGGGGCAGAAATTAAATTATAAGTTTGCTTTAAAAAATGGGTAGCCTGCAAAGCCAAAAAGTGTCAAGGAATACTCAATGAAGGGTTGGGTTTTTCAGGTTCTTTTGCACATCTGTTCTAGAAGTTATTTTTCTGAATTTTCCTCCTCCTCTTTTCTTTATCTTCAAAACCCTACTCAAATTATGGCATTAGAAGGTGCCAGGTCCCCGCTAGCAGAGAAGAAAGGCCCTCTCTCCTACCTCTCTGTCAGGAAGGATGTTGACACTATAGGGAATGAGCTTTGGTATGATTACATTTTCACCTTTACTTGAAGCAGTGTGATTAGAAGATGGGAGGTTGAATATGAGCTGGGAACCACTGCATTCCTACTGCCTTCAGTAATGCAGAACAGCTCCTTGGTGACAGGGAAAGGAGACACACATCAAAAACTCCATCCCTGTCACAGGACAGCTTTCCTCCTCCTTTTCCAGCAGAAAAAACCAGATATTATCACTTTCTGGAAATGCCATGAATTTGTACAGAGCGAGAGCTTTCACTGGCTCGTAAAACTGTGTTTAGGACAAAAGTAGACAAAAATAGATAGATAGGGGACCAACAAAAGAAATTTAAAATTAATAAGACCATGTCCTTTAATTAGCAAAAGGACAATTATACAAGACTTCTGAAAAAGGAGCAGTAGTGATTTAAAATACAATTTTGTTTAGATGCTGCAGTTATATTTTCTATGTATAAAGAGTATTCTCTTTCTTGGATGACAGAAATAAGAAAAATCAGTAGTACAAGAAAGAAAATGATGTGATACTGCAGAAAGAAGCATTTTGCTCGGTTCTTATCTCTGACAAGTTGATTTTCAAATGAAAGCAGAATGAAAACTGCTCCCAGTGATGTAAAGACATAATTCACAGTAAAACCAAAGGAAAATTCATGTATCTCCTGGAGAGATAACCCATGCACATCAGAAATGAATGGCAAAATTAGGTACCAGCTGTGCCATGTGAGGATGGATGGCAAACCTCTCTCTGCAAGAATTGGCATTTTATTGGTGACCAATTGCATTTATTCTGTCATATACACTTGCTGATCTTCCTAATTTTATAAATCAGTGTTTTATCATTAACATCAGCCAGAATACAGCTCTTGAAAATGTATAACTACATGAAGAAAATTACACTCTTCATTCATCTCCCAAGTCAGAATTTTGTTTATGTTGCTTTCCCAATCAGCTCTGGAGTGCATGCTTGGTTATCTTCTACAAATTCAGATGTCTGTGTTATAACATCCCAGTTACAGGTAAAAGCCTGGAGACTTTCTGTTAACATTTTTGGCTTTTGCTTTGTAATGTTTTCCCATTCTGAAGGTATGTATGTAGAATGTACATCAATATTTTCAATGGTTTCCAGTTTGTGGACTCTGAAGGTTCTCCCATGGAAATACAGATGGCTGCATAGACAGTTTAAACTATTCCTATGGGCTATAATTTTGTTCTTCATGACTACCTTTTGCAGATCTCACAGTAAACTTCCCTATTGATCTTCTAGAGTTTGCTGACATGTTAAAAGTCAGGTCTTACACTGGTACTAAACAAACCTCAAAAGATTCAGATTACATTTATTTAAACGTGAGTCTGTATATATACCAGAACCTGTTGTGCCTAAATTTTTTTAGGAAATATTAGGTTGTCTCTTTTTAATAATTAAAAAACATTAGGGGAAATTTCTTTACTATAAAATGGAGTAAAAAATATTTTGCTGTCACTCGAAGATCATGAAAGGTTGCACAGACTAGTGCACTGTCCTGCACTTCAGAATGGCTTCTAATCATCTTAGCTTTTAGTGCATTTATGCAGCTGAAACTAGATTTCAGTTTTTCTGATTCAAAGCACTGTTTCTTAACTCCCAGATTGTAATGAATGGGTACACTGGTCATAGTGAGGACCATGAAGTGATGCAATCACAAAAGCTGTACTGTGCACTTTAGGGCTGGGCCTTTAGGGCTTCATAGCTAAATCTAAAATCAACTTTTTGAAAGTTCTGGCTTTTCTACAGGAACTCAAATAAGCTTTCTCAGAAATGCCTGGTACCAGTCTTCCTTTTCTGGATGTGCAAATGAAGTTTTCAAATTCCACCTTAGTTTTCTGCTGGCTTTTATCTGAACCCCATAATGAAGAATTGTTTGACTTAATATGATCTGAGGACCAACAGAGATCTTGTTGGCTTTTGTTTCCATGCACTTCACCTCTGTCAGACCTCTCATGGCTATTTGTCTTTTACACAATCCATCCAGATGCTACATGGCCACCCTTGCATGGTAACTGTGTCACTGGCTAAGGCTCACAGCCTGACTGACTTCACAGGCATTGTCAGATTGTCAGCATCCCTTTCTTCTCACCACTTCACTTTTTCACTAATGGTTTGGGGGGAAAAAAAGTAGGTAAAAAAAGTCTTGGTAACTATCTGGGTAGCTGGGAAGCTAATAAAGATCTGAATTGTTACGTCTCCTCCCCAAAGATGCAAACTAAACCACCCAGTGATCTGGGAGGAACTCACTAGAAAGCCAAAACAAAGTACAACAAATCATGTAAAACACCAGCAAAATCTGCAAGTGACTTTCACTACAGTACATGATGGGCAGGTTTTTCCCAGATAGCCCTGAATTAAACTTTCACCAAAACCAAGGATTGCTCCTAGGTGAAAACCAGCACCTCTGCTTCAGTAACTTGAAGCATTGGTGGTGCAGGGTTCATGCATTAAGGTCTTGTCCTCAGCTTATGCAAAAAGACTGCTATCATCTGGGTCACTGAGGAATATTCTCTCAAGCTGTGGCTTTCTATAAGAGTGTTTTTAGAGATTCAGAAAGTAATGTTGAAGGTAAAATGGCTGTGTACAAAGCAAGATTATATTCCAATCATCACTTCAAAGAGAATGGGGGGAAGGCATGTTTCTAATTTCTGTACAAAAACAAAGGAAGTAATTTCTTTCAAGGTTTTTTATTTGTTTTTTCAAATTGCACAGAGCTCAACTTTTAAAATAATAATCATTCTTGACAGCCATTTAATAATTGTTAGTGATCTATAGCTTTATTATAAAGTACTCATTTAATGATGTATTTCCTTTACCCTAAGGGCCAAGTACAAAGCGGGAAAATTATCTCGGTGATACTTTTAATAACTTCCTGTGGGATTGCAAACTCTGGCTGAAGCTGTCTCTGTAAAAGAGTTAATCATGTAATTTCACAGATTAGACAACACAGGGTTACTAATGAGAAACTTCAGTTCAGTGATAAACCTTTTTTTTTTCCAAGAATATTTTGAGAGGCCTGTAACCTTTGGCTGACACCCAACAAGGCTATTAGTTTAACCATGGGATGCACTACCAAATGTACAAGAGTCAGCAGAACTTTTCCTTTGGAAAATTGCTCATAACCTTCTGTGAAGAAGCCTTCAAAATCCAGAAGGGATAGACGAAAGGGAAAAAGCAGGCAAAAAGGGGCTGAATTATTGGCTTCCGATAATTGGCATGACTTCAGCTTCCAGTTTCTTTTCAACAATGTCCGCTCACTATAGCAACCTCAGATCCCATTTAAATGTCATGCTGCCCTCTGTTCTATAAACATGTATCATCCATCACTAAATATTTAGATCTGAATTGTTGGAGCTGAGTTCTGTGCCAGGGGTAAGGGGATTAATTCCTTTCAAGGCCCTCACATGATGGATTTTTCACTGAAGTAAACATCCGAGAAGAGCTCACACTACGGCCATAAAATATATAAATAAAGTTTAAAGTTTAATTAAGTCAACATTATTTAAAGTGGTTGTCATATTTTATGGTGAACTCTCTGTGTTTATTTTGTATGACTCCTCATAAATAGTCTCTCCCTTTCAGACAAAAGGCACGGCTGGGTTAAAGTTAAGGGTCCCATGCATGGTACGGGAAGGAGGATCTACCGGGCTGGGGGGATCCAAACTGCTTCATATCGGGCCCTCTGCTATCTCATGTCTTCCTAATGAACTGAGATGTTGTGCAGACACAGGAAAAGCATGGCGGAGTTTACAACAGATGTGACACAGTAAAGTCCTTTGAGTGGCTATCTGGGCTTGGTGGAGGGACAGCCTCATCCAGCCCAGTCCAAAGACTGCTGATGCGGGGTGGGCAGGGAACAGGGAAGGAAATGGGGCTCAGAGGGGGGAGGTCAAGAGGGGCACTTCCCCTCACCTCCATCAGAAAGGGAATTGCACCATGTGCTGGGAGAAAGCTGTCATTGTGATTTTTCATTTCCCACCCTTCCTGCTCCCTAAACAAGTCTCTTAACCCAACAAGGTGTACTTTCAAGAGGAAAATGACATGGCGTAATTTTGTGGCCTAATCTTTTGGAACAGAAAGAGTAATTTTAAAAGTGAAAGAAAATATATGAAGAAATTAATCAAAATGATTTTTAATCAATGGTGTCCTGTAGAGAGGTCTTGTAGTGTAGTGCCAAAATAAGGACTCCTAGATAATTAGCTAAGCACCCAGTGATAAAGGGTGAACCAAATGCTAGAGCTCCAGGTCAGACCTGGGGGAAACTTGCATTCAATTTCTGCACTGCCTCAACTGCCATGGGCAGATCTGGCCCACAGTCTCTGCCTCTGCTATGTCAGCCATTTGTGTGTCAGCAGTGTTACATCCCAGTTAAGGGACTTGTTACTAGGACAAACACAAAACTGTTGTGAGATGCTCATATTCTTGAGGGACATGTGCTGTGTAAGTCTGAGGCCTTTTTTTTTTCCCCCTCTCTTTGTCAGGATTTTCTGTATATGTGAAAGGTGACTAGAAGTATTGCCAGAACTGTAGATCTCAAAGACAGAACTAGTAGCAGAGGTATTAGGTGTGTCAGAAGTTTGTTGCTGTTCTCCTGTGTCACTGAGAACAAGTAATTTGGTATTTCTGTTTCTTACTAATAAAAACTGAAATAATGGCATTTTATCTTTTTAACCTGCTTCAATTGTAATGTTCCTGTGGCACGCCCGGTCTTTTACATTGTACACAGTGCTCACACCAGAGGTTTCCAGTCTGGAAATAATGACCTATTGCTGATATTGTGCTGCAAACAGTGATGAAGAAGAAGACTGTGTTCCCCCTTTTGGTTCCAGTTATTTCTCTCTGAGCAATTTTTTTTGCAAACAGGCCATGCAATCAGTTTGTGAGGAGAAATGCAAGGCATACTTTGTCCAGGCAACACACATGCAGACACACAGACCAGACTGAACTGAATTTATCAGACAGTAAATTCTGTTTCTAGCAAATGAAGCCACAAACAGCTACATGATGAAAGATCCCTCTGCTTTCATTGTGTACCAGCACTGATTTTGTTGCCCCCAAATCTTTAGCATTAAGTAACATGATCATGCTGAAGGTGGTATGAAATTTAATGAGGTCTTAATCTGCATGACAGGTTAAAAGCTATGAGGGTTTCTCAGGCTTTATGTGGTATAAATGGAGTGCAAGCTAATATTATTTGATAAGATAGAAAGAGGCCCAGCTGAAGGGAAGGCATCGCCCTATGGTCTCTGGACTTCAGTTAGTTGTAAAATTGTTAAAACTGGAATGACTCAGAGAAATGGAAAAAGGAAGGAAGTGCAGAAGTGCAGAAGGAAGGAAGTGCGAAAGAAAGAAAAAGAAAGAAAGAAAGAAAGAAAGAAAGAAAGAAAGAAAGAAAGAAAGAAAGAAAGAAAGAAAGAAAGAAAGAAAGAAAGAAAGAAAGAAAGAAAGAAAGAAAGAAAGAAAGAAAGAAAGAAAGAAAGAAAGAAAGAAAGAAAGAAAGAAAGAAAGAAAGAAAGAAAGAAAGAAAGAAAGAAAGAAAGAAAGAAAGAAAGAAAGAAAGAAAGAAAGAGAAAGAAAGAAAGAAAGAAAGAAAGAAAGAAAGAAAGAAAGAAAGAAAGAAAGAAAGAAAGAAAGAAAGAAAGAAAGAGAAAGAAAGAGCGAGCAACCTCATAGTACAAAAAAAAGCAATTCCATCATTCCAGAGCAAGAAAACAGTTTTGGAAAAAAATATAGAGGCATAAATGTTTAATTCGAATTTCATTTACAAACAGTAAGGATTTCTTAAAAACCAGTTAACTAGTTGCTCCTAAAGGGGTTAGTACTGACCAGTAGTCACCATTGCTATTTTTAATGGCATATAGTGAAATTCAGCCTGTGCAAAGAGCTAGTATTAAGCTTGTTCATCTTGTAAACCTTGTCCCCTGTGTTTGCCACCCAGCAAAATCATCTTACAGGGACTGACACTTCCTTTCTGAGCTGCCCAAACTGAGAAATGGTATTTGATTTCACCAGCATTTGTCACACACAAAAAGTGTTATAATTGCAATATTTATATCTTGAAAAGCTGTGCTGCATTTCCCTTGAGGAGGTTGGGGGCATGAAATCACCACCCTGGGGCTCACACACAGAAAGGACTAAGCAGGACTGGCTTGTAGACGTTGTTTTAGCCTCACTCCCTGACATTGGGATGGATTTAGATCCCAACCTACTGGCTGCACTTCTGGCAAGTTGCATTTTAATCTATCACGCTGCCTTCCAAAGGTCAGCCAGATAAGCCATCCATAACACGCACTATTAGTGTTAAATTCCTCTCTTCCCAACTAGTCCTCCCACCTGTGGTGTCAGCTGCTTTGGCAAACAGAACAGCAGAAGCATGGTGTCTCTCCAGCTGTTGGTCTTATATGTATGCATATAAAAACTTTGTCACTTAGTTTGTACCCCCAAATACCTTGAAAACTGAAAGTTTAGTGAAGTATTAATTCAATTTCTGAAATACTATATGTGGGAAGCAAATATATAAAAATATATTGATATAGACAAATATATACATTTTTAAAGCAAACCCAAAGCCAAGTAGTATTTCATCAGCATTTTTAACAGGGTGAGTGGAATCTGCAGGAAAACAAATATGTCATGACCACTTCTGCTGAGTCAGAAGTGTTCTCCTTTTTTTTTTTTTTTTTTTGTGGCAGGTATTAGATATGCCAGTGCCTTGTTCAATGAAGAACAAGTGCTTGTTAAGAGGACAATCCCCTGGAAGGAAGGAAGAGTTCAAGTAATTGTTTTTACTGGCAGGAGCACAAAGCTATGAGATGGGGAAGTGATGATTGGGCAGTCTCCTTATCCAATTAATATTGAATTTATAGAGCTGTGTGCAATAGCTCCAGTGAGGAAGACTGATGATGACTTATCCCAGTCAAGGGATTCATCATGGACTGGAAGAGAAGGGAGTATGTTTGGTAAAGCATAAGTATGGATGCTAACCTTCAGTTTGCTTAAGTGCTTGTTGGCTGTGCTGTGGACATTAGCTTTCTCCTTTTCCTTGATCAGAAATATGATCGTTGTCAAACATGCTATATAAATTTGTGCAGAAATGTTTAGTTTTGACAAATCAACAGGTTTTGACAACAAAATAAAACAAAAAAGCATTTTTCCTGGTAAATTCTTTAGCAGCCCTTGCAGTCAATGCTTGCAGAACTGCCTTTACACAGCCAAATCATTCCCACAAGTATGACTATGCAGTTCCAGCTACTTTAATGGAATTTGCATGTGTATATCAAGGGGCAGAATTTGGCTCTTGGTCTAAAACACGTGGAGCACTTTTTAAAGAGAAAGTCATTTAGCAGTGATGTAAGTCTTTGCAGTTTCCCAGTTTTGTCTGTGCAAGATTCCAGTTTTATAAAATGGTATGAATACATGAAGTATATTTATTTTTGGCTTTTATAGCAGTATGCAACTGCCTAATGAGCCAGTTGTGAACATCTCAGTTGATGTTTACTGAAGTTGTTCTCCCTCAATAGGAATCCTCTCATTCCAGTAAAAGTTGAATTTTGAAGTCAAATTTTTTTTCTGATTTCACTGCTTTCATGCCAAGGAAATTCCAGTGATTTCAGTGATGTTACTCTGGCATACAGGTCATGCAGAGAAGTAGTAAATCAGACTCTGTGGAAGGAAACCTAGTCCACTGAACTCAGTAGGAATTTTGTCATTGATTTCAAGGAAACAACATTTCCTATAAAATAAGAACATCCCTTTGTATAGATGTACAAAAAATAAAAAGCTAATATCAGATATGCACAGTGTAAGTACTGCTTTATCTCTCTATATACAGAAACAGCAGAGAACTTTTAATCTTGATTTTTGTTTCAATTCTCACTGGTAATTACAATTCAGGCTACAAGTATGTCTGGAGGAAGTGTTCAAAAAGGTATAAACAAGATTGCTTGAGCATGAGCCCTATACAAGGCATCCTGAAGTCAAAGTTTGGTGTAGCTGACCTAGATATTTCTTCAAGAGGAGTGTGAAAATAAACAGTGACATGAAGTATTTGAGTTTTACTTGTGTTTTTGGCAAACAACCCGGACCTGATTCACCTCTCACTTAATTGTATAAGTGCTATAAACGATAAAGTCAGACCTCATCATCTGGAAATAATAGAAGAATGAAAATATACTGTGGAAATTGTAATGAATTCTTGACCATGAGAAGGCAAGCTTGCAGGTTATCAGTTGAAGTGTTTCTGGTATGAACTGCCCTTCTCTAAGGTAGTATAAGGAGATTCTCTGGTGTACTTTGAACCTATCTTTTTTTTTTTTTTGACTGTCTGTAACCAGACTCCCATACAGGGAATAAGAGCAGAGAAGAGCTCATGGAGTGATTAAGAGCTCATTGAACAGTCCTACCAAAGGGCCCACTGGGGATCCTGTCTTAGAAGAGACCAGAAGAGCCTGAGATGGGTCAGCAATGCTATGAAACCTAAGGGAGGACGAGGTTACTTTCCACATATACACTATGGAGGAAGAAAAGGAGAAATACTAGAAAATGAAGAAGTTTAAACAGATGAAAAATATTGTTGCAAGCAGAAATAGTTATAAATAGTCCAGGAATTAATTTAGTCTTCAAAGAATAAGGTGGTTTCTGGGCCAGATTTCCATTAAGGCAGCAGAGAAAAATGAGAAGGTTCAAGGTGAAGCCTGGTAAGTGTGTGTATTGACTGTAGAAAATGTGGCTTATGAGAATGAGGAGACACTCTGTGGCACAGGACAAACCTTTTAGTCACAAGTTCCTTCTCTAAATCAGGAGTAGTTCTCCTGTTTCACCAAGCTGGTAATAAGGAAGAGTGTATCATGTCCTCCCGTTTGAAAAATCACTTTAGTGACTTTGCTCTGATATCTGCGTAGCCTCGGAAAACCTGTCTGCCACCACAGGGGTGAGGAATTCCTAAAAAAACAGGTATGTCCCCCTGCCATGCATGCTCCACTCCTCTCAGTATCTGGGATGCCTCATATAAAAAGTGTTGACAGATCCAGTAGGGATTTTTCAAGAGATTGCCATTCATATTCCACAAGGACCAAAAGATCCACGTGAGAATATTTAATATAAACAGTAATAGTTTCCCACATCTTTGTTTAGAGAATAGTCTGAGGATTTCTAAACTTTAGAATCATATTTATTCTAGAAGAATGGTTTCACTTACAGTTGTATAAATCTTTCCTTTACTTAAATGTACAGGGAAAATTGTTGCTTGTATCTGAATATTTAAATACAGTATCCGGGCAATCAGACTGTCACGGGTAATGATACTGTGAGTAAAGTTTCTATTTCTCCTATCAGGTAGTACAGATAACTCTTACCTCATGCAGTTTTACTTTACAGAGCAAAAGGACAGAGTGAATATTAATAATGTCCCACAAACCTGATGTCTTCAGTTTATTTGTAGGAAAACCAATCCACTTTCAATACTCTGCTCATATTCTTGGTGTCATCTGGTCCACACTTTTGCCCACTTGCATCCAATTCTTCCCAGTATAACACAGCAAAACTGACTACTGGATTGGAGCTGTTCAGCCACTCAACAATCTCCTCCACTATGTTCTCAGGGACATTAGCTACCTATTTTTATAGTGTAAGACCTGCCAGACTTCCAGGAAACACAGTGGGTTTGGGTTTCTTGTTTAATAAAACAAATTATTGGATACTTTTCCCCTGATATTTCAATATTGGACTTGCAAAGAAATCTAGGGCTGAAAAATAAAACTCCTGCTTCTAGCTGGGCAGGGCTCCTAATCCCAGTGATCAGACTGTGGAGTGTAGTACTCTGGAAAGTCCAGCCTTGCTGTTAAGTGCATAAGAAGAAGCTGTTAGATCTGAGTTCTCTAGAGTGTCTGCTCTGAAGTGTCCAATAGACCATTTCTCTTAGCTTTCCTTTGGAATATTTTAAATGCCTTTTTGGCCTACTTAGCACTTTTAAACATTTCTAACAGCCTTAATAAAGCCTACTGCTATATCACTCTTGTCACTACTAGCCACAATCTGATATAGAACATGCACCCCTCCTTGGAATTACCAAATGGAGGGAAGGGGAAGAAAAGCTATCTTTTTTTTTAAGAGATAGCGGTACAATATTGCTGGCTTCTAGCATTCATGTGTCAGGCTCAGAAATAGCAACGAGACTGCAATACCTTAATTTTCTTCTGTTTGCCTGATGATTTCTGAGATTTAAATGGCTGTGTGTGTCAGCCCTGCTCCACAGCCATGTGGGCTTGAGTGCACCAGAATTTTACAGTTACAGGATAGTAGAGTGCTATATATTAGCTACTCATAAATAGTTTCCCCACACATATATATGTGTATTCTGACTTTCTATTTTCATATATATGCACTTTGGATAAATTTAAAAGTGCTGATGCTCTCTCCTAGCTCATTGGTTGAACATTTGTGTCCTGTCCTGTGTCTGGAAACAAAAATGGTGGATGAAAAATAGAGGTCATAAGCTACTGCAAAAAGCAGGGCCTGTTCTTTCACACTATTATTCTTCAGAAAATAACTGATACCTGTCATTAACAGTAGAAAATTTAGCTAAAATTTCCAGCCCATGAATTCAGAACAGTGTATGAACTCAGGGAAAATTTCAAACAAAATTAGGAGATCATAACCTTAACAGTTGTATGTGTCTGGCAGGTTGTTTTTGTTGTTGTTGTTGTTGTTGTTGTTGTTGTTTATTTTGTTTTTTTGTTTTTTAACACATAATGTTCCTCACTTTCATTTATCACTGTTTCAAGAAACTACTGATGTCACTGACAAAATGGCAAGTGTGCATGGTATCATCCAGATCTGAGAGAGAAGGCTCTTTTACATGTTTCTGGAAGTTCATAGAAATATCCAGCTACTAGGCTGCATTCTTTCCTATCAGGAGCAATGTATGTATGATGGCTTGGTTTTGCTAATGAAGATTTGGGAAGGGCTCTCCCTACGTGGGTGTGCCTTTCCAGCCTGCGCAGTGGATTTTTTAGGTGAGGGACTGCGTGTGCAAACTGGCCCCACCCTTTGCTCCTAAGGTTCATCTGCCACGCCCGAGCAAGCTTGAACGGTGACAGTGAAGTCCTTGGGACTAGAACCTACAGAACCCGGTATTGCCAGGAGGTCTCCCGTCCAAGTAGTAACCGGGGCTGACCCTGCTTAGCTTCCGAGATCTGACAGGATCATGTGTCAGGGAGGCATTTAACTGCCATCAGGAGGACTAGAGCAGAGACATTAGGACATAAAGATACTCTTCCACTATACAGAAACTAGAACACCTTTTTTTCTTTCTACAAAAATGGTAAGATATGTTCCCTTCAGGTGGACACATAAAGGGAAAGCAGTTTAGGATGACCAGTGTCTTCCCTCACCACTGCAGTCATTAAAGACAATTAAATTTAAGTAGGTTACCTCTACTTAATGTTAAACAGTAGTTCATTCTTTACAAATAAGGCATCAGTTTTTGTAAAAAGGATGTTTTATATGAAGAGGGCCAGAAATTTTTTTTTCAAACTTTCATACAAAGAATACATTGTTCTGATTTATCCATTTCCTGGAATACATGATATACAGAATAATACAGCTTTGTGGTATTTTCTAAGAGCAAGAAAAAACCCCCAACAAGTAATCTAAGTCTATCCAATTAGGGGAAAAGAAAAAATTTCCAATTCATTAATATTTACTTTTTCAGTAATCAAGTGTATTATTGGTGCCAAAGGCAAAAAAAAAACAAAATATAAGAAAACATTCAGCAAGGGGGATACTTTTTAAAACTTGGCTGGTATTGGAAATAACTGCTGTCAAACTTCCTTTGTGAGGTGAGCCACTGCAAATATATTCTCTTGTTTGAGTTGTTTCATCACCTGAAGTTGTGGTTTAATTGTAGTTTACAAAGGATAAAGTATGTGCTTGTTCAAGACTACTTTCTCTTGATCATGTGCTTGACAAAAGTTTTCATAACTGGACTTAGCTAGTGCAATTGGTTTTATGCTTCCCTTTGGCAGCCTCTCTCCTTATTCTACTATCTAGACTATTAACAACTTTTATTCCAAGCACACCAGTATTTATGGTATGCCCTAAAGGACAGTGCCCCTTAAAAACATCCATAAAACTTAGTACAATCCTCAAGTACAACAAGTTCAAATTAAAAACAGTCTGGAAATGAGATTTGAGATGAATACTTTAGAGTCATTATCTGAGGTACACTGGCAGTCTCTAATGAGACATTTGTAATTTAATTGTGTCATACAGAAACTATAAATTCCCCCAGAGCCCACATCCAAGTTGTTTTTATAATGAAGATAAATACACATACCAAAACTCTTTTGAATTCTCTATAACTTCTTCCAAAAAGAGAAAGAGGGCCTATATCCTATTTATGTCACTAAATTCAGTTGCATAACAGAGCTTACAAAAAGTAGGATAGAGGGCAGGAGTCATTCTATAATAATTTAATACTCTATGATTCTTTACATTTCTCTTTTAATCACATAATAGTTTTCAGGGAAACAGTTCATATCAATGCTAGAACAGAAGAAAAAAATTAGAGGATTACAAGAGGTCATTCTAAAGAATCTTTATGAGGGATTATGTTGTGTTTGATCCTTCCTTCAGGGAAGAAAATATTCTAATATGCATAACTAAGTGACTCCGGTGTCAGATTTCTATGGCTTTGGATGGACAGTTGTAAAGATTGTTATGGCTCAGTCAATACCAAAATGCTTCCTGCTCACTCTAAGAGCCTAAATAAATTAGGACAAGTACAACTTTCAGATATAGGAATAATTTGTGCAATTCACCCACTTGATCATATTAATGAGACCTCTGAGTCCTTCAGCTGAAATGGTGTATTTACTTCTCTTGCAGATTTTTATGCCATAGTTATGCTTATGAACCTGTGCTGGAGATAATCTCCAAAGTTCCAACTTTATGGGACAACTTTCTCTAGAATTGAAAACAACATGAAATGGAAGCAGCTTTTAAAATCAAACTAAAATTTGACAGATATCTAAGCATTCACTTTTTAGGCAAAGTAGAACATATAACACAGAAGTAGGAGATAGAGGAGAATGAAGAATATTTTATGCTCTAATTCTATAGCAAATTTTGCAAATAATACCAAATTCTACAAGAACCTGCTTTTAACTGTTTACCCCTCACTCGTTTCTTTCACTCAAGCTGAATTCTTGAGAACTGTGATCTAAATACAGGACAGGGAGTGTTCATTTTTGTATTTCTGTTCTGTCTTCAACATAAACTGTCTCTGCATTTTTAGGAAAAGATTTCTCACCATGAGATAGCTTTTCAAAACGGTCTGAAATTTCTCATAACAGTCCAAGAATCTGAAGCTTCCACTCTTGCAGATGCTGTTCACATTGCAAGGTCTCAGATGAAAGACATGAAACTCATCTTCAAAAGCAACTCCAATATATCTTTTCCCCATTTTGGCACCATTTAAAAATCTTTTTCACCCTCAATAAAAGAATATTTTCATATGCTTTCTGCTGTCTGAAGGTGAATATTTTCATCAATAAACAGCAATTTGCTTAACTAAAGAATCAGAAAAATAAACTCTACTTAAAATAATATTTTATGAAAAATGAGTTTTAGCAAGTTCCTTTCCAAGCTCCATTAACAGTATGACAATAATTTTTAATTTTCTGTTCCAGAGGGTACATACAGACTGCAGTAAAGCTCTACTGAAACATGAAATGAGAAAATTAAATCATTATGCATATAATCACAGAAACATAGAATGATAGATCATTTAGGCTGGAAAAGACCTTTAAGATCATCAAGCCCAACCATTTACACAGCACTGCCAAGTCCACCACTAAACTCTGTCCCCAAGTGCTGCAATTGCAAGTCTTTTAAATACCTCCACGGCTGGTGACTCAACCACTTCCCTACGCAGTCTATTCCATTTCTTTCAGTGAAGACATTTATCCTAACATCCAATCTAAACCTTCTTTGGTGCAACTTGAGGCCATTTCTTTTTGTCTTACAGCTGATTCCTTGGGAGAAGAGACCAACCACCATGTCACTAAAACCTCCTTCCAGGCAGTTGTAGAGAGCAATAAGGTCCTCCTTGTGCCTCCATTTTCTCCAGGCTAAACACCCCCAGCTTCCTCAGACACTCCTCATATGAGTTGTTCTCCAGACACTTCACCAGCTTTGTTGCCCTTCTCTGGACCCACTCCAGCACGTCAGTGTCCTTCTTGCAGTGAGGGGCCCAGAAAGGAACGCAGGACTGGAGGAGCAGTCTCATCAGTGCCAAGTACTGAGGTACGATCACCACCCTGGACCTGCTGGCCACACTGTTTTTGATACAGGGCAGAATGTCATTGGCTTTCTTGGCGATCTGGGCACACTGCTGGCTCATGTTCAGCTGGCTGTTGACCAGCACCCCCAAGTCCCTTTCTGCTGGGCAGCTTTCCAGCTACTCTGTCCCCAGCCTGTAGTGCTGCATAGGGCTGTGATTCCATAGGGGTATGTGAAAACTAGTCAGGAAAGATCAGAACCATTTGACCATATTGGCCCAATTCTTCAATGCCTAATTCTTTGAGGAATCATTTATAGGCCTGTACAAAGAATATGGAAGCTGAGGAATGCAATCATGACCATATTTCATATTAACATTTATTGAAAATAGAAGAATATTCATTTTAGTCATTGCAATGCATTAGGCTTCAATACATTTGCCTATTTAGGCAAATAGCTAAATAAAATTTTATGTCCTTAATTTTACTGGAATTTAGGCTAGACAATGCAATTGCTTCTTCAGGCTTTCAAAAATCAGGATCTGTGGAGTAACTGTATTGGGTTCAAGTCAATGGAGACTGAAGTTCTCCTGCAGCTGGAATGGATAGGAATTTGCAGGAAATACAGTACAGTATACACCAGAAAAGGAATGGGTTGTTTCAAATAAAACTTTGTGTGACTTGTTGCTAATTCCAAAGAAAGAGGTTACAGCTTGCAGATGAGGCATGGGCTGTAAACTATTCAGGATGACTTTCATTGCTCACAGAGTATAATTAAAAATATGAAGCAAACTGCCAAAATCTACAATAGAAGTGAATAGTGTACACCAGGTCAAAAGGGATCTGGAGTAATTTCTGGAAGAAGACAGTGCACAGCTGTTAGCTTGAGTTTTTAAGGGTGAAGATGTTCAATTACTATATGAATTGATTGGTATTTCCTGGGCATGTTCTTAGAATTAAAAGTCTTTTTGTGTCATTGTTTCTGGCAGCTGCATCCATCCAGGAGCAAATGTTTTCCATTGGCTGGAAATGCATATTGTTGAGAAAAATTGCTGTAGTTACCAGAGAAAATACCTTGGTGTGAAGGAATTTTCTTCATTGTGCCATGACATGACTCCGATCAAGCCAAAAAAGGACGGGTACCTAACTCCACCACTGGGAGTCTTGCCCCACTCTTAATCATCATGACAGTGCCTAGATCTGGGAGCATGGATCTAACCAATTGTGAACACATGTCCATGCAAATAATATCCAAACAACTACATATACCTTTTAAGTCTCACTGGCTCCACAGTTTCTGTAGTATAAGATACTATGTGAAAACTCAAAACAGGGGACAAGTAGACAGGGCTGGGGGTAATCTGATCAGAGGATACTGCAACTGTCCATGAATCCCACCTCAGTAACTCACCCAGCTAAACCTAAAAACATCCTATCATCTGAAATGGATAGAGGGTGGTGTAGGTAAAAATGAAGGGCTTTAGAAAATCTGAGGCTTTCAAATTTCTTGAATATTGTAGTCCTTGCAGTCATATAGTACCACTCGGACATTTTATCATCTGTAAGAGAGGGGGTTACCACTTCTGTGACAATTATGAAATCACTAGAACAACTGAAATGACTTCAAAAAGTGCATTTCCTCACTGTTGGCACAAAATAAGGCATGCTTTCAAGGAAGAGGTACCAGAATGAAAAGAGATTGCAAGCATTTGGATTTATAGGAATAATTCATGGAGCCACCCGTATTAAACTGAAATGCTAAGGACTAAGAAACCTTGCCTGCTCCATATGTGCCCTGAGCTCTCATTTATCTGGAGCTGCAAATAACTGATGCAAGACTCCTTCAGCAAGGCTCTCTTCATGAGATATGCAGCAGGCACAGAGGAATTTGTAAGGTTGGATTACACCCAATCTTTCCACCCTCTGTAACATGGAGCAGCAATCCACTTTCACAGTACCAAAACAGGGAGGCTGAGTGTGAAAGCTGAAGTTTTTTGGAACTCTGAACAAGTTACTGGAACATAACTGAAGTCCAACATGAAATCTGCGTACACCAGAGCAGCAGGACAAAGAAGGTCCAAGACTTTCTGTGCTCTCACTAGTGCTGTGCATCCAGTGCAAAGAGGAAACAGCTACTTCTGGCTTAGCTCCAGAGTTGCAGGCCCCCGAGCAAAAAAAAGTACCACACAGAGACAGCTTCTGCCCATAATCCTGGTTCTACACAGCCACTCTATTTTATACTTCTTTACTCAGAGGAGTTTATAAAACTTAGGTCACATTAATATACTATCTATATATGGAAAAAGACTATCGGTAACCAATTTTGTTCCTAGGCTTTTTTCAGCATAGTCTGAGTCATTCTCTTCAGAAGTAGGAACAGCAGAAATAGAAACAGAAATTCTCACTGAAATAGACCCAGGGAAGTTGTCATAGTTTAGTCGTCTCTGTACACCCTCCCAAGTTTTCCTAGGCACAGCATAAATCCAGCAGGAGATTGTCAGTACCTCAGAGGGGTTTTAATCTAAATATTATCAGAGATTTAACAGCAGTTCAAATGTTTCTAAATTTTCCAGCTTCACATACCACATGGATTACTAGTGGTGCAGCTCTATTTGGAGTAACTTGAATTTCATAGGTGAAGAAGCCTATGAGGGTGGGTAGTGTACAGCTATTGAATGTTTTGGGGATTGATTTTTAAAGGAATTACTGATGTGTACAAAGTACTTCTGTCCCTATTCTTAACATCTGTCCACGAGTTTTTCAAATATATTGTTACTGACTGGAAAAAGACACCTCAAATAGGCAATCAACACAAATTACAAATTGTGTTGTCAGTTATCAGTTGGGTGGCTGCCTCATGACTGTTCCTGCTGACCCTAACACTGGCTTTCAGTGATCATAGTTGGCTTGAATCCATCGGCCTTCTTATACTTGTCCTATTTCCAGAATAACACCTGTAAACATGACACAAAACAGTAAATGAATTTCCATGATTTTCATTTGTCATTCCTCATGTCCAGGGTGTTTAGCTAATTATCTTTTGTAGTTCAGGACTGAGTCCTTGTGAGTCATATGAAATGTAGATTTCACTGGAAATGTCTGGAAAACTTCCCATTAGAGCTGGGATCAGTTTCCCATCACTGGGATTATGAGGAATTTTTGTTTGCTTGTATATTATTTGTGCTCCATATTTCCAGTTGACATCAGATCTACGGAACATTTTATATTAAGAAAATAATACTTTGGTATGAATCTTTCCATAAGCTTTGGCATTTTCTTCAAGGTACTCTTGATTGTTTTGAGAAAGGCGTTCAATGGAAAGTGTGCAAGCCTCTTTAATGCACAGAATTTTCCAAATTAAAAAAAAAAAGGCAAACCTGTAAGAGAGACACTAAACTACTGTGAAGATATTGAATGTTTCACTGGTCTTGCTTTCATTTCAGCTCCAAGCACTTTGGCAAAACCTGTATCTTAAACACTTGGCCCACTCCCTCAGCTGAAGAAGATGTTTTGTGTATCAGGCTTCCATATTTCATAAGATGTTTGTGTCAGTACCAGCTGGTTTTGGTGGCTCTTTGATCTCATATAAAAAAAGATCCTACCAAGTCCTCTAATACTTTATAAAACTTTGCAGCATAGGATTTTTCCAGACATGGTTAATGTTCTTAAATGATCACAAGCAACATGAGTACTTTTTTATAGAGGTGGTATTATGTGATGGTAGAATTTCACTAAGGAAGACAAAATTAATCTTCACTTGGAAGTGCTTGATTTTGGCACTCCAATGTCTAAGTTTGTGAAGTCTGGGAAGGGGGAAGTTGTGTGTTTCTTTGTTTGTTTTGTTGGAAATCTTTCTTGACTATTTTTCTACAGTGCAGAGAAATGGAATCATTCTGAAAAAGCAGTTCTAGGACCACAGCCCTACTCGATAAGACACTGAGTTAGAAAGATCCATAAGAATACTCATATCTACCTTTATTTCTAAAATGCTGATGCCACTCTTCTTTCAATTTACAGTGCTATCTTTACTTGTCCATTTTAACTCTAATCAGGGCTCCTAGATTTCTACCTGGGATTTCCTGGCCTAGAAAACATGTAGAAAAGAACATTCTTCTCCCAGGAGATGTCTGATCTGAAGATAGATTACACGTGTATTAAAATCAGAGGCTTTCAAAGTGTACCAGACTTTGTGCTTAAGTGTAAATGAGCCTCATAGATCAAGCAAAATTAAACTGATACTGCTGGGAGCTGTTGGAGTCAGTGGGGTAACTGGTACAGCCAATTTGCTATTGCATGGCCAAGTAGACCCAGGACTCTGAAGCACAAAGCACTTAGGTGGGAGGGAGTGCAGATCTGCTTCAACTGGCCTCATAGATGCCCAGGACTACTGAACAAGTCCCAGATCCATTACTATTTTTCCTAGACAATACTTCTGAATGATAAAACCATTTTCATGGTGGCCTTGCTTGCTGCGGTGCTTAGAGTCTTCTTGCTGGGCTGACGCTTTTGGGGAGCTGTAAGGCTGTGCCTCAGCTCCCACTTTCTCCTGTGTGAGTGGGGTTCATGGTTTTCTGATTCTCTAGGGCAATGTCCACTTAAAATCATGGTGGCTTCCCAGTTACTTCTCTGAAGTGGGGTTAGGTGGGTTGTCTTCAGCATGGAAGCTTTTCTATTTGTCAAGAGTCCAGGAGTCCTGCAGGAGGAAGCAGAGCTAATGCATGTTGCTCTTTTTCTGTATTTCTTCCACATGATTGCTGGCAGATGTGACCCATGACAAATCCTTGAAATATGGCTGTGCAGACAGAGATGGGATAGATCCAAGGGTAAAAAGCCTGTGCTTGGGAGATGCTGTGCTGTGACATATTGCATGAGTTCAGATGTATCTCTCTCCCATCTTACATTTGCTATTGCTTACTTAGAGGAAAGCAAAACTGCTGAAGAGGATGGCTGGGCAGGACTCATTTCCTTACTCTTGAAACCTATGGAGAAGGGAAACACATGCTACTCCAAACACTGAAGCTAGCTCTCCTAACAATATGTATCATTTGAGATTGAGGAGTGGAGCTGAAATGACAGAGATAGTTTGTGCCAAAAGTGCATTTTTTGTGAATGCTGAAATCCTGACATTCCTGGCTAGCCCAGTATAAATATGGCCACCCAAGTGCTGTGCCATTACTTGAGTTCATCTGCTGAATAGCTGTTATGTGGTTTCTTTGGCAGTCCAGTGATTCCTTGAACTGACAAACCATGGCCTCACTCTGTGGCTGCTGTGTGGGGGCCAGCATTACGAAAAACCCAAACATGCCATGACCCTGCAAAAGCACATGGGCCCACACATCCTTGTCAGCATGCGGCTCTGTAACAGCGCTTGAAGATTTCCTGCACTGGAGCTGCCCTCTGTCCTCCCTGCTCGCAGGGTTATAGCGAGGCCAAACCTGGGAACTGATTTCCCTATTCTCCCTCTTAAAACACAAACAATTTCTCACAACTCTAACCAGAGGAAGAGGCAGCACATTTATATTAAGCTTGCACTTGGCTGGGCATGTTTATGCTTTGTTTCTGAAGACTGGACCGGGCACATTAGTAACCAGCACAGGCAAAGTTCAGTTTGTATAATGCAAAGAAGGCTGTGGGGGAAGATGACCTGGAGGTTGATACTGAGGCTCCTCCCTGTGACTTTTATTTTTTTTTAATATTTGCCATTTGTTGTAATCTGGTCCCTCCCAAGGGAAATAATTTGCTCTACTCAAGGCATTTCATAAGCTCAAAAGAGAAGCTCTTGCTTTGCTGAGACAACAGGAATAAACACAATATCCCGTGACAGCAAATTACAACTTTTCATTCAGATCCAAGGTTGGACATTTTAAAGAAGAGAAAGAGGAAGCCTCCTCTCTGTTAAACTATGGCAAAATAAAATACCAACACCCCTCTTTGAACTGAAAAGAGAAAATCAGCAAAAATGCAGTGGAGTCTGTGTACTGAGAACTGATGGTCTCCAGCCCTCCTTCAGGCTTTTCACACTGCTCAGGAGCTTGTTTGTCTCCTCAGCCATAATATAGGAGTAAAATATCAGTCTCCACTGTTTTTATGGTTAGTGGATTGCACTGCTGCACTGTCAAACCTCAGGGGTTCATTAAATCTAAACCAGTGTTAGGAACACTGGAGTCAAGGAATCAGTTTCACTGTCTCAGCCTAGTGAAAAAGCAAAATTTCCAGATTATGAAAAGGATTTAGAAACACAACCTTCATTTATTTAGGGCCAAGTTCATTAACCTGAAAGAAGCATTGTATTGTTGACACTGAACCACTATAGGGATGCAAAAGAAAAGATAGTTTAACTCTAGTTTAGATGTTGACATTGCAGCATGGCTTTCAGAGGTACAATTCACCCTTTGTGAAGAGGGCCTACACTTCTGAGCTGCTGAGTGTGAATCAGGACTGTCGCACAGCCGGCACGTACCTGGAGCGAGGAGAGATAACACCCTGCACTAGAGCCTCCGAAGACAAGATGGAATGAGAGCAGGGAGTCGGGGTAATGTTTGTGCTCATTCTTATAACTTCCCTGACTGGACCTGAGCCAGCCTTTCTAACCTCTGATTACCTTCCTCAGTCCAATCCCACAGCACTTTCTGTTTGTTTAATGTTGTACAGCAGCCTTGAGATAATGGGGATGTTGCCAGAGAGAACAGGGCCAGCTCAGGACCTACCTTGTGGTTCTCCAGCACCAAAATTATCACAGCCTAAGTGTCCTCTGAACATGCTGGATCTCCAAGCGGGCCATGTTGTCCAATGTCAAGGGGTCAGGACTTCAGGTTGCTTTTGGAGCTCTGAAAATCCTGCTCATCACCTAGTCATGAGCAAAGTCCGGCCTAATTCAATCATCTCAGTGATGTGCTGGCCTCCAAGATCCCAATCATTGCAGAAAATGCTCTTCTGCTCAAAAGAAATGAAAACAAGAATTTGTAAAATATCACATCTCTGCATGTATGCATGCATGTATGTAAGGATTTGTATAAACTTTCCCTTTGAAAACAGGCTGGGGATGGAAAGGTTTACAGGCCCTGCACTGGAGCAGGGCCGTCAGGCATGAGGAAAATAAGAAGGTCCAGCAGCTGGAAATCCTCATACAACGTCTCACTTAAAATGTCATGTGTGCTACTTGGTTTAAATTGTCACTCCTCCAGCAACCACAAACAATGCAGAAACAGCAGATGTGTTTTCTATTTAGAATTAAACAGTTTATTTCAACCACTGTCATTGTTACAGAGGGAAAATAAATAAATATCCATGTTAATGTAAACTTCAAAAGATATTTTCTGGCATGAATGGCTATTCTGAATCCAGATTTCATTGGGAAAACTAGGATTTGACCATAGTTTTTTTTATTATTATTTTATTTTATTTTTCTGCTGGAGATGCTGGCAGCTGAGCATGTAGTAAAACTTAGACTGGTCAAAAAGATTTTTTGGCCAGATATAGCATCCAATAATTCATGTCATTTGGACTTAATGGTCCAGAAAATTTAAGTAAACATCGTAAATGTCTTTTGTTATTAAACTTTCCATTGAAACATTTTGTTTAACTCTTTCTTAATGGAAAGTAAAGATGACATTTGAGGCATATATTTACCTACATGATAATCCTGGAGTCACCTCATTGAGATTTAAAGATAGGCCATAGTCGCAGCCTAGTCAAACACTCAGCAACTAAAACAATAGCTGGTGTGAGCATGTTCTCCATAGAAGTTAAACTAATCATGAATTTGACCTTTAGAGTCAAGGTCAATTCATTGTACAACTCTGTTTCCTAAGTCCATCGCTGCATTTTCTAGGGGCAAGCAGCATCTTAAGCAAGATTGACACTAAAAATATTATTAGATCCTTTTATATTTTTAAGAGGAGACACTATTTTCAAGGGCTGTTATTGAGTGATGTGGTTGTGATAGGCCTTGGGAAAATACAATCTTTTTGTACAGAAAAGCAAATGTGCAGCTTCGTTTAGTCATCAATGCCCTTTTATATCAATGCTTACATTTAAGATACAAAAACAAAGCAGAACTCTGTCTCGTTGTGAATATATTTTGACTATATGAAGTTTGATTTGTTTCCACAGCCCAAGGAAGGTTCCAAAGCTGAATATCACTGTGTTCCTCTTTGTGGGTGACATGGCCTTCACAATACCTTTTTTGTATTTGATTTGCAGCCAGTATTTTAAGACCTCACCAGGCAGCTTGTTTCCAGATTTCATATTTTTACAGAGTTTTTGTCCATAGGCAAGCAAACACACAAATGTTACTGTTACTCTTCTTGCCTGAAATGGGCAAAAGAAGGGTACGTGTGACCAGCAGTAAACTATAAAGCCTTAAGTGCCAGTAGTTCTTAATGTCTTGTAACATATTCAATTTAGCTCTTATATCTCCATAACTGTCTGGAGGACTTCTTGGTAGTTACCTAGATGTCTGCAGACAATGCAGCCACCAGGACAGGCCCAGTGTCAGTGTTTGCATTTTGGAATGGATACAAGCTGAAGAAGACACTGTGCAACTCAACATCCATCAGGATCCCTCTAAGGAGCATTTTGAGAGCAGCAAAGTTTCCCAGTGGATAAGGCCAGAAAGGATCTTTAATAAATCTGGTCCAGGGGTTGACTACAAGCACATGATCAGGATTCATCATCATGAAATCTCAGTAATCTTCTTCACACCACAGAGCACTGATCTAATTCACCTGTCTTGTACTCATAGAACATCAGTCTCCAAAGACTGGGGGGAAGGAATAGAAAGCCTTCCTCTCTGGACAAGATGGTAACTGGTACTAGTGGAGTGTTGCAAGAGGATTGCCTCCTCATCTCTCTAAGTAATTGCCCCTGGAACTGAGATTAAATTGCAGCCCTTTATTTGTTTAATATAGTAGTAAATATAATTCATGTGTGTGAGGTACAAGCTCTTTACCTTCTCATCTGCCTCTGTTAGCCATCCTGAGGAAAGGTAGCATCAAGTAGGAAAGAGCAGAGCTGCTTTCAAGAAGTCATAGTTTTGATCTCATCAATGGTACATGCTCGCTAAAGTAAATCTGTGAAAATGAGTGTAATCCTTTGAAATTAAAGAATCAAGGCTTGACTGTGCCCTGCTCATCTCTGTTAATGACTTTCTGCCAGCCTAGCCAATTCTTCTATCTTGTTTCATTTTCTGGTTTATCTGACTTGAATGTAGATTAGAAGGACTTTTCCAAATGTTATATTGCATCTAAATGATGTTTCTGAAGCAGAAGTTTTGGATCAACATTTCTGAATAATCCCACGAGCAGACAACTTTAATGTTTAATAACAATATCTACATGTGGAATTACACAGAAATAATCACCATGTTTAGTTTCTCACCTGAATTTGTGCCAAGCTAATTTTTAAGTGTAAATGATCCCTAAGAGGTTAAATATTTACCCAGAAGAGGCAATGCATTCCTTTATTATAAGACTGAACTTGCATAATTGAAGAAACACGCAATACAAATGGAATGGAAAGAAATCTGTTACGAAATGGGAACTGAAGAACTTAATTAAGTGCATCAATGAAAAACTAAAGTCTTTAGTTCTTAATATCAGTTTAACTTTTCATACTCACGAGCCTCCATAAAGTCTTCTAGCAATTGGATTGTATGTTTGCATATATGTCTTCATCTATATATTAATATTATTCTGTCTCCCAGCATTTAGTTGGCTAAAGTTTGAGCAAAGGCTGACTATGAAAATTACAACTAAATAGTCAATGTATTTATTTTTTATCTGCTTCTGCACAATTTAAAATTGATTTGCAGCAACCTAGACACTTCAGCAGATAAATTAGAAGCCAATATAATTATCTTATTGTTTGCTTTTATTTTCATAAAGCCTTATTTGAAATAATTTTAGACCATCACTCTTCAGGGATCTTGAGGTCAGACCAAGAAACCTTCCAAGGCAATAAGAAGTTCATACTAAAACAATGCTATCAGATAGGAAAGCTAAATACTAATGTTATCAACATGTCAGAGAGCATGGATAAGCTCTGCCAGCATTTCTCTGGCAAAAATGGATTTGCTTCCTTACTACGGAAGTCATGCTATTGCTATTAGTCTCAACAGAAACAAAACCAGATTCTAACTCAACTATTTCTGTTTCATAAAGGGGAAAAAAGCCTTTTAAGACCTAGAGAATAAGTAAGAGCAAATACCTGATTTGGTTCTTTTGCTTTCGTGAGCTTATCAGAAAAACTAAATTATTTGCTGAGGCTTTTATTTTCTTAGCTTGTTTGCTACGTTGAATTATGCAATTATTTATGGTTCATATAGAGATGCTTTGGCATATTTAACTGTGTAATAACACATTCTTATAGAGATTATGCCAAAGTTTTACTATCTTGATTCAATGAATAACTCTCAGACTCCTGTTTCCATGGTTGACATGATTAAATATGCAGTGTACTTGATTATTCATTGATATCAAAGAAAACATCTAATATTGCCTTTACATCCTTTTCTCAGTGAACATGGACGGTAGCAAATTTATTCAGTAGAAAAAGAATGATGACCATAACATTGGCCAAACTTAATCTCAAATTAGATCCGTTTTATCTAAGTGTCTACAAAGGCTAAATAATTGGTAGTAACTCTGTCTGTAGCTCCAGGCAGCACTCCCTCTGTCTCAACATAGGGCATATGTCTCTATACAGGTCAATCATGTCTTGTTGAAATCATGCCAAATAGATAAAGGTATTCGTGAGGCAGACTTTAGGGATAAGATTATATTATTCAATGTAATTTTAATTATTTTATTTTATTAATTTTAGCAATATTTTTAGACAAATATAAGTATTGGGACTCCCCAAATGCTTTCTCCAAATCTTTTCTTTGTGTTGAGTCTACTGTCTTAAAATAAGGGTGAGAACTGCTTCACCACTGCAGTGTTATTTCTCAGAAATCAGAGGATGAAACCTTTGCATTCCACCAGGGAGGACAGGTTCTTCATCCTCACACCAACAGTGAAATAACTGCTTAAAATTCTGGTTTCTTCTGAATTCTGAACCCTGACTCATGTCACAGCCTCATTCCCAGTTTCAGCCCTCTGTATCTTACTTTCAGGGACTATGAGCATTCCTCCATGGCAGGGCTAACGATAGCCATCACACTCCTTGCAGCTTCTCATTTCCACAGAAGCTTTGCTCAGGAATAGAAATTTCCCTTACACTGAAATGGGTGCCCAGACAAGCCAGAGAGAGTGAAGCCCTGTGTGCCTCCAAGAAGTGGAAATGAGGCAGGATAGAAGGTGATCAGAAGCAACAGTCACAGCTTAAGAACATATTATCTGCTCCCTCCTTCTAAAAAATCAAAGAACATGATTTGGTTCTGATTTCGTTTACAGAAAATTTTAAGACTATTACCTCAGACTTCTTCAGAGTTCTTTTTCCTCAGCTGATGATGGGAATCAAAAAGGCCATGACCATTTCTGTCTAACCGCATGCTCTTGTCACAGTGAAATTACTGGGTTTGCAATGGAGGAAAATGTTCCTTTCTGAAAAAAACCCAAGATAAAGTTGTGGGAGATGAATGTAGGAAAGAAGTAAAACACTTCAAAGATAAAGGTAAGGATAACATTTGAAAAATGTTCAGTATAGGAGGTGAAAACAAGGCATGATGCATATGATGATGATACTTGAAATCTTATGAATTATGTATGCTTCTCAAATGGATTTTTTGCCAAATGATCAAATTAATTAAACTCTACTGTGATACAGGGATACTGCTGGGATGCCTGTCTACTGTGACTTTGGCAGCTCAGAGTCACTATGAACCCCAAGGCAACACCTGTGTTTTCCTGAGAATTCCTTTCACTAATGAATAAACTCTATTTTGACTGCTTAAATTGAAAATAAAAGAATTGTTGTCAAGACTGAGCTATCACTTCTCTCAGAATGAAGGTAGGCTATGCTTGAATTTCTTTCAAAATACGGATGGAAAGGGAAGGAAGTTCTAGCTGTGAACAGTATAAAACGGAGCTGCCTCATCTTATTCAAGAAAAAAATTGCCCCTTCTGCCTTTCTGGTGTCTACTGCAGGTGAGTGAAGGCTTATTTGATTGACACTAACTACTGGTAGTTTGCTAGGAGGGTTTTTTATTCCCAGACTTTTTAGTTATTATATGTATGTATGGCCAGACTTCGCGAATGAAGATTTGGGGAGGGCTCTCTCCATGTGCATCTCCTTGAAGCCTGCGCAGGGGATTTTTTAGGTGAGGCACAGCATGGGCAGAACTGGCCCCACCGTTTACATCCTAAGGGTCCATTTGCCATGGCCAAGAAAGCTTGGACAGTGACAGTGAAGTCCTTGGGACTGTCTACAGCACCCGGTACTAACCGGGACTGACCCTGCTGAGCATCCGAGATCTGACAGAATTGGATGGCAGGGAGGCATTTAACTGCCAGAGGACGGTCCCCACTGAGACTCAAACTCAGGTTCTTGGATTCAGAGTCCAGAGTGCTATCCATTACACCATGGGACTGTCCTATATACACACACTAGTGTATATCCATCTCTATCTAGATAGAGATAGATATACAACCAGTGCAGCCAAAGACTTCTGTTTTAGTCAGATTACTACACGATCTGACCGTGCTTTTGTTTCTCAGCACCTGGCAAACCGTCATCACTCCAGGAAACATTAGCAATAACCACACCATAAGAGATTAGGTATGCTGTCAGGATGGTGTTTGCTGTCTCTGGTTTATCAGGAAAGTTGGCCTCAAACTAGATTCAGTAATATATGCAACTAATGAGCATGACAGTGTAATGAATCATTAGACTGGCTGGCCTGCCTGGAATTTTTCTTTAATGAAATGAAGATATTGGATTTTGTGGTTGCCATTTTCAACCATCCCATTGAGTATATGACCATGATCCTCTGTTTATTTTTGATTGGTGTATTGTAAAACAGACTGGGGGGTACTGGGCATCTATGAACCTAGTCACAGTATGAATCCTTGCAGTGACTTCTCTTGGACATTGTCCTGGTCTGAAAAATGCTGCCAGAAAAAATGCTGTCTGTTCTTGTTTTTAACATAAAGATACTCTCATTAGAGCCAGTAAAATCTTGGAAGAGTGAAGGAGCTGTTAATTCCCATCTTGATTACCTCTTCAGCTTTAAGATGGAGCACTCCATCTGGGGTGAAAGGCCTGTTCAGTGTCCTGCCTTCAGAACTTACTGGAATCTGTTCAGTTTTTTAAAAGTTCATGGAAAAATTACTGTTTCATTGCAATGTAGACCACTGAGGAACACAAAAATTATATGATAAACTTCTGACTTCAACTGAACTTGGAAAATTGATCTCCCACACCTCTATTAATAAATGTTGTTATTCACTTCACCATTTCTTTATATATATAATGTTGGGCACTAAGTAGAATCATTCATTAAAAGCTAAAATAATCAATTACATCTTCTTGTACTCTGCACACAGTTATCTGCGCAAGAATTATTTATTTCTCCGTGCATATGAAATGCAAATCATATTTCCATCTGGGTAAAACAGGGACTCAACAGTACAGAGATCTTTGAATTGGCATGTAAAATGAAAAGGAAGGGAGAGAAGCCAGAGGAAGTAGTCCGGTGTTGTTTAGTCATAGCGACAGCAGCTATCCCACAGGAAGTATCTCTAGCCAAAAGGGAGAGGGGTGGTCCAATTTGCAGTGCTGCAGACCTGTCTGCAAGGTGTTGGAGCCAAGGAATATGCTGCCCAAGAAAGTATGAGACATTGAAGAGAAGCAGTGAATCACAAACCATGACTGCATTTGCGCTGGGTAGCAATCCTGCAGGCTTGGTGCTGTCTTTGAGGGGACTGACACCATGCAGATGGGCATCAAGCAAACAGCTTGATTGCACCCAGTGCTGCAAACTTCACTGATCCTTCAGTTCACCATGATTTCTTCACTGCAGTTTTCCTTCTGATTCACCTAGATAATATATGCTAATCAAACAAAGAATTTCTGCTTATTGCTTACTAACACAGCCAATGTTAGACACAACAGTCAGGCAGATACAGATATCCGCTTTCAACAAAACTCAACCACGGACTTTGCCCCACATTTAGAAGAAGGAGAATTCTTCAGTTAAGTAGCGGGGCCAAACTTAGTCTGTGTTTTGTTTTTAAAAAAGAAAGCAAAATTAGGCAGATGTAGAATTTTGGGAGGCCAGATGGATTGTATCTGGAAGTGTTTATCATTTTTAATATTTTGAAACCAGATGTTGATGCACAGACACTGCTGCTTGCAGCCATAGGAAGCTGTGTTAGAAGGACACTCTCTAACCTTTGTTAAGAAATTACAATGTTTTGATCCGGTTAGATCAACTATTAGTACAGAATTGGCCAGCCACTGCTGTAAACTGTTAAAAAAATAGGAAACAGATGCTCAATAGAAAGCTATCAGCCAGAGCATTCCTCATCTTTTTGTAAAATGTAAACTCAAATACTTTATGTCATTTAATGAACTGCTATATAGAACAACCTCAGTAGTCAAAACATTTCACAAGATTACACAAATACAATTCCTCATTTATTAATATTTCCACAAAAGTGGTGTCCCTGGGAAAAAGGGCAAAGAGGTAGCATATACCAGGTGATAATTGTAAAGTGTTTCTGTGACAAGAACTCAATGCAGATCTAATACTTGTAAGATTGATGGCATTTTGACTATGAGAAAGCAACAGCTTTTATCATTCAAAGAGACTGTTTCTGTGGGGGAAGGAACAACCATATCTATATTATGTGGCAACATCTACAAATGTTAACAAGTATATGTTAATTGATCATATTTTCAGGAAGGATGAATACAGTAGTGTTCGGAAACTGTGAATGGAGTAGAGATTATGCTGTGGAAGCCCATTGTGTTGTTACATTGAAGAATATACTCTGCTTTGTGGGTTTTTTTTGCAGAACTGAGTGATCTAGTCCTGCCCTGTTTTCTTAGCTGAGAATGGTGATGAGCAGGAGGCCCATGCTACCGCAATGCCTGCTGTCCTCCTCAGAGCTGTGACTTCTGTATCAGTGAAAGAATGGAGCTGGACCAAGACCCCAGAGTAAGAAAATGGTCTGAGTACTCCCTGTCTTCCTTTCTTTCTGTAAAATAGGGATAGTAATGCTTTGTATCTCCTGCTACTTTGTCATTTTAATAAAGACCAATAATGGCAATCATTGCCAAATTGCTTTGAAATTTAGTGGAACCAAACCAGAATCCTTTCCTTCAAACCACATCATACAGATTGACTTACTACTTTGAGCAACTTAAACAGCTGGATCCTACCCTCATGAGGAAAAACAAGCAAGTTAAAAATGGAAAGGCATCTTGAAGGTTTTTCTTAATGTGCTCTGGAAACTGAGTCAGAATAATCCTTCCTTACAGCACTGCTCTTTTGCAAAACATTTCTGGAGAAGTATTCAAATTGCTGCCTGTCTTGCCTACCCTGTGTTTTGCCCATGCTCTTGCAGAGTGGAGAAAAGCTGCAAGCAAGTGATGGGGTGGGCGAAGCAATCTTCTGCATAGTATTCCTAGGTTTCCTTCATCATCTAAACGGCTCGAGGGAAAGGTAAACTCAACAGTTACAGACATGACTGAATATAGTATAAACTGATTTAAGATAGATTTAGGTCAAATACCAGTAGAAGGAAGTTCAGAATAAGATTATTTGTTCTTTTTCTTGGACACAGAGGCTGGGCTCAGTTACCATAGGTTTTGGTCACTTATACCTTAGGTAAGTAGTCCCAAGGTAATTTGAACCCTCCATCTCACAGCATAATCATGAAACAAGCTGAGCTTCCATGTACCATACACTTAATGCAGGGGGGCTCAGAACTACTCTCTTGTTGTGAATTTTCTCAATTGAATCACATTTTAAAAATGCAGTTTCTCAAACAGAGGAGCAGTAGTTTATTAAAACATTTGACCCAATTGCTGCACAACCAGAATAACACTCCCCAAGCTCTCCTCCCCATTTAGCATGGCCCTCAGTGTTTATCAAATAATTATTTTTTTCTTTGTCTTTTTCTCAAATTGAATGCAATTGTACAAGGAGAAAAGGGAAGGGATATCTCCTTCTCATATATTTTAGCAACCAAATAGCTTAGTCTTTTGTTAACAAACAAGCTGCTGCTTCTCCTCAAACTTATTTTTGGAGGCTATCCCAGATCTCAGCTCATGCTAACCAGAGCTATATTACATCTGGCACTGTCCCTGAGATTGCTCAGGCAGCTGGAAAAAGTTAGATTGCATTGTTTCCTATGACTTCCCCTTGCATATCAGTTGCCATTACTCCACCTCTTCTGGAGCCCTTTTCCATCTATGTTCTCTCCTTCTGTTCTCTGCAAACTGCCAAAAGTTTTCACCATTTCTTCATTTCCACTGTGAAGTGCAGAGAAGGCCAAACACCCAAAAGCAGATGCTAAGGAAAATGTAGTCTAGCCTTTGGACCAAAGCAATACAGATTGCAAAAAATGCTACTGTACTACTGCACTTGGGCTGGTCCCTATTACATATGGGCACTTCTCTTTCCTGAGGGAGGATGAGATGCTTGTCAATCATTCTTTTTTTAGTTCACAAATCTGAATACTTCTGAACAGCGGCCTAAACCCTAAGTCATGTAAAGCAGGGGTGATGTTAGTAGGAAAGTTTTGGCAGGTAATAGCTTTGCAAGGGGAAGCTTTGCAAGATTCTGTTACTCATATCAAGTGTTCATTCTCTTGGGAGTTCTGATGTGAAGCTATATCCCTGTAAATCCAGTCTGGGCAAGCCACCTTCTCTGTCGACTCTGAGAGCTGGGAATTAATGAGACAACTGGTTTAGCTGTCATGATGAGATATAGTCACTAGTTCATATTTCCCTAGTGCCATCATATGCAGCTTGTTCCTTCCCAACCAGGTGTGCCTGCTGGTCAGAGACTGGGCCCCTGCCCATGTAGGCCTTGCAGCAGGTGCTGCCAATATTTCAAGTTATTGTTGCTCTGTGGCACTGGTCTAAAAGCCATTTCATCACCCCAATTCACACCTTTGGATTATCCTTCACACCACAAGAAATATGCTGTTTTCTCCTAGCAACCCAATGAGCTGTGGGCTGGATTTTATATTTTCTAATTGCAATCATGTATGGTTACAAAAGAAAGAAGTCATTGCATTTGACATGACATGGGTAATGTGGAAGACATACACATTTTTTATGAAGTACAGATACAGTCTAGCCATTAATTTCTGCTCCAACTTTGGATTGCTATTGTTTATTTGTTAAGTGCCAACAATGTGCTCAGAGCTGTGGAAGACTCGAAGACAATCCCAGCCATCAAGAACTTGGATCTGAAATTCTCCAAAAGTCGAAAGAGGGTTTAGATCAGGTGTTCCAGTTCAGGCTCATCCCTATTATGAAGTGGTGCTGAAAAAATCCAGATGTTTAATAAATAATTGCTGTATTTTCTTGTAAAAATGTAACATTTATTGTAAATGACTAATTTTTCCAATGAATATTTTGGAAGTGATGTCCATGGGGAGAAATTATAAACTGCAATAAATTGCACAGGGGCTGCCAGGTGTTATTGGCCAAGATGATGAAAAGCTTTCAGACAAGCCAGGGAGTGAATGTCGACATGGTGTAATCTTAGGCATCCATTAAAGTTTTCAGGCTACATTATCTGTGTAAGTGTTGGACAGACATGGACTGAGGTACCAGAGCTTGTTATTGCAAATAAATGTTAAGGCTGTAAGAACAGCAAACTCATATGTTGATATACATTGGGAACTGAGGATGTCTTCCTTTCCAGCCATTCTTCCTTGGGGAAAAAGAAATCTGCAAGAACAGGGACCTACCCATTCTTGATGAAATACAAAGGAAGGTCAGGAAGGAAGGGGTTAACTTTCTGGTGGCTATGGTTAAGTTAGCAATCTGGTCTTTGCCCAAAGAATATCAATCCTGTACACTGCACTGCTCATGTATGAGATGAAATATAAAGTCATAGAAGACTGACACAAAATATTTGTATGTGCGTGTGTAGCTTATACATTCCCCTAAACTTACACCTCTGTTTCTGTGGGATTCTGGGCCTCAAACACCTTGCATTTAACATAGAAAACACTCATGGTAGGTGATAGGAGGTACACATTTTTTACATATGTAACCTGTTTTAACAAGAAGCAAAGCCCTAGGTTTTCTAGCCTCAAACAATCTATTCCTCATTACTATTTCCATGAAAAATAAATCCAGCTGACACATGTGACATGGTCTGAAGCCCACGGAAAGTTCCCATTCATTACTATGCCTTTTAGATCAAACCATCATCAACTAGAGAAATACTTAAATTTAAAATAAGAATTATTATTAAAACAAAAACATTCATCACTGTTTTGTGCATGTCAGGAGAGAAAGCAAACACCTGTTTTTGGCAATTTTATTCCAAGTTTGGGTGAACATTTTGTTCAGCTAATTTTCCTTCCCACATTCCCTTCTCTCCTCATCTCCCCAAACTGGTCACCTCTGACATTGCATTAACATAACTTAACTCTATGTGGAAAAAATTACATTCTATTAACGATGTCTCTGGCCTGAAGCAGTGTGAGTGACACACCTGTGTGTTAGACCTTCTGCGTTGTTTAGCATGCTAATAAACGAGTGGATGGGATTTGTTCAAGGAATGTGTACAATTAAAAGCAAATACTGTAAACCACTCAAAAGCCTTTCCACTGGGACAGATCCTCCTGTCTTTACTCAGACAATGTTCCCACCATTTTCCTGTCTAAACACGACCTTATTTGCAGTTCAGGTTTATCGCAGGCAATCGGAAGGAAGAAGGAGAACGGGAGAGGTGTTTGATAGTGCCGTTGTGCTGAAGAGCTGGTGAGAAGCTGTGCTGAGAAGGCGGAGATAAAGAGTAGAATGACCCCTGGTGCTTTTGCTGAGAATTACTGGTCTTCAGTTTAGCACGGAACGGCACTTCCAATGATGTCCCACTGACGGTCCAGTGTCCTGGAGCAACAACAAGCACAACCGCTCTTGCGCAGGGAAAGCAGATGGGCTTTCCTATCTCTTGTCTGCCAAACTTTGGTTTGCTTCAGTGGGAAGGGTATTTTTAGTAGTTAAATTTAAAGGTGCATAAGTTTACAACACAAATTAGTGTCATTTTGGAGGGTAAAGTTACGCTAATGCATTCCTCCTCCGGGAATGTCGTCCAGGTGTGGCGAGAGATGTGGGCAGGGAGGAGCACAGACAATTTTTTTGTTCCTGTCTACCCAGATTGTAATAGTGGTGCCAGGTATGGCTTGTGACAGCCAGCTCAAATTTCACCTTCAGTCACTTCTGTATGCTTCCCAAGCTCCTGCTGCCTTTGGGCTTATCTCCTTTTCTCACCTCCGTCTCACTGTGCTCACTCCTGCAATAGTTGTGACCATCTCGTAGTCCGAGCGCGACCTACTACCGCTCCTCGCGGCCAAGTCTCCAAACCCCATTCCTGCAACAAAAACATGAGTGTGAACCAGACTCGGCCCCCCAAGCACCTCACCCCTTGCCGCTTCCCGCTGCTTGCCCTGCGGAATCCCTAGGAGAGGAGGGTGCAGAGCGCTCCATCCAGACGCAGCCAGGTGTCGGGAGATGGCAGTGTCTTCCCGCCTACGCGCAGCCGCAGCACACAGAGCTGCGGCAGCACAAGCTACAACCACTGCGACCGATCGTCTCGTTCTACTCTGAAACACCCTCAGCTCTGCGTTTGTACAACCGTTTCTTGATAAGCTAGCACTGGAGGGGAAACTTGATGGCTGATGGCTGGAGGCTGGAGAGCAGCAGCGGGACTAGCCTGTGGCATCAGCGGACTCGTGGTAATTACTGGGTGGTTTGCCACACAATGGAACATCTCTCTCTTTCCTCCAGGCTTCAGACTGCCTGTCCACCCTGCTTCCAGGATCTTCAGGTCCCCGCCACTCACACTTCCCAGGCGTTTGAGTCAGGACCTACACAGGCCACATAAAAGGCTGAAGTGACTCCTGAGTCTGTGCTGGTGAGAACAGTCTCCTCGGGATTCCTGATCATCAGACCAATTAGAGAGCTTTGGAAATTCCTTTCAGCTGGAAGACCTGAAGATTTGAATTGCTGCTGCACAGAGCACAGACAAACAAAGAGCTGGGGCAAGGCAGCAATATCTGCTTGGGATCAGCCTGTATGAAAAAAAGGGGAAATGTGGACAAATAGCATACTGCAAATATTCATAGGCTTCACTCTTCTAGGCAGGAACAATCACATCCCTGTTCACCTGTCACCTTTAATGGTTCATCGCTGCTTCCAGGGGCTGAGTAACAGAAAAATTAACTCATGTTTTTTCTTGGGGGGTGGCTGGAAGGGGTGGGGGGAGTGGGGAGGGAGCGTGTGGGTGTGTTCCAATGTCAAGCAGAATGGAAGGCTGACAGTCTCCATCTCAACACCTGCCCACAGACAGAGAAGGCAACCGTTTTCAAGCACCAGAGAAGTTCAGGAACAACTCATACTGCAAATGCTGCTGCAAAAACAATTATATGGATCTCAAGCCCTGATTTTTATCAGCTGCCAGCCCTGTCCCAACTCCACTTCATGCTTCTTCCATCCCAGTTTCATCCCCAGAGCTCTTTGTGCACTGGATTCAATTTGGCAACGAGGGGCCACACTTTCCAAATTCTTCTCCATTAGCTGCTCTCATGTCACATCTTCTCCCCTGCACACTCCCAAGTCCCAGGGACTCACAGGGTGATGGTGGGTGGGTCTGTGGGATCCTCTAGCTTATCTTTTCATGAAGAACAATAAAAACAACAAAAGGTTTCTGAAAAGATCTTTTCTTCCTTCTTGAAATTGTGTTTCAAAAGCGGGAAATTAATCTCTGCATTCATTCTTTTTAAGAGTTCTTTTTCTGTTCCCAAACTTTTCAGAACTCTTCCACAGATAGTTCAAGTCATCTTTGAGAAACAGAACTGGCATTTTCTGACCCACACCAGTAATGTGCCTATCTGAGGGTACTAGTCTGCCCAAAAAATGAATGGGGCCATTAGTCAGTGCTTTCACTATTGTTTTTTTGGTGTCTGAGATTGTGAAGCATTTAAAAAAATCCTGTGCTGGAGCATTGTGATCAGTTAAAGATCAGTTCTACTTCCAGAATAAAAAGCTGAAATCTGTTTGCCATTTGTGTCAACCTATTTGTGTCAGGTGCTGCACAGTGGTAAGACTAAAGGATCTAGGGACCTCTAAAATACTCATCTGAAACTTGTATGGATGTCTTTCATTGAAACAGTTGTTGAATAGTTTGTTATATTCTTTAAATGCAAATTTTATCTAAGGTTTCAGAAGTCTTAGATGTTTAATATTACCAGTAATTTTTAGCCAGCTTCCAGAACAAACTGGGAAATGGAAATGTGGGGTAACAGCTATGCTATGAATTTTTTAAAGTAACCTTGGATGGATTTTCATTTCAATACCACAGCTCATGTTGGTTTGCTGTTCTTTCCACCAGTTTTAATAAAATGTTGAGTAGTAGAAAAGACTTCAATAACTCATTATAATGAGAAACCTTTGGAGAAAAGAGGCATTCTGTAGTATCCTAGTTTTCATGAAACAATTGAATATATCTAGCTTCCTATCTCTACTCAGTTCAAGAGTTGCTCTCTATCATTTGAACTGAAGTATGCTGAAAGATGTAATAGCACTGGCAAAGCCATTTGGAGACCATCAGCTTCTGTGAATTGTGCTATGACTAAACCTACCATTTAAATGGCTTAGGTCCAAGGAATTTAAGGGTATCAGATGCCTATGAGACTGGCCTACCAGCTCCATTTTATTTGTTTCTCCTAGAACAAATCAACGCAGAGAAAATTTGAGAGCTCAAACAGGCATACAAAAGAAGACAAGCACATGGGTTGCTTAAGGTTGCTCACAATTGTTTTTGCACAAATCTATGTGAGGAAGAGCTGGCTCCCTTTTTTAAGCCAGGGAGAGTACAGGAACATTTTACAGATAGCTGAATTACCCACTCAGTATGCTATGACCTCAGTAGAAAGGAAACTCATTCAGTGAAAATACTGTTTTTTTCCTTTGGCTTCTTTGAAAATCCGGTCCTGGCTCCGGAGAGTTTACGGAATGTCTCTTGGGATTGTTCTTGGGATTGTCTCTGTGGCCAACTCGTTGCCTTGTTAAGCACCGGGTGGTAAAGTTGCAGAGATCTGAATTTACCCATTTGTCTCTGTTCAAATTTCGAGGGCTGGAAAAGCCCTGCATACTACAGTGCAAACTCTTTGACATCACACTCCTGTCATCTGAGGGCTCTGTTCCACAGTTAACAACAGGTCTGGTCTGGTTTGTTGATAAATTACGCGATTTGTCAGAGACATAAATTTGGCTTACAGTGGAAGCATTTGCCTCACTGAGAGGCATACTGTATCAACAAATGTACTTTTTGGATTGTATACCATCACTGAAGTCATTTCATCATCTTCCAGCCAAGGCCAAATGTTACAGTGCATGTCTTCCCTCATCTCTAAAGCAAGTCATACGCAACTCTGAGAAATCTTCCCCGAAGACAGCATGGTCTGGAGCTAATGTTTCAGTAATGTTACACGTGTGGATGACCATCAGCTTTAGAGATAGCAATCCAGGAGGTTTTCTTTCTCAGACACTTGTTACCTCTCAGTAAAAGGACCATGCAGGATAATCTTCTCTTCAAACTGCCTACAAAACATTATTGCCACATCCTACGGTGATGTCTGACTAGTCCTAAAGGTGGACTAATTCTGAGGGAAAATGGATCTTTACTTCCTCAACCGCTAAACTTGCTTAAACATTATGAAAAGGTTATTCCTTGGCATCCCTCAGACTCTAACAACAATCATCAGACAGCTAAAAATCTGTTTAGATCCATGGATCCAAGGTTCTCTACTGATTGGAAGCAGCCAGCACACACATCAACAGAACAAAATGGTTAGCATTGATTTTAAAGGAAAACAATAATCCTGAAATAATGCGAGTCCTTGATCAGAATTAAGTAGGAGAAAGATAGTTTTAATGCAAAAGAGTTGCAAAACAGGCAAGGAAGTGTGTTAGAAATTAAGTCTCAAAATACATTGTAAAAATGCTGTATTAACAAAGCTACTCCATCAGCAATTGGCAAGAAAGAGTGAAATATCTGAATGTTTTAGCTATCTCAGGCATCTTTGCTGAATGCACAACCATGCACTACACAATAGACAAGATAACTAACGTCATGAAAGGTGGGAGTAGGAAGAGAGGACCAGGAAAAATATAGTGTCACTGCCAAGTACAATTACTCCTCTCTGACATGCCATGTCTACTTGATAGATGTCCTGGACAGCTGGTCTAATCCTATATGATATGGACAATTGATGTAATGATTTCTGTGTTCTTAAGAGCAGGAACTAAAAGATTTTTTTTGCAGGGGAGATTGGTTTATCTGAAGAAATGACAGCAAATAGGGAAATGGAATGATCATTCCACAGCTACGGGTTTGGAACTCCTGATAGTGCTCCACGTATCTGCTTACATCTGTACAAAATAAGGCAGTCTTCTTTTCTTTGTCAGCCTTATTATACCGAAGAAGCCAAAAAACCCCAACTGCATGTGGCTTTTCCAAACCAGGCATTAATGTTACATAGTAGTAAGCTGCTGTGAAAGGGGAAGTATGTGATCAGCCATGGAAATATAAGATGCACTTTGAGAAAAGCTCTGCATTGGGAAGTAATCTACATGCTGAAAACCACTAAGGAACTCTGGATTAAGCAAAAAGGTGGAGAAATAGGGAAGAAACATGTCAGCCAGGGTTACCTTATGGAGTCTGCATGCTCTGTTATTCATTTTGCTGTTATTAACAAAGCAAATAACAACATATTTGTTTTGTTCCTCATTGTTCTAATAAATCTCAACAGTGTGATAGGAGTTCAGGCTTTTTCTATTCATTATGTTATCCTGAAATCCATAATGATAAAAACTCTGAAAGCCTCTCCAGATGCAGAAACATCATGGAGACTGATTGTCAGTTTACTACTGTGAGAGTCAAGTAAGAATGTTTAATAGTGAAAAAGACTTCCAAATACAAGCTAGGAGTATAATGTGATGATTAATCATGACAATATTTTTCTTGCAATCTCTCTCAATATTAAATCAATGATTACCAGAGATAAAAAGGTTCGCCCTCTTTTAATTCACAAATATGCCAAAATAATGTCATCCACTTTTTTACACACCTCATCCTCTTAAAACCATTTAAAAGGAGCTATTGTCCCAGTGCCTGGTGGCTGCCTTCTATAGCCAAATGTTTTGTTCTGTGGTGTTATTGTATCTCCATAGAGATCACTGCTATTGCATCACTGCAGAGATCACTACTGCAGAGACTCCATAGCATAGACAAGATTCCTTTATTAACCCCAGTAGTCAGTTTGTGCCAAGTAGCTTTGCACACTTGAATGAAGGACTTCCTGTCTTTGAGATCTACAAGTACAAGAAAAGATATTTAATCTCACAGCTACCACTGGAGTTACAAGGAAGATTAAAATTCAGTAAAGACAGCCAGCTGAAGGAACTAAGGGACCACATGTTCTCCAGATGTTTTCTAGCATAAAACCACAGAGTAGGGTCTGATGGTGGTTCAGCAGTAGTGAGGACAAGAGATGGCTACCAATTAAAGATTTATATCTTTTACCTAGCTCTATGAAAGTGACTGAACTACTAGATAGAAATTCAGTATCGTCTTCATCTTATATGTAAGGATCATCCTTTCCTCTAATTAACCAGCACATTCTCATTATAGACCTACACCAATCTCAGCTCATGGAGCAGAATGGAAGAGTTCAACAAGGATTACAGAAGTCACATGTGGCCCTGGTCAGAGAAGAATAAATAACTGGATTTATCAGCAGGTAAGGGCAGGGAATTGAGATTAATTTGGGATGTGTGATTCATATCCTGCTATGCCGTGTCACTGTAGATCACTTAAGGACTGAGCTATGTGTTAGAACAAAATGACAGCATCTTTCTACTCAGTAGGAAAAAAACCTGTGCCCATCCACCTGAAAGCTCTTCCCTAGACTTGGTCAGTAGTAGAGCATCTCCACATCTCTTGGTGGGGAATCTCGTGAAGGGCTTCAGCTTGTTGAGGAACGGGAGATTTCCTTTTTAGGTAACTTAATACAACTTGAATGAAAATAAAGTAAAAATTCTGGTTGCTACATACCAAACATTAAGATTCTACCTGCTACCTCTGCTCTTTTTAACAGGATTTGTGAGAAGCAGCATGCTGGGACCCAGCAATAAGTAAACTTCCAGGAGAAGGCTAAACTCATCCACACTGTTAAGGCCTCTGAGCAGAGCTCTATGAACACAGTGACAGGTGATGGTGTATTTAGGAGAGTGGGAACAAGTGACATGTAAGAGGCAAAAAAAATATTTCTCTTACAGAGCTACATCCTGAGTGCAGTGTGTTCAGCTCAGCTGCAGTACAGTAGGAGCTGGCTTGGGAAACACATATAAACCATAACCTGGCAAGTGTTACTTGCCAAAGGAACTCTGCTGTTATCCCCTTTAAGGGAAATCATAGATTGATTTTTTTTTCCTGAGAGATGCACATCTGACTACTGACTTTAGGAACCGGATTAGGAGATTTTAAAATTCTCAAGAACAAACCATCATAGAACTGGAGGTCCCATCACCTCTATATGTTGCCTGCAATGGGAGAGGTTTCTCTTCCTTAAAAGGAAGGATCTCAAGCAGCGTGGACAATTCTCACTTGGGGCAGTTATGCCATTTAGCACTGTGGACTTAGGCATCAAAATGGCTATGCAGTGCACATGGAACTGGGAACAGCATGGCTGAATGCCAGGAAGAACATGGTGGTCTAGACTGGCCTTCAAAATGAAGAGCATCAGCAGCCATGATGCAGGAACTCAGCAAGAGTCCAGGCTTTCTGCCTTCAGCTCTTTAGAATCATAGAATCGATTGGGTTGGAAAAGACCTCCAAGATCATCAAGTCCAACCCTTGGTCCAACTCTAGTCCATTTACTAAATCATGGCACTCAGCGCCACATCCAATCTGCGTTTAAAAACCTCTAGGGATGGTGAATCCACCACCTCTCTGGGCAGCCCATTCCAATGCCTGATTACTCTCTCTGGAAAGAATTTTTTTCTGATCTCCAACTTAAATTTCCCCTGGCAGAGCTTAAGCCCGTGCCCCCTTGTCCTATTGCTGAGTGCCTGGGAGAAGAGACCAGCCCCCACCTGGCTAGAACTTCCCTTCAGGTAGTTCTAGACAGTGATGAGGTCACCTCTGAGCCTCCTCTTCTCCAGGCTAAACAACCCCAGCTCCCTCAGCCTCTCCCCATAGGGCTTGTGCTCCAGTCCCTTCACCAGCCTTGTTGCTCTTCTCTGGACTCACTCCAGCACCTCAATATCCTTTCTGAACTGAGGGGCCCAGAACTGAACACAGTACTCAAGGTGTGGCCTCACCAATGCAGAGTACAGGGGAAGGATCACTTCCCTGGTCCTGCTGGCCATGCTATTTTTGATACAGGACAGGATCCCATTGGCCTTCTTGGCCACCTGGGCACACTGTTGGCTCATGTTGAGCTTCCTGTCAATTAGTACTCCAAGGTCCCTTTCTGCCTGGCTGCTCTCCAGCCACTCTGTGCCCAGCCTGTAGCGCTGCATGGGGTTGTTGTGGCCAAAGTGCAGGACCCGGCACTTGGCCTTATTGAACTTTGGAATCCCATTGGAATCAGCCCATCTCTCAAGTTTATCCAGATCCCTCTGCAGAGCCCTCCTGCCTTCCAGCAGATTGACACTCCCTCCCAGCTTGGTGTCATCAGCAAATTTGCTGATGATGGACTCAATCCCCTCATCTAAATCATCAGTAAAGATGTTAAACAGGACTGGACCCAACACAGACCCCTGGGGAACACCACTGGTGACTGGCCGCCAGCTGGATGCAGCTCCATTCACCAGCACTCTCTGGGCCCGACCCTCCAGCCAGCTCTTAATCCAGGAGAGGGTACACTTGTCCAGGCCATGGGCTACCAGCTTTTCCAGGAGTATATTATGGGAGACAGTGTCAAAGGCCTTGCTGAAGTCCAGATAGACCACATCCACAGCCTTCCCCTCATCCACCAGGTGGGTCACCTGATTGTAAAAAGAGATCAGGTTGGTCAGACAGGACCTGCCCCTCCTAAACCCATGCTGGCTGGGTCTAATCCCTTGTCCACTCTGAAGGTGCTGTGTGATTGCACTCAGGATGAACTGCTCCATAACCCTGCCAGGCACGGAGGTCAGGCTGACAGGCCTGTAGTTGCCAGGGTCCTGCTGGCAGCCCTTTTTGTGGATTGGGGTGACATTCACCAGTTTCCAATCATATGGGACCTCCTCACTGAGGCAGGACTGTTGGAAGATGATGGAGAGCGGTTTGGCAAGCTCTTCTGCCAGCTCCTTCATCACCCTGGGATGGATCCCATCTGGTCCCATAGACTTGTTAGGATTCAGCTGGCTCAGTAAGTCAGTAACTATATCCTCCTGGAATACAGGAGGGCTATTCAGCTCCCTCTCCCTGTCTACCAGCTCCAGAGGCCAGTTTTCTTGAGGGCCACCTGTCTTACTGGTGAAAACTGAGGCAAAGTAGGTGTTAAGTACCTCAGCCTTCTCCTCATCTTCCTTAACTATATTTCCCTCCAAGTCCAACAGAGAATGGAGGTTTTCCTTGCCCCTCCTTTTGTTATTAATGTATTTATAAAAGGACTTTTTGTTATCCCTAACTGAAATAGCCAAATTTACTTCAAATTGCACTTTTCTTTCCCTAATTTTTTTCCTGCATGACCTAGCTCTATCTGTAAATTCTTTGTAAGTAGCCAGCCCTTTTTTCCATAGTCTGTAAACTATCTTTTTATCCCTGATTTCTTTCAGAATCTCCCTATTTAACCAAACTGGCCGTCTTCCCCTCCGGCTGGCCTTTCGGCACACTGGTATAGCCTGTTGCTGTGCATTCAAAATTTCCTTCTTAAAACATGTCCATCCCTCCTGGACCCCCTTGCCTTTAAGAGTTGTTTCCCAGGGTATGCTCTGAATCAGTTTTTTGAATAGGCCAAAATCTGCTCTCCGGAAGTCCAAAGTAGAGGTTTTAATGGTGGCTCTCCTTACATCCCTGAGGACTGAAAATTTTATTATTTCATGGTCACTATGCCCCAGGCGGCCTCCAACCACTACATCATCTACCAGCCCCTCTCTGTTTGTAAACATAGGTCCAGTGGGGCCTTACCCCTGGTAGGCTCATTTACCAGTTGATATACTCCAGGAACCTCCTTGACTGCCTCTTCTCTGCAGTATGAAGCTCCCAGCAGATATCTGGCAGGTTAAAGTCACCCACAAGAACAAAGGCTGGAGATTTTGAGACATCCGCCAGCTGCTTGTAGAATAATTCATCTCCTTCATCATCCTGGTTGGGTGGTCTGTAACAGACTCCCACAAGGGTGTCAGCCTTGTTGGCCTTGCCCCTGATTCTGGCCCACAGGCACTCAACCTTGTCACTGCTGACCTCAACTTCAACAGAGTCAAGAGACTCTCTAACATATAAAGCCACCCCTCCACCTCTCCTTCCCTGCCTCTCCTTTCTGAAGAGCTTGTAGCCCCCCATAGCAGCACTCCAGTCATGTGAGTCATCCCACCACGTTTCTGTGACAGCAACTATGTCATAGTTTTCCTGCTGCACTATGTCTTCCAGCTCCTCTTGTTTGTTTCCCATACTGCGTCCATTGGTCTACATGCACTTCAGCTGGGCCATTGATTTCATTCTCAACTCGGGCTCTATGCCCTTAGGCTTATCTCTGGAGAGCCCAGTTTCAGTCCCTTCCCCCTTCAAACCTAGTTTAAAGCCCTCCTAACCAACCCTGCCAACTTATGGGCTACAGTTCTTTTGCCCTTCCTAGATAAATGAAACCCATCTGCTTTGACGAGACTGGGCAACACGGAGTTTGCCCCATGATCAAAAAACCCAAAATTTTGACAATAGCACCATCCCCTAAGCCACCTATTGGTAAGCTGGGCTTTCCGAAACCTCTCCTCATTCATCCCAGCTAGCACAGGAACTGAGGCAATTACTGCCTGTGCTCCTGTCCCATGAAGAGATCGGGTCAGTGCCTTGAAATCTTTTTAAATTACTCTGGTACTCCTTTTATTAATGTCATCACTTCCAACCTGGACAACCAACAGTGGGTAATAGTATGAGGGTTGGATAAGCTTAGGAAGTCTTTTGGTAATATCCCTCACCCTGGCCCCAGGAAGGCAACAAACTTCCCTGTGGGACGGGTCTGGCCGACATATAGCTCTCAGAAGGGAGTCACCGATTACAACAACCCTTCTCTTTTTCCTCTTACCTGTAGTTGTAACCCGTCCGGTAGACTGGGGGTAACCAGAAGATGTTGTAGACAGATCCTCCTCCTGACTGTCCTCCAACAGAGTGTCCAAGTCCAGGGCCATATACCTGTTTTTTAAGGGCACCCTGGCAGGTGAAAGGGGTCAAGAGGGGGTGTTTTTGCCTCTACGACCAGGCACCTGTTTCCATTCGTCCCCATCCCTCTGGTTTGTTCTGTCTGCCTGATGGCAGGAGGGGTTGGGCTTCACCACCTCCTGCTGGGCTTCCTTAGGAGTGGAAAGGGTCTGACTCCACCAGTCAATTTCCCTTTCACTCTCCCTTATGTTTCTGAGCCTATCCACCTCTTCCTTTAGCTCTGCCACCAGACCCAGCAAATTGTTCACCTTCTCACATTGTATGCAGGTGCTTTTCACACTGTCCTCTGGTAGTAGGTCCAGGCTCAGTCAGTCTATGCAGCCAGAGGCCTGAGTGGCTGCATCCTTTTTAGAGGGTTTTGTCTGTATTGACACCCCTCTACTGGTAACAGGAGCAACAGCTTTCATTTTTTTGGGAGGCATGACTGCCTTGAGCTGTGGGGAAAGGTAGAAAAGAGAAACAAATAAACAAACAGAAAAAAAAAAAAAAGGGCCGCAGAATTACCTAGGCTTATGCCCTGCCTGTTCGCCCTGCCTGTGCAAACTGCCTGCAAACTGCCATGCCACGCCCTCACTGACGTGCCACACCCCCCTGTTTGCCCACTCCTGTTCGCCACGCTCCAGGTCGCCTGCGCTCCCTAGAGATGTTTTTAAAGCCTCTCACTCTCCTGCTAACGAGCAAGCCACACCTCCAACTCCCCTCTGAGTCACCTGCTGATAGCTGAAGGAGCAGCAAACAAAGCCGGCCAGGGAATGAGCCAAGCAGCTCCCTTCCCTCCCTTTAAAGCCTCTCACTCTCCTGCTAACGAGCAAGCCACGCCTCCAACTCCCCTCTGAGTCACCTGCTGATAGCTGAAGGAGCAGCACACAAAGCCTGCCAGTGGGACAAGTAGTGTGGAAGGGACCAGCAGCACTTCTGTAGTGGGACAAGTAGCATGAATGGCATTCACTGAGAAGGAATGTCAGTGTGTTTGCTTTGCTCCATCCTCACTACCCCATGCCTGAGGAACAACTCTTTCCCTATGTGAGCCCACTGCAGTAGTTGCCACCAGTAAAGGGGTAGGCCACTACAATACACAATTTATGGTGAATTTGGACTTGTTATTGCATGGCACTGAAGCACACAGACTCCACAGCATCTCGTGCGGAGATTGGAGGGTGATGAATGAGCTGAGAAAGGCCAGGCAAATGGTATTATTATAACACTACATAAATATGTTTTTTTTTTTCACTTAACATTTAAACACCTGATTTCCTTTAACATTGTAAACATGTCACTTCATTAGGTCTGGGAGAGTTGATGAATTTAAAGTAATTTTCAGCGAACAAGTGGCAGCCTAGCTGCTTTTTCAATGGAGGTGAACGAAAGAAACCATTATCATCAAAACATGCTAAGGAAAAACAAGGACAGCAGAAAGCTGTTGCCCATTCTGAAATTTCTTATAGAAAGGGAAGAGCCACCCAGGTGATATTAGTGAAAAACTGTTAGAAAATGGCAGAAAGACAGGATATAACCTTGAAACGGTTGGCATAGTCTCTCTGTTTAGTAGCTAATAAATTTAGCTTTCAGGAGGAAATTCAAACAAGCTGCATTTGCTAGTTTTTAAGAATGAAAATGAATGCATTAATTATGTTCAATGTTACCATCTGCTAAATGAGATATTTTTGGCCAGGGTCTGGCAATTTCTTCCCAGGTCTAAAGGTTAAAGCCAAGGCTTTTCAACCATAAAATTACTGCCCTGTAAAAGGACAGATAAATGTCTAAGCAAGTTCCTCATTACCGTAAAAGTAATAATTTGTTTTTCATTTTACTGTTGTTCTTTCCTGGATATTAGAGTGAAGTTTGTGTCAGTCTTTCAATTATAAGTAAACTTCTTTAAGGAACTGTAGTTTAACCAGAGAAGAAAACTCATTGTAAAGTGGAAAAATAAAAATACTGGCAAGTGCTTGGATACTCTTTGAAGTGAGCAGATCTTAACTCAAATTAGGTTACTCCAACAGCACTCCCAAAAGAACCCTACTGCTAAGTACCAGGAGTTTGCTCCACTATCCAGGAGGTTTACAATACTAGACATGTTATCCTTACACTAACCCAGGAAGCTGCACCAAATGCATCACTCCCTACTCCATGAAGGGAAATACCTCCCACAAATTCCTTAATGTTTATTTTTGTGCACAAGCACTTGCTGCTCTTTTTCTGATTCTGCTCCCACCCTAGGACAACTCTGCTTGCCTTGCATCTTTCTGCCCTACAAAAATGTATGGCATCTCCTGCCTGCCTGCTCTTTCCAGAGGGAGAATTGCTCCCTATCATTCTGTCTGTAAATGGTGGCAGAGGGAAGCATTTGCAGCACTGCCAACTGAAGGGAGGATGTGATGTCTGGCTGGGCAACTGCTTATGGCTCATCCTATGCATGCATCTCACTCTCCTACAATCTGGTCATCCCATGTGGGCAGGGAAGCAGAGCTGCAGGGACTCACTCACATCCATGGCTCATGAAGCATAACACTTCTGGAGCCCTCTTTCCTGCAAAAGCTCTAAGGAGCTGCTACAATTGAAAGGCTATTTGGGATACTAGCAAATCCACTGACAGTAAAGGGCTGCAGCTACAATGAGGTAACAGAAAGTTGTAAAACCAGAGGGAAACAAGGAAGTAAAGAGATCAGTCTGCAAAACCCCGTGAACCACAGATAGTGTGACAGGGGGTAGCTATATGGGGTAAGAGTTCAGAGAACAAAAAACACAGATAAGGTTATCCTGTAAAACAAAAGAGATAGACACACACTATCCTGGGAATCTGTTTGCTGGTCTTCTCCCATGTCTTGTCAGCCTCTCTTCCTGCTGCAACCAACTGACCAACTCACCACAGCTTCTCAGTTGCTAAATCCTTTCCAGGAAGATTTCTTTATCCACAACCCTTCACAGTAGGCATGCTGGGTTTTCTGCTGTGTAAGAAGGAAGTTTATTCTTTTATTTCTTATTCCCTTCTATCTTTCCCTCTCATTTTTTTTTTCTGATTTCGGAAACATTCCTCTTCACTATTGGACCAAGCTAGGATACTTTTGAGTCAGAAAGCTAAAACCCAAGATCCTAATCCAGACAAGCTGAAAGCAAAGCACAGGGGCTTGATATTCCAGCTGAGAGCCATAGTCACCAGACTCCTGCAATGGCTCAGATTTTTTTTTCTGGCAGATCTGGTGGGCCACTGATTCACTCCCCTAAACAGGACTAGAAATGTTCTATTCATTGACATTGGTGTGTGCACTCCCCAAACACGTGTTTGTTTCAATGAGTCAACAGTTTCTAATATTTTCCAAATAGATCAAGTTGTTTTGGTTTTTGTTTTTGTTTTTTTTTTTTAAAGCACAAAGTGTGTGCTTCCTGGTGAAGGGCACAGTAGGTTGTATAGTAACATAGAAAACATGAATCACTTTTCATTTGCCTCTCTGCAGCACTCCGTTCTCCCACAACACTCTGAACAAAGCAAAAAAGTCTATTTAAGCTCCATTCCAAGCCTGACTCCTCCATATAATATAGTTCATTTAAATCCTGTCCTTTGTGCTTCCTGGCTTTCTTCCTTCATGTTTATTGAAGAGTCTATGTGAATTTCTAATAACCCATATTGAGATGGATATTTAATGCCTAAATTATCCAGAAAATTTGAGAAATGGTGCTTTTTTATGTAACAAAGGAGTTTCTTTGTTCACTTAAAAGTCATTTTGTGAAGCTTTCTGCTGTTTTCTCCCTTTCCCTCTTTATTTCCAAAACACACAGAAAAAATTCCTTAGTTTGTTGTTTGTTTGTTTGTTTGTTTTATTAGTGGTTTCAAGTCAGATATTCAGTTCTTTGAAAATCAAGCCTTGACATTTGTGGAGAAAGTAACATGGAAAAACAAACTATTCAGATGTTTTGACTTTCTCAGTATTCCTACTAATACCTGGGCTTTTGGCAACTGAAAAAATCCCCCGGATTTATAAACATTTGCAAAATTTTTCTAAATCCATTATTTGTTTGGAAAAAAACAAAAATGAACTAAACAAGTCTACCCTAAATGTGCATCTCTTAGAGATAATAACTGTCAAAAAATAGAAGAGACACACAACTAATTTAATTTTGAATTTCTGCTCGGTTTTCCTTGAGGACTTTTTATTGGTAATGGATAATGAAGAAGTATGGAAGAGTTACTTGTCCCCATATAAATACTCTCAGTATAATATTTTTACTTTAGTTCAGAACTATGAACATAATGTGCAGGACACAATGATGGCCACTTAGAGCACCGAGTTTCTCAGCAGTGAGAAATAAAGGTAATGTGCCATCACCCAGGCAAAGCTTTTAAATAGAAGCACCAGAACCTCATTTTTATCCTCATATGGAAAGTTCTGAAATCCATCACGGTTTTAACACAGAGGAATACCATTTTCTGACTCTCTTATATCTCGCTCTTCTGAAATGGCACTGAATGGTTCTTCTCCAAAGCCACATGCAAACTCATTTGACAGATTGTAAAAATACTGTTTGCTTAGTAGATGGGTCTGTCTGCTCAGCAGATGGGACTTATTTCTCCTTTGTCCATTCTATTTTTGATATATCTTCCTTTTTATTCCTAAAACTGAGGAGAAAGCAGATGTACATGCAGAACAGTTGTGTTTGTTAACAGACATGCTTTAATCCAACTCCTGGGGAAAAATCACTATTACAAGCTGCTTCTTGTGGCTGAAGCACTGTGATTACTAAGGCTCTGTCATGTCCTATGTTGTTCCCAAGATGATTATGTCATGTCTAAGTGTGCTGACAGTGCTGTGACCCCACTTTGGCCTTAAATCCTCTGCAAACAGACTGTGGAGGGACTGCCTTCAGCTAAGGTCAGTACCTCACTAAGACATGAAATATGGCTCCCAAAGACATTTACAAAGTTTTACAAGGATGGTCTTCAACTGGAAAGGCTTCTTGCCCCTCAGTAGCCCAGTCTTGACTACTAACAACCCATGTCTGTAAGAATTTTAGGATAACATCAATAAGTGAATTGGCAAGAGAATTTAAATGCATGCACTGTGTGTCTAGACCACCACATAGGTTTGTTCTGTATTTTGTCCCAAGGACACTGCAAAAAAGGTGCTAGGTGTCACTCAGGCTCCACCTGGAGCAAGGCACGTAGTGTTCTTGGTGAGGAAGCCCGGGTGCAGAGCAGGGGGAGATTCTCTCTAAGGTCACATCCTGCAAACAGTTTGGAGGTGAGCCAATCTCTACCAGACCACATACATGGGCTCAGGGTTGCTCCAGGGATGAACCACAAGAGCAGCATAGACATGAGTTCAAACTCACACTCAGCTCCTGTAAGAGACATTGTGTATGGACGGACCACAAACCAAACAACTTACAACACCATATAGTGCAGAAAAAGACATTTCCAAGTGTATTTATTGAGAAATAGTAAAGATGTACATAATTTTACAAGCTTTTAATTTTAATTTACATTTTTTTTAAATTAGGTAGGCCCTAATAAACTATAATCTGCTAATACATGACAGAGACCCTTGGCTTCAAATGTTCAAAATGCTGCTGTTGCTGGGATTTTGGCTTATGTCACTTCAGCTTCTCTTCAGAGATACTAAATACCATATTCATTTACAGCATATGCCTTGTGTCAAGCCTTTAAAGCAGAGACGACATTTGAACTGAAACCCTGGATCTGCATACAACCTCATAGCTAAAACCTAGTCTTCCTATCATGGGTCAAGTCTATATTCTCTGTAAACTCTGCAATTCTGATGGAATACAGGATCTCATCTGCTCCAAGATGAAGCATGCTTGTATACAGGATTTGGATTTGGCCTCACTTCCCTTGTCAATGCTTGCACTGGAACACACTCCACACCTGCTTTAGATGCAAACTCTGCTGCTCACACTGGATTCTAATGAAAACAGTTCTGGGAGATAGCTGCCACCTAGATCTTTGTGCACAATCTGCATAGTCATCTAAAAATAATCGTATCTTTAAGTTTTTTCTGTCTTCTTTTACTGAACTGCACAGATTTATATCTAAGATACTATCTTGTGACTGCAATCACACAATATTTGTATTCTGCAAGCTGACTACTCAAATGCCTAATGAATGTTCATGTTCTGTACTGAGAACTGCTACAGGATCAGCAAAAGGCATTATATTATATACTTCATTTGCCAAAAAAACTTGCAAACATGACCTTGTGCTCAATCTTGGTTGGTGAGGAGGGGTTGAAGGGAGGTTAATTTCTGATTAATATTCTTTTGAATTAAAATGCACTCAGTGTCAAAGTGACCAACCTTCAGTTTAAACTTCTTAAGCTCACCTGGAACAGTCTGGTGTGACTATGTCTCTGCCTTGGTTATTTTCTCCTCTGTATTGTTCATGCAGGAAAATGTATCAGACTAATTTCTCTCTACAAGGTAGGCATGTATTACATACTTTTATTTAAAGACATATTGCAATTTTTGCTTAGCAAAAGAGTATTCATGCTCTAAAACTCTGTGTTGTGAAGGCTTTTGAGCTAAATCCTTGAATTTTCTTTGGATGCCTTTTTTTGTGGATTACTTAGTATTAACTTCTGCTATGGTAGCACACAGTACTTTGCCATGCTCTGTAAAACTTCCCTCCTTTTGCCTCCATCTCCCCTCTAGAAGTCCAGTATATTAATTGAGCTGTATCCACACAGAAAGCTAAGCACAACACCAATGAATGCACTGCAAACCTTTTGTAAGAACCAATGGTTGTTGCTGGGCCAGTTTTTGTTCTCACATCTGATTAGGAAAAGAACACTGAACAAATAACTTGAGAAATAATATTACTTCATGCATTTAAAGAACACTATGTTTGACAAAAAAAAAAGGAAAAAGAAAAAGAAAAAAACTTAGTTCACCATGCCAATTTTTTTGGCTTATCTTGCTTTTACATTGAGATTTTAATGCAATGCTGAAACTTGAGAAGGGCTCTAATTTTTTTTTTTTCTGTTCCAGTAGAAACACCTTTTTTCCCACCTGGAAAACTAGAAAAAGCTGCTATTGCAGCTTTTAATGAAAAACATACTTCCAGGACAAATCTGACTAGACAGGTACTGAAAATATGAAGAAAGTGTGCATAATTTTTACTTTTTGGACACATAAATCTGTCACCCAAATAGCTAGTCTATAGTGACTTCATATGTGGCAAGTCTCATATGATGGCTTTAAACTGCCCAGTGATAACAAATTATTGTTAGTTTGCTGTGTGGTGACTTGTACATCCACCTCCAACGCAGCAAAGAAATCTCATTTTTACAAATTTACAGAGAAGTTTCTTGTTCTTCTAGTGGCTCCAGACTTTTACCAAACAACTAACTTTCATGTAACCTTAACAAAGTTTAAATCAGTAAAGTTACTACATGATAACTATATTATATGTTGGCTTCATAGCACAGAGAGGGAAGATTTTCACCTCAGTGCCAACTACTGTGCTTGCGCAGGCATTCTGGAGTTTGCATTTAACATCTTCTCTTGCATACACCTCTTCATGCAGTCGGTGCACAGGCAGCCTCAAGTGTCTCCATATACAGTGTTAAAAATAAAAAAAAATAGTTTTTATTTTCTGCAACGAGAGACGAACCACTTGCTGCTGTTTCAGAATGCTCAAGCTGCACATAGAGCACTAAGGACCCTTCGCACAATATGGATCTTGCTTATTTTCCAAAGCTGACAGGTAGCATGTTAGAAACTCTAGACAGTTATCACTGTATAGATCGTAACTTTTAATAGAAATTATGAAATTTAAGGTGATATATTTCCCAATATTTCTTCATAAAAATCACTTCCTTATCCTTTTTTCAAGTGCCTGACATACTACTGAAATTTCTGGCTCAAAAACATTTAGGGTTGTCTCTGTGTAATATTGTGCAGTCAAGAATGGGTGAGGAAAATCATGCTGACCCAAAACAAAATACATGGAAATGTGGAACACAATGGAAAAGCTACCAAAATGCTATTTTATTTGCCATAGTGGACTATGCTCCTGAAATGGCCAATGTCATTATGTCAGCAATTTCAGAATCTTGTGTTGATTCTGAATATGCTAAATGGAGGACCATTTGCATATCTGATTGACACGAGTTTCTTTAGCAATATTTTTTCCTAATGAACTTGTGTTTTATTCCCCATCTTGGCTTAACTCCACATTTTCACCTTCCAGTAATGCCACCTGAACACTTTGACTGCTGGCCAGAACATTGTTCTTTTATACACAGCAGATGCACTCACTGTATGGCTTTCAGTGGACTTGGTAATTAATGAATATGGCTCTTAGTTCTCTTGCTGGAGAATCAAGAAATGATGCTGCAGGTGTTAAACACTTTTCTTTTTAAACCTTTAAGGTAGCGGTCCCCAATATCAACTTCCCAACATACTATTAACTTTTCTCAAACAATCAGTGGAATTATTCAGAATCCAAATAACAACACAAACTTGCCTTTATTATTTTTTTCTTACTGCAACAAATACTTAAATGCATTGGTGCAGCTCTGCTCTTTGATTTCTTTGAATTTCAAATTTGGTCATGTCAAAAATGATCACAAAGATTTTTTTTATCTACATAGTTTTTAACCAAAATTACATTATAACACACAAACACAATCTTCTCTTTAAGGCACAACACATCATTATGCACATTCTGTTTGCCAAACTTATAAAAGAGACAATATTATATAACCCTTTCCCTCCCCTTCCCCCAAAAAAGAAAGAAAAATTGCATCCACTTCCAAAATCAGCTGCTAATAAAGTCACAGTAAATTATTTTCATCAATAATTTACACAAATTACAGGTCTAGACAGGATTGTCATTATACAGTCTGAGTGCATTCCAATTCAGATTTTCTGGGTTAGGTAGGCTAAAGTCTGGTTCAAACCTCAGTGCTGAGAAAATATCCCATTTTGAGGAATGTTGTTGAACACCACCTTGTTGGCTGGAAAACGTGTTTTGGTGCTTTGCCAGTTTGAGTCCTTTGTACACTCTTGTCAGGGCTCACTTGGTGTGTACCAGCAACCTCCACAGTTTCAATTCATTTAGAAACGTTGCATATATAAGACCATAGAGCTTCCTTACGTAGCACTAATGTTTTAACTTCATTCAGCAATCTGAATTCTTCAATTTGGAATTTTTAATTCCAAATATTTCTTCCCTTCTTAAGACAATTCATATGTGTAAAGCCAGAGGCATTGAATCACACATAAAAATTCAGTGTACTTGAAATACGTATCTATAAAAAAGGATCGCCAGCTTTAGAACACAGTTACAAATACTCTAGTTCCAGTGCTTGATGGAGAGCCAAGAGGTCCGAATGACTGGATATCCTCCAGAAAGGCATGTTGTGCTGTGTTTGTTAGAGGAGGGAAAAGGTCAGGAAAGATGAACAGTGTGACACAGGGCAGTATGCGACACATGAGGCTAGTTAGATTACCACTATGTTTTTTTACACTACTGTTTCTGGATTGATTTTTTGATATTAAACTACTGACAAAAATCAGACCAAAATAGATCTGAGCTTAATAGCTCAACTGAAATTAAAATAATTAGGTAATCTTTCTTAAAAGTTTCTTTGGAAACAGCCTGTTACTTTTTAAGGGCTACTTGCTTACTGTCAGCATGCAAACCCATATGAAGGAGCATTAATAGGAAATGTCTTTCGGCTCCACTTATTTGACTGCAAAATACTGAATGATCCTTTAAAGGGCTGTAAGACTTCCCTTAAAAGAGGTTTCTCACTCAACACTTTGCAACACAGTTGAATTACATTTTTTCTCCAACTCAAGGGAAAAAGAAATCTCTTTGGATAAGAAAATAACACATTTCTGGGTTAAGAAAAGATAATTTGTGTTGGAGAAACCATCAGCATCTGAGAGATGCATGTATATGCACTGTTCTTCAACAATTCATCAGAATAGAAAAAACCCATACTTCCATGATGAGTTCAGATCTATTTGTAATGTGCTGTATTCATCCATCTCTCTGAATACTGCATCTATCCATGCAATATAGCCAGCATCAAGAAAAAAAGCATGCCAAACCAGAAAGCACACAATCAAGCCACCATTGTTTAGCACAAATTACAAAAGACCCATCACCAGTACTGTACCTATATTAAGGAACCATTTGGAATGAGCATTTTGGTTATTTTCATTCTGTTTCTATTCCAACGACAGCACAAAGAGGGTACTTTATTTTGCTACTCCCAGCTCAAGGATATTTACATCACTTGCCCTGTACAGACATTGTGAGGTAAAAAATTTCAGTTTCTGCACACTTCCGGGGATTATACTAGGAAGTATGGCATAAGTTACTACATTTATCTGTTTCTGAACATTGAAAAGTTTTCTGCTGAAATTGGACTTGAATTATTCTCATGAGAAAATTGAATATTTGGAAGGAAACAGTTCTTCTTTTTAGAACCATGGATTTGGAGCACAATCTCTACATTGGGTTCTTTTTCCTTTTGCAGATACGTCTTTCTTGAAGCAAATTATATGTTTATCGTATTTGCTCTGGTAAGCTAGGGATCATCATCTATGTTAGCAAAAAATTTGTGCAGTCCTTTATGTGTTTTTCCACATTCTCTATAACACATCTCTTGAGAAATCCCTGATTTCAATATTTTAAAAAGACACCACCCAACCATCATGTCATAGCCCTTTCTATCTCTTCTGTTTATGTTTTAATTTGCTTGAAACTAGTCAGACCTTTTTTCTGCAGTGTTTTTATCATTTATTTTAAAAACAATTTAGTGGATTTTTCTTCTCTTTCCAAAGTGGAATTAAGTAAATGCTAGAATCCAAATGGTTCATTTTACTCTAAGTTTTGATCTCATCATGCTCCTGCTGCCTTGCATCTGTGGACTGAAATTATTTGTCATTTTGTGCAACACTGAAAGGCTTGCATTAGTAGCTATGTATCACACCAATATTTCAGAGGACAGGTTACCTTTTTTGCTGCCTGTTCTTCTTCTACACCATCCCCAATTACAACATACACTACTTTTCTGCCAAACCTTTGCATTATTCGTTCAAAGCAACTTTCTTTTCCTGGAAGATAAATGAGATATGAGTTCAGAGTGAAGTTACCTGATTAGCTGCATGTTCCTCATCTCGGCCATCTCCAATCACAACATAAGTTATGTTAGTGCCAAATCTGGACACTATACGCTCAAAACAGCTCTCTTTGCCTGAAAAACAATGCACTGTTTATTCAAGCTATCAAGTAAGTTACAGTGAAGCCTTGCAATGAGTGTCCTTAGTGACACTGAACCGTTTCAGGTAAAACTAGATTTCTTAATCACTACAGGAAAGCCACTAAAACAAAGAAATTAGCAGCACTACAAAAATGAACAAATTAATGAATGAATGAATGAATTTTAATATTTTCTTATGATTGTAGCAATATTTTTACAAGGAAGGCAGAAATTTTAATTCTAATGTATCTGCAACAAGTGATGTAGCAATGAAAAAACTTTTCAAAGAACAATGGCAAACAAAATACAATTAGACAACAGATTCCTGGGAGAACTTCATGAAGCACTTAGCTCTTTTGAAGAAACATGGAACAAGTAGGCCAAGCCAGAAACAACAATGAACAGGACTGAAAGGGAATAATCAAGTAATCTGCTGGTATTCTCGTTGTACTGCAGGTTCAGTTTTACCAAAAAATGCTTGTGCTATTGGTCTTAAACTGTCCTAGTTCAGCAGGAGGGACCAGCTAACCCTGTGTGGGGGTGATCAAAGCTGTGTATTCTACCCCCTCTATTCATTCCCCAAGGACAATGGGCCATTAGCAGCAGCTGCCCAGGGAGCCACTATCACCTTCACACCCAGCCTGAGGGGGGCGGAGCTGCTAATGGGCCATCAACAGCTCAACACCCCCTGGCTCCCAGAATCAATCACCCATTGTGTGAGTCCCCACCCAGGGGGAGGGACTGAGTGCTCCCTGAGGGTACATAAGTGGTGGGTAAGAAGACCTCGGGTACTTCTCGTCGGATCCAGAGCAGCAGCAGGACCTCGACAGGAGGAGATCACCGCTCTCGCCCAGACCACAGCCCTCGCCTGCACCAACAGGTTTTTCTTTTCCTTTTGCTCTGGACTTGGGGGAGCCACAGGGGTCTCAGCACAAGGGCAAACAAACCCCCTTGGGTTTGTGCCCCAGGACACTGGGTTATACTGCTGGGGTTTTGTGAGTTGAAAGCAATTTCCCTTGTGTGTCAGTGTTGTTATAATAATATTATTATTAAATTTTAGCTCTGACTTATAATCTCTCTCGTGGTGAGTTCATTTCCCCTGCTGGTTCACCTTCAAACCAGCACATCTTTTGGCGCCCAACGTGGGGCCACGAGAGAGAAGTCAGAACTACAATTTCATTTTGTGTATTTGGGTACAGAAACTCCCTGACTACCATGTTGCTTGATGTATTCATGTGGATGGTGTATCTGGGCCTGTTCATATTTCGACACATGGGGAACCATGTGCCTGTTTTGATGCTCTCTTTAATACCAGGGAGAAGGATCAAAATTGCTTTATTAATATACTATGTTTATGTTGTCATAACATCAGAAGCAATGAATTTCATTGTGAATGTATATTCAGTCTGGTCTGCCTGTCCTGGTTTGGGTTGTTACCTCTGGGGTCTCATTAAAAATAGCACCCAGACTGTGGGGAAAACAGGCGGAGATGGTTACTTCCACCTTTTCACCTCTGCTACAACAATCATTGAAAATATTGAGCTTCCTTTTGATGTTAGGGACAGCATAATCCTGCTGTTAGTGTTGCTTTGTCTCCTCTGTACTGTATACACCATGTTTAGGGTCAGAACTGGGCTCTCTAAGGAGACTTGCTGGAGGCCTGCCCTGGGAGCGGATGATGTTGAGTGGCACGGGAAGTGGGAAGATATGGGCCAGTATTTGGAGACCTTCTCTCCTCAAATGATCTGGAAATTCACCCCGGAACAACTGCAGGACCCTGCCAAAATGCTAAGCTATGTGAAAGGAAGATGCTCTGGTAGTCCCAGAGATGTGCAGCTCACAGCAACCTGCTGGGCCCTGGCCACTGCCTACCGCACACTGCTTGGTGTGGTACAGCATCATCAGGAGGAGGAGAAAAGGAGCAAATCCACAGGCGCCATGTCCACCCAGACCATGACTGAGCCAGAGAGGAAGAGAGATACATCAACTAGCGCCATGTCCACCCAGACCATGACTGAGCCAGAGAGGAAGAGAGATACATCAACTAGCGCCATGTCCACCCAGACCATGACTGAGCCAGAGAGGAAGAGAGATACATCAACTAGCGCCATGTCCACCCAGACCATGACTGAGCCAGAGAGGAAGAGAGATACATCAACTAGCGCCATGTCCACCCAGACCATGACTGAGCCAGAAGGACAACAGAAACCGATAGCAGTTGCCCCTGTCCAGAAAAGAAAATCAAAGACCAAATCAGTTCGTATAGTGCATGACGAGGAAGAGTCAGGACCTTCATCTCAAGCAGAAGAAATGGAGCCAGAAATAATCACCCGGTCCCTATCCCTGGGAGAGCTGCGTGAGCTCCGGAGAGAGTTCACACGACAGGCAAATGAGTCCATCTTGACCTGGCTACTTCGAATCTGGGATGCTGCAGCCAATGATACAATTCTAGATGGGAGTGAGGCAAGGCAGCTGGGATCCTTGTCTCGAGATGTTGTCATTGATCAGGGCATTGGAAAGAGACAGGAAACTCTCAGCCTCTGGCGGCGACTGTTGTCAAGCGTGAGGGAGAGATATCTTTGTAAGGAGGACCTCCACGTACAGCAAGGACAGTGGAACACGATGGAACAAGGTATCCGGTGCTTAAGGGAATTAGCCGTACTGGAGATAATCTTTTCAGAGGATGAGAGATTCCCTAAAAGTCCAGATGGTGTCCAGTGCACATCCCAGATGTGGTTAAAATTTGCACGACTTGGGCCAGAAATGTATTCTCGCTACCTTGCAACATTGCAGTGGAGAGAGGGAGAAGACAAGGTGGGTGCACTGGTCAGCAAACTCAGGATTTATGAAGACACTGTCACTGCTCCATTACGAGCCCACGTCTCAGCTGTGGAAACAAAACTGGCTGAACTAGAAGAGAAGATTAAGGAAGGACTCTTCCATATCTCTCCAGAACAAACAAGAGTCTCTGCCATCAGAAGCAGGCGTCTTCCAGCTAAGGAGAAAGGGTACACTCCACGCGGCAATCTGTGGTTTTACCTCCATGAGCATGGAGAAGATATGAGGAAATGGGATGGGAAACCCACCTCTTCCTTAGCAGCTCGGGTACGTGAATTGCAAAGAGGCACAACTAACACAGGGAATTCTTCAAGGTTGAAGGCTGCTCCGGTCTCTCGTGGGCAAGGCTCCAGACAGTATAGGAATGATGATGTTATGCCCGATCCTCTTGAAGGAACCTCCCGGTCATATTCACAGGGAGAGCGCAGTGAATACCATGACCAGAACTAGGGGGGCCCTGCCTCTAGCCAGGTAGAGGAGAGGGACAATCGGGTTTATTGGACTGTGTGGATTCGGTGGCCTGGCTCATCAGACCCACAGAAATACAAAGCTTTAGTGGACACTGGCGCACAATGCACGTTGATGCCATCAGGATACGTCGGGGCAGAATCCATCTCTATTTCTGGGGTAACAGGGGGATCCCAACAGCTGACTGTACTGGAAGCTGAAGTCAGCTTGACTGGCAAGGAATGGCATAGACACCCCATTGTGACTGGTCCAGAAGCCCCGTGTATCCTTGGCATAGACTACCTGAGGAATGGATATTTCAAAGACCCAAAGGGACTGCGTTGGGCCTTTGGCATAGCTGCTGTGGAGACAGAGGAAATCAGACAGCTGAGCACCTTGCCTGGCCTCTCAGAGGACCCTTCTGCTGTAGGACTGCTGAAAGTTGAAGAACAATTGGTACCGCTGGCCACAGCCACAGTGCACCGTCGGCAATACCGCACTGACCGAGACTCTGTGACCCCCATACACAAGATGATTCGTGAGCTGGAGAGCCAAGGGGTGGTCAGCAAGACTCACTCACCCTTTAATAGCCCCATATGGCCAGTACGAAAGTCCAGTGGAGAGTGGAGGCTGACGGTGGATTACCGTGGTCTCAATGAGGTCACACCCCCCCTGAGTGCTGCTGTGCCGGACATGCTGGAGCTTCAGTATGAGCTGGAGTCCAAGGCAGCCAAGTGGTATGCCACCATCGACATTGCCAATGCCTTTTTCTCCATTCCGTTGGCAGCAGAGTGCAGGCCGCAGTTCGCTTTCACCTGGAAGGGGGTGCAGTACACCTGGAATCGACTGCCCCAGGGGTGGAAACACAGTCCCACCATTTGCCATGGACTGATCCAGACTGCATTGGAAAAGGGTGAGGCTCCAGAACATCTACAGTACATCGATGACATCATTGTATGGGGGAACACAGCAGGGGAGGTTTTTGAGAAAGGAAAGAAGATAATCCAGATTCTCCTAAGAGCTGGTTTTGCCATTAAACGAAGTAAGGTCAAGGGACCTGCTCAGGAAATTCAGTTCCTAGGAGTGAAGTGGCAAGACGGGCGTCGTCAGATTCCAACAGAGGTGATCAACAAAATAGCAGCTATGTCCCCACCGACCAGCAAGAAGGAAACTCAGGCTTTCCTAGGCGCCGTGGGCTTTTGGAGGATGCATATCCCTGAGTACGGTCAGATTGTAAGCCCTCTCTACCTTGTGACACGGAAGAAAAATGATTTCCAGTGGGGCCCTGAACAACAACAAGCCTTTGAGCAGATTAAACAGGAGATTACCCATGCAGTAGCCCTTGGGCCAGTCAGGACAGGACAGGATGTGAAGAATGTGCTCTACACTGCAGCTGGGGAGAATGGCCCATCCTGGAGCCTCTGGCAGAAAGTACCTGAGGAGACTCGAGGACGACCGCTGGGATTCTGGAGCCGGGGATACAAAGGATCTGAGGCCAGCTACACCCCAACTGAGAAAGAGATCCTGGCAGCTTATGAAGGAGTTCGAGCTGCCTCAGAAGTGATTGGCACTGAGGCACAGCTCATCCTGGCACCCCGACTACCAGTGTTGGGCTGGATGTTCAAAGGAAAAGCTCCTTCTACCCATCACGCCACTGATGCCACATGGAGTAAGTGGATCGCTCTGATCACGCAGCGAACCCGGATAGGGAATCCTAATCGCCCTGGGATTTTGGAAATCATCACCAACTGGCCGGAAGGTGAGAGTTTCGGATTGTCCTCTGAAGAAGAAGAGGAGCAGGTGACACGAGCTGAGGAGGCCCCACCATATAACCAGCTACCAGAAGAGGAGAAGCGATATGCTCTCTTCACAGATGGCTCTTGCCGCATTGTAGGGACAAGCCGGAAATGGAAAGCAGCTGTATGGAGTCCTACACGTCGAGTTGCAGAAGCGACTGAAGGACAAGGTGGATCAAGTCAGGTCGCAGAGCTGAAAGCTGTTCAGCTGGCTTTGGATATCGCCGAACGAGAGAAGTGGCCAAGACTCTACCTTTACACTGACTCGTGGATGGTGGCCAATGCTCTGTGGGGATGGCTGGAGCGCTGGAGGAAGGCCGGCTGGCAGCGCAAAGGGAAACCCATCTGGGCGGCTGAGATGTGGCAGGACATCGCTACCCGGGTAGAGAAGCTGAGTGTGAAGGTCCGTCACGTAGATGCTCATGTACCCAAGAGCCGGGCTAATGAGGAGCATCGTAACAACGAGCAGGTGGATCGAGCTGCCAGGATCGAAGTCTCTCAGGTAGATCTGGATTGGCAGCATAAAGGTGAATTGTTTCTAGCCCGATGGGCCCATGATGCCTCTGGTCATCAAGGCAGAGATGCAACATACAGATGGGCTCGTGACCGAGGGGTGGATCTAACTATGGACAGTGTCTCACAGGTTATCCATGACTGTGACACATGTGCTGCCATCAAGCAGGCCAAGCGGGTGAAGCCTCTATGGTATGGTGGACGGTGGTCGAAATACAGGTATGGGGAAGCCTGGCAAGTTGACTACATCACACTTCCCCAAACACGCCAAGGCAAGCGCTATGTGCTGACCATGGTAGAGGCAACCACTGGATGGCTGGAAACATACCCCGTATCTCACGCCACTGCCCGGAATACCATCCTGGGCCTTGAGAAACAAGTCCTGTGGAGACACGGCACCCCAGAGAGAATAGAGTCTGACAACGGCACCCACTTCAAGAACAGCCTCATAGACACCTGGACCAGAGAGCACGGCATTGAGTGGGTGTATCATATCCCCTACCATGCTCCAGCTGCCGGGAAAGTTGAGCGATGTAATGGACTGCTGAAAACAACCTTGAAGGCGTTGGGTGGGGGAACTTTCAAACACTGGGAGCTGCATTTGGCAAAGGCCACCTGGTTGGTCAACACTCGGGGCTCCATCAATCGAGCTGGCCCTGCCCAATCAGAACTCTTGAATACTGTAGATGGAGATAAAGTCCCTGTGGTCCATATGAGAGGTATGTTAGGAAAGACTGTTTGGGTTAGTCCCACCTCAAACAAAGGCAAACCCATCCGAGGGATTGTCTTTGCTCAAGGACCTGGTTGCACTTGGTGGGTAATGCAAAAAGATGGAGAAACACGTTGTGTACCACAAGGGGACCTAATTTTGAGCGAGAAGAGTTTGTAATGTTTCATTGCATATATGTATATATATATATGTATAGGTAAAAAGGGGATTAATTTGGGAATGACTAGATGGAGTAGAATAAGGGGTGGATAATGTCCTAGTTCAGCAGGAGGGACCAGCTAACCCTGTGTGGGGGTGATCAAAGCTGTGTATTCTACCCCCTCTATTCATTCCCCAAGGACAATGGGCCATTAGCAGCAGCTGCCCAGGGAGCCACTATCACCTTCACACCCAGCCTGAGGGGGGCGGAGCTGCTAATGGGCCATCAACAGCTCAACACCCCCTGGCTCCCAGAATCAATCACCCATTGTGTGAGTCCCCACCCAGGGGGAGGGACTGAGTGCTCCCTGAGGGTACATAAGTGGTGGGTAAGAAGACCTCGGGTACTTCTCGTCGGATCCAGAGCAGCAGCAGGACCTCGACAGGAGGAGATCACCGCTCTCGCCCAGACCACAGCCCTCGCCTGCACCAACAGGTTTTTCTTTTCCTTTTGCTCTGGACTTGGGGGAGCCACAGGGGTCTCAGCACAAGGGCAAACAAACCCCCTTGGGTTTGTGCCCCAGGACACTGGGTTATACTGCTGGGGTTTTGTGAGTTGAAAGCAATTTCCCTTGTGTGTCAGTGTTGTTATAATAATATTATTATTAAATTTTAGCTCTGACTTATAATCTCTCTCGTGGTGAGTTCATTTCCCCTGCTGGTTCACCTTCAAACCAGCACATAAACCCACCCTTACACAATGACTTAAATGTTTTCATGCGTGATCTCCATATTTAATTAACCCTTTCCATTAGGAAGTTTCTCGTTGACGAGTGACCTACATGTACCTATTGCAAAGAAATCATCACTTATTGTGATACCTTCCATCAATGCAGAAAAAAATTACTTCTTTTCACTCTGTAATTACTTTTTACCTTGTTTGTTATTATGTCTATCCCCACTGCAGATTTTGAGTCTCCTCACAAGCTCATGATTTCTAGATCTTTGATTCTTACTGCTCTCTTCTTGCGTATTTTTTTCAGTCGGGCCACAAAAAAGGGCTTATGATTAGGAAAAGCATCATGTGTATTAACTGTTGAGTAAGGACCAAATTTCAGTGTGAAAACAATGGCTACAATTATAGTCCTGTAGTCAGCACAATGCAGAGATCACAGATGAAAAATAGAGAGATCTTGTACCCTAATGTTTACTGGGCTCCCGACAAGGGTGTAATAGCAGCCACACTGTTTCCAGAAGGAATTCCTGGTGCAGAATTACTTCGACAGAGCCTCCAGAGACTGTGCATCACTTCACCACCCCCTTCTTTGCTGTTGGCACTATTTCTTAATGGTCCTTTCTTTGGTCCAAGTATAATCTCAGTGACTGAATCCAACATGTATAAGCTATATGACAGATGACATTCTTTCAAGAGGCTGCCCAGTAACATGAAGTATTTGGGATACTTTGTGCCTTCACTTAAATTTTTAAAGTATTTGAGGAATTTCTGTCTAAAGAACAGCTACAGATAAATAAAGGATGACTGAGGTAATGTGTTTCCTTACACTGTTAGAATATGCATTGGTTTTTCCCTTGTGAAAATAATTTAGAAAATATATTGTAATGCTAATGTCAATGAAGTGTCATGTTCCATGTCATAAAGGTTGTCATAAGTATAGAAATTAAGCATTCCAGGATTAATGATTGGTGAAATCTGCCAAATTATCAGTCATTATATGCTATGTCACATTTCACAGGAATGACAACTTTTTTTACATTTTTGGGTGCAATTTCCAGAAACCATACATTTCCAAACCAGGCGCACAGTTAGGAATAGAATAGGGTAGTGACCTTTTGGCATCCACCAATGCAGTTTCTGTTAGTTAACAGTTTTCATCACTGCCACTGATGTACTATGCATTGGGTAAAAGTTTGTGAAGCTGAGGCCTTACACAGAGCTGAAGGTCAGAGCAGAGATTTTTTTTAACAGAAGTTCTGCTCAGGTTTTAATTCACAGAACACTCTTCTTTGTTCTTTTCTGCACCTTTTTTTTTTTCTCCACCATAGTGAGGAGTTCCTGAAGTTTTTAATCAGTATCTTTATTCCACAGGCATCACTGAAAATAAGGTGATTTTGGAATTCTTCTGCATAAAGATATCTGAATATATGCAATGCCTAAATCTTAGAAACTGCTGTCAGGGAAGTGTTTTGGAATCCATCCATTTTTGGCAGAAAAAAATACTGGTAATGCAGTGTAGTAAGAACAGATGAAAGAATAATTTTCTTACCTATTTTGGTTGCACTGTAAATATTTTCAATAGGAAAAGCTCCTCCTAAACTGTATAGTAGAACTTTTGCAAGTGCTGGGATAAGCTGGGTTGTTGTTACTAACACGTTTACACAGTTACTCCTAAAATGAGAGAAATAGTTTAAGTTTAAATAGTTTAGAAACAGTAACCTAATTAGCTGGGAAGAGCATATCCACGATTCCTCAACATTTACTTTCATTCACACAGTAGTGCTGCTCAGCACCATCACTTACAGAAAAATGTACATAAAACTTCTGGAAAAATCCTTTAAAAATATGCAGACCTGATTTTTAGGAAGTATTCCACACTCGTTTATAGGAAACAGGTTCTTGAATATGGATTGACTAAAAGACATACATTTAAGACCACCAAATACTCAAAAATAGGCATTCAAATGCTTTGAAAGCATAATTTTCATGCTGGCAATTAATTGTCAGTAGCTACCAGCAAAACAAGAGTCAAGTGAACACAAAACCACTGTTTGTTACTCTTTAAGGGAAACAAACAGCCAATACACATTTCTCCATAATGACATTACTTCCTTCATGTTTCATGAGTAGGACTATTTCTAAGAAGGAGATAAGGATAATCATGTTAATAAGATAGTATCAAATTGTGAGGATGAAAACTTGAATGCAGAAGTTTGCTAGCAGCTACACAACAGAAAACTCAGAGCCAGGCTAATTTAGGCACTGACAGGTTGGAACATGAGTGTGACCATGCTGTGAACATGGAGTTGAGAGTAAATAGTTGTGATTTTTAATTCTGGCATTTCCACAAATTCCAAGCAAGACCTTAGACTACTATTTCTGCCTTAATATATCACAATTTTCTGTCAGTAACATATAAGTAATGTTTAGCTGACTCACAGGTAGCTTCTGAAGATTTATAGTTGTACAGTTCTTTGAAGACAACAGACTAATTTAACAACCCTGAGTAACTGCTAATAGTTTTCCAGACTCATCCACCCATGCTAAACTGGCTTTCATTACAAAAAATGTTTTTGAAGACTAACAATTTGTAAAGCAGTGAGGAACTAAACTCAACATATGTTTTTGACTTTTTTCCTTCTGATGTGCTTAGGACACTGTTAAATAAACAATAATTAAGAAATATACATATTGCAAAAGCTGCAAAGTTGAAAATAAGGCTTTCCTGCCTTTCCAAGTTTGTGATTTTCACTCGACACTGAGGTTTTTTTCAGATATGTTCAGAAGGCAAGATGACTTAATGTTATTCTTTCTTACAGTTTGAAACCATGATTTTTTAGGATTTGTGATGATAGATATTGCATGGCTGACTAAGCAGCAACAGTGTTCACAGTTTTATTGTTTTAAAGGAACAATACATTTTATGTCTTATTACTAGGAACTCAGAATTTTAACTCAGTTAAAAGAGATCTTTCCTCTTCTGAAAACTTAAGATATATGCTGGTATATACTGATTTGCTTGGAAGGACAGAAGGAAAATATTCTTGTGTTGTGGTATCCTGTTAATAAGCTAGCAGTATTTAGGTAGCACTATAATAGGCACAAACATTGAAGGACAGAACAGAGAGATGTGGAGCTGTCTACAAGATACTAAATGAAAGGCTGTCTCAGAATTCTACAATATCCTTTCAATGTACACACATTTTAGAAGACACTTCATGCTAGCTTTAGTAAATGGTGGAATCACTGAAAACTAAACCACTCTCCGCTTTTCCTGTGTCCTATTCAAAAGCCATAATGGACTTGTTCTCTTCTTTAAAGGCACTAATTTACTGTAAGCTAAAATGTAAAAAAAATAGCCATTTCATATTCAAAACTAGAAACTATTTTTACAGTAGACTGAGATACGTACCTTGTGCTGATAATTGATAATGATTTAAGTGCATTTGTTAGCCAGGAGTCTGTCAGAGCTTCAATCTCTGCTCTTAATTGCAACCATGCATCTCTTTTAGCAGGACCAAGGAGTCCTTTTAGGTAAAAGTGAAAGAAAAATAGAATTAAATTCTGTATTAGCTAGAATGTATAGGGATTTGTGGTCATTGTTTCTATTTTAAAATCCACTACAACATGAATAAATATCAAAGAGAAAATCTATTGTCTTCAGCAATCAGTAAACATGTACTTTATTTGTACAGTATGTGTTTATTTATACTTCACTGAATCAAGCAATATCAGAAATTATTTCAGAGATTAATAACTAGATGGATTTTTTCATCCATTCAGGCTGATTTACTGCATTTCAAAGCATACCTTTCAGAAATATGTATTTTTAAAACCAGCTCCCCACATATAATATTCTGAAATTATCAGAGGCAGTGGCAAGAAGATCCATGCTATCAGGATCACAGGCAGAGATGGTCACAGAAGAAGATACTTTAGAATAAAATGACCTTTGTGTTATCTGCATGTGTTTAAACCTGCCCTGCTTACGACTCTATACAGGTGAACCTCAGGTTACACATATGAAAATATATTTGTTTGCTGATGGCTTGCACTTCATGTCCTATTGTAGTTAGTAATGATAGCTTCTTTTATAGTATTTGCAGCCCTGGAACAGCTGCACATCTTATGTCCTCATGTGTCAGTTAGTCCTTAAAAGCACCTTAAAATCTATTTTTGTGTATAAATTGTAAGATATTTAAAAATACCCAGCTTATTGAATGTTGAGACATGAATTCTTTGGAACCAAGATATTTTAAAATTAGATTTGGTCCTGAAAGAACAGGGAAACAGGCTTCATGACCTTTAGTATCTCTCTTCTCTTTCACACCTATGTTTTCAAGAAGTGGTCATGACTGTCTTCAAAAAGCTGAAATGAAGCAACCTCAAAATGTATGGATTAGTCTAGCCTTCTGTTGCCTTCTAGCAGCTATTTTAAAACAAACAGATATGTATGTGATTTAAAAGGCTAAGAAGTACAGGATGAATGAATAAACTTGCCCATTAAGGATGGATTATATTTCAGGAGCAGGATTTCTGGGAATAAAATGCACCATGTATCTGCACTCTGCAGATTATTCCTCTTAGTGTGTTTCCCTATGCTGTGCTCTTGAACTTGAGTTCTTACCAGTGTAAAAGATTTTTTGAAATGCATCATCTTTAGAATCTTAGATGCATTAAGAAGTATAAGAAAACCCAGTAAACTTTTGGTTAATATTGATTCAAGAATTATTAATATATAAAAACTCTATTCATGATATAATAACGGGTAAGGCAGGGCAAGTGAAAGTCAGCACTCTACTACCACCCTTTGGTCCTATTGCTTCATCCTATGGCAAAGTAAAGACAACTTTTGGTAGAAAATACATGACTGTGGCAGTTATTGAAGACTTCTAAGTATTCCCTGTTCTCACTATCTCTTTTTAAGGGGGTCAATTGACATATTCCCCTCATCAGGAGACAGCTAGATGTCTCTGCAAGCCACACACAACTCTCCAAAACAGATTCTTTTGGTTCTGCTGCAAAATTAACTACATGCCTGCTGGTGTGGACATGATCAAGTCCATGAATTAAAAGGAAAGCTCCTGGCCCACATGAGACTTGGGCTTAATGAGAAGACAACTGTGTGAACTACAGAATCAGCAAAAGGAGCTAGTGGCATGGCAGTGCTAGAATTTTCTTGCATGCACTGATGAGAACAGATTAGCAGGTATCCAGCAGAGTTTAGGAGACAGTGTGTTGTAACCAACCAGATCATAAAAGTGTAGGATAGAAATGGGCATCCATAATCAATTTGTACTGTGGAAACTACACGGTATCTTTCCTAGAACAACTGCATATTTGAGATTGAGCAAGTGGTTTGACTAATCAGTACAGTAAGAATACCTGGGTCTGAAGGAGGAAAATGGGCCTGTGGAAACTAAATGGAAGCCTGCTTGGTTTTCCCAGCTCTGTTTCTCCTGCCCAACAGCACAACATTGGTTTTGCTACTCCAGTCAGTAGCTTTCAACAGCCCATGGTCCAGTTACACTCCAATCCCTCTGTGGCTTTTCAAGCACATCCCCTTGGTGGGAGTTCATCACCATGCAGTTTAGACTTATCAGCATTCTAAGTTTGTTTTGACAATTAAACTCACCTCCTATGTTGTTCTTGTAAGTATTATACAACTCTTTTACTCTTCTGTAACGGAAAGCCAGCTTCCTCATCCAGTCAACCCCTCCTCTTACACCTGTTGGCAGACAAAGGTTTGCACTACTTGCAGCTGCATGGAAGCCATCAGTTGCAAAACTGTAGGTACTGCAAACACCCAAAATACAGTAAAAATAAATACAATGTATTCTTGTAAATGCTCAAATTATTTAATATGAAAAAAACAAACAAACAAATGCTGTATCTTACCTTAGGTCTTGTCCATTATCATCAGAAGAAACATCATCTATATGAACTTGATCACACTCCTATTGAAAAAAAACCAAACAAACCCAAATGACAAATTATCTTATAAGAGAGTGTAATCTCAGTTCCTGGAAGTGTTCAAAAGGCGTATGGATGTGGCAATTGGGGATATGGTTTAGTGGTGAATATGGCGGGCTGGTAATGGTAGGCTGGTTGGACTAGATGATATTAGAGGTGTTCTCCAACCTTAATGATTCTGCGATTCTATTCTCACCACAGGCTTAGTACAGGTGTTGAAGGACGGGTGCAGGCTACTAACTGCACCAGAAGATGGCAGAGTATGCACACCCACAGCTTCCTATCACCCTCATTGCCTTTAAAATAATAAAACCTTCAACTCCTACAAAGTGTAAATTACTGATGATGAACCTCAACAGGCATATGACTTAGGTTAAGTAGTTTGGACACATATCAGGTTCTTCTATTAATTTATGTGAGTGCCTTTGGCTGGGAAATCACAGATAATCAGAAATTCTGGAGAACTTAATTATTTCCTCATTTTGGAAGAGATGGAAGCAACTTCAGGGAACAGAGGTACACTGGAAAACTGAACTTCCCTCCAAGATGGCTTTATAATTGGACAACTATCAAATATCCTCATCTGCACAGTGGTTACAGCAGAAAGATAAGAAAATGTGGGGGAAGCACAAATAAATAAATAACTCAAGACCTCATGCATCATATTAATGTTTTCTGTAGGTTCTTGAACTAACATCTTAACTCAAAGACACAAATTCAGTGAAATTCAGTGTCCAGAGATTTTAACTTTCCTGTATGTTAAAATAGCTATTGTTAACATAGTCCTAATATAATTCATGGAAAAGTTCAAGGATATATTTAAAAATTACTTTCCAACTAGTATTTTCCAGTAATTTATAAGCTGAGCTTTCAAAATGCACAGATCTTTGACCCAAAGAAAGAATTGTCTGAGTCATCTTTGTCAAATAGAGTTGCTGACAAGCGGCACTTAAATCAGGCTCTCTGTGACATGCAGGAGTAAGCAGTTCTAAGTTTCCAATCTCTGTCACATAAGAGTGCTAAGTTGCACAGATAAAGGATAAATCTGAACAGGATAAAAATCTGAACAGAGAAGTGATTTCCAAATGTGTATGCCACAAGTTTCTAGAGTGTGAATTTGGGGAATTAACATTTCATCTTTCTGTTCTGTTTGCTTTGCAATGAACATAGACTTAACAAACGTTTACCCACATGAGGTAAGTTGTTAAAAAATAGCAATTTTTGTATAAAATAAATAGATATAATTGCATTCTCAAACACCTAATTTTATTTCAGCATGCAAGCAATACTAATTTAAAATACTGGGTCAAAGCTAAAAAAAAAAAGAGTTGCCAAACTCTGCTCATCTAACTTAATCTATTAAGATAGGTTTGACAGAGCTGTGTTCAAGGAACAGAAATGAATCAACTGGAGAGATAAATTATTTTTGGTTCTGTCTGAGGAGATTATCTTGAGCTGTCAAATATTTTGAAGAAGCTGCTTTTGGATGTAAATAGCAGATGCAAAGAGAAAGTGAAGTGGAATTGGCAGCTGAAATAAATTATTTGTTTCTTTATCCTTATTTATTATTTACGCTCCAGAAAAAAAATCCAACTACCTAGTGTAGAAGAGGAACTCAAAAAACAGACAAAAAGCCCCACTGAGAAAAATTCTAACTCTGTATTTTGCAATATCTAGTTTACTAATTACCCTCACAGGTTTCCCTGGGACTGGTGAGAGTATAAGTTTAAAAGTTTAAAAATAATTCCTGTGGATTTGAAGGTGTACTAATTAAATGGAGGGCACATAAAAGCCTTGATGGATAAGGAGTGTCTGCTGCTGTTTGGGTTTTGTTGATCCTTTCAACTACATTGTTCCAGCCTTGAATATTTCAGATAACTGTTCTGCTGATAAGTTCATTATTAAGTTAAATATGAGTCCATGGCAAAGGCTCAGCAGTTAACTGTTGGGGGTGGGGGGTTTGTCTCAGTTTTTTCACTGTGTTTCTGTGACTGACTCCAGGAAGAGGAGAAGGGTACCATGCAGTTTTCTGCTTACTTGTCCCTTGTCCCTACAAGAAGGTTGCTAAGTATATAGGCGATCAATCCCAACAGCACTTCCAGCTTCCTCCTTTTCCTTCTTCACCTTCTACCCGCAGCATACTGGCAATACATAATTTTCTGACCAGCAAACTCAGTCATGTCCTCACAACTCCTAGCTTTGTTTTACTTAATTTTCTTATTTACTTATTACTCCAACTAATAATGTTTACCTTTTGCAAAATAACTTATATGGTGTGAAAAAAACTTGCCATAAAAAAAGAAAAAGTAGAGAGTTTGAACAGATTTGACATAATTCTTTACTTTTCTCAAAAGAAACAGGAAACTGGTGGCACAACATGACATCTGAGTTTGCTTTTAAAGGACACCAAACAGTTATGGGGAGGAAGGAAAGAAAGCAAGCTCTCTGTCACTTTAAATGTTAAGGTAAAATACTTTACACATCAGCTGCAGAACTGGTTAAGATCAAGTCACAGTGGGTCACTGTCAGTGCAAGGTCAAAAATAAAAAACATAAAAATATATTTCCTACTACAGTGAGTACAGGAAAGGAAATCTAGATACAGTATCTAGCTTTAGCCAGAAGAAATAGCAATTTAAATTATATCTAAATGCAGTCAAGTCTTTGCAGTGATTTTTAGAGCCTGAAAATTTAAGAATAAGAATCAACAAATCATCCATAAAAATTATCCTTCTGAAATGAACAGTAATTTCATTACCCAGTAAAAACACTGACTTACCACACTGAACACAAAACTGTTATTAATGAGAGGATATTCAGCACTATACTTTCTTAGGCTATACAGGACTCCCCTTTTAATGTATATACTTCAGTCTCTGTTAAAATTAGTTTGACCTGCCTCCCAGATTCTGAGACTTACCTAAATCCTATTTTTCACTTCTTATTTCTATTTCTAATGAGGAAAAAAAACACCTCCCTTAAAATAGGGTAGGTTTATAATAAAAATGAAAATATAATTCTGTTTGTTGGAAACAAATACTCTTTTTTCTTCATTGTCCTGAAAGTGGAGGGGGATAATGAGGTTGAATGATTCATGTCTGAATTCCTACTTGAAATTTGTAGAAAGTGGGGGTTTTTGTATGCATAATATGCCATAACAACATTTCTAAAAGCTGTCTTAATAATTAATACTGAAACATGAAGAAAAACTTAATTTTATTCCTTACCTCGTTGAAAACAGAATGCCTTAGTCAGATATTATTACAAAACTATGTCCCCTCTCTAAGTAATATTTAGGCACATGAACTTTCTAGAGCACCAGACTCCTCTATTTTCATGGCAAAACACCAACTACCCTCCCAAGAGATACTTTTCAAGCTAACTAAGAGTTATACACTGAGAATGCAATAGCTGGAGAACAGCCTATCCTGAAATAAAAATGCAGCTTGGCTGATTAGAACATGGGTTACTGGGTCAGCAGGGAATGGCTCAGCAGATTGGAATTTCTGCATCAGCAGTCATTGTAGTAAGACAGATTTGCATAGAGGAAGGAAAACTTTATTTTTGTATGTGTTAATTTCAATAACTTGGTTATTATTACTAGACCCAGGTATGCAGTGTTTGTAACCCAGAAAGAAAGACAGGGGAAAAAAGAGAGGACCTAGTGACTGGAGTCAGTATTATAGGAATATAGGCTCTGTAGTACATTACAGTTTTCGTGTCCAGTGCCACGAGGTTTATTGTGGGATGAAGATGAAAGCAAGACAGAAGGTGTGGGACCTGAGGGTTCACCATTAAAAAAGTGAGATGATAAAAGGATAAGTAATCAGCCTAGTGAATAAATGCCTATCTCACTTCCTCCAGTAAGAACTGAAGGTCTCATGTCTGGATGGCCACAATAATCAGCAGCTCAGCACTCAGCTCTGCTCTCCTGCAGGAGGATGAAGAGAGGAAGACAAAGTCAGATCAAGAGAAGAGATGAGAGAACCGAAGTCAGAATCAGGGAATTCTCAGAATTCATTATACATTCATCATGCAGATGCACTGTAACTGTCACTAATGGTCATAATAAATCTGCCTGTTTAAATAGACAGATTTATTCATCAGCATATTAAAGGGTGCCTCTACATACTTTGTCACATTATCTTATTTGCTGAGAAGATAGAGAGAGCATTGCTGGTCTCACACATGCCAGAATGTATGCATACAACCCATCTCAGTATATGAACTTTGCAATTCAAGTAATTTTATGAGAGCAGGTTTTGAAACAAAGATGAATTCTGGGCTATAAAATGCTTAATTTCTCATAGCAACTGTGATTATTAATTGCATATAGAAACCGGTTTTAATCAAATCAAAATTATTGAGTCATGAGACTCTCCAAGAGAGTCCCCAAGTAGTACTTTTTGATTTATCTAAAACTGGAAACTATTTGGATATTGTTCAAGCTCTGGAATGAGCTGGTGAATGAGTTTTTGGACAGGATATTAAAACACCCTGATGAAGACTACACGAAATCTACCCATGACAGCTGAACCTGTGATCTGCAAAGAATATAAATAATGAGGAAAGGAATGAAGTTTCAATGGCAATAAGCAAGAATAAAGAGGGCAAAGCTCAATTTTGCTGAACTCTTCCACTCAAGCTCAGCACAAGATTGAAGAACTTTGGGCATATTCTACTGAATGGCTTAAAGTTCATTCATGCTACATGAAATCTGACCACGAAGGGGCAAAGGTCTGCTAAAAAGAAATTAAAGAAATGCTTTGAAAAATTTATTTGGCATCTCTCCCTGGTACAGGGCACCAGAAGGAAAACATTCAACAAATGCACTTGCATTGTCAAGTGATGACTCACTAGGACTGCAATAAAACACTGGGAAACGCAGTTCCAGGGTTTACTTTCTTAGGTTTCTGCTGCTGGAAGGAGGAAATGCAGCTCAGTTGTGGAGTGAAGTGGATTCCATTTTCTTGACTTAAAAAGAGGTAGGTATAAAAGAGGTCTGCAAAGGCTGACAAAGACAACTGCACACTGGTTCCTTCTGCTCTTCTTAGTACCTGCAGTTGATGAAGGAACAAAAGGCACACTAGAAAAATCAACATCCCAGTGGATGGAAAAATCTCACTTCCTCTGAAATTCTTAATAAAGCCTTCAAGTCTTTCAGCTGCCATTAGTGGCAAATATCTATCCATAGAGGGCACTATGGGATTCATTCTGAACAAACTGGTTTAGACCAGAGGAAGGTCTGAAAAGCCCATAGTTTAATTTGAAAACTTTTTCAACCCCTGTCTCTTGACACACATGGCTGTAAGAGTATAATTTTCCATGTTAACAGATCCAGACTCCCAGAGTGAAGTAAAAACCTGGGAGGCTCAGCTGACGAGCCTGCATCCCAGACTACTGTAGTAGTCCATCCATATGCTTTTGACAGGTGATCTCTCCACAGCAGGCACTTCCTAGAAGAGATCTCTCCCTTTTCTGACCAGATGCCAAATTGTACACCCTGGGCATATCGTGACAATTCATGTGGTTGCCTGGTTACCTTGGGAAGAGGCATCACTGATGCATACATCTCAGTTCCAGCAATCTGATACTGCATTCTTTGAGGTAAATGAGGAATATTCTCCACTTGAACAAGAAATGGGCCTGTGGCTAAAAGTCTACTCAGGTATGTCAAGAGAAGAACATAGTCTCTTGTGATCAGATAATGGCACTCACTGAAAGCAAATACAGAGAATTTCAGAGAAGAATGCGAGGCACATATGTTCCCCTCCTGGAGATGACAGCAGACAGCTCTACATCCATGGAAACTGAAAAGATGGCTATAGAACATAGAAAGGAATGGGTAGTTTGCAGATTTTCTCTCTCTTCAAGTGTCATGCAAAGACTTTGGTGTCACAGGAAGTCAGTGTCACGTGGCTAACCCCTCTCTCATTAGAGTAGGACAACCCTAAAGACTACACAGGCAGCAAATGTCACACATGATAAACAGTAATGCACAGCAGAGCTATGTTAACAAAACAGGTGCAAGTGTTTATGTTTCCTTTGATTCTTACCTCTAAATCGTTAAAAAATAAATGCGTATCAGCAAGATTAAAAATCATTTCTTCCATTCTCAATCCAAGTGTCACTGCCATTGGTGGATCCTTAAAAAACAGCAAGCAAGGTTAATTACTTACACACGTTTAAGTTATATCAGAATTACTTTAAAAATTGCTATATACAAAGTGTCTTGAAAAATTAACACTGTAAGAAATTTATCTGAAATCCTTTTAGTATTAAGCTACTTTAATATAATGCTGTAAGAAGAGACTGCTGAACCTGTGGGAGAAAATCTGGGGAGTTGTGGATGTTGAAAAATTAAGTTCTTTGAAAGCTGAGGAATTTACAGCCTGGCTGAATGACAGAGGAAAACATATATATAAGCAAGCATAAGGAAGGCTGGAAACAGGGAAGGAACTTTTCACAAAAGATGTATATAGCAAAACCAGTATCGATTATTATTATAAGACTACACTACCTTTTTAATCCCTGAGCCTTTTATAAAAATATGTAAGTATCTTGCCTGTCAATCTGTGGGCAGAAGAAAACTGAGTCATGGAGCAGTAGCTAGTTTTTCTGACCCAATGCACTGAGTCAGCAGCAGAGGGAAGAACAAAGTTACTTCATGTGACAACCAATCCACTGCACAATTCTGCTGATCGCTTTGCTTTTCTTCCCGGTATTGGGGCACGTGAAAGTCCTTACCAAGTTCATGCTAAGATGGCCTAGGAAACACAGTCATCTCTACCAGATGATTACTTTGTAGGCAATTAAAATACTGTGATAGGAAGGTGTGACTTAAGTAGCCTTTTTAATTTCTATTTTTTCTGCTTTATAAAAAAGTAAAAAAGGTAGTTTGAACTTTGATGATGATAAATCATCACTGTCTTGTCTATGCTTAGGACTGTATTGCTTCCCCCTTTCTTGCACTCCAGTATGTAGCTGCAGACTTTGCACTTGATTCTTCTTTGTCTCTGTACTGACCCTTCTTCCATGAAGGCACTCACTGAAGAATTTATTGTCTCTCCATTATGATTTTATTGCAGGTATTCATTCAACAAAGTGCTTACCATCTATGGTACTATTCTTTAGCCGGTCCAGGGGAATGGGCAAGTGTATATGAAATCGCTCTATCTCAGCAAGATAACACAAATCTACCAATCTGCTATAAGACTATCTGCAAGCATTAAGTGCATAGCAAATGTAAGGTAATTAATTTAACTTCTCTATGTTTGCTAGGAAAGAGGTAAAGCAAATTTGGATTACTTTACATTTGCTTTAGAATAATAGCTCCTGATGCTTTGCTGACACCTGGTAATTACTTTGATTATTACCTTAATCACCTGCCTGAACTTGTGGGATTAACTTTTTAATGCTTAATGTACTGCAATGAACTTTAAAATACATGTGACCCTCTTCTCATTAAAATATGGAAATAATCTGTATTTCACAATTTAAACTGATTAACACTATCAAGTTTTCCGAAATCCCTTCTTAAATACCTTGAGATTTGCAGTCTAAAAGATTACAAGCATGTAGCATCAAAATCACACAAAACCTCAAACGATCATTTGTTGTTAGTATTAGGATCAAAGGCTTCCCAACAAGGATCAGACATTCACTACTCCAGGGCTTCACAATGACAGAATAAAAGTTGGCATCTACACTCAAGCACTTAATAACTAATGGTAAAATCTGTAACATGGACATATTTTGACTCTTGCTCATGAAAAAGTCATACTTGAAGGGTAGAATATTGTTCAACAGATTGTAATGATCCAAAGTTAGACCCAATTATCTGGCAGTGAAAGGAAATATTTTTATGTGGACCCTTGAACTGGTCTAGACTGCCTTTCAGAAGTAAAAACCAAATGTAGTGCCCGGTAACACAACTTCATCCCCTCTGTCTTCTGCAGTCATATTCACTGGATTTGAAAGTCAAATGGCTTAAGGCAGCAGCAAGTGCAAGGTCAGTTTTACAAGAGGACGATTAAGGAGTACACATTAATAGAGTCATAAAACTCACATTAGGTACTTAGAACACAAATAACCAAAACACCCTGGATTCATGAGGTTCCTCATCAAGCCATAATGCTTTTAACAAAATGTCATTACATATAAACATATATTTCTCTCTTCTTTCTTTTGCATTTTTTTATGTTCACTGTAAATTATATTTTTTTCCTAGATACAATATAGTAGAGAGTATTTGCAATACATTTTTTTCGCCTCTATCCCACAAAGACTAAGGCATGTGCATAACTTTATGAACAGGTGGTTCATTATTATTTATGTAAGTTATTCACTGGAGTGCTTCCAAAACTGTAATCTCACCTTTGATTCTCAGCCTCCTTTTATCCTTTCTGGGTAGAAGCAGACTTGAATGTAGAAATTTGCTATAATGTATTCCATTATAATCCAATTTGTTTTTACAGAAACTACCAACTATGTGTAACAATTTCCTGCCCAGGCTGGTATAGTTCAAAGAAATAAATGTAACGAAGATTTTATGATTTTCTTTTAATAGTAGTTTTGTAACCAACTATGCCTGACTTTATAACCATTAAAATTATATTTCCTATGTTCCTGTTTTGACAAAGCCATAAGAAGGTTATTGCTAGGTACTACATGTAAAATAAAACAAAGCAAAGAGTATTCATTTCAGCTTAGCACAAAATCACTAAGGGATATCCCCACAACAACTTCTGCTAAAGAGAGTCACTGGAATTGAATTCTCAAGACATGAACAATTCTTCCCATAATAAATTGACCGAAACTTGCACTGCAGCTGTTTAACAGGAATTAAACACCATGTTCCAGCTCTTGCCATGTTCTTTCCTTCACATATAAAAATAGACAAAGAAAGTATATTTGTTGGGGTCTTGTGGTTTTATAGTGTTTGCACAATGTGAAGGAACATCACAATCATCATTTTATCATCTTTCACCCTGAAGCAGGAGTTACAGACTGATTCAAGTGCAAAAAGGACTGAGTGCTGAAAAGAAAGCTGGAAACTGGCAGCTGATATGGATTTTAGCACAGCAAATTGGAAAACTTATAAGTGGCAGACTAAAGTTCTGACAAAATGGTATTTTGTGCTACTTTGCACAAGCACACACTAAAGAGGAATCAATGGTTAATTAAAAAAAAAAATCTGGAAGTTTTCCCCAGATAATCTGCAGAATAAAGAATAGTTCTTTGGCCCTCAGAGGAATGATTTTAGCCAGATATCATCAGCATGCAGAAGAATCAAGACCAGCTATAGCACTTCTGTATACCAAAATACAAATTACTTCAGTTATGTTCAGATGAAGGCACTGAACTGGAGCCAGACTGTCTGTCTGTGGATTTCTGTACTAGACTGGTCCACCCACTGGAATGCCTCCTGGGATACTTGATAAAAGTATCCTGGGAGGACCAATATTTGAATGTGTAAGTGTTTTGACCAAGAGAAAAATGACTGGAATAAAGCCCCAAAACCTCAGTGTCCATTAGTGGAAGAAATCTATTTAATAGTGTCTTGGAATGTCAGGTTTTAGCAGACGTTCAAAATAGTTTCATTTCTTGTAAAAAAAAATACAAACACCAAACTGACTTTTGTAACACCTCAGAAAACAAATAGATTACTTCAAGGTAGGTTCCTTGTGACATGAATTTGCATGCATAAAGCCTTATTAATAAGCATGGAAACAAGTAAAATATATGAACAATATTGTAAGAAGTGATTTTCAATGGATGCCTGTCCTGAAAAAACTCAGAACAAAATTGACCTCTGGGAAAAGTGGAAATGCTTAAGTTAAGTACCAATACTTTTAGCTTAAGGACACTTCCCTGTATTATGTAGGAATCTCAGATTTAAGTTCAGCTCTAACTCTCTCACAGGGGATACTTGTCCCAGGAGAGATTCATGTGGGTGACAATGGAGGAAGAGAATACATCTCTTCTTAATTATCATATGTGGTGGCTGATGAAGCAAAACTCACGTACTCCATAGGGAGTTTCTGTTCCATGCTGTCTAGAAGGCGGTAGGAAAATCAACTCAGAGGTCTCAGACAAGGAGGGAGTGAATGGAGAGGACAACTGGAGGTGATGAGAGATACACTATTAATACAGGCGAACAAGAGAATATTTATGGCTGAATTTGGGAATGTCATCATGGGTATTAATGGTGACAAAGTTCTTCTGTTTAATGGCTGGACAGAAAGTGAGCAGTAAACAGCTGCTGAACCTTTGCAAGAGAAGTATACAAGGCCTCCCTGACAACTTTCTGTAATTTTCAGTGTTATAAAAAATGGCAAAAGATGATCATCAAGTGTGGTTTTGTTTTGATTTTTGCACTTGGAAATCATATTCTTCCCCTTCTAAACTCATAAAGGATTTTTTTCTAACTAGTTGCACCTATAGTCACAGCATTTACTTGGGCATCCTTGCCCTAGGGTTCAACCTGGGAGTAATAAATGAACTATAACTGCTGGGATGCAGTTACAGACAGAACTCCAGCTTAATCAGCTTTCAGACAGCAAGAATAACTGGAGTGCAATGGAACAAAGAATATGCACTGTTCACAGGAAATAAGAATGTACCTCATAAACTTTTAAGAGAGGATATCTCCTAACACATGTCCTGTCACATCAACAAATGCTCACTTAAGAGCTCAGCATTGTAGAAAATCATATCTGCCAACTGCTGCTCAGATGCAAAAACCATCATCGTCCACACAAGTTGTAATATAACAGCTCTAATGCCAATGTTCACAATTTGCTACTAAGTAAGGAATAAAACTAGAAATGTACTACTTTTATGAAGACCAAAGCAGAGGAACAAATGAGCTCAACAGCAAGAGGTACTCTCACTGCTGGGAGGCATCACTGGGAGGCATCATGGTTTCCCTGAAACTTAACACAGGTGTAGTGTAGGTTTTATTCCTATTTTGTTAGCTCTGACCAGTCCAAACAAATAACCACTACATCAAAAGTCAGAGAGAGACATCCATCAATAGAAAACATCAAGGCATGGAATATCCTCTGGTTAAGTTTTATATTTAAAATATAAAAGTGACACATTGACCAACCTCTGGCCAAGTCTCTCCAAGTTCAGTTGGGTTTAAAGCTATGCTCTACTGGTGCCCAGATAAGCAGCAGCAAGTTGCCCTGTGTTTGAAATGAGATGCTTACAAGCTGCATCCAACAACTTGCATCTTTCAGCAAATCATTAATTTTGCTTTTAACATGGTTATTATAACAGCCCTAGAAAATTTTGAAGTCCGGTAACTATCGCACCATGTAAAGTGCTGAACAAGTATATACAAAGTGAGAATGTCCGTTCCCAATTTCATAAACCCTCAGGCCTAAGTCAGAAATCTGTTGTTCTCTTGATAAATATACAACCTGAAACTTGCCTACTGGATCCAGACCTTCCCAAATATTGTCTGCCAGTGAAAGCCCTTATTGTCTGTGGGGATGTTGGTTTCCCTTTCCTTTTTCTTTTCTACAGCAACCTCTTGTTAATCTGTAGAAATCTTTTGAAAGATAATGTTTATCTTCATGTACGACTGCAGCTCTCAAGTACTTCTGCACTCATACACGGATCCCTTCACTGGGCCATAATATGCTGCACCTCCCTCACTGCATACCTGTGCAGCCTGAATTGAAGCACATTAGAGAGATTAAAAAACTAATTTCTGAATTTTCTTTTTCACTTGGTTACTGAAAGAAACAGGGAAAAGTGCTGGTGAAAACTAGGGAAAATTTGTGTGTCAAGGACAGATGGGAAAGAACTGAAGGTGAATATCCTTGCTTGTCAGTATATTCACACTAGCTCTGAACTCAGCATCTCATTTCTTTCAAGTGTGAAGTGGGCACACTTGGTATAAAGAGATGCCTTTCCTTAAAGAATGTTCACATTGAAGACATGCTATTCACTTTTAGAAAATTTAAATATGGGAGAAAATGAAAATTCTGATTTTCCTGTGAGGTTTTTTTTTTTTGGTGTGGTTTCTTTTTTTGGGACTAACCTGATTAGACATACAAAATGGGTTCATAAAATAGACATGGAAGAACTTGGTATGCACAGCTGAGCATCTGTGTGACATTATATGCCTTTATTTTTTAAAATCAGATAGCAAATCATCATAATTAATAATTTAGTATAACCACTATTTCTTTTTTCATTGTTAAGTAATGATTTAAACCACTTTTGCAAGATAAACAGCTCTCACAAGACTTTTGAAAGATCTGTGTGCTCAAGACTTCTGCTGACAACCTCACAGTTCCTGGACTATTTACTGTCATAGCAACTCAATTCTCACAACAATCCAACCTTCAGTCTGGATTGAGATCATGTATACAGATGGAAATCATATGCAGAAAAGATAAGGACTGCATTTGCTACCAATGTCATGCACCAGAGACTGAGTGAAGTCCATCTGTGGTATCTTTCTCTTCTCCCATTTCTAACCTCTTAAGCACACAGGCTCAGACTCATCACACCTTAAGTTTAGGCAACACTTCAATGAGATACAAAAGCTAAAGCCTACTCATGATAAGCTCTTGCCTGCATTCCCTTTCCTACTGCTCTAGGCTCCTTGCAGTAATTACTCATTACATTCCAAACACATTCTATGTAAATATGGCAAAGGTAGTCACTGCAGGAAGGAAAAAGTCTGCTACTTTTATTCTACAGTGTCTGTAAATGAACACCTTTCCCAAGTTATGTGGATGCCACTTATCAGTACACTAAAAAAAAAATAAAAAGAAAAAAAAAAGAAAATAAAAAAGATTTTACTTAAGAATTCCCCCACCTTTTGCTCTATAATCACCCACGACATTTGTTTACTGATGTCAATCTCTGTGGTGCAACTACATTGATTTCACTTACCCTTAACATCCTCTTGGTTTATATAAACTAACTTTACCTGCTATTAGTACTACTGACTGTTAATATGTCATTACTGTTCTAAGGTCTCTGTATGAAGAGTCAATTTTAACATCATATGTGTTCTTAAGAACAATGGTACTGAAATGTGTTCAAATATCCTTACTCCTAACAAAGTGGGAAACCAAGAGGAACTACTTTCCTGTTGCTGTTTCCAAGACAGTTTTAAAATTTATCCATAGATAAATAGAGCTGCAAAGTGTGCTCTGATTTTTAAAACGTTGCATTAAAGTTCATTTAGGAAGCACCCTAAGGGCACAATCCAAAAAAGGATGAAAGGAATGACTACATCATTGGGACAATTCAGAAAGTCCTGTGGCAGTTTATGGGCTACTCTCAAAGTGATAGGAATGTTCATGATCTGCTAGGTTCGCCTCTTGTTTTGGTAACTATTAGTTGGAAATGGTTCTGATAAAGTCACTGTTGTTACAATGTTTGAAAAACAGGGGAAGAGGATTCTTGACAGAGTACTGAAATGTGCAAAGACTTGGCAATGGGAAGCTGCAAAGCAAGCAAGGCTGGTTTTCTTTACAAGACATAACTAACTTATCTTAGCATTCCAAAAATTCAGATTTTTCACTTGGCCTGTGATATTTTCTAATAACTTTCAATCAAAAAAGGCCAATCACATGGAAGACTGGCCCATCTGTGATTATATTCCACAGGTACTGCCTTTGGACATTGCTAACCCACTGGGTGGAGAGGTGGAGATGTGCAAAGCATTTCTGTAATGTACTATTTTTTCCATGCTCTTCTGAAGTATCTGATTCTGGCTGGAATACAGGCTGAAAACATGCTAAACAAGCCCTTTCCTGAGTATGGACATGGTTATGTTATGTTCTATGGTTATGTTTGTAAAAAGAAATACTTTTGCATAATTTCACTTGAATTGTACAGCACAGAGTAAACTATATATTTGCATATCCAACATTCCCCCTGTCCATTTTCTTCCTTCCACATATTTCCTTTGATTTTTCTGCTTTAACCAGGCTTTAGCTCTACCCCTCCCATCAGTCTGCACCTTTTTCTACGCACCAGCCCCTTTTTCCCTTAGCCAAGCAGCCATTCCCTGGGCTCTCATCACCAGCCCAGTGGGGCTCACTGCTGATTCAGCAGGAGTGCTCCTGCTCTTTCAGGCTGCCACTGCCTCTCTTTGCCTCCTTCCTACTCTCCTACCCATTGTTCTGGGACCTGAACTTCTTTTGGACTCATGAGAGGGGAGATGATGCTTAAAACTACTTGAGAGAGGGTTTCACTTCCCAGCTTTACTCACCCCTGAGCCAGCCAAGGGAACCGAAGATTTCACAAAAAAGGTGAGTCAAAGAATAACATCTGTAGCTGGCATTGAAATAGGCCACCCTCTTACTTACTCATCCTGATTCATTGATTTCCTGTAAATTCATCCACTACTCCAGTTTTTCTTATTCCTTGCTCTATGTTTCCAGATACTGTCAGTTATTTCCATTTGAACACCTCATCTCTTATCTCCCTGCAATGTCTCTTCTGACGCCAGGAACCTCATTGTTCTTCATCTCTAAACTCTTCCCTCATTTGCAGCATCTGCTTCAGGCCTGCCTCACATACTATGCTTAGGGTCTGTGTCTCACTTCTCTCCTTGACTTCTTCACAATAACCCTCTGAAAACAGCGTTCATTGTACACTATTCCTCCAACTTCATCCAAGCCATAATGAACACAGAAGGTGAAAAACATGTACATGTGCAAGCCAGACAGCTCTGATAAAGTGAATTGACACAGAATTCACAGCTCACATACCTTGCCATACTTCTGTGCATAGGATCCTGTAAGCAGCGAATGAAAAACTATGATTGTTTCATCCAAATCCCAAACAAATACACGCTGAAAACAGAATTGGGAAAAATATTATTGAACAAGTAACATAAAAGTCTCACCACCATCCCACCCAGGGTGGGTAAAAGTCAACAGAGTCCTAAAGTTTCACCAAGCATGTAACTGAACAGGTTTTCTCTGAAAATCAGCAATAACAGTGTATCATGCATGGTAAAAAGTCAAACGGAGAGTAACTTCTTAGCTCTTCAACCATTTCTTATTTGTCCTCTAAAAAGATTTTCACAAAAGCTCTATAACACATTTCAGAAACATGATGTGGAGTGAAACATAACTGTTAAGGATAAACAGTACTTTCAGATACTTCTCTGCGAGTCTTAGTGGTTCAAGATTCTTCTTTATTTCTACTGTATAACTAACATTAAATCTTTAGTAAAAGTGCTATATGCCATATATAATGCCACACAGAATTTAAATAATATTATAACATAAAGCAGATCATTCTCCACTTCATTCATTCAATTTCATAAATTTAAATTTTCACTGGTAAATAAAAACAAACAAACCCCTCCAACAAGAAAACAAAACCAACCTAACCACCAAACAAACAAATAAAACAACTAAAAAACCTCCAAACCCCAAAACATAAAAAACCCAAAATAAACTGAAATGTAAGAAGTAGTCTCTTCACTGGAAAAGTTAAATCCTTTGAAAAGCAAAAAAAATATACATTTTTGTACAAAAGCAATGGCATTGACATTCAGTGCCTAGCCCTGCAGCCACTCTGCTGTTGCAGGAGGGGCTGTGTAGCCAGCCAAGTCCCAGCAACAATTTTGTATTCTGTACTCAAGCTGGACAGTGAAGGAAGAGCAAAGGGCCTGGCCAGGGCTGGGCCCCAGTGCTGCTCTGGTGACAGAGGGGACACACTGCACTGGCAGGCAGCAATCCCTGATGTCAGAGACAACTATTACACACACACAGACACACAGGCACTCCACTTCCTCCTCCTCCTGCCATTGTAAGGCAATGCACTGCTAACAGAGGAGTAATAGGACTATAACTACTCTGTTGCTAAGACATGCCCTGTGCTTGAAATCATCATCCCATATATTAGGCAGAACTATTTCTTTGCTAAGGCATTGACTTTACACATAGTAAAGTATAGCCATAACTTCATTGATAGAAGCTGCCTCATTGAAATCCATTTACATTACTTACAAGGACAACCCGGTGCCTAAGTATTCAATATGATCCTGCATATTTACATTGCACCCATAAATACATGGAATTAACTTGAGCAATATATTTGAGATTTCCTCTTCAAAAAACTAGAAGAAAATGTGACAATTTTGAGTACAGATTTGTGCTCTATTGCACAAGAAACTGCAAGACCTGCAATCTGAGAGCTAAAAAGATCAAGGCTGAAATGCATTTACCTTTCTACCCTATTCTCATGCAGAACAGTAAAGTTGCATTGTACATGTAAGTTAAAGCAGCTACTAGTCTCTGTTATGTTCAGTTAGTGAGACTAAGTCCATATTGTTTTCTAAAGTGCTTTAAGCTACTTCCACAGACGTAGTTTTCAGAATTCACTCTGCACAGAAGAACCTTCACATTAACATTCATCAATTACCACAGGCATACCTCCAAGTCACTATCTGGAGGGGGCGATGGATTATTCTTCCGTCCTCTACCTCGAGACTTTGACCCAGAACTCCTACATGTTCTCTCATCAAGATCTTTGATTGGTGTGGAGGGGCTCTGCACTGTGTCAAACTCGCCTGTAAAGTCAACCATTTATGTCAAAATTAGTGCTGCATTTTTAAATAATCAAATTTTTCTCTTCTCAAAGCTAGACATCTTTGTATGCAAACTCAATGACAAGATACATGTAAAAAAGTTGCACAAAATGAGTGATTATGTGGCTTGTCTTATGTAGAGGGAATCAGCAGATGCCACATCACTTTTGACTTGACCAATGAAACATTTTAAAACTTGGGCAGAATAAGAGAAATATTAAAATAACACATAGCATGTGCAGATATATTTACAAACATACATGACCCCAGGAAAAATATCAATATATCCAAGGAAGATGTATTTTAGAAGTCACACTAATGGCTTCTCAAAACAGGAAGTGCCTTTTTGTCACAGTAGTTCATTTCCCATGTTTGCTGTTCAGCTAGACTTGTTTCCAATTCCTACATTACTTTTACCAAAACACCCTCTGATACTTGTCCATGGCCCAGAACAGCTAGGCAGTTTCCTGCTTCATCTTCTCTCTGCATGCCACCTGCTTTCTAGTAGAGTTCACTTTTTTTTTCACCATACCTCTGCCCATAAACTGGCAGAGGAAAGTCATAGTATTAAATGCAGTATTTAGTTAGTACCTGAAAGAGGATGAAGTCATACTTGCTGTGTTTGATAATCTTTTTTATGTATGAGGTGTTGTTTGCTGTCAGAAATAAGATGTGTTGGAAGGACCTTTGATTTGGTATGGCACAGCTGGTCTCAACTACACTCAGGACTATCTGTGACTTACTCATTTAATCTCCTTTCTCTTTGGTGATAACAAAGGGCTTTAGAGGTCATCACAAACCAGCAGCTGTGTAAGACAGACTGACTGAAGAAGGTATCTCCAGGAAGGATTCACGGAACTTCTTACAAATTACTTTATTGCCACAGCTCATGCCCCTTTAAAACTTTTAGCAATAAACGCAGATTGGCTAGGTTCTCAAATTCTAAATGACAAAAAACATCCCACATCATTTATACTACTAATGATTTGACTTTTCTACAGTAAAGAAGGAAAGTGTAGAGCTTTGATCTGATATCTACTACAGAGTTTGATTCAAGGGAGTCCTTGAGCTGCCTATAATTATGCATTTCTAGATCACTTGGGTAGTATTTGTTAGAAGTGCTCACGATGGTACATCTGCAGAATAAATTAACACTTAATACAAGCATTTCCCAAGAATCATCTATAATGCATCTGATTTTAGACTGGAATCTCATTTTTTTTTAAATTTTACTGAAGTCCATCACTGATTGGCCAGCAGATGAAGGAGAGTGATTTTTCTGCTCTGTTCTGAACTTGCAAGACCACAGCTGGAAAAATGCCTAGCTTTGGGTCCCCAGGTAGAAGGGAGATATTGACAAACTGGAGTTAGTTCAGCGGAGTGCCACCCAGTTAGTTAAGGGGCTGACCATATAGTAAAAGAGGCTAAGTGACTTTTCTTAGAGGTATGTAGAGAAAAGGGCAAGATGCACAGACAGAAATCACAGCAAGGGTTATTCTTATTAGATATTAGGAGAAATTCCCTTGCTCTGAGAGTGGTCAGGACGTTGGAGATACTCAAAACTCCACTGGACATAGCCCTGAGCAACACAACCTAAGTTGGCTTGTCCATGAGCAGGTAGGATCAAAAGACTCAAAGGTTCCTTCCACCATGAATAATTAAATGTTTCTGTGATCTTCCCCAAGTCACTCACCTCTCTGCTCCTCCAAAACAAAGAAAAAAAATCAATTCTGGTTTAGCAGGCTCTAAGAAGAAAAAAGAGACTGCAGTCTCAGTTGAGTCTGCAGTAACATATAATGTAACACAATAGCTGAATTCTTAATCTCTAATCTACCATTTGATTATACCTTACAGTCAATCACATACAGAAAATTCTAAAAATAAATACGTTGGAAGATATATTTATACATCTTGACTAGAAAAAATACTGTTGTATTTTTTGGAAGAAGAAGATGTAAGCTCATAATGTCACATTCCTTAATGGGAGCTCTATACATTGTGATTCAAGGAAAGGGGAGAATAAGAACTTAGTTCCTGAGCCTACTGGTTAGGACATTTACCTGAAGAAGTTCTCTGGGCTACACTTGTTTATTTGACTGAATGACTGAATTAAATGGAGTATAAAAAGACTTATTTTCACTGCCCAGAATCCACAGCCCTGTACCCACGTGGAAGGTGATGGGAGGAAAACCGATTTGCCTCTATCCTTCCTCAGAAAGTACTTAAAGAATTCTGTTATTAACTACTTTTTTTTTCAAACTATGTGATGACTACGTCAAATTCACAAAACCAATGTGCTTCTCTGCTTGCGCAGAACAGAGCAAATTTTTCAGAAAGCAGCTAAGAAGAGATTTTGAGAATTTATTCCAGATAGCTCTGCTCTGAACTAGATAAGGATTATATGCATTTTACAGTAGTTTCTCTTTCAGTCAAGATTCTTACTTGTCAAAAAAACGATGGGAGAATTAAGCAGCACTAATAATATCTAATGAAAAATGTTCCCATTGTGGTTTCACTTGTCCCTACAAAATGGAGGGAGACAGTTTTTGTTGAGTAATCATTTCTATTCCCAGTACCACGTTGATGTCATTAAGGACACTGCATGCAACCAATAAAATCACATTATCTTATGTCTTTCCCCAGAAGAAGAACAGCAAAATATACTTTGGTAAATGTACAAATGTACAAAAAGAAGCTTCTTAACCAGAGTCCTTGTGCATCAAAGACATACACTGGCTTTAAAAGAACTTCTGAGTGTGCAGTTTCTGTATAAAAATGTAGTTTCCTAGATTTTTCTGTTAGAGTGGAAAAAATGTCCCAAACCAAACCAGAAATGAAAAGGCAAAAATTAAGTAAATGAAGATCAATGTTTACATTCTTATCACAGAAGTCTTCATATTTATAACATTTCAACATTTTACAATAAAATCAAAACTCATTTCTACAGTAATGTATTACATCTGTTCTCAATGACTGTGTTTATTCTAATCTACCAAAAATAAAATGAAAAAAAAAATTGTGTTCTAAATCTTCTCTGAAAGGATTCAACAACTGAAGTAAATAACTTTAATTTCATTTAGCATTAACCATTTCCAGCTGTCCCAGGCTCCTGTTTAGGTCAATGCTGTGCATGTTTGCATAATTATCTATTAATCAGTACTGTAAGTAATCACTGTACCTTGTAAAATCTAGATATTTAAAGCCAACTTTCATTAGGCTAATCTCTAAATCAGAATGAGCAGCTGTCTCTTACTTGAATGCAAGGTATGCATCTATTTTAGAACCGCAGAAGTCAGTAGTACATGTTTTTTTAAACAACTGTAAGCTTAATTGCTTGATTTGTTTTTACCAACAGCAGGCTAAAGGAGAAACTGCATTTTCTTATCCTCTGTTTGCTTTAGAAATGAGGCCAATGCTGATAAAAAGAAAACTTATTAAAAATTCATCCATGTAACATAAACAAATATGAGAAATTCTAGTAGGAAAGAGTACTGAAAACATTATCCTCATAAAGAGTTCCTACTGCAGCTCATATTAGACAGAAATTTTTATTACAATGTTTGAAATTTTTCAGATTTTGCAAGATTCAACACATGCCTAATAAATATACCACCTAGTCTCCTGGGCTTTGAGCACCATCAGAGATCCAACAGAACAAGAGGAAATTGTTAAAACCAGAACAGGGAATGACTGCTTTATCACAGATGTTCTTCACATATTCATACACTTGCTCATGTCCAATATGAAGCCTCTCATTCTGTGGAGACCTTGAAGAAGCTCCAGCAGGAAGACAGGGAGTTACAGTACCACCACTGCAAATGGGGGCGGTCTCCCATATCCAGAACAGTGTTACCCACCCCTAGTTTCATGTGAACATTCTCTCCTCATTAAAACACAGTTCTGTAGCTTAAGCAGGAGAAAAGAGTTTATGCAGTCTGCATGTAAACCTAACACCATCTCCCAGAGAAGCTGCAAAGAATGACTTCATTGTGGGTACTGAATTAGGAGAGATCATGCTTTACTGCATCCCACTAACCAAACAGGAGCTAATATCCTATGGCGATTCACCTCCTCTAGCCCTGGACACATAAAAGTGAGGTGCGTTAACATGAAGCTTTTATCCGGGCCTATTTCCTCTGCTAGAGTTTTATTTTCCCTAGATTAAATGTACTTATGTATTCATCATATACAAATATACTTATCTCCTGAGATCTCATCTCAGGCTTCATCTGAGCTATGTCTGCTTGAGATGAAGCACCCTAGGAGATACCTATTTGTCTCACAAATACTCTGTGGTAATGAGCGCATTTTGAAAAATCTTAATGTAACGCAGGCACAATACAAGCTCATAAGAGAAGTGCATAGGTTAAGGACCTGAGCACTACACAGATGTGGGATGGATGAATTTCTGAGCCACTTCATACTTTCATTATGTATTGACTTTTGTTACATATTCTTACCAGACACAGCAGAAGATGGCTTCAACATTACAGGTCTGCTTCTTTTTTTCTGGCTTGTAGTGTGTTATTGCTTGTCAAGAGTAGCAGAAACAGTGAAGCCTATTTCAATTTTCATCTCATTTGCTTTACTTGGTCAATAAAATAAAATTGTAACTGATATTAAACCTTGAGCTGATGTGGCTTCATTATGAAAAGGAGAAATCCTGTATTTTTGGAGAGTACTAGAGGTTGTGATTAGATATTTGAATTAATAGCTAGAAGAGATGGCAGAAGAATGAAGTGCCTTGCTGTGTTTAGTTTTAGGTTTACTTCGACTAAGTCTTAAGGATTTATGGCCCATCAGACAGTAAATGAACACAGTGAATGCTAAAGATCTGCAGTATGATCTACTATATCTGAAATGGTCTGTGAGACCTCACCAATGGAAATGTATTTTGCAGTGCCTCAGAAGGTCATAGGTATGACGCGCATTCACAAAGCGAGTGTTTCACTCTCAGCAGAGGGTTGCATGATCAATGCAACACAACAGAAATAAGGAGCAGATGGGGGTGGATTTGTTAAGTTCAGATGCACGACCTACTTAACAAAAGAGCAACTTCATATGCTTAAACAATTGCTAACTAAGAAAAATCTTTAATGTTTCACAGACATGAAGCCTTCAGTATTTTTTCAACTTGACCACGCTATGTAAGATTCTTTCTTTTGCCAATTCTATTCAATACTAAGAGTGTTTGAAACAGATGATAAATTTACATAGCATTTCTAGGTAACACAGATACATAAGAAAGAGACAACATGGGAAACTGATTTTCTCAAACAAGAATATGAAGGAATAATAAAGGAGCAAAGAAAAGTACACAGGACATACATAGTTATCAAAATATAACTTGTTAGTACGCTTCATAGTCTTAAAAATACCTTATATATGATTTGTTTCTAATAGATATCCTTCAACTGTTGAAATTTTACTTGATTTCACAATACCTCTTAGCATTTTCTTCCTAAATTTACATTCTGAGACTACTGAATAACGTCACACTTTTCATCAAACATCAAGAGAATGTATAAATCCCCATAGCCATTCCATAGCATATCCATACCGTACCACACTATACCACACCACACACACACATACACACACACTCTCTCTTACACTTTAAAAATCAGTGGGAGGAAAACATCTGGGTAGGAAAAATTTCAACTCACACAATTACAGTTCCAGCATTTTTAGTAAATTTAGACAGTGTATATTAACTATGAGGTCTTGCTTATACTTTCCTACACAGTCTTACCTTTTCTTTCTACAAATTCATTATAAAATAGTCTTTCCACTGCACTTTTCAGTAAGTGCAGTTGTTAGGACGATTTATGCAGTAAGTTGATTTTGTGACTAAAGCACAAATTCCTCTCCTATTCAGACCCTAATCCCAAACCCAGATTGTTAAGTCTTTTTAGAAATGCTCACAGTTCATGGGTAAGGCAGACAGTACCAATGCTGCCTGAGTAAAGCCAGTGAAGAGAAGCACGGGCAGAGATTGCTCTGAGACTGCTGAGGAAAAACGAAGAACTGCCATTACCTTCCAGGGGTGTCCTAGGAATCCAACTAACAGGCTACTGTGATGTGGCTGTGATGTGGTGACTGTGCACAAGAGGGCAGGGCTGGGCAGGCAAAGAGAGCCTCCTTATGTCTCCTCAGAACGCTATTTTTGTAAACTCGACTACTTCAATCTGAATTTTTTTAAAGAGACTTGTACTAATGACCTATTTCTCTATTCTTACCTAAATAATTACCTAAATGAATGAATTAGAAAGCATGGCTTATACACATTTGAACAAAGCCCATATGCTCTTGCTAGCATGGCTGGGGTATAATTAAATGAGCAATGGTACCTCGTTTTAAAGTCTTCACAACAATACTTCCGAATGTGTAAGTGGAAACAGGAATGTCCCACTGGCAGTAGTAGTGACTATCATTTTAGCCTGCAAAAAGCTTTATTTAACTAACAAACAAATGTGACAAGTTTTCTAACTAAACAGTAAAAAAGCTTATTTTGGTTAGTTTACATCATTAAATTTTATGAAAGGCACAAGCTTAAAATGTGAGTATTCAAACAAGGCATTCAATCAATACAAGGTGGATGCGGAAATCTTGTTTTTATATAAGTAGAGAATAAAATACAAAAATTGTTTTCACCTGAATGTAGATCTGTACCTGGTTGACTAGTCAAGCCAGGGAGAGAGTCCTGTAACTGGTAGGTTGATGATGATGAAGAAGTGCCATCAGCTGTGTTGTTTGAGGTCATATATGCACCATATGTTGATGCTGAGTAATATTGTGCATATTGATTTTGGCCAAAAGTTGTGTATGACGGATAATCCTAAAAGGGCAAATGCAGCAGAGCACTTAGTTAAGTACAGTGATGAATGACTTTTTCCCATTAAGCATTTTTAAATGTATAATCACATGACTTACGGAAGCACTTTGAAGGCTTGGTTTAGCTTTTTTTCCTTTTTAATTTAAGAATATTTTTTTTTCATTTAAAGATATTTACTAAAAGACTACAGTGATGTTGCTGAAATATTTAAGTGTCAAAGATATAACTAGACTTCCACTGGGATTTTGATCACTTTCCACAAAAAATAGCACTGAGTAACAGTGAGTCTCACTGAGTCAACATAACAGATCTAAATTCAAACAACATGTTATAATTTGAGTTATATAAGTCCTTTTGCAATTGTCAAATAAAAATATTAATATTCATACCTGTTGTGAACTACTGAAGTTTGTAGAATTTGAAACAGAATTGTTTGAGTAAATCGTGGATGATGGTGTAAAACTAGAACCTAAAATTAAAAAAAACCCCAGAGTTAACTGTGAGAACCTGCTTGTGAATCAAAATAAAATTCTAAACAGAATATTCCATGTTAAGATGTACATGAATCAGAAGAAAAAACCCCAACTTTTATTTACTGTTGAAAGAATAAAATATTGTAATGAAACTTTAAAAGAAATGAAATGCTACTTCCACATACACAGGTATACATTTGCCTTCACACCAGGAAAGGAAGATATTAACAATAACTCATCTCACCGACCTAGAAAGCATTTTTCAATTTATTGCAGTGTCTCCCCTCTCCTAAAATATTGTTTTTCTCTTTTGCCTCCATTTCTAACATTTTAATGTTATATTCATGAAAAAAACCCCACTTTGCAAAGACTATTTAATGATCTGTGTTTTTAATCAATCTGTTATGAGAAATGTTCTTGCTTTCAACATAAGGCAGATGATTTATATTGTCATTTGTAATATCAAAAGATTAACTGTTGTACAAGAAGCTTAGAAATTATCCAAATAAAACAGGCTGTCGATGATCAAAGGACAATTACTGAATTACCAATTGAACAGTAAATAAAATAATAAATATGAATATGAATGAGAAATTCTAAAAAATTATGTTAATCCAAGTATCAAATTATGTCATATTCAGCAACACAGAGACAAGGAGAACAGACCTGTATATGTTAATAAATACAACAAATGCTTTCAGTCCTGCCATGTAATTTAACCCATAAAAAAAAAAGAAGGTGCAAATAGGGACAGCATTGCATGACCAGATCTAAACTAACTTGATCAAACTGAATACACATAGATGTATTAGTAACGGAAAGAAATACTTAGCTTTAAATTTTGGAGGTGCCTACTCACCTGGCATCTGATAAGAGTAGGGTGTTTGGCCTGGCTGTGGGGTGGAAAACCCTGGGCTGTAGAGGGGTGATTGGGTCTGCGAGAGCCCACTTTCTGTCTTGATGCCTGGCAACATTACACCCAAATCTGTATAAGAAATTAATTTTCAACTGATTCTTTAAAATATTTTCTTACAGTTGGGAAAAATAAAACAGAAAACAAAAAACATTCAAGTCAGCAATGCTTTTTGTTGCATGTCAAGTGAAGTAATAAGAGGTCAAATACCGTAAGTGGGTAAGCTGTATGGCTGTCCTGTCTGTGAGTAGGCTGTATAGACCGCTGGTTGCTGCATTCCTGAATACTGGGTTTGTCCGGCATAGGCAGACATTGTTTGAGCTGCTGGTGTAGAAAGAATGTGTGGATAGGGCCTAAATATCAGGAAAAATAGCATTACTGTGGCAACAAATACTTTGTATGTTGATTCAAGCAATAAAATAAAGCAAAAGGTTTAAAGACGTCCAAAGGCAGTTCATTATTCTGCCAATTGCTCCTCTTCTGGGATTTGTTCCATCCCCCACTGAAATAAGCTGAAAAACACTCTGTCTCACATTCCCCAAGGCACAGTGAGTATTTTGTGCTGTTCCATCACTACAATTTAATTCTTAAGCTACTGGGCCCACTTCTAAATGGACCATGACACTGCTGCACAGCTTTATATGGATTTGACTCCTTTCAGCCAAAATCAGAAGGCTTAAATTAGAAAAGCTTTTTTAATCCTGTGGAGGGAAACTTGGACTAGAAAAATAAAGGAAATACAGAGGTGAATGTTGAAGCTAGTACATTATGTCATCTTTGTAGGTTCTGCTTCAACAGACATCTACCCTCTAACTTCAATGGGAGATGGATCATACACTTTGAGAGGGGCACAAAAATATTGACAGCAATACTTTGGCAACCAGACGGGCTTTAAAGGTTTGGAAAATATGGGCTAGGGAAATAGAATGGAAATAAAAATGGTCTTTATTTATGAATACTGGGGTTTTATAGAGAGATTGAATAAAACCAAGTTTAAAATTTTTGCCCTCTAGAGTTGCAAAAATATACAGAGGAACATTTTTCTTGGATTGTTTTGTAAGTCAAATAAGACTTTATGGCCCAAGAATTGAATAAACACACTCTGCAGAATTACGCAAACTGAAACCTGGTCATTAAAAGCCATGACTAAATTTCAGATTCTAAATTTTTTTCTTTCTAATTAGTTCACTACAGTTGGCAGCATTTACTGTCAGAAGAGGATTACTCACTAATTTAGATGCCAAAAAATTATGAGTAGATTAAAAATTTCTATTAAACCTTGTAATGTATATGGCCAAAAGTATCTATATAGTGGGCCAAAAGCTGTTTTGAGTGGAATGAGAGCTCTTAGTCCAGGCACTTACTTTCTGTATTAATGCATATTGGCTACCATCATACCAATGCAAATTTGTGAAAAAAACAAAACAAAACAAAACCCAAAACCAAAACAAAAACCAAACCCTTGAAAGAGCCTAATTGGCTACAATTTCCATGTTTTCACTATATCAAAGTCACACAGGTAGCAGTATCCTGTATCAGACACATGGAAACAAATAGATGGCATACTGGAATAAAGCACCTTTGTGCACAACATTGATCACAGGACAAGCAAACTAACAAACTGCCAACTGTGGCAATTTCATATAACATCTTCAGTGCTTTTTCCTAAAGTTCGCACTCCTGGATTCATGTGAACCTTCAAGATCATGTTTTCCTCAGAGGGAAAAAAAAAAAAAAGGAAATTTTCTATTCCTAACACCTGTTGGCTTGAAAATAAGAGATTAAAAGCTAATACAATTTATTTTATTTATTTGATTTTTAAATGTTATGATATCAGAGAAGGATATGGAAAGGGTGGTTCATGATTGTGGAATGTTTGGAAACATTTGGCAATGAAGGCCTTGGGAGGCTCAGGGACAGTGTTATACCCCAGTATACAACTTGTGCATGCAATTTTAATTTCTATATATAAATTGACTTCTTCTAAACATTTCTCTATATATTGCTAGCACTGTTAATACGCTGATATCTGAGAATGTAATAGTCTGATTTTTTTCCTTCTGTTGTGTGCAGACATTCAAGTGTGTTTCTTTTGTGTAGCAATACTGCACAGAACAGGACCTTACTCTGCAGACACACGAGGAAAAAAAGTTGGAGAGGGAGACAGTACTGGAATCAGTACTGTGGCTTAAGAATTTTCCTTTTTCTCTGTTTCTTCTGCTGATGAACATTTGTTTGCAACAAATCACAGAACTGCTTAAAGCCAAGGTCAATTCCCTATAAAAGACTAGAAGAGGCGCAGACACTAACTTGGAGGGATATATCTGCGGAGAGTACTGGTGTGCTGATCTTGGACTGTAGCCACTACTTGTGATTACTGCAAAACAGAAAACAAGAATACAGCAGTTAGAAACACCATGAGACTACTACAGCCAAACAATGTGAACACTAACGCAGCAACGTTAACAGAGAAGCTTACTGAAATGGACAGCTCTTCAAGGAAGCAGATGTCTCTTGAACTGCAGTATCTTAATACAAAAATTAAAAAACTCCAAATAATTCATCGTTGTGCAGAACTCTCTAGGCAGCATGGGTGTGTCATGCTTTCTCAGCTCAACTGACATGTTTCTGAGTATATTGCAGAGGCACAAATTTCACACATCAACTGTGATCCACACACCATAGATCTTTTAAATGTGCAAGTTGTATTAAAAGGAGTAATTAAAAAGAATCTTGTGATTTAACATCTGGTATTGCATGGGATTGAGATAATGTACACATACCTTTAAAGTCTCATATTAACAAGTTCAATTTTAATACTGGATAAGAGAAATATGTTTTATATGGTTGTGGCTAATTTTAGTCAGCTTAGGTGATGGAAGATACTGAATTGAGCATTACAGAGAAAGCAGCATTCTTTATAAACAGGCCAATTAGGATACATCCACTAACAACAATATTTTTGCTTCAAAGTATGCATAGACGGTTCTGTTCAGTAGCCATCCAAATTGTGTATGTCTATACTATTCACAGGTGCATTCTCCCAAGAAAGCTAACAGAACGATAGTCATAACTCATTAACATTTCATTCAGAAGCGATGCTCGCACTGGATTAATTCCAAGTGTTTGGAAGTTTCTCTTTCCTTTAGCCATCTGTCTTGACCAAGACAGATGTATTCCAAATATATGTACTCTAAAGTGTTGAACCAATCCCTTCAGAGCAAATCCATACTGGGCAACCATACAGAGTGTCTTTATTAGGCCATCTGCTGTTAATTCACTGTTCAAAAGATTAAAGTAGTACACAACGAAGCAGTGGAATTTCTTTAGCCTAATCAATCATAGTTGTACTTCAAAGTGCACCCTCTTCCTGAGTTATTTGTAATGGTAGTAGAAGTGAACATTCAGAATTATATAAGTGACAAATAGGTTTAGGTTCCTAACTACTTTATGAAACATGATATATTTCTACATCCAGGCCTAATTAACGTCTTTCAGATCTACTGCTTTGAACATACACAGAACTTTGTATTTTTAAAGCTAATTTAAATGCATTTAGAATGTGTAGGACTTAAAAGGAAAATACAGTAGAAGAAAAACAATTAATTTCTTTTTAAAATGTGCAGTTGAATATGGCTTGAAAGTAAAGAAGAATTGGATAGTAACTTTCAAAACATGTGCCATCAGATTTCACAGAAGAGTTGCTGTTTGAAAAAGATAGAGGGTTTGCCCATGATGGAAATCTGCTAAATTTCAGTTTGTAGAATGAGATATTCTTTTTTTTTTTTTTGAGAATGCTTTGTTCAACCCACAGAGTGATCCACTATCTATGTAGGCAGCTATTCCCAGAGTTAGACAAACCCACAGTTGTTATCAATCAACATAATCAGTCCACAGAACTCCAGAGGATGATATTAGTTATTTAAGGCTCAATGAGTAATTAGTCTTCCCTTTTGTATCTCTGTGACCTTTCTAAAGACAAGCAGTAGCTAACAGAATGAGCTTGGTTATTCTCAGGGCAAGGAACTTTTCTGATCCATTATCAGTTCCTCAGATCATTTTTGCCCATACTGCTCCACTTTTTGTCTAATCATTTGCTGGATGATAATTCACTTGATTAATCATTTTGGTTAAAGCACAGTTCCCATGCCACCACATCTTATGCAAACTACAAAAACAAATAATTGGTATTTATTTAAATCACTTGAGCTACCAAATATTAATGTTTTTCAGCAAAACCTGTTCTGCCTGATTTTTTATTCTTTCTGCATATGTCCTATTTTATAAATTCAGGCAAGAAAATAAAATACTTTTGGGATAAGTCTGGTTTTAAATTTCCTTTCTTTTTTTTCCAGTTTTTCAATTTTACATGAACTTTTGAGAAACACAGGGTGTAAGGCCTACCATAAGAGAACATTATGATTGAGTGGAGCCTGTGGATTACACCTGTATCTCACAGATCAAACTGGTAATTAGAAGGGTTACCAAACTTAAACAACTTTGGCTGCTGGATAGCCTCCTAACCCTATGTCTGAGGACTGTTGGCAGTGGAGGAGATGGTGGAGGCAGGTTGCTATGGGTTTTGTAAATGTGCCACTTTATACAGCCATTTGCATGAAGAGGCTCCGTTGTTCTGTATTGCTTGCATTAAAACAAACAAAAAAACCACAACTCAAACCCAAAATTGTTTCTTTTTTGAAAAAACTCAAAATATTCCTGACTTTACTGCCTGAATTTACCAGAGGAATGCTCTTCAGGGCAGGTACAAGAACCTTGATCTTTTCAGTACCCCTATGGCATTGAGGGCATGTTCCAGTCCCTACTAACATTGCTTCCCAGAGGTGATAAGAATCTGACAGCCAGCTCTTACCAGTTACTCTCTTAGCTCAACTGGCCAGGGTGGCTGTGGAGGATTTAAACTACAACTAAATTTTTTAATAATATGTGTTGTGTTCAGTATATTAACATGGGGTGTAGTTTTGTAATTTTTCATTTCACATCTGGAAAATTCCCTGCAAAAAAGGTTAAAAGAACTTTGTTTATATAACATCACAATCTCCATGCAGAAGGCAACCAAATGTAGGTTCAACAGTAGTGATATTTCCTAACTTCATCTTTATAGTCTTCAGAAATTGTTTGTATATCATTTTTGTGTGTAATATACTAATAAAAAAGGATGATGGGAACTTCAACTACCTTTTTCTCCACTCCATTAAAATGATAAACAGTTCTCAAGCCACTGTTGTAGGCAATATATACACATGAATGCATGTACTCACAGTACAGCAGCTGCAACAAACTCACAGTGTATGAAAATCTCAGTATAAGGCTGTGCATCTTTCCAAATACTGTGAATGCCACCCCAATGGGAGTCTGCTGAAGAATCACAAAGCTTCAAACTGAGTACACTGATATTAATTACCAACTGTTCTTCTTTGAAATAAAAGGAGATGGAACAGTGGTGCACAATGTGACTCCTCACCTGGGTAACCCATGTTAAGAGGCAGAGCTTCTCCCACGGGCAGCTCTACAGAACATGGGAACCACAGCCCTGAGTGTGAGCTGCAACACATGAACTGCAGCGCTGAGCAGGAGCTTGGCCAATCCCAATGCCTGGGCAAGGCCACTAGGGCAACTGTCACTCTAAATTCAAGATGCTTTATGTTTCCAGCTTTTCAATCAACAGTTCACAGAATCAGTTTTCTGTGATGTCTAATCTGTCTCTCCTGCCCTATACCTCCCACAATCTGTTTGACCGTCACTTTCTGTGTTACAGCTGGTCATTATGGACAGGTCTGACCACTTTACCAAGAGGGCTTGTTCAGCCTTCTGCTCAGTTCCGGGACAAGCCACATGTTTTGACTGCCCTTGGAGCATGGAAATCAAGTTTAATAGGTAAAGTATTTGAAGGAGAGGATTTCTGCATGGCAGACTCAACACCAGGAGTTCTCTTTTCATCCATGTCTTATGTCATGAAATATTTAAGAACACATCTAAATCCTTTGCTACTCAAAGAAGAACACTTGAGTGCTTCTGACCTATGCTTGTACAAGACAGAGGAGGTACCAGTGGGCTATATGTGCAGGCTCATTTCATGTCACCATCACAAAATGAGTGCACAGGTACTCCGAGACCTGCAGGAAAATGCCACCATTACCGCTTTGTCATATTTGGGAATAACACATATATGTACCTGATTATAGGGAAAAAACAAACTGTTCAATGTTGGGCTTTGTTATGCAATTTTTTCAGTTGCAGTAGCTCATCTGAAATGACATCTGCGTCCTAGTCAGTATTTACTGTCTTTGGCAGCTCAATAAGCTTCCTAAATAATCAGTTAGGTGAAAAAATCAAGAGAAATACTGGTTTTGCTGACTTTTTATTGTCCTTTAACATTTCTCCCACAAACCTAGTCAAATTGTCCCATCTGCAAATGCCAGTAAAAGGCAAGTGTGAAAGTAATGTATTCAATCTTTGTGAAAGGCTCAGTGCATTATCAAAGCAGATTTGCATCTCCCTCTGATGATGAAGACTGCATGTCACCCAGACACATAACTATTGATTTTTCACTGTGAAGGACTGTACACATTTAATGCTTGATTTCTCATTTAATTTCTTTTGAGTATGCAGGTGGCTAACAGGCAAAAAAAAAAAAAGGATTGTGCAAGTCTCAAAATCCTGATTTTTTTTTTGAGGTACCAACTTTCCAAATATCCAAAGAGATCTCAGCACTTCTTTTGAAGTCAGTGGAAGCTGATGGGTGAGTGGCACTTTTTAGCACCTCAGTGTTGCCTTAGCCATGTTTTACACATGGAACAGAACTCAGCTGTCTTAAATACATGGCAGAAGCTGATAAAATTTCATGCATAATGACAAAATCATTGTATATGGTTGGACATTTTATAGTCTGTAATCACTACTAACAAAATACTAGCATTGAGTAACAACAGAGTGAAAAAGAAAAGCTAGATTTTATCCAAGACTAATAATTTATGGAATTTGTTAGACTTTTTGTTAAGCTGATGGTGTTTCTTTCAGTATGATTGCAATGAAAATGATGTTTTCATTTTTCTAATCAGAAATAGTATACGCTTGCTTTAAATCTCACAAAAGACCTTTTTTTCAGGCATTAAATTTGTTATAAATATTTTTCGGAATAATCAACTTTTGAGTATAACTGATGCCTACAAGACAATTCGAGAAACATACACTCAATTTTTAAAGAAAAATAATTACACAGAAATACTGTGATTTCCAAAATATTTTATATATGCTTTGACTACCTACATCTACCAAAGTAATAGTACCAAAGTAATAGTAGTGTGGGGTGGCAATTCCTGATGTCGATAATATTTCAGTCAGGCCGTAACTGAATGGGTATTTTCACATGCAAAATTTATTGTCCCTCCTCTCCTTGTTATTAGCAGGATTCAACATAATTATTAGAAGGCAGATTGTCTGTACTTGTTCACAGCTCATTACATTTTAATAATTTATAGGGATCAACTTAAAAACTGCTGTTTGTTTGAATTTTTTAAGAAGTAATTGAAACTTATGATTAAAGTAAAATATAAACTTCATTTTCATGGAAATAAAATAGTTCATTGCAATGGAAAGAAAGTAATTTATGGCAATCTGGTCAGTTTAACACAGTGCTCATAGGACTACAATGGTTAGCACTGAGATATAACCCTTAAGATTTTAAAGTTTACAAATTTTACAAATTAGCATGGCTGTTACAATCAATGTTTTTCCCTAAGATCATACAAGACTAACCCTGAGAAAAAAATCTGCTGTACTATAATAACAGTATTACTGTAAGATTTTTGCATGCAACAATCATCTTAGGAACCATGAAAGCTTCTTTGAGATCACATCTCATAAATTGCAGAGTTGAACTTACAAAATTAAAAAAAACCTTATTATATTATTATTATTAGGTATTAAAATGTTACTTTATTGTAGCTTTTTAAAAATTGCTTCCATGCAGTGAAATGTTAATTAGTGAAGGTTATTAAATTCTACATTAATGTGCATCTAACAAAACGTGATCTTATTATGGCTTTACCTGACCCAGTAAAAGTGTCAAGCGATCCATCTCCAGTTGTTGTTGTTGTTTCACTGTTGTTCATGGGTTCTGTTTTGACTGCAAGAAGAGACACTACATAGAAGAATAAGTAGACATGAGATTTTATTTCTAAATTTGTCCTGGAGTCCTCATGCCAGTCATTCGTGGTAGTTCAGGTAGAACAAGCATGCAGGCAACAGCTTCAACCTTTGCTCTACAACCGTATTGAGACAATCTACGCTAGCTCTGTCTGGGCCATGCACCTACACAGCTTTTTATCTCTGCATTCATCTAGCTATTGGTTTTAGCAATTGGAATAATTTCTGGCGAGATTTCAACCTAAATCTAATTGATTCTAACAATTCCCTAAGAGTAGCAGAGAGGAAGGAAACATTAGCTGTCAAGGGATGTAGCACATAACAAAAAGAGTTTTGCCTGACAAGTAAAACAATTATAATATGGTTTCATGCTCATATAGAAGTAAATTACTTTTACAGTGCCAGCATGTTGCCTTTCCCTTTCCCCTTTTACAGAGTCTGTGGGGGCCTTTTTGAGCTAGGTTACCAGCAAGAAATTTTCCATAAATGAAGAAAGAAGTTTGAAAGAAAAAAGTACAAACCAGAGAACTACAGTAGGACATAAACGGCAGCCACTCAAGTCAGCTTCTAACTCAAAGGTTACCAAACATTTAGGTCCACTCTGAACTCAAATTATTTCCTACAGATCATTGTGAAGTCTTAACATCCAAGCTATAACTGAAAGCAATTCCAGAGGCAATATAGATTTTATAGTTAATATGTTACCTGGACAGAATATTTGGCATGGACTTTTGTAATGGAGTTTAGGAACCACCCTTCTAATTGATGTGGTAAGAAACACAGCTTTTAATAGTTGTCTGCCAACAAATGTGGAAACCCACAACATATTGCCACAATTTGTTTGTGAAGGTCAGTTAGGGTTGGGCACCAACATTCATCACATATATATCAGCAACATGCTTATAGGTATCACAGGACTGGCAGGTGCCCAGGGGAGCAGAGAGAAGTGGCAATGAGGACCTGCTCAGGCCACTGCCAGTTGTATGCCAGGTATTGAAATGCCGAGGACACAGCCTGGGATTCGTGAAGAAGCCTTTGCTGTGACACCTGGGCTGGCAGAGCCCCCTCAGCAGGTATAACATATGCCAAGGAAAGGTATTTTCTGCCACCTGATGATGCATCAGCTAAGCTAACCAAAGCTCTCATCTGTCAACATCAACACACCCATGTTTGACTTCACTGGTAGGTAACAGTGTGGGAAAGGGGGGAGTTGCATATTCTGAGCTAGTAGTGTATTTAAAAAATATGGCTCAGATTCAAGTCACCTAATTTAGGCATATAAAAGGTGCCTACTAATCTCACTTCATATTTAGCGAAGACAGTGAGGTACTTCCAGATGTTGATTCAGTCCAAGAACAGCCTGAACAGCCCTCAAGTTCACCATCCCTCTTACAGTCTGTAGAGGAAAAGGTAGTGGATGAGCTAAATAAAGGATTTGATTTTCTCATGGTAAAAATATCCAGAGCCTACAGATCCATTCTGCTGTTCTTCCCTGTGTCTGTGAGCACAATGAGCTGTACATCAGGAATTGCACAGCTACAAATACAGCTGCCTGTGACGGCCCCCGCATGAGCTACCTCTCCTACAAAATCACATCCCATTTCCAGTTACGCTGCATGATGGGTCTTACTTCAGTAAGTCATATGGGATGCTACTGATGTCTACAGCTGCACAACCAACCTGTACTGAATTCAAAAGGACACCTGTTTAGGTCAGGCAGAGGAATTGGGATGTGTTTGTCTCTGTGACAGGGAAAGTGCCCTGCAGCACTGCCAGTGCCCCAGTGTCAATCCAACCAAGTAGCACCTTCTTGCTTAAATTATACAATTGTATCTTCAAAACATATTTGAATGTGTGTCTTTTGAATGTAAATTTCTCATTATTGTTTCCCTTTAGTAAACTACTGCACCCATACAGTGTCCCTGAAAGCAGCAGGATATTAATTCAATACTGTATCATCAGGGAAGAATTACAGCCACATTTTTTTCAAGCTATTGTGTGCTCCTTCTCATTCTGCTAGCTATTATCTTCTCATAAAAAGAAAAAACTGTGACAAAAATTAGCCAAAAAGAACAAGATCATCCATAAGAGTAACCAATCATTTCCATTCCTGTATTTGTATGAGAAAAATGTGATTTTATTTTCAACAACTCAACTAAACACACTTCAAGAAAAAGCTTAAGTGCCATTTGTCACAGAATGATTGCCTCCACTGCACCTCTCAGTTATGTAGAACAAGTTGCCTGAAGCATGATTTTCTGATTATTACATGCAGATGCCTCCATGTACTTCTGCAAAGTGTGGACACCTACCAACATGAAAAAAGTACTTTTTGGTACCTTTATCTCTTTCTATTCAAGATGGTATTGCACTATTGCCCATACTAAGCTACAAATCTATGTTGAATACTGTATCCAGAAAGACAGTATGTGCTTAATTATTATATTTAACAAAACTTTAGTAATGAATTTAAATGTTTACTTTAGAATTGTGTCTAATTTTGGTTAATGCCAGCTGCAGTGCACTTCCATTAGTACCAAGAGGCACCATGTATTTTCTCTCCCTGTCAAGCAGAAAAGAATTTAAAACAAAAGAAACTCTCTTCTGTACTTAACTTGGGGGAAGACGTTATATTGTAGAAAGTAGTTTTTTACATGCTTGATTTTAAACAGTTCTACTTTGTTGCATTCAGATTTTATGATAGTAAGGAATTCATCAGGATCTTTCTTCAGTGTAGCTAAAGATTTTGACTATTTCCTATTTTTCTTTATGTTGTATGTCATTAAATTAAGAGGGGAAAAAGCACAAAGGTAACTTAGAAAAAATATTCTAACATAATTTTAAAAAAACATTTTTAAAATGTTGATTAGTTTTAATTTTAGTTTGTGGGGTTTTTTTTACATACTGAAAGACTAAAAATAAAATTAAAAATAAAATTAAAAGCAATTTCTAACTGGAAATACATTTGAGTGCTGCCAACAGTGAAGATTGCACGTGTCCTGCTTTTGGCTGGGATAGAGTTATTGGCTCCATGGTGCTTAGTTGCTATGCTAAAACCATGACATGTTAACAGAGTAGAGCATTCACTATCATCAGGTGCAGGGGCATATGATGTACAAGGACACAGAAGAAGCTGGGCTATTTCTGTCCTAGGAAGGGGAGACTGAGGTGAGAGCTAATTGCCGCCTGCAGCTCTCTAATGGCAAGGTTCAAAGATGACAAAGAACAAAGGCACACTGATCTCAAAAGGTGCCCTGGGAAACAGCAGGTGGGAACAGGCACAAGCTGTACTAAGGGAAAAATCCAATTAGATTAGGAGGAAAATTTTTTGCCATGAGCACAATCAGGCTATGGGACAGGTGCTGTGGCTCCTCCTTGGAGATACTGAACACTCAACTCTATGCTGCCTTGAGCAACACAATCTAACAGCAATGTCGGCCCTGCTCTGAGCAGTGCTTGGCCCAACTGACCTCCAAGGATCTTCTCCAAAATTCATTATTCTAAGACTAACTCAGAGTACAGCTTCCAACAGGCAACAGCTTCTGAAACATATGGTCTTCACTTGAAGAAAGGACTTAGCAGACCAAAATGACTAATACTTTGATGACCTCTGTTTTTACCCCAAAGAGTCCCTCAATGTAAAGGACTGAAAGTGAATGCAGAGTTCTAGGGGCAAGAGGTGCTACTTCTGTGTATGAAGCAGGACGATCAAGTGCAACAGCTGTTATAGCAAACAAATCTCTTTAGAAGCTTACATAAAACAATAAACCACACAGCTTGTCATAGCAAGGATTTTCCTATTTCTTTTAGCATGCCTTAAGGGTATTCCTGGGAATATACTGAACTAGAAGCACAATTCCAAACATTCTATTACCTATGGAAAATCAGATTTAATGCAAGTAAGGCAAGGACTTTCACATTATATTTCCTCACTACCAATAATTAGTACTTAAATTATTACCTTCCACATTTATGTGAACATGTTGAACAGTTAATTGAGGTGAGAGACTAAGCACAGTCTTTCCTTAAATTCTTGTAACTGAGCAGGAACATTCACATGGAATGAGTTACTCTAGTGCAAATGATCTTTTCAGCTCAACTTTTTTGTGGTAAATTTTATGTGGATGTGTTTTACAAAAGGCAAGCTAATTCAGAGGTTTTTTTAAAAAGGAAAGTTTTGAGATCTTCCTAACTTTAAAGCACCTTGTAATGACTTATAGAGAAACATAGTGATGCATGTTTACACATATGATTAATCCCGTATGTACTGCAACAATGGCACATACAGAATTATTATTAATCATTACAACTCATGACAATTAATAATACATGTCAGGAAACTCGTCAATGAAAACAACAGCTTGGAAAATTTGGCCAAATGTTTGTAAAGTGGCAAGTTCCATGTAGTAGCATATTAGACATAAGCTTTGATTGATAATTAAAGTTGTAGAAGAATAGTAACAATAATGTCAACCTTGATTTATGCTCAAGTAATCATGTAACGTTGCACTTAAAAACAAAAGTAAATGGGCATTCTGTGAAAATTCTCTTGGTCTGACTTCCACTAATGTTGACTACTGGCAATTCCCAGCAATGCTGAACACCATGAGACAATCCCAGGCTCTCAGAGCATGTAGATAGTCGAGCTAATTATAAGCAGCTTAAATTCTCCTTGCTCATCAAGTGACTTTCAAAGCATTGTAAGACTATTTATTGCATTGTCCTACAAGTATTCTGGCTGTGGGAGGAGCCTTTGAGAAGAGGTAGAAAAAAAAAGGAGTGGGGGAAAAAACCCGTAAGAATGTTCAGACTGCATAAAAGAACAGAACAAACCAAGAGAGATATCACACAGCAGTCACAGAGACACACTACCACACACATGCACTATACCAGGATCTCTCATACTTGTTGCAGAGGAAGGAGTACTGCAACTCAGCAACCAGTCTGCAGTATTCAACACAGTCATGTTGTCTCCTGAGAACAGGAATGGTGTAACAGTTCATTCTCTGAACATCTGTTCAGTGTACCCGAAAAGTCCTCAAGGCAAGTGTTTTGGCACTTTAAGACAAACCTTTTAAATGCACTGCATTGTTTTTATGGGTATTTTTTTAACTCGTTTATTTATGCATGTACAATATAGAGGAATTTAGTTATTAGAGTTCTTTAATGCTATGCTTGAAGTTTTCTTTTTATGCTGGAATAAGGAATCCATTTAAAAATATGGTTCAATCCTTCTTTGCAGAGGTCTGTTAACCTCATAAGCACATATACCATTTATTCACATTGCCAGATTTTTTTATTTAAGTAGGGACAACTCAATAAATCCTCTACATTGTGGCCAGAAAGAACAAACTAAAAAAAATTTTTAATGCCAACTGTTAAATGACATAGCAATGTATAAACTCTAAAAAAAAAAAAAAAGCTGAAACTCTAGCTTGGCTCACATCCATGGTGTCACTCTCATGGCTGCACCTCAGAATGTGGTACTTTGCCTCACCCTGCTCCAATTCAGCTACGGCAGAATTGATTATTGGAAAGCACTGGAACATCTGTGTTGTAGCTGCATGATAGTGCTGTACCTACTATAACACCTGTAGCAGTAATAACCAGGTACTTCTGAGCAAAATCGAACAATCTCTTGATGACAATTTTTCATTACCTGCCAAGCAAAGGAATTCATCATGAAAAAAATTACCTATGCCTAATTTTGACGTACTTCTTTTGACAGTGATTTGAATTTAACCTAAATGTGTGTAGTTCAGAGTGTAAGAGCAAATTATTACTCATAAATTAAATATGACACAGAAAATTCAAATTATTTCAAGTTACCAACAGGTACAATCAAACCTTTAATACAGTGTTCAAATCAACCCTTCCAAAATTTTCCTTGTTTCACCTTTGCACCTCATTTCAGTTCTGCCTCTTCAATTGGTGCAAGTCAAAGAAGTGATGTTGGAATTAAAAATTTATACTTTTATGACTGCTATTTTTTCATAATTCTTGCTGGGTATTTATAAATGGGTATATGGTAATTATTGAAAGTATGTTAAAAAATGCATATGACTGAAAATGAACCGAAACTTTCTATGTGCCATCAGTGTCGTATACTTACCTCCTGTTCCATTTGTTGTAACTGATGTGCTACTGAGGTTAGATTTATCCAGTTTGGAACTACCTGGTGCATCACTACTTCCAACAAGATTATGAGGACTGGCTAGATCCTGCATTTCCATAGACCTGTTAAAAAAGAAGATAACAGTATTATGCATTGTGATACTATTAATACTATAGTATTATCTACTTTTTCTTTAACAACTTTTTTAATATGGAGAGTTTGCAATGCAGCCAGATCAATAAATTAATACGCATTCCTTTGACATCTTATTTGCTTGTTACCAAACCTAGGAAAGTGGCTGATAATTTTATATGAACAGCAACCATGTGAGTATTTCTCACTTTCCCCTTAGGTATTATGAAGTGACAGAAGCTTAGGAAACTGCTCAAAGAGCTGATACAAGATGTGCGTGTGGTAGCACATATATATGAATGAACAGATGGAGAGATAAATGGACAAATTCAGGTATATAAGCACTTCTTAGAAGAAAATAGAGAAATTAGGTGAAAAGTCAACTATTACACAGAAAGTCAAAGTAGGAACTTCTGCTTCCCATTATCTGTATTCCAACCACCAGCAGTCACATTAAATCATAGGAACAGACCATACAATGGAATGAACAGAACTTTCATGAACATCTGGAAGATTCTTCACTCTTACAAATGTGTATATTCTTATGCTATCACTTGATACTTGTTTTCTTCCAAGTAATTTCTAGGAAGCTTGCAAAATTTCAAGTGGATTTAGACTGCAATGTATTCCAGCATCACAGTTACACGGGGGTCTGCAGATGGCTTTCATGGAGCAACAACAGATCTGCCTTTCTCAGACAAAGCAGACAAGGAACATTTCTTGTCAGACCTGCAATTGTAATCCAATTTGCAGTGTATATTTGCCCGTTCCTTGCTTCATTTATAAATCAATTACACAGATTTTGCCCTAAAGAAGCATTTTTGCTATATACAAGGAAAGTTGCCAGCCTGTCTGCAACAGGAGAACCATTAACCCTATGTATACTCCAAAGGCCAACAGAAAGATTGCCTTACAGAGCTGTAAAAGCCCAATTACATTGTAGAAGGCTGAGATGGCTAGGAAAGAGAACAGTTGGGATAGTCAATAAGAACAATGGCCCCTGTATATTGGTATTCTGACCAGGGCAATCAGTGGTAAATTGTTAAGACAACACCCAGCATCTTAAATATTTATTCCAAATTTCACTTTGAAATTGCCTTTTTCTGTGCACCCACACATCCTCCTCTGTGGGAAAAACCCTCAAACAAAACCCCACTACCTTTCCATCAAATATGAGTCTGCTATGTGAATCTATTTTTTTGCCTCCAGAAAATGAAGTTATCTCCCATTTTGTGCTCCTAATTTTATTGATCTCCTGGATGCTTTAGCCTCCATCACACTGTTTTCATTTAACCCAACATAGAGATTCAGAGCTTTCATGTCCTGAATATGTACAGGAAAATGTAGGAAAAACTACATATCAACTGGGAAAATGTGCCTGACCCCAAAGGCACATAAAGTAAAGAATCTCATTTACTCAAGTAAATGCCTCTGTCATCCGTGAGATGCACCGATATGTCACTGGTAGGATAACCTCCCCAGCAGCAGCCTGGATGTGTAGGGGAAAACTGATGCTGCTGGAGGCCCTGCATCAGAAGGTAAGAATTTTATAGCCATATTCAAAGAAATGCAAAGGCATAACCTGAGATTTGAATAGCATTGAACCCAATTTCTTCATCTAATTGTATATACATTCCTACACATCTGTCAGCACTGAACTGTATTTATTGTCTACTGGAAATGTGATCAGTGTTAGATGAAATAAAATGAACTCAAGTTGTTTACAAGTCTGTCAGTTTTTGTTTAGTAGTTTCTGCGCAAGGATAGCAGCTAAAGGTTGAAAGAAGTCTGTGAGTTTCCATCTTGTATGTATTTAAGGGAGCAGAAAAATGCCAAACAAAATAAACAATGTGTGTTTCATTGCATATACAGTGTAATGCTCCTCATGTGTTCACTTAGCAGTTTTAAATGCCATCCTTTCCTGCTGAAGTATGATCAGCCCACATGTACCAAATGGGCAGTTCCAGCTTAGAAAGTTCACATCTGCTTTTTTTTTTCTTGGTTAGCATGAAAAAATTATAATTTCTTTTCAGACAGGCATGTGTCATTGCCACAGATGCAAATACTTCAGTAGTATTTCATAAGCAAAATCACTGGTTTACCCAGCTAGTGTATATAAGAAATATCCATCTTAAGCACTTTTCACACTCAAATGAATCAGGTTTTCTTAATCAAATCAGACTTTCCTAATCAGAAAACTAAGTCCACTGACTCATTTACTTGACAAAGAATATAAACAATACAACTTTCTAAAAGGCATAGTTTTTGTTCCAAGCCAGTATGAAACTTCTGTGCAGGAAAGTATTTTTATCACACTAATTTGCTTTCTATAACAAATGGTTTCACAGTCCACAGACATGGCAAGTTAAATTAACTAAAACTATTGTAAAAGTAGTGCATTCACAAACAGACAATTTCTCTGCATAAGTAAATGACATCTTGCACTTATTGGTAGCCATTTAAGAACGAAAGGGATATCCAAACCAATAAAAAGTTTCACAAAACCATATGTATACATTCTACTTATCCTGAGTACTCCATCCTGTGTGAACAAGTACAAGGATTACTTTAATATATTTCTATGTGATTTATTTATTGAAGTGCACACATTACCTTCTGTGTAACACATATCATTCAATTCACCTTTCCGGATGCATTTAGTTTACCTTTAGCCTAAAAAATTCTCAGGAAGATGTAACAGACTTACTAAAATCTTACCTTTCAGTGAATAGAGGATTCAGGAAAAATGCCTAGTAAAATGGATGAAATAATTCCAACATCTTGAATTCATTTTGTCAAACTAAATGTTTATCAGAGTCCTGCTTTCACTGACTTAATAAGAAGCAGGTTCACATTCAGTATGTGCTTTCCTGCACTAAAAAAAAAAGTTTAAAAGGGAGATCTCTGAAGGACCAATTAATACTTCTAAGTTTATGCAGCTATTTATTAAATAATATTTTTTAGTAAATGCAGTGTGTTTCAATTTAGAGAGAATAAAGTTTATTGTTAAAGCTGCTTAAAAACAATGTACTGTACAACTTATTTTACATATTTTGTTTCTCTGCCAGGCACACAACTCTTTGAGCTTTAGCTTTCCCCCTCCAGCATCATCTCTCGCTTCTTTTTAGAATAACTAAGTAAAACACTAAATTGTATAAAAACATAAATTTGGGGAGGAAATTGATTACTTGGTAAGAAGATGTTTTAATTATCCCTGGACTGTCTGAAGAAGGTTTGCACAATTGCCAGCTCTTGAGCAAAAACATGAAACCTGGCAAGATGGATTTGTCTTTTACTCTGCTTTGGCTACAAAGTCATTGAAAATTGGTATTTTCACATTCTTAGTGGATCATTTCAGAGGCTTATTGGAAAAGTCTCTAAAACATCCCATTTCCCAGTTTCAGTGGGCTTTAACTCCAACCTGAAGCAGGTTTGTATCAAAAATATGGCTGTGTGGGAATCCTGCACCTTCCCCATTGCAGCACTTTTTGTTCCATGGTTTGAGGTTGCATCTTTTCAATGGTTAGCCTATGCTCAGAAGTTGATTAAGGAACAGCATCCAAAGAGACAAATTCAACCCTCTTCTGTCCTACCTTTACAAGGGTGGATGAAGAGAACTTGTGCCACTTCCCAGACCACCAAAGTGCACAGCCCAGCACCATAACCCAACCTTACACAGGAAGGTTTAAGTACAGCTAAATACAATTGCCCCATCTGACAACTACATCTCTGTATTTCTGTATAGCTCTCATTTGTATTGCTTTATATGTAAGAAGCTCAAGCCTTACTTTTACAGTTATGTTTTTAAAATGCTTTTCCCTCCTCCCCCCCTCGCCCCCCCATTACAATCACATTGTCTGTTTGTGCACTGCTTTTCTTCAGCAGAGTTACAATCTGTCTTCCGAAAATCTGGGCTGTTCTGTGTTAGCCGCTTGCATTTTCAATGTAACTGTTGCGAATGTGGACTGGGTCCTTCCACTTGTAACTCCACTGATTGTTCATTAATTTTACAAGTAGATCAGATTTAGATAATCTCCTTCTTGAAGGACATCATGTTTTAAAACGTAAACATTTTGCTACATAATCTACTTTTACTACGGTTCTTTACCAACAAGACTGGAAGTATGAAATAATTTATCAAAGATTTATATAAGAATAAATACTCTATTGACGAAACTTCACATCCCAACCTAACTAGAACAGTAGTATTAGTATTACAAATACTAATTTCCAACAAGAGCAGATTATGGGAGAACTGAATGAAGGACTGGCTAAAGACTACTTAAAATTGAATAATTGAATTTAGCTTAGAAATAGATCAGAAAAAAAAAAGTGAAAAATTATTTTGCAGGATTTTTCATTTTAAAATTCACAGATGGGAAAATTCACTTCACAACTTTCTTTAGAAGACTCTTATTAAACTTAACTGTGGAAAAAGCCCCATATTATTAGTAGTAGTAGTAATATGTTTATTATTATCATTATTATATTTATTATGTTTATTATGTTTATCTGAGGAAAGGTTTGGTAGTTTCCCCCCTGTTTTTCGTACATCCCTCCTGTTGTAACCCCAGTTCTTACATATCCCAAACTTTCTCACTCTCTGGAGCGAGAATTAAGATGTCAGCTACCTTGGAGCTTCTGAAAAGAAACAAATGGGGAATTTGCCTTTGTGTAAAATTAACTTTTATCATAATATAAAGGCTGAGTAACAGAGCTGTTCAAACTCAGCTAAATCTGTTTCCTACTGTTCAAACTCAGCTAAACCTGTTTCCTACTCAGCTCTCAGTCCAACTACAGAGTTTTGAAGACAACAGGGGTAATTATTTTTCCCATTTTCCACATAATTTTTTAGCCAGATCTTTCAGCCACTTTCTGAACAGGACTATTGAATTTACCTCTCTTTCACACAGTCTGAACTAGTTCATAGAAGCCTTTTGTTCTGACAAAAAAAATCAAAATGGATGTACATATACAAATGTCATTAGTCCAATAAAATCTAAACAAAATCTCCAAAAAAGTTGGATAGATAAATCATAATTATAAGGATTTTTTTTCTAGTGTTTTGGTAGTTTGTTTTTTTTAAACTATATTTAACACATTAAATTCATAGTTAGGCCAGATATTTTTCATGTTTACTTGTACTTGAATTTTTTAAGCAATTAAAAAGAAGTTACACTGACCCCTTCACAGTCCTCAAAGAATACAGTGGGCAGTAAGAAAGAAGGTGGCGAGAGAGAGATTCTGGATGATGGACAGGTTTCCAGAGAATATACATATGCATATAAATGTGTGTACACTAACACAAAACTACATGCAAAATTTTAATAATTTTAATAAGTATGCACACCAAAAATCTTCCCAACATCTTTCCACAAAAGATTGCCACAAATAGTGTAACACAACACACAGCCTAAGAACACACTTCAAATGAGTAACATTTCCAATCATTTTACCAACCCCAAATACAAGTTAACAGTATTTTCCTTTCCAGGTGCTTTTACACAGTGTATGGCAACCTTTGTCATTTTTTGTCACTGTAAAAGGTAAGGAAGAAACAGCAAAACCAACAAGATAAAATTATGCCACTGAGATGACTGCTTCTCCAGTTTTCCCCGGCTCATCAACCCCTCCTGTATATCTTCCCAAACTTAACAGATAGCCAAAATAGCAGAACTCTTGCTATTCTAGGCAGAGTAGTGCAAAAGCATACCCCTTCAGCACATGAATTCTGAGAGCTTGCCAGAGTTAAAAACAAATAATACTGCTGGACACTAGCATGACCTCCTTCCCTCACTCCTTGAGGCCTCCTTTTGTAACTTGGAAAGTGACCTGATACAGTGCTAAGAAGCAGTAAAAAATGTTGTGTTATATTGATAAACTAGCAAGTTCTCCTCAGAGTTTTATTACTTTTTAAATTTATTTTAACAATACAGAAAACAAGTGCTAAAATTTTTTGCAAGCATTTGGGAACTGGAGGGGGATTATAAGCTGAATAATTTCTATTTCTCATGTGTTTGCATGTAGGGTGTTAACATTCATATTAAAAAAAGTAATGGAAAGGAGCAAAAGTAGTGCAACATTGATATTCAAAAAAACCCCAAAGCCCCAAACACATCCAACTTCTGTCAATTTACAACCAATGTCAGATAGAGGATATCAAGGAGAGGGAACCTTAGTGAAATGAAGAATCAAAACATCAGAGTTTTTCTACCATGTTAAGGAATACCACATAGGTCACAGTAAAAAAAAAATCATAAGGTTCAGCTTTGCAGAACTGTAAGTATACAGTAAGGACTCTAGTAGACTCCTTATATTCATTATAAACTTGAATAACGTCATCATGCAGCATCTCAGGGTATGAGTTCAGTCTCACAGGGAAATAACCTCTACACAGAGACTTCAATAACTGCAGTGTGGTGAGGGTCCTTCTGGAATAAAGCAACAATAATTTGAGGAAAACTCAAAACTGTGTGATTTTGTTTAAGAGCTTTGTCAATCTCAAATAAACTGCTTGTCTTGTAGAAGATGGGACTCCTTAGGTAATTCTTTGGGGTATAAAGAGTCACTGGTTGTGATGGTATCTCAGTTTTGCTTTCCTGCCAATTGTCCTTCTCTTGGCTATTCAAGCTTTAATAGGAGGAGAAAAAACCCTCCTGCAGACAGTATTACTTTACAGGAGCTGTCTGACAGGCAGACAGCGTCAGTGTCTCAGATGCACTAGATGCAGAGGGCTCAGCTGAACGTGGGGAAGCAGGTTTGGTGACAAAGACCAGCATTGTAGTTTGCCTCCTTACACCATTCACAGCTAGAGACAAAAGACATTTCTTTTAACAGCACTGCAGTTTCTTCCCCACCCCCATCCTAAATTCCCCAGTTAGGCTTTTGCTTATCACCCTCCCTTTTTGATCCCGTGCCACCTTAACCTTCTCTGTGCTTCCTAGCAAATAGGTGTCAGATATTTTTTGTCTTTATTAAGTTTATGCTTCCCTCTTTTCTCACTGCATGAGCAACAGCCAAAAGTCAAAGCTTTTGATAATCTAGTATATGGCCATTGTTATAGTAATAGACAGATATTGTTTTACTGAAAGGGTTATAGGGATTTTTTTCTTTGTGGGTCTAGTGAGAAAATATGACTAAATACTGTGAAAAAGAATTGCTTAAAAATTCAAGTTTGGTGGAGTGGTTTTTTGTTGTTGGAAAAAACCCCCTGATATTTTCTTTTCCTGCCTGAGAAAAAAAGAAAACAAAGGTGAAAAGTTTAAATTTGCTCTGGTGATGACTAAACACATGAATTTAGACAGCTTGGATTGTCATGCTGTATAATTGCTGGAAACTATTATTTCCTTAAAAGTCAGTAATGGCATGGTTTCCCTGGTTTCTGATTGACTGAGACATTTTATTTCAGTTCAATGCCATTTAATGTGGTTTCCAGAAAACCACTGAAAACTGTCTATTCTAGTGCAGTTCAGCTGGCCACAAATCTACATTACATTAATTTTTTACTGCTTAGTAACTTTTATTGGAAATTAATGTAATTTCCTTGACACAATTAAAAGACAATGTAAAATTAATATGGATTTACATACTTGTTGCTAATACATAGAATAGTATCTAGGAGCCATTTCTCTATTCTCCTGTTGGACATGCAGTCGATTTGTCCAAAACCAACAAGGATTAAAATAAATAAATAAAAATCAAGGCAAATCAAGGGCAGGGGAATATATTAAGTTATTTACCTCAGCATAAACTTCCAGTTTGCTCTCCCTGCACTCAGGAGATTTTTCAATTAAAAACACAGATTCAGAGTTGTGAAATAGGCAGGCTGTCACTGAAAAGGTAAGTAACAGGAAGCCCTTTTTTCCATATGGTTCCCCTTCCACCTCATCTCTCCACTCTGAAGTTTGATTGGTTTGATTTGATGAAGGAAATGATAGTTTTATATGGGAAACTATTACATTCTGATTCAATAAACTGATACACACACAAAAAAGCAAAGCTATGCAGAGCAATAACTTCTGGCCAGCTGGATCCCAGCCTCTGAGATCTCCTTTCTCAGCTATCCAAATGGGACAGCCATGGTTTTGATGTGATATAATTTTAGCTCAGTGTTTATACTCTAGTCACTGGAGGAAGTGTTTGGAAAGAGGTAATGTGGTGTCTGAACAGATAATTCCCACTTTCTCAAATCAAAAGGCAGCTGGTTGGAGAAAACCGCTCCAGAAGCCAGACAGAGAACATCTAAATTAATAACCATCAAGGACCAGGGAACTGAAGGAATGGTGAACCGAAGCATAGGGTTCTCAATACTCTTAGCCCATGGACACGCTGGCCCATCCTGTGCCTGGGCTGTACTGGAGCATGTGCCAGATGGCACACACCAAACGCCTGCCAGGCACAGATCCAAGAGCAGCCATAACCCAGCGCCACAGCTCATGCTCAGGCAGGGGCACATTTCATACACTGTCACAAGCTCGACCCCACAGCCCGCAGGCTGCATTATGCAATTTCTAGTCCCGGTGTGAACAGAAAGCACATAAAGGTACACAGGCACCTGCTACTTAAAAAAAAAAAAAAAGGTGACTTAAATAGGTTTTGAAGTCTTTATGTGAGTTTAAATAAATCAAAATGATAATGACATCATAGTTCCACAGGGTGCTGTCAAGTATCCCTTTTACATGAAATACAAACTACCGGTTTACAGATATGTAAGATCTAAATGCCAGTTTTTGGATCACAGGGCCACATTTTCAAAGAGTAGTTCACCCAACAGCTTCTGATTATTTCCAGATGCAACTGGCACTTGCAAATACCATGGTTCTTACAACATGATATGCTGTGTCATAAACAAATAACAAACACTTCTGTGGAGATAGCTGGAAGGCAAACTGCTCAGAGTCACATCTGAAAAATCTGCTGGGAATTTCAGAGGCCCTTCTGCATCTCTAACAAGTGACCTGGACATAAGGAACAGGTAACAAGCTCAGTGACTGAAGAATCTCATTAAATCTTTCTTTGGTGTTTTTGAGTCTGATTTGAGCAACTAAGCGTATTTCTCATATGTACAGAGGAATGTGGAGATGATCAGCTCTGCCAAACACCAGCCTGTTGCTAATCTATTCTTTGTAAGACACAGCTTTCAAAGTCACACTGCTTAGTGCACAGGATTTCAAAACATGTCAGGGAAAACACAATGCAGTATGACATGGCAGCCTGTTCTTAAGTGGAACAATGACAGAAGTTTTTAAAGGGCTGCTTGTAGCCCTGATTTCCTATGGACAGTAATAGGGGATGCTCTCACACCTCCACTCATTACTTAATGAGAGGAAACGTTAATGACAGATGGAGATGGAAAAAAGCATCAAAGCACAGAAGATCTTTCAAATTCCTGGTACTTACTCACATATGCAAATAAGGAATTTCTAGGGTTAACTTCATACCCAAGTTATCTTTCAGCTACCTTTTTCTGAGAGAAAGTGATACAATTTCCCATAAATGCTCCTAGAATGCTGCAGACCTGCTTTTGTGATGATCTGTCCTACCTCTCAAGCACCTTCATGCTGGACTTGTCTGTGCAGTAGCTGGAGGTATGCGATCAACAAGGGGGCATATACTTCCTACCCTTCACCTGCCTCATAAACACCAATACCAAGTAAGGACATCTGGGATGCCTGTGTCCAGATACTGATGTCTAATACAAATATTAAATTATTATAACATATATATTGTATTATTAATTAATATAGTGCTAATTTTATTAATTTTAATATAATAATGCCAACTGTATTCATGTCAGACAATACTTAAGCAACTCTAAAACCAGCAAACCAGGGATGAAAGGCTGGGAATTTTGCTGTTGGCTTCAGTGGTGCCTGGACTGCATGATGTAAATGTAAACTCACATTTTCATTAAAAACGAGCAGGAGGTGGGTTGTGTCTGATTCACCCTAAATTGAGATGTCTGTTATATTTCAAACTAGTTATTGAAACACAGTTCTTCTTCACCAAGGAATGTCCATGGGAAAAGAAGGACTTTCAGGTGTGCTGTATTAGACTGACCATAGCTCATTTCAATGTGATTTCTTCAGCCACCAGTACAGGGGCCTTGCAAGAACTTTATCTGCTTCCAGAAAGGATGAACTATGATGACAGACTGAGTAGAAGACAGGAGTTTCCAAAGACTTGAAGTTTTCATGCTCCATTCATATTTTAATGCACACATTCTGAATCTTCTCTGGGATTTTTTTTTTCTGGTGTAAATATAAAATACAGACAGTTACTGGCAAGCAGTCCCAACATGGGAACCGTTAACGCATCTCACTTTTAACAGTGAAGTTCCCTTTATAAGTTAAACCTGATCTGAAACTTGGCTCCCAAGACAAATACTCTATAGTTTACCTCATGTGGAGCACGTTATGTTTGGCACCAAAACAGTTTGTGTCAAGAGCAATTATTTCTGTTCTGTAATCGCAGTCCCAACAATAAGTTTGGTTTAGAATATAAAATAAATATATGCAACTTGCTGTCTGCCTGATGCCTTAATTGGTTCAGCATCTGATCCCTCCTGTAAGGTGTAGCTGGGCATAGCCCTTCTGGATGGCAAGGTACACTAAATGCACAAGATATGTTGCACACATCATTTTCCACTTTGCACAGGAGACCTTACTGCTTGTACATCTGAAAGAACTTTTCATAACTAATTACATTCAAAACAAAGAGAATGATGCTCCAATAAATGTACTGATGCTGACTGCCCTTTACAATTGATACCAAATGATTCAATTTCACTTTGCTGCTTGATTTCCTAAAGTTATTTTATAATTTGAGACTTAAAGCATACACACGGTTTTTATGTACTTTTTTTCATTTAGGGTGAAGTAGGTGAATTTTGTGAGTTAATAAATATGTGTTGCTAAGAATGCTGGGGCACAATTCCCCCCTCCGAATTATCCCCTTGGGCCACAGGAAGAGGCAGGTAGCAGCTGCAGATCTGTAACACCTCCAGTTCTAGCTCAGCCTGCATGCTGATAATCGAGCTGCTGGGCCGGGCCATACCTGCTTGGCTGGCCAGAGCCACAGAAGTGGGGAACTGGCAAAGCCACAGCTCCAGCCCTCGCTGCCCTGGCACACACACAGCAGCACTGGGAACTCCCCTCTCCAGTGGTAACTGTCCTTTATAGCTCCATCTGCTAAAAGCCTGGCTTTCATCAAATAGTTTGATAGCATGATTTCTGACATGCCACATAGCCTTTTAAAAATCATTAAATATCCACTTTGGTCCATGTCCTGTGAGAAAAACAAGGTAGTATAGAGCAGTTGGTTTTTAAGTTCACCCACATTTATGGTGCAGATGTCTGCAACTTTACTGCCTTTAGCAGTTTCCCAAGAACCTGGTTTGTGAGACTGGGCACTAGGATACGAGATGTTAATAACAACATCTTTGCTTTTTATAATTGAATTATTCTTGTGTTTCAGAAAATGTTAAAACATTGCCGTTGTGAAACATGGTATAATAATGAAATACTAAGGGGGATGAATATGCTTCTTTGGTACTATTTTCAGAAAAGTCATGAAAAGCACTGCATCTTTGAGAGCACAGGGGTTTATTTTCTATTTAATTTAATCTACATAATTAGAAGGAAAATAAGACATAAGCCTGAAATAACACAGGAATAAAACATGATCTTATGTCTAGTCACCTGCCAATTACTTCTACACTGAAAAGCAAATAAAACCTCAAACCCCTTAAAATTAAAGTGACAGAGATTTAGTTGTAAATTGAAACAGAACTTAAATGGAATTCACCAAACAGGATGTTCTCCCTCTCTGCCCTCTTCTGCACTCACACCACACAATAAATAATTCTGTTAAAAAGTTGATCCATGGAATTGCTGTATTTATTTGGGCACTACATATGCCTTTCTCCACAGCTCTGCCAAACATACCTTCCCACAGACTTGCTGCTTCAGTCCTGGGCCTCTCTTAAATGGCAGACACAAATCCCCTCTGAATTAGACTGACACCATCATGCTCATTTTCACATTTAACCAAATCCAGATTTGAACTTAGGTATTCAAAGGTGGATGGTGAGTGAAAGGCAAGTATATTTCATGCTTCAAGGGGGGGTAAAGTTACTTTTGCTCTACAAATGACATTAAGAAATTCCCAAAGAAATTTGACAATAATACAAACTCGGATCACAGTAAATTATATCGCTTGGCAGCTGAACTGGAGAACGAAGTCCAGAATTGCCAGCAAAACTCAGGACACACATTTGGATATATGGAAAGCTTTGTGATTACTAACAGAAAGGAGCCTCCACAGGCATCTTACGAGACCCATAAAGAACCTTATCAGCTGGCAAGAGTGTGTACATTCTGAGGATCAGATGAAAGTTTTTGCTTTTTTTTTTTTTTAAATCAAAGCTTTCAAAAGGAGAAGATAGAACAGACAGACCATCTGCAATGCAACCACATAAAAGACCTCTGGGCAAATCCAAACCCATTAGCAGAAGTGCTTGACGAATCTGCCAAAGAGCCAGATGCTCCTTATGGAAGAGTCTCTTTCCCTCCTTTTCATATGGATCCTCTGACTTCTGTTCCCAGAGGAGAACACCAAAGACTGGTGCTCAGATTAAGCCATGTGTGGAGAGAGTTGAAGTACAAAGCTGCTCTCTGATAAGGCTGTATTAACATGAAGAGGGGAGATCAAGCCTGAATTACTACAACAGTTTTAACATGCATTTGTGTAATGTGTCAGAGATGTAGATGATGGAAAAAAGCAAGCAAACTTGGAATTAGCTTATTTGCAAGTGGTCTCTTTTCATACTGATTTTTTGTTCATTCTTGTCCTGGTTTTGGCTGGGATAGAGTTATTTTTTTCTCAGTAGCTGCTAAAGTGCTGTGTTTTGGATTCAGTATGATAATAATGTTGAAAACACTCTGATGTTTTGCCTTTTGCTAAGCTGTGTTTATCCTAAGTTAAGGACCTTTTTTTGTTTGGTTGGTTTGGTTTGGTTTTGTGTATGTGTGTCTCATGCTCTGCCAATGAAGAGGTATTCAAAAAAGACTGCGAGGGAGCATAGCTGGGACAGGTGACCTGAATGGGCCAAAGGGATAATTCCACACAACAGAATGTCATGACCAGCATATGCACTGGAGTAGTTACCCAGAAAGGGGGCTTATCTGGGTTCTGGGATGAGGTCGGTCATTAGTCAGCAGGTGGTGAGCAATGGTACTGTGCATCACTTACTGTTTTTTTTTTCTCTTTTCATGATTAGTTATTATGTTTATTATATTTATTATATTTTACTTTGTTTCAATTATTAAACTGTTTTACCTCAAACTACAAGTTTTACCTTTGATTGTCCTCCCCATTCTACTGGGGTGAGAGTGGTGGGGGAGGTTGCATGGTGCTTAGTTGCCAACTAGGCTCCAACTAGGACAATTCTGTTCCTATTTCCTACATATTTTTTCTCTAATGACTGATCAGGATCTAGTAGGATGGCAAAGAAATGATTTGTGGTATGTTAAATACTAGCACAGCATACTAACTGCATGGTGTTAGTTAAATGCTTATTGAGTACATAGACTGATTGATGGCATTTAAAATGTGTCTGAACAAGTTGTGAAACATCTAGCCATGAAAATACACTTAAAAATATTTGACAAAAAAGATGATTCATATAAAAAGCAACTTGCACCAATCTCCAAACAGGGGATTTGGATCTTAAAGACCATTTTTTTTAATTGCCTACATTCTTCTAGGAATTTATTCAACTAGATTTGAAGTGCAAAGTAGGCAGAATCACATACTTTTCTTATTCAGACTCACCAATTGTAAAATATATTTAGAGTATCCAAGAGGTCAAAGAAGCTGAAATGGAGTCTGAATTGTTCTCCTGTGTACTGTTGTAATGTGATATGACAAAGCAAAAAATAGACCAAGGCAGAACGAAACAGAGCTCCTTCTTATTGTGACTACACATGCTGCACATGTAGGAAGAAGCAACACTGACATTTTATGGCTCAAAATCCAGTTAAATTTTAGGATAATGCTCTAAGAAACTACTGGATTAAGCAAAAATATTTGCAGGTATAATCTCAGGTTATCTTGTCTCATTTAAAACCAGTATTTACCCTATCCAAGACATTCCTGAAGGTTCAAAAATTATCAAAATTTGATGGATACATTAACTAATGCAGAAATGCAGAAATGCTCTCTTGATTACTCAAAAATCATAAGGCACTTTGATCTCCAAAATCTCCAAATTACTTCCACTAACACTTCTGTTAAGATCTTGTTTATCCAATATTCTTTTTCGACATGGTGATACAGATTTTAAAAAATGTTCAAAACTTCTTGGGTTTTGCTGCTTTCTTTTATTGTGAAGGCTGATCCACCATGGACTCAGCTTAATGGGTCTTAACAATGACATGACCTGGCTTGAGATCACATGGAAAAATTATTATTAGTATAACAGAAAATATGTCATGCCCAATTTTAACAAAAAAAGACAAGAACTTGAAACAGACAAGAAATATAAAAAATACATTACTTTTATTGTTATAAGCCACAGGGATCTGTTAATATAAACCATTAAAATAGTTCCCTGTGATCTCATCAGTTACCATGTATTTGCACTCTAAATAGATTATTGTAATTTCTGTAAACATATTATATATATTTTTAGAACTCTTTGGGGGCTTGATCCAGAGCCAGCAAAATCTGACAGGCAGACAATGACCAGTTTCAATAGGCCTTGGGTAATCAGAAGACTGAACTTCTACAGTTAATGAATCAGAACATCAGTGTTCAGAAGGCAGAGAGATACCACACAGACTGCTCTAAAAATAGGAAAGACTTGTGCTGCCTGAAAACTACATGCCCGAAAATACAACTCACATAACAAAGCAACACATTCCTTGTAGCAACTGTTGTGCAATTGTCATGGTTGCTGTATGTCATTCAGTTATATTTATGTGCATAGTTACCTCCCTAACCACGTTATTCTGATTGATTCCAACTGCCTAAGTGGCATGCAGACTAAATAAGTGTACCAAACCTTTAATAAGTAACAGATTTGTATAACACATTCTCTGCAAGCTAAGTTCATGTATCCCAGAATGTAGCCTCTATGAGAAATCTTATTCCACAATGTAGTTATTTAAAAATTGGAAAATTACAATAAGTTTTTGCCAGTCACTGTCTTGACTGAGAAGTCTGGGCTTGATCCTGCCAAACGTTTCTCTTTGGTGAAGAGTTTATAATTATAGTGGCCTCACTGACATGAATGCTATATTCTGACAGACATTTACAATCCCTCCTGTTAATTAGTTTTTCTTCCAGTTCCCAAAATCACTTGTGATAATCTTCCAGTTTCAACTTTAATTATTCTGTCTTTTCATAGCAAATTTGTTTTCCTGTGTGTGTTCCTCCTTATGGTTTACCCTAAGCCCCAAGAAATACCAACAACTAGTTACAAAGTGTTTCTCCCTGGCTAAAGATTAATCTTATTTTTGCATGTATTCCTTTTGAAACAGAACAGTTTTGCAGAAAAGCTGTATCTGTATCCTCAAAAGAAATGCTTTCACTGCCTTTGGTTATACTGCATATCTAGATACTCTTCTTAAGATAAATCAGCAGTGCAACAGATGATTGCTGGAGGAGTCTGCATGGTTGCTCAGGAGGAGAGGGATACACTAAGATGTTTTACCAGTCAATAAAAAGATCAGAAAAATGGCATTTGAGAAGCACCTACCTTACATATATACTTCAGGATGAGATGAATCTCACCTTTAAAGTCTAAATGAGTCCTTCTCAACATCTTATTTTATCAAATGAAACCCATTTTTCACATCATTATGATCTACAGATTATTAAGTATGAGGTACAGTGCAGCTACACTAGATCCAGACTCAGAAAAACATTACTCTCTATCCAAGATAAGCTACATATGGTTCACAGACAACAAACTCTTACCTTCTAGAAAACTTCTAAAACATAGATGAGAAGAAAATGATGAAGTGTAATGCATTTAAACAACACCCATGAAAGCTTGGTAGACTGGTTTGCTCATTTTTACTGCACAATTAATACTATTTATTTTTTCTATTATAATTGCTGAAATGGTAAGACAATTTCCACAGCTTTTGCTGGTTTTTCGTGCTTAGCAGTTCAGTTTTAAGCCCCTATTCACCATGTAACAATAACATTGTTCATCTCTTGAATTGCAAGTGAAGGGGAAGGTACTGTTTTACTCTGCTAGGAACTGCTATTTTTCTTTTCATTTTTTGTTAAATACATGGGTGGTCATGGAAACAGTGTTCCATAATGCATACATGTGGTATTAGCATAGCTCAGATGCAGTAAGTATAATGAACATTGCGTTCACAACAGTGTGCCCAAATTGCAGAGGAAACAAACTTTGATCAAGTGAAATGAATGTGAAATCTGTGGTTAGTTCTCACTGAGATTCAAAACTATCTATTTACTTGTGAATGTGTTAATGACAATAATTGTCTCTGGACATGTACATGTGCTTTGTATCCTGACCAATGAAACACTATGAGTAGGTAACAAAATAAGACCACTGAGAAAATGTGAAAGTCTATTTCTCATTCAGAAATTTTAAGAGAGACTTTAAAGATGAAACAGCAACAAGAATTCATATCTTTTAGATCTTACTATGTGGTGCACTTTTAAGCAGTGTGGGTGTTGAAGAACAGAACAGCAATCATCTGATGAACAGCTGCAATCTATGCTAGGGACCTCACTGAAACCCATATTAAATTGAAATATTGGAAGACCTTTTTTAAACACATAAAAAATCTGGCTGTGTTTTTCTGGATAGCTGCTTTATCTGGCAACTGGATCTGTGCATATGATTCAATATTTACCAGTGATCATCACTGGTAACTGAATGAACTCTGTCTAGCTGGTATTAATGCAATAACTACAATGCCTCCAATTTGCACACTTCTTACAGTATCTGATAATGTTTTAAAAGGGAGGATTTGCTTAAGAGCGGCATCTTTTCCCTTTTTTCTACTTTTAGAAAAAAAATATTTTAAAAATATATAAAGGAAAAAACAGGAAGAATGAATATTGCTGGAAATATTGTATCCACAGATTTGTAGTAAAAATTATGCAATAAGAATGGAGGGCTTCTTGTTCTGTAGGACTCAGTTTTAACTTACTATTACAAAGATCCATTCCCCTTCTATGAATACACAAGTAACGTCTTTTTGACACCACTATGTATTTTCCTAAGTCCATTTGTTAGCTAAGTTTTATCACAACCTTATAAAACTACTTGTCAAAATCTTCAAGTTTTCCCTTTCTTCCTATAGATATCTAAGTATCTAATATAAAGACCATTGTTTAAAGAGAGAAACTACATGAAATATAAAGCAATTTTCCTTTACCATCCCAGAAAAAAAAAAGAAATTGTGTCTAAGCTGTCAGAAAAATCTCCTTTCTTCTGCATAGTTTTCCATCCTCTCCAGAGGGTAAAAAAGGATATTTTTCCACCCCTGTAATCAGTGGACTTTGAGGAAGCAGAAGAAAACTCTGTTACACTTCTATTTGCAGGGACTTTCTCTTCCTTATCTTATTTCTCTCCTCCCTACTTCATTTTATAGCCCAGAAAAAAACAATACTTGCTGTCTATCTCAATCCCTGATGTGACTTTGGTCTTACATTGGAATCTCTGGCAGACCTGGTGGGAAGGGAAGAAGGATTTGGGGGTAGCAGAGATGCATTCATCAAGTAGACTATTGTCTCAAAGAAAGATGCTGTTCTGGGATGTGTTGCCAAATTGAACATATAGTAGTAGCTGAGTCTGAATAGGAATCAAGGACTTGGTATTTAACATTTTACCAACTTCAGAATTATATTCTAGTGTTTTAACCCATTTCCGCAGCAAAGTCTCATGGCATGAGGTTATAAGTGTAGCTTACAGTTTTAGGGCAACAAAATGCTTCCTTATTAGAATTAAAATGGCTTTTTTGATTATCTATGTGAAAAGACAAGTCCTGGATAACTGCAAACAAATTAACTTTCAAGCATTGCATTAGACTTCAGCAATTTTGTATGACATTAAATTTCATGCACAAGCTGTTCAAGCATGCTTTTAAAATTTTAAATTTTTTACCATTTTAAAATTACCCATCATATCAGACAAGCAACAGCAATGTACGTTTATAGGCTCTGAAGACAGGAACTTCTCTTTCTAACCTTGCTAGTGAATTTGTTACTGGGTCAGCATGTCAGAGTTGTCAATCACGCTACTCCTGTCTTGTCTGGATTTGTAGTATGAGAGTTGGCAAGTCCCAACCATTCACTGCCTCTGTGTCACACACCAACAGGTCCAGAAAGATGTAAGCATTTTGCTTGACTGGACAGCCACCCAGACTTGCAGGGTTAATTTGTTTTTTACTACAAAACCTTGATGAAAGAATGCCATAATATTGATATGGACATGATACCACCACAATAAGGTATAATACCACCACTGAGGTATAAAAGCAATTATTCACAACCACTTCCTAAGGATTTGGCAAAAATACCTCCCCCCAAGAAATGTATACAGAATTTGTAAGACAAAGACATTTATGAATCACAATGCCTGTCAGATATATTGAGGAGTCATGCATGTTTCCATTTACAATTTGCCTATCTGCAACTTTCGTTCTTAACTAAAGATCCCTCTTCATCTGTGCAGTTTACCTTTCTAAGATAACAACCACTTTCTACAAATAAATGCTGGAAATTTTAATTTTTACTGCATGTATAGCTGGTTACTTCTGGAAAGCATTTTTTTGATATGCTCCATAGGTTAGTTCATCCCTCAAAAAAAAAATTACTAGTCACATCTACAGTTTGAATGTTTCTTTCTAAAAGACAAACTCAAGCCAAGCAAGACAAAGAATCTGCTGATGCACACATGTCACTCCAAGAATTCTCTTGACAAAGTTCCCACACCCAATTTAATTACTTCCCTACTGTAAAAACACTTTCCATCTGCATTTATTGTAATAGTTTCAAATCCAAAACTAACAGACTATAAAGCTAGCTAAATAAATGAATGATATTGGCCTTAGGTCCCAAGCCAGGAGTTATTCTGTAAGGCTGTGTGTCTCCAGCATTCATTTTTATGCTGATGTTTCATTTTATGTGCAGTGTTTTCACTTAAGCCTTGTTTAGAGAAGAATTACCTTGCTCCAGGCTCTGAAGTGTGATGTGCCACACAGAGCCCTCTAGTGCTGCTTCAGCCTGAGGTCTGTCAGAGATTCCCCTCCAAACTCAAAGTAATTGTGACCAATAAATCCCTCTTCAGGCTGTGTACACAGCACTGTACAGGCTCAGGCTAGAAACATGAATTCAACTATCTGTTATATCCTCAAACTGAGACTGAAGAGCAAAGAATGAAAGCATTTCTGTTTGAAAATGCAACTTGAAAAAAATGAAACTACCAGATTTAACCTCCAAATTGACTATTTGTATCATGGGTTCACTTGTGCACTCAGGAGAAAAAAAAATCCTATTCCTCAGACTTAATAAAAAGAATTTAACTACAGCTTATAAGAAATTTTCTGATGTGCAGAGATAATACCAGTACATTGCATTTTAGGTCCTCAGATTTGTTGCAATATCATACTCTGATGAAATTATATCAGACTATGGATTTCACAATTTTTAAAGGCTTGAGATATAACAGTCTGATTTGGACAAGCATGACACTTAAAACAAGGCACATATATGACTGTTATTCTAAGTTGTGATTCTCCGTGGTGTCAAAATACTCCAGAAGTGCTTGACCTTTATAATAAATTTTAATCCAAAGCAGTGGCAGAGCAGATGTATTTTTCATTTAGAAGTTACTAGCACAGAAAGGCAAACTATACCTCCACTGAAGTCCAGGGCAAAACTACTACTGACTTCACAGAAAGGGTATTCGGCCATTGAACGTATGTATTCCCTTACATACATTCAATTCTTACCAAGCTAAATGAAAAGATAACTAACACGAACTAATCAAAGAAATTGATTAGATGGTGCACAGTGCAGCTCAAATCACAGATACTATAGTGGCCTTGGATATTGCCGGTGAACCCCAGAGGATCCTGCTGCATCAGTACCATAGTTAAGACATAGTTAAGGAAGGGTTTGGGGGGCAAAACTTGAATTATTTAACTTTTCATAGTTTTAATCACAATGTTAGTGAAATAACAGGTTTATTTTGTGTTTGTCTCCTCATAATTAAAGCTTCTGAGTTTTTGTGTAACTGAAATGGGTCTTCTAAACAAAAGGAAGACAAAAGACAAAAAGCACTGCAAACCACCAAAAAATTTAAGAAAACCATCCACTGTAGCTCAACAGCTTACTAATCAACATGCATGTTCAATGGGACATCTAAAACAATTACTATGCCTGCTCAAAATTATCCATACACATACATGTGCAAAACATGGAGTTAAAGCCATTTCCTTTTAAGACTGTGCTTGAAAAGACTGTGTTTTTCAAAGAATGTATGACTTCTTCCCAGCTTATGAACACAGCATGTTTTTCATATGTGAAAACAAAGAAGTTTCAGTAAGGGTGAATTTTCCCAAATAAAGAATTAATTTTCCACACTGGAAATATATTGTATTTTCAATAAACTTCAGGACTTAGGAATGCAGCAAAGGGATAAATGAAGGAAGTGAGATTTGATTGCACAGATTTCTCTACACTATTTAATAGTTTGGGGTTTTTAAGTGAAGATTGTAACTCAGTCATATGTCATCATCTAAACTCAACAACCTTGATAGCAGGCTGCTCTTTGACTAGGAAAAAGGAAAAAAAAACCCTTCCAGAGTGAAAACCATTAAAACGATCCAACCATTCATTCTTTGCATAATGCGACTCTGGTGTTCTGATGCTGCACATCCGCAGCAGTGCTCTGCCTTGCACTCCGCCACTGCACCGTGGTCAGTCAGCATTTGCCCTCCGGTGCCATACCTGGGATTCTGCGGCTCTGAACCATCTGACTCTGTACACGGTTTCTTTACCTGCAAAATCAAATGAGTGCCAGTTACTCTCACTTGAAACACAACTTTCTTGCTCACAGTTCATGCACTTACAGCACTTAAAGTGGATCCTGCTCTGCTCGCCATGATCTCTATAAAATACTTCCCGCACTTTACAGCAGCAGTATGCAGTATTAAACAGTGTGTTTCATTATTATCCCATGAACAGCTGCCAACTGCACTTCCCCCAGGCTCCATTAGTATGTAAAATGTTCAGCTAAAATAGCTTGGGAGTAGTCTTAACTAGGAACAAAGAAACCAAAGAACCAGGTTCCCCACTTCAAAATGAGAAAGCCATACTGTTCTCTGCTTGGCCAAGAAATGTTTTCCCAATTGATACTGCTTCTGTTTCCTGCTAAAGCTCACAATAATAAACACCACGTTCTGGGGCAAAGAGCACCATTAGTTAAATATGAATAAATTCATATGATAATTTTCATTTTGTGAATCTGCTATCTGTTAAATATATTTTCTTATTGCATCAATAAACACATATACTGTTTTCACTCATTTGCAAGATATAAGTACATAAAAGGTATTTCAACTTCCAATGTGACCTCTACAATACATTGCTGTAGGCTAATTCAAGGTGATAAAATCCATTACTGCCAAATAAAAATAGAAGACTATACTCTTGCAGACTAGGTATCTCTTTGGGATATTCATTGTTTCCTGTAAAAATTATATTGTACCTTTTGATAATCTAAAGTAATTGTATTTTCAACAGAGAAAAAAAGCACTTTGCTTCCTTGTATGCTAATGTAGAATCCAGGTCTGTGTGGGAAGTTTTAAAGCTCCATTTTCAAAGCCACCTAGAAACATCCTAGTCACTTGGACTCAAACGATGTGACTGACACAATACAAAAAACATCTGCATTACAACCAGCAAGTTCAGTGACAATTTTCAGGAATACCTTGCATCAAGAGACATTTCTATACTTCTCTGATACTTTAAATGTACTTCAGAGAAAAAAAAAGTGACTGTGAATCACTTCTACTGAAGTTATTGAGAAATGACACTCACCAACTCCAAAAGAAAAAAGGATTAGGCTAATGTTTAATATTTCCTTTAAATATATCAACTGAATCCCATGCAACATCACTCACAGATGTCTAAGTGCAAACCTGATTCTACAGGTGGTCATTTCTATTATTTATTTGCATTGTGGATACTGAAAAAGACCAATACATTCACATACATGGTTATTTATAGAAATCAGTTTTCTGTAGCAGTAACAAAAATTTTCCCATGATGAAAACTTAAATCTGTATTTATTATTGTAACAGGTGTCATACAAATCACTAAAAAGCCGGAAACACAGGGAACTTCTAATTATATTTTGCTTGATTTTACTATAAAACTGTTTTCAATCTATCCAGTTACTCAGTTTCAACCCTACTAATTCTCCCCCTCTTGGATGGTTTCTTTACTGTTCCTACCTTGTTACTCCATGGACTTGGTAGTCACAATGTGCCATGGAGAGATGAGATGGTGTAGTGGCTCAGCTTGAGGCACAGTGAAGGCTCACACAACCCCAAACCTCACAGGCACTATTTCATAAACATTCAGGTGCGAGCATCATTGCTATAGTTTTATGATCACTACATTTTTTTTAGAGTAGCATAAGATTTGAAATACAATGAAAAACTTCGGATATTAACACATGATCAAGTACCATGAACAATGCCTACAGTGTGTGTTATATACAAAAGGGAGAAAGATTTATTCAGATTACTGCACTGTCAACATCACAGGGAACTGTTCAAAAACTATATTCGAAATCATTTAAAGGCACTGAAATTACAACAGCCCTTCCTCGAGAGGAAATGTGTATTTTAAGAAGCAGTTCACCTCAACCAAGTTACAGAGAATTTGGCCAGAAAAATAAGATGTTCATTTCATAGATAAATAAAATTTAAAATAATTGAAAATATAATTTATTTAGAACTATATAATATAAAAAGATAAAATATTGTAATTAAAAGGAATTAAAAATATAAATAAATCCCTCATAGATATATAGTACAAAACCTAGTAGAGCACCTTTTTCCATTTCCCTTTAGCATATACTCACTTCCAGGATACTTTTGCCATCTCATTGGCATTTATACATTTCTTTTACAATTTTTTGCTGATCTGTGGTTGCCACCAGATGCGCTGTCTGTCACATTTACACGGGGGCACAGACCTCAATCCCCTAGTCTGGAAAACCACTGAGTTTAACCAGTTGCTGGATAGTCTGACAGTCACCCAGGACATCCCAACACACTAACTTTGCAAAAAGATGGCATGTCCTGTGGTGGCCAATTACGACAGAAACCCAAAAAGAACTCAAACATACACTAACATTGTCCAAGCACTTTTAACATACACAATATATTAAGACTCCTGGTTTTTCTGGGCAGGGATGTGAGGTGCTGCTTCTCTTAGTTAAGCAGAAATGGGTACTCAGGGACAAGGTGTCCTACTCCTGCTCATGCTACTGCTGCATTTTCCTTTGACACACATTACTAAGAAATTGAAATGGCTGAAAGATCATGCTTTAGCTGGGGGGTTAAACATCAAAAAGAAACAAAACAAACCCCCCAACAACAACAAAACCCTGACATACTTTTGTATACCTTAAAAGGGAGCAGCAGAAAAGCCACTGACCTACTGTATCAAAAAGACTCACCTTTTGTGAGATGCGTCAAACTTCGGGGGGGGGAGGGGGGGAAATGTCAGCATTTTTCATTTACAAATATTGCTGTGAAAGCAAAATACTTTTAAAAATAAGAATATTTCAGGTTTTCGGTTTGCCATGTAGATGATGCAGTTCATCTATGATCATTATCTGAAGAAATTTACAGCAGAAGCACAGAGTATGGAGGTGTCTTTTCCTCTGAGACTAAATGTAAACTTTGTTGTGTAACTTTAGGGTCCCTATTTGAGAGAAAATAATAATAAATAAAAGTATTACTTCTTAAAGGAGAAACAGGCATGTGATTTCCTTTCAAGTGGCCATATGGAATGAATACCAATTATTTTTAAGGCTACTTAAGTAGCAAAACACATTTTGTTATTCATAAAATTATGCCACTCTTGAAGGTGAACACAAAATAACTGTGAAAATTTTTGATCAAAGACGAAATATTGTTTCCTTTGTATTCAGCTGCACTGTTTTACTTCTTAATCTGCCTTGCTGACTGTTTTCAAAATAGTTAGCTTTCACTAACACCATATTTATTTAGTGTCTCATGTGTTAAATGAGAAAAAGAACATTTTTCTTTACTCCTGCTCTGTTTTCCTTTCCTCTCGCTGTTTACACAGGTTTTCTCACCATTTTACTTATATGCATGTTGAGAATCACTCACAAGAGTAAGATACCACTTTCAGTTTGAATTTTGTCAAACTGCACTGAACTCATCTACTCTGACTGCCTGCTACAAAGTGTTTGAAAAGTTTCACCTAAAAATGCTTACATACAAATATTTCTGAAAACATACTGTTGTGTTCATTTTAAGTCATGCCATTATGCTGCTGAGTGGCTTCAGCACCTGAAAGTTTGGAGGCAAGATCCCAAAACTGAAAGGGGGAGGGTGAGATTTTAAGGTTGATCTGACACCCAGTAGCAATCATTTCTGTGAAATGATGCCCAAATTTATTTGTTTTTAAGATTCTAGAAGCACTGATGTCACACTGTTAGTGGACTCCTGTTGCAGTATGGTTACTGAACTTCTGAAGACCCTATCTGCATTAAATACTTTCCATCTCAAAGATGCTGGTGCTGCATTAGCCTTAAGATTACTTCTGAGTGCCAGGAGAGCCCCATGCCACCAGGAAATCTGACATTATCAAAACTATCCCTCTTTGTCAGTTCCACCTCCCACTGTTCAGGTACACAGGCAATATCCTGAAAGAGAAAAACCTTGTAGATTCAAATATAGGGAGAAGAGAGGAAACAAAGAACATGGAGAGGGAACAAAAAACAGGGCACAAAAGAAGGGGCAAAACTAGAGAGCAGAAGGCGGGTGAAAGAAAATGTGGCAAATATAGGGGTGGGGTGTGGACTGGAAGAGTACTCAGCCTGACTGGGATGGGACAGCACTGCACAGTTTGATCTCCTCTCCTCTAGATTTGGGACTACCACCACAAACACAAGCCTGAGCACTCATCAGGTATCTGTGAAACTCATTAGAAAATTAGCAACCAGTGTGCCAGGAGCAATGGACTTGTTCTGCTCTGAAGACCTAAGTAAGGATCCAAGCTGGGAAACTATACTTTGAACTTAAATGATCATGTATAAATGTTATATTTATCCAGAAAAATTAAGGTCTCATCTGACTCAAAGTGGAGAAAAAATAGTGAACGTTTAATACAATTACTGCCTTCACCTTTGCCTTGGCTCATCAGATTTCAAATATGAACACTGTTAAAAGTGTCTGATACTATGAGGGCACTGTAAAAAAGAGATGCATTTATTTATTAGTCACAGAAGAACTTCAATAAAGGTATGCAACAAATATTTACATGATGAATGATTTAAGTATGGACTTTGGATGCTTCGTGTTTAACAAAGATAGATGAAGACCAGAAAAAGAAAACTCTAACTACGTATTCATGGAAAAGAACAGACATCCCCTGGAAAGCCTAGAATGTCAGGGAATAGGATCTACACCAGAGGCTGGATTTCTACAGGCCATATTAATTCTGGCATTTCCTTGCTTCTGATGTTTTTCTTCACAACATTAACATCTTTTAACATGATTTTATTGGACCTCATTACACTAGATGTTAAACCATGAAACTGTTCTGCTCTGTGAGGTGTTCTCACACACACACACACACACACACACACACACACACACACACACACACACACACACACACACTGGTATTAAGCTCATAATGCAACACAGGTGAGAAAACCCTCCTAAAATTTACAGCTGAAAAATCTTGTCACATCAGCAGTAAATTATTCTGGCAAAGAACCTGCTGAGCTCCCTCATCTACTGCACCAAATATGGCCTTGAGCATCCCTCCCAAATCAGGTGTGCAACAGTGCCAAGCAGTCTGTGATGCTTCGGGCCTGAAGGAAGCAGCTATTCATGGTGGAGCTGTGGAGGCTGTAACATGAAGAAGTCAAAAAAAAGAAAAGAAAAGAAAGAAAAGAAAAAAAGAAAAGAGAAGAAAGAAAAGAAAAGAAAAGAGAAGAAAGAAAAGAAAAGAAAAGAAAAGAAAAGAAAAGAAAAGAAAAGAAAAGAAAAGAAAAGAAAAGAAAAGAAAAGAGAGAAAAAAAGAAAAGGAACTACTTTTTGCAGACACAAGGACATCTCAAAAACACCTATATGCTTGCTCAGCCTGCGTGATTTCTCTGGAGTGTGGGCAGAAAAAGTGCATTTCTACTGCCTAGAAAACTCCCTGCAGCAAATTACTCCAGTGAAAGTTCACCCACCTTTACCTGCTACCCAGGGAAGGGACTATGTCTGTAGAATGGCCCCAAGATAGGAAAGGGGAACAATTTGACTGGAAATAGGTGGCTCAGGATGTTTGTGATACTGCTATGAGAACTAATAGTAAAGAAAAGTTATTCTCCTCAAACATTTTTTATATGTTGTGACACTGTTTACATAGAGTTTTATAACCATCTTGACAACAAAACCTTATTGTCTATACAATGCCTAGCATAATGAAGATTTCCTTTGCTATCATGACATCATTGCTACCATAAAACAAATAATGACATTTGCATGACCAATGAAAACAGGACAAGGACTAGCTTAAAGGTACAATGCTGGGATTTAGTATCAAATTGTAACCATTCCAAAATTATATATGCTTTCAAATTGAATTTGAAACACACACACCCCCCCTCCCCCAAAAAACCCCAACAAATATGATTGAGAACTAAGTAGATTTTTGATGGCTAAATTCAAATAATGCTCCCAACTACGTATGTCCTGTGAAGACAAAATCTCAGTAAAGCTTCTGCAAAATCAAATGCTGAAGAGCCCTAGAGAAAGATCTGAAAATAATACTAAATGACCACAAATTCTAAACTGAATTTTTCACAGCAATTCACTATTATGCTACACTTCCATAGATCTCATAAGGATTTCACATACTTAAACCTAGTAATAATAATAATAAAATTATATAATATAAAGTTTGTATTAAAATATAATATGAAATAAAATTAAAATGTATATGAAAATGTAATACTATACAGTTACCATCAAATTTTAAGTAGGTTTCTGACATAATTAAAAACCCACACTGCTGAAAGAACCTGAAGTAATAGAAAACTGGTTTATTTGTCCCTTACTTTTCACAGCAGACTGTACATAGCTGTATTTAAACTGAATCACAGCCTGAGGTTTGTCATGTTTCAGCAGACATGAAAACAAGAGTTTTAACTGCAGTGGAAGAATGAAGAAAAATATGCTAAATTAATTAATTTTAAATTTAGTATTAATGGGTTGTACTTTTTTGTGGTTTGGTTTGCTTTTTTTGTTTGTTTGGAGTTTTTTGGGTTTTTCTTTTTTTTTTTTTTTTTAATTAAAGTCTATATGAGCTAGTCCTCACTGAAAACAACTTTTCTGCTCATCAGCTAAACTAGGTTTAGCTATCCAATGGTATCTTCTATATTCTTAGTAATAAAATTGTTACATCATCAAATAAAACTGACAACTCTAATCAAAATAGCTTGAACTTTGAAATGTTGATTTTTTTAATTTAATGAAAGTAAAGTGCAAATTAATTGAAAACTTTTGAGTATGGAAGCAAACTGGTGATGCTGACCGTTGCATTTTAGGTAGCACAGTAGAAACTTCATATTTAACAACATCAGAAATATTTCCATGCCCTTGAGTAACAAGAATACTGTGGATACTGTGAGGGGGCTTCCAAGATGTAGCAGAGAGCAGGGGTGAGAAAGAAGGAATGGGAACAGGGGATGTCACTGATGTCCCACCATCACTTCTTTCTATTTTCCATGTAAACCTTTTCAAAGATAGATTTGTTCATGATGAAATTTATTATTGCTGCCCTCCTGTCTCCCCTACCTCATCCCAGACTAATACAGTAGTAACTCTGGCCTGAAACTCTACATGGTGTACGTACAAACTTGAAATTAAAAATAATCTAGAAGGCATACATCTAGTATTAAGTACCTACAGTTCAGGCATCTAAATTGGTCTACGCTTGTGACCCCAGGCTTTCTTTGTGTCTAACAGAAAGATCCAGGTATATTTCAGCTGACCTAGAATTATGACAAGGTTAATTGTGACTAATGGCTTCTACAGAGAAAATGGAATACTGCTGCCAAAGAGTGAGGGATACAGTCTGCATGTCTCATGACATCTTCCATTAAATCTTTGTCGGCAACACTGATTGTACCAACAAAGTTTCATGTTTTAAAGCCTCAACTCCTTTGAAGAAATCACCAACTCGAATAATTTTAAGGATGAGCTATGGCTTACAAAGCATTTAACAACCTGTCAAATGCTTCCACTTTTTGAGATTACACTCTTCATCTCTCTCATAACATTTTGGATTTTCTGTATAAACCGCTGCTGAGAATACTGTGGATGAACCAGGAACTAGGCCACAGACATGCCAAGAAGCTTCAAAGGGGTGCTGCATTTCCCTTAGATTTTATTTCACCAGGATGGAATGATGAGAAGTAATACACTTGTTGGTGTGCACAGTATATATACATTAAAGTTAATAGGGATTTAATCAATCCAGGTAAAAATGCCTTTGTCATACTTTTGGTGAGACTATAATGACTGTTTCTTTAGGGCACACTGCACAGTCTTACCACTGACACAAGCCTTTGTGCAACATAAATCAGAAAGCTTTATCCAATATAAAACTGTGCTTCTACTGAGAAGTTTTAGAGAACAAAGGCATCATTAAGGTGTATTTATGACATGAAATGATAAAATCGGAAATAACTTTAACTCCTCAGTTTTCTCATTCATATGCTATCTTTGGGGACTAAACATTCCTTCCTTGGTAATTTCTTGCTAGTGGAAGAGTTTCCTACATGTTTGTTTTTGCAACATGACTAATGGGTTCATGCAGTTCACAGTGCTAAGCTTCTTTAAAGGCTTTTATACCTGCAAACATTTTTAAAACACATTTTAGATTGCCTTTGGCACAAGTGCACTAAAAATATCAGAGGGTGTAACAGTCAAGTCATAATTTAAGCGATTGGAACTTATAAAGTACTAACTTCTACATTTGAAAAGCATTTATGCATGCACTGTGAGAAAAATTGGCCTTCTTTTTTTCTTTTTGTTTGTGTACTATGAAAAAAGGAAATATACCTTCACTTAGGTGGTGGGTCAGGCAGGGCAAATGCCACACCACAATGGCACTTCTTGTTTCAGCTTGGGTTACCTAATTGCTCAGATCATAGAACACTTTTCCCCTGCTCAAGCAGGAGGATGGGCCATGAGTCTGGCTCCCTTTGAAGAAAAATGAAAAGAAAAAAAAGAAAATGGGAAAGGGGAAGGGGAAGGAAAAGAAGAAGGGGAAGGACAAAGGTAAGAATTAGCTCCCCATTCAGCAGAGCAAAAGTTTGGAAGCTCCACCAGTTCATTTACCACACAATTCAGATTCAGGAAAAATTACTGAAGCACTAACATTGATTATCTCTCATTCTCTCTCTTTTTTTTTTTCCTGTCACATCACTTTCTGATCCTTCTCTGTCTCTCTCTCTCCCTTCCTTCCACTCTGTTTAAAAAAAACCTCAAACTCACACCAACCTAAAGAACAAGTCTTTCGCCTTTTTTGCCTTTTCAAGTTAGCAGTATGTCACAGTGCAGCTCAATCTGCAAGTATATACCCTTGGTGCCTTCCTGGTATCTCCAAAGTAGAAATCACCTAGAATATACTATACTGGGACAATGCTTCCTGTTTTCACTCCAGTTATGTTCCCATGATATCCTCCAGCTTTGTTGCATTCGCACCATTTTTGTTAGTTTTAAGTGTTTGCTTTTTAAATCTCAGTATTCCCAGATGCCACTGATCTCTTTTCAGGAGAAAAAACATAATGAAATGCAGGAAAAGAGCCATGCTGTGCAATGCTTTCTAGATTTAATCTTCTGATTACTCAGCTCTACAGAAATATAAGCAAACTAAGCATATCAAAACTAGTTTGGAGTTATCACTTAATAATCAAAGGAATAGAAAGCCATCTCCATTATATGCATAAAATTCAGTGCCTCCTCAGAAATCCTGACCTTATTTTCTTTCCTCCTCCTTTTCAAAACCAACCAGGGCCAACAAATGCAAAGAAGAAAGAGCAAACTTTGAAGCTGAAATTTAAAGCAATGAAAGTCAGGAAGTTCAAAAGTTAATGTTCCTATGGCTGTGGTGACTTGGCCATGTTGCAAATACATCATGCAAATACTTCAAGCTATTTTGTTAAAGGCATCTAGTACTATGCCATAAAGCATAATAAAACATGCTGTTCTCTTTTCATGTGGAAACCATCTTGTATGAAGAATAGTACAGTGTATTTCTACTGCTAATGCAGACTTCTTCACTACAAGTCAAATATCTCAAGGCACTTCACTCTTCTGACAATGCTGATGTCTAACTGGAATCCAGATTTCCCTTAGCTCACCCAAGAGCTTACATACTGACCTACCCAGGAACAAAGGCCATCTATTCTCCTGACTCATTTGTCTCATCAGAAAATAATCGGATTTTCCCTTTGAGATCAAAGAACACTTGTCACAACTTTCCCATTCCTTACTTAGCTGAAATTTAAACAAATGGCCTTGTTGATCATCTCTTCCTTTTTGTTCTTCACTATCCTAATTTCTACCTAGAAGCATATTGATGCCCAAGTGCAGTAAATAACATGATCACATCTGTCAAATACCAATCCTCACCACAGATGATGAAATACATATATGTAAAATATTCTGATTTAGCATATAAGTTCTTTTATTCTCCTTATAGTCTTTTGTTCATCTTCTATATTTTTAATACACATATTACAGTGTGCTAAGGTTAAAGGAGATCAGCCCCCAGAAATGCACCTTATTCTTGGTCAACAATATTCTGTTTCTTAGCTCCACTGAGAACTCAGCCATGAATGCTGGGTCAGTATTAAGTAAGAAATGGCTAAAAACCCACCAGCTTCTTTATTTTCTCTGTCTTAGAGAAGCATACTCATCAGCTGCATTCTTCATCCCAGAGCTAAAGGGACTTTAGACAAGGATTGTGGTTTTGAACAATATTCAAAAAGCTCTGGAAAAGAAAAATGAATCTAATGTATTCACAATACCCTGACTGGATATGACCTTTGTACTAACTAGTTTTTAAGCACTAAAGTGTTCATAGAAGTACAACTGTTAAGAATGAATGAATGAATATCTTACTCAGATCATGGTCTGACAGAATGGGATGGAATTTTTTGGGTATACTGAAAGCATTGTATATGGATTCATCTACATGACAACTTGATTTATGGGTGAACCAAAAAAGTTCTTAGGTTGTGGTTTGAATTAGTCAAGACGAAATAGTAAGCACAAGCTCTTTCAAGTTCAGCCACTTGTTCACTACTGCAAATTTTGCTCAGATACTTTTTGGCCAACTTTTCTTCACTATTGGTCTTATCCAAGCTTCTGTAGCTATGGGTGTATGAGCCAGATGTGATGGTAGGAGACCAGTGTATTACCTGCAGTGTCTGCCAAAATAATCCATGCTATGTGACCAATTCATCACATGTATGTCAGACAGAATCAGAGGTAATGTTGCCCATGTACTCCAGAAAAGGAGAAAAACTAACGATGTACTGCAGCTTTTCAGTACACTTTTTAGTGTGTAGCTATTATAAAGGACTCAAGTCACTTCTGTGTATTTTAGACCTTTCTTCATCTCTCAGGAGAGACAACTGTATTCAGTGGACAGTGTTGTAAGTGACAGAGAGTACCGAAAAGATGAGAATATGTAACTGACCATTACTCACAGATAACTAAGAATATCTGACTTCTTCATTAACGCAATTCTGTTCCACATCCTGACTTGAATTCAAACTGTACATGGTCTAAAATGTCAACTTCAATTAAATGGTCTTGCAACTGATCACTGGGCAGTTTTGCTATGACCATGCTCAGGGAAAAGGGGATGCTTGACTGTAGTGACAGGCAAGGATCGCTCCAAACTGTTGGTTTCTTCAGCTCCAGTTAAACTCCAGCATGTTTGACAGAAAAAAAAAAAAGGAAAATTACTGCTCTAAATGTTGATTATTTTTCTTTGAAAGAATACCAGTTATCCACTGCACTCCTTCAGAATCCTGAAAGGCAAGAGTACCTCTGTGTTTGAGTACATGCACAGAGATGTGAGAATGCAAGCAGGCTGTTTGTGACTAACTGCAATGACTGCAGAGTATGATCCAGTTCCACTGAGGTTTGCATGGGCTTCCACTGGTGCTTTCATCTTGCTTCAACAGCAGCAACAGTAACAACAGCTATCTGAGGCAATGCTGTATTCAGTCCTTCAGCAAAAAACCAGCAACCCTGAGCAGAAGGTTGTCCAGCTTGGGACAAACCTCCAAAGATTTACGCTTAGGCCTAAATAGGACTGTGGTGTTTAGGCCCATAACCGTTGATGAAACAATTCAGAATAATGAAATAAGCACGTGAATATGCCTTTGTAGGACAAGAGGCTCAATTAATGCCAAGAAGCAACAGGTGGACAGAGCAATAAGACAGGTTGGAAGGAGGATGAACAAGGTAATATGAGCACATAATATGAACACGATTTTAGCTCAGCACCTGCCTACCTATTAAAAGCTGGCAGAGTCCTGTAGGCATTGTGGTAGATGGGAATTATGTTAAAACAGTATTAAAATCAAATAAAACTAAAGAAAAAAAAAACCCAAACCCCCCACAATAAAACCCCCTGTTATGCTATTCTGTGGTATTTTTTCTCCTGGTAGTAGGTCACAGATACTCAGGCATAAATATCTGACTTTTCAACAGATAGTATCTATGAACCTGAATATGAACAAATAATTTGGCCTGAAAATATCCCAAGCTGAAGTTATCAGCTAACTGTGTACCACTAGCATTTCTTCCACAATGCACTGAGGCTATTCCAATTAAAATCACCTATTTAAAGTGAAGACAAATGACTATGTTCTGAATTGTGAAAAAGGTGGAAGAAGAAGGTAATAAACCAATGTGCATCACATTCTACTTAGAAAATTAACAAGTGAAACTCCTATACATTTACAGTGAACAGCTGTGCTTTTTCTTAGTTTCGTACATTTCTCTCCTTTCTCATTACTGAAGTTAATTTGTTTAGCATTGTAGCAACAATTTCTAGCAGCTGTTGTATCATTAATAAACTACATCAGATAACAGAGAACTTTGGCAACCTATTTCTATCAGAGTAAAGATGCAAGAAATTATTAGTAGCTTAAACTACTTGCTGGTCAAAATCAAATAATCAGTTTTTCTGTGGCCCAGATGTTCTCCAACTGGTGAAAAAATAATTTGTAAGAGGAAAGATAAAAGGACACACAACATTACAGTATAAAATCTCACAAGCAGTGGATATAAACTAAAGACCTATTCACATGCATTAGTAGCATCACGGAACCAAACTGAGTTTATTTCTGATTAATTTTCAGTGTCTTTGGAACATGTCAATAAAAGTGAAGAAAACGCTAATAAGAAGTGAATCTTCTTTATAAGGGTAGCAAAAAAGAATAATGACTTAGGGGAGACAAACCATGTGATTAGATACCTTCTAATAAATATAAAGGAAAATATAATCCACATAATTTACACAGTAGTTACTATATGCTAGTAAGCATTATGGAAGCAAAATCCTATTTAGTGAGATGAGTTTTTATGCATATGATTTACATTTGATTATTCAAACATTAACAAGAAAAAACTTCTTTAAAAATCCTATCAATATTATAGGGTTAAACTGTCATTCAGAGACATTAATCATAAAAGGATAAATGATTAATTTAATCTACACACAGGGATAAAAGGTACATTTGCTTGTATGGTAGTAACAACAACTGCCACAATTAGAAAGGACATTAAAAATACTTTTGGTTTTTTTCCTTGCTTGAGGCTATAGCTCTTAACATTAGTCAGAATAGATGTATTTACAGTATAAAGTATGTAAATAAATCTCAAACCATGAGCTAATAATATATTTTTCATTATTAGTCAATGAGGACAACATCAGACACAGCATAGCTCCCAAAATGCCACGAGAAAGAACCACTTGATAGATCATATTTCAGCTCATATACAAGTCAATTTTCCCTCTTTTTTCAGATTTGAAAATTTGACTGGTTTATCCCACTACTGATCTTTAGTATATCCAAACACATTTTCTTTTTTTATCATTAATACTTCTATATTAAAATACATAATTTTAAAATACTTTAAAGTATGTTTTAATTTTAAAGATGTTTTAGAAACAAAATAGTTGAGATAACTTTCCAGGAGCAATTAATCAACTGTTCAGTTATCTTTTTCCAAATTTCTATCACTTTGTTTATATTTGCAGTCCTCCAGTGAATTCTTCAGCCAACAGGCAATTACATGAAATAAGAAGTTCTTCCAATTTATTTTGGATGGGTTTATATACCCATCTCAAGCATTAAATAAAAAACCTCTTTAGTTTAGGAAAATATATCAACCAAGACTCCCTAAACTCTGAAAACATTCAAAACAAAAAGAGACTGCTTCATAGTGTAGGATGAATTTCATCTACCAAGGTCAATGGTCAGGAATAACAATAAAGTAATTTCTCCTACAAGAGTCTTCGCATTTGCCCCTATTTTGGACAAAGGAGCAAGCGTCCTTTGTCTTCAGCTTAACATGCTAAGTCTCCTGTGACCCTCCTCCCTTTTCTCCTGTCTCCCCAACCTGATTCTGGAATGTTTTGGCCACGAGGTTAAGAAAGATTCCCCCATTTATCACAACCTGCCAAGCACAACAGGGTCACAGTTCCAGCCCCAGTCCTATCGCTTTTTCTAATCCAACCTCGGCACAGGCATGAAACTTCAAAGATAGTTTGCCACAGGCAAAAATTAGTCCTTATTTGCTTTAAAATCCAAGTATCAATCAAGTTAAACTGTGCCTCAGGGCAGCTAACATTTTGAATGTTCAGAGCAACATGTACATTTGGTTCTTAGCTGTGACTCTAATTGAATGCAGAGCTCACCTGGAATAGGAGTGTAAATACTTTTAAGTACAAGAAAAATCTGATCATGAGATAATTAATTTTATCCATGAGAAAATCCTTGATAAAAAGAGTTGTTCAAACATGTAAACACACAAAATAACCTTTTATGCATGTGTTCAAGTAAATATATATAATACATACAGAATCTCTGTTTATGTGAAATCACTTCAGGATTACAAGGTTTTATTATCAGTTAGATGAGTAGCCACACTTACATGACTCTAAAACTCAGTTAATCCCTTTTAAATATTCCTACAATTAATTTTGAAGAACAACTACACATTTAATATGAGAACAAGCAGAGAACTTAGCTTTAATATTTAGAAAGCATCTTCAATTAGCCCTATGTAAAAATAATACATAAATTTTACTCTCCTGGGATACTGCCTATCAACTCCTGTTCAATCCAATGCAAACAATAATATAAACATGCTTTTGAAATCAATCCAGGTTTTTCAATATGTATTTTTAACTGCATCTTTTTGGGCCTAAATGGGATTCATCTTAAAATTAGCTTTCTAAAACTCTTCACATTTTTTCAGATATTTACTTAAAATTGAATACTGTTTAATAATGTATTAATTTAGGGCAATGATAGAATATTGCATAGAAAATAAACCATACAGATATTATTTTTGTCCAACAGTATAGCTAAAAATAGATTTAACAAAATAAAATATAAAAAGGAAATAAGTAGCATACTATCTAGAGCATTAAATTCTACAAATTGTTCACATACCTTTTTCCCATGAATTTAATACAGCTATCTCTCCTTTTATTTAAAAATATTGAAATATCATGTTGAATTTTTAATTCCTTGTAAATAGCATTTCTTAAATAAATTTTAAAATTCAAAGTTTAAAACTGAATAAAGTGCTACTTATTTCCTATACTCTCCCAAATTAAATGTAGATTCAATAAAATTTATGTATACCTATCTGCAAAGAAAATAAGAGAAAACAAAAGATAAAACTGATAGGTAAACATGTGAATGAGACAGCATGCATTTTGGTTTTTTATTTGCTTCTTTTATTTAAAGAGACATTTTCTCAAACCACATTCTGTTTAAGTTTAAAAAATAATATTGACTTCTAATTTCTGATTTCAGATGAATTATTTTCCCTGTATGCACACTCTGCCGTGCATGATCACACAAGCATACAGATATTTTCCAAAGCCAAATTCTTTTGCTTGATATTATCCACATTCACACAAGGTTCCTGCTATTTGATTTGCTGTACCATTTAACACGGTATACAAAGTACTTTTATAAATCTCAAATTATCTTTGTAAAATGCTTTATCAAGAACTATATTTTTAATTCATGAGTGTAAAACATTACTTGCTTTATATACCCTTTCCAAATTTACATTTGATTTACTTCAGAAGAAATTATAATGCCAGAAAATAGTGAACAGACCAAGAAAAGAAACATGTAACTGCATCCTGCTGCTTTCTGCTTACCAGATCACATTGAAGAACGTACTGGCTGTAATAATTTATCATCTTTTCCTTCCCAACAGGTTCCCTACCTACAGTCCCCTCTAGCTGTAAACACCTGTATATAGTTGGACCAAATTGCATTGCTCTTTCTTCCCTGAGACTTTGCTTGCTGCACTGGAATAATAATAAAGCACTCCAAGAGTAAACCCCTCCTGAGTTTCCCTGAATGAAAGAGACATTTAAGAAGCAGTAATCCTTATGCCAGCTCCCACCGTGGCCTCGGCATGCAGCACGGCAGCACTTTTTGTGCTTGCTGCTGCATGGACCCCAAGGCAGAGAAGAGCACCTGAGTTCAACAGCAGTACTTGCAGATGGATTCCCTGAAGAAAGTTTTAATCAGAATTTATTCTCAAAAAATGATCTTTGCAACTGAAAAAAATGCATTAAAAAGTCTGAAATAAATTAACAATGAAGTAAGACTCCAAAACAAACTCAGAGTGCCAAGTGACAGATAACATTACAAAGACAGACTGGACTTTGAGGAGGTACGGCTGACGCTTTGTATAATTACACTTCAGCATTATTTGTTCCAAAGGAATGTCTAATTAACTTAGAAATGAACTAAATGGACTGGAATGAATTATTAGTATATTAAATTTATTTTATTACATCCATATTTTTTGCAGCTTAGGGCTAATTAACTTGAATTCAATTTATGTCTAGACACCTGTCTCAGCATAGTGGCCTTTAAGTGTCTCTTACAAAAATGCACATCAAGGAGCTGCTCATGGACTTGACAAAACGTGACACTTGCAGCACATTATAGAATGATGCATTTTATTTCTTACAGTGCATAACAATTAGCCTCCTGTGGTAAGCAAAAGCTGCTCCTGAAAGAATAAGATGGATCCAGTCCTGTGACCTACCTAAATTTCCGTATTCTAGAGCCACCATGAACAAACACCTTGTTCCAAAAACACAGAACTACAGAAATGAAAATCAGATCTCCTTTTCATGAATAAAATCTTACTGGGAATTAATACCAATTTATATGTCCCTCTTTATCACTAAGTAACATTTGCATCAATATTGCAAATTAAAATCCATCATAACCTTACCTCAGTTGTCCCTGAAGAACAGAAATCAACTCCCCAGATACGGAAAGTCAGTTTTCAGGACAAAAAACAAAACAAAAACAAAAACAAACAAAAAACCCAGTATCTCTTCCGTTTACCACTACTTAACTTCCACTGCAGAGCAGCTAAGGTGTGCAGGCAGATTTTCTTGACCAAAAAGCTTTTGTATCAGTCAGCTAGGATTTTTCAAACTCGGGAATACTGAAGACACTTTGTTCTTGAGCTGTCATGCCAAGCAGAGCACAGTCTGGTTATTTAAGTTAACTAGGAGGAGATCTGGATAGTAAACAAACTTGGCTCTGTCCAATGGTTTTCCACACTTGCCTGTTTATAGTAAGATGACTTGCATTCTGAGGTCACCCCATCAACAGCTCCTGTCTTTCAGTGGGTATCTAATGTGCTGCATTTATCCCAAGGCTCTTTTAATGAAACCACCTTCCTGGTCCCTGCTCGCCTGCTGTCACTATGACACATCTGCTCCTTATTGTGCAAAACCCTATTAAAGTGTTAAAATATACAGAAGAGTCATACCTGGGCATATTTTCTTCAAGTAATTAGTATATTTATAAGTGCTTACCTTGTCTGTGAATATTAGCAAAATAAAGTCTTTTTAAAGATCAAAGAATTTTGGCAGCAACATTTATCTTGTGAATAAAAGAAACTCAAGAGGAAGGAAGATGGATGTAATTGTTTGATCTGGATCTAAAACTTTCACAAATACTCCCCATAAGGATAATGCATGTGCCTGTGCCAGATAATATTTACTTGAATATGTTAACATACTGGAAACAAGAGATGAGGAGTGTCCTCAAGCTCTATTGTAAAACGATACAGAGCCAAGAAAAACAAGGGTCAGGTGCCAGGACCCCAGTGCAAACTCCAAGTCAGTTCTGGGCTGAAAGAATACACGGAATTGATGGTTCTTACAAAACACAGTAAATATGGAACAGCATATAGCCTCCTAGCTCTCATTGTTTTAGGCATACAATGTGCTACTGGTTACAAGAGGTTTGCGATCCAGCTTGCAATTATTATTTCCTCATACAGCACTGCAAACCAAAAGGACAAAGCCCCTGGAAATAGCTTATCACAATAGACTGGTCTAAATTAACTATATCTTAAAATGAGGCCAAGCAAATGGTCTTTACTATTTTTCTTCATTAGTCAAAAGCCTTACAAAAATAAGAATTGAGCACCATTTCTAGATTTCTACCAGTACTTTTTCCTCATTGCTTAGCCATTAGGCAGCACTAGGAAATTCAGCCTTGTTTCATGTGGAGATGTGAAACTGAAGATGGCACTCTCTCCCCATGCAAACACAAGACCAACTGCTTCTCAGAAATGCTCTTTGAGTGAAAGTTACACCTGTAGCACATTTTCGGCACCATTTTTTGTCACCACTACAGCATCAAAATGACAGATAGCAGCTTGGCTGTGTTAAAGCTAATAAAATATGATTGATGAACTGGGCTAGAAAGTCATGTCAGTTCAGATTAGGATATTTGTGCCATCATTTCACAAGTTCCACGCTTTATTATTAGAAGGGGCTGTCAGGACTGTAATGGCCACTAATAAATACATCCATCCAGATTCCCTGATGCCTTTTTTTCCCTTAAACCTTCTTATGAAGTTTAAATACAAAAGCTTTTTCATGTGAAATCTTGCTTAATTTTTATAAAATAATTGTTCTTAGAAATACAATATACTTCCTTAAACAGGTGCCTGTCAGCTACTATTATCTCACGCACTGAAATTCAAGTAATCCTCATTTTACTGCATTATGTGGCATAATAAAGGCCCACCTCTTCAATAATGAAAACCCACTGGAGCATATATAAATTATTGCCGAGAGTATAATGAGCTTTCAGATTTTTTTTTTGACATTAGCATTGGGCATAACCTCATTATTAACTCCTGAAACAACTAATACATCAGATGTGGAAGGTTGCTAATGCAAGATTGCTAATGCAAGCAGTTGTTGTTTTCATTACCAAAAAAAAGAGAAACAAAGGAAAAAGCTATTACAGAAAACGCTGCCAAAGGAAGACTGAAAGCAATGGGACATACATGAATAGAGGGCTCCAAGACTCCAATCCTTAGCCACTACTCAGTGAATTGCAGAGAGTCCTCACAGTAGCAGAGAAGGAACAAAATTTGTCTTTTCTTCTACTAGGTATCAGGTAGAGGAAAACCAGCCTGGGCTTGGACTCCATTCACAGTTAAGGAGCACACCACCACTCCCTTTGAGCATCTCCTTATGCAGGAGGTCTTCACTCCACAGCTTCAAACCAGAGCAGCTAGTTTGCCACTCCTTGCCACCACTTCACCTCTTTACTCCCATCTTCTGCCACAGATTAACATGTCTCCGCTCTCGAGAATGCAAGGATCAAAGAAACAATTATAAGCCGTCCTTTCTTTTCCCAGTAAAACAAGACAATTTCACTGTTTCTCAGTTTGGACACCTCCAGGCAAGCACAGTCCCACACACTTGTAAAGGTGTTTATCCCATAGTGGCAATAAAAATTTTCTAGGCTATAGTTCAGTGCACCTACCAATAGTGCCAAGTGATGACCAGAGAAAATTATTACATCTTGAGCCCACGTTCCTTTCTGACTGACTGACAGGGAAACCACTGTCCCAACATCCCTGTGATGGATGAATTGCTCTGTCTGCAAACTGAGATTACTAAGGGGGAGATGTTTTTTATGGACACATAAATCAGAATCTTCTTCATGTCCTTTATTTGCACCACACAAATGTGACAGAAGGGAAAATAGCTGACATGAGCAAATAAAAATTGCACTCATTTGAGAAAATACAAAAGCATGAAATGCAAAGTATTTTGAATTTCCCAATTAGTTCTGCAACTAAAAGTGCTTGGTTGAGGACCACAGTTATGAAAAATACTTCACAGATTTTCTCCTGTTCTAAATTCTGTGTTATATGCTGTTGTTCACTGTTTCTCTGCAATACAGAAAATACCAAAACCAAAAGAAAAGCTTACCAGCAAGCCTTTACATTTTAAGCAATGTCACAAACTGACATTGCCAATCTGTGAGTTGCTTTTTTTGCTTTTCCTTCAGATTTCATTCTATAATGTGAAGTACTTCTTAAGATACATTACAGGGAAAAACACACAGCAGCAGCACATTTTGTTCCTATCAGGCTACCTTGTCTGATATGTTCTGAGAACCACCAAAACCACCTCACATTTTGAGTCTGTATTTTTCAAGTAATCAAAAAGTAAAAATGACAGAAAAAGAAGAATATTATGTAGAGACACTTGGATAAGGGCTGCCTCTGAGATTTTGAATTGGTCAACTGTTTCATAACTGAAGATCAAATTCAATGACAAATAACTATTTTCATGGATTTTGATCTTGCATTCAAAGAGGGTTTGAAGGTGCTTAGGTCAAGAGGACTGCACCAGCCCCTGACTCTACCCTCTTCAGTGTCTCTCCACATTTCCCTGGGTGGCTGACTAGCTCTGGTGAGTCACAGCAGGCCCAGAGGGTGGCAAACTTTATATATAGAACTGATAATGCTATCATGCTGGCTGAAACACACCCAGCTTTTTTTGTTTGTTTGTTTAAAAAACAAAACAAAACAAAACCTGACTAGGCCGCTTTTACCTTTTCTTGTTAGTTTGTATTTTCAGTTCAAAGTTAAATATTAAATTCCCAGATACACACTACTGAGCTTTCTCAAGAAATTTCAATTAAATTTAAATTTAAAACTCCCTGTAGGATGGATTTGTTCACTTGTAAGTTTTGTTTTGTTTGTTTTCTCTGAGCTGTATCTCTGACAATCCATTGTGTTTTATGAAAAGAAAAATTATCACTTTAATTTCACTTAATGAGTGCCTCATGCCTGCTCTGGGGCTTGCCTGTAAAATCAAGGAATCGACAAATAAAATATTACCATTCTAATACTTCTATCAATACATGATGCTGTATTTTTTTAGACTCTCCAGTCACCACTAAAGCTGTGTTCTGTCTGGGCACTTACCAGCCTGAAGCTTCTTACAGCAAAGTCTGCAGTTTCATCACAGTCCCCACTACCTACCCTCCCTCTCCTCATTCCCCTCAGTCCTGCAGAGAACATCTCAGATACAGAGAACAACAAGAAACCAGTAGATACTAGATGGATTTCACGATGTGCATGTTTTTAACACTTGAAACTGCTATCCAAAACTAAAAAATGTTTGATTAAATCTCAAACAAGTTTAAAAACAGGTGGAAAAATGGATTCTGTGATTCTAAATCTCAGTAAAATAATTGAAAAACTAATGGAAACTAGCTCAATTCTAAGTACAAAGAAAAAATAGACATCTGCGTACATCAGAATGTCAGTGATAACTGAAAAAGTTTATAAATAAAATAAGAATTACACATTGTGAGCATAAATTTATAACAACAACAAACTGTATTTATAAATCACATTCCTGAAGAAGCATTTAAACATCACTTTTCAAAAAGTGTTTTGAGGTCTTCTTATTTTTTCTTATGTTTTCTCAGCACCTGCAATTTCCAATTTATTTCAGTCTTTATGCTGAAATATTAAGCTTTTAACTTAAAATATTAATGACAAACATGATACAATTTACAAAATTGCAACAAAGTATTTTGTCTCAACATCTCCATCTCAACTTCTTGCACTGATTTAAATGAATTTTTTCTAAAATTTACTCATTTACATCTCATTTACACCTGCCATTTAAGTGTCTCTGATATTACTTCTGATTGAAATAAAACACATAAATAAAATCCTGAACATTTTATAATGTATGTCAAGTTCAAGGTCTAAACTTTCTGAAAAGAATTTGCATATAATTTCTCCTAAGGGAAAGTTGACATACGACACTTTATCTTTCAAAGGCATCCAAGATAAGGAAAGGAAATCATAAAAACATTCATTCAAGCCCCTGCTAACTATCATGTCTTTTTATTACCACATTTTCTAGGGCTCCAATCAAGATGAGTCGGGTTCAGTGAACAGTGGGCGCAAATACAATCTCGACACTGAAAGCTTAAAAACTAGTTTTACTTATGGCTCCAGAGTCAACTCTAGTATAATCTTCCAAGTTTATTTTTATGATGAAATAAAAGGTTTATTTGACAGAATCACAGAACACACTGAGCTGAAAGGGATCTGCAAGGATCAAGTCCGACCTCTAGCCATGCACAGGAACATCCCTAAGAGTCACACCATGTGCTTGAGAGTATCATTCAAATGCTTCTTCAACTCTGTCAGGCTTGATTCTGTGACTACTGCTCTGGGAGCCTGCTCCAGTGGCCAACCATGCTCAGAGTGAAGAACATTTTCCTAATATCCAACTTAAACCTCCCCTGACTCAGCTTCATGCCTTTGGCTCAAGTCCTGTCACTAGTCACCACAGAGAAGAGATCAGTGCCTGTCCCTCCTCTTGCTCTCACAAGGAAGTTGTAACTGCAGTGAAGTATCCCCTCAGTCTGCTCTTCTCCAGGCTGAACAGACTAAGTGCACTCAGCTGCTCATACAGCTTCCCCTCAAGGCCCTTCACCATCTTTAAGATCTCTAAGAGCTTAATATCTTTCTTATGTTGCTGTGCCCAAAACTGCACACAATATTTAAGGTGCGGCCACCCCAGTGTAGAGCAGAGTGGGACAAACCCCTCCCTCGACCAGCTGGTGATGCTGTGCCTCATGCCCCCCAGGACATGGTTGGCCCTCCGGGCTGCCAGGGCACTGCTCACTCATATTCAAGTCGTTCTTAATCAGGACCCACAGGTCCCTTTCTGCAACACTGCTTTGCAGTCTCCCATTTCCCAAGACTGTACGAACATCTGGGGTTTCCCCATCCCAGGTGCAGAATCCAGCACTTTCCCTTTTTGAACTTCATATGGTTGGTGATTGCCCAGTTCTCTAATTTATTGAGGTCTCCCTGCAGGACCTCCCTGTCATCAAGAAGTCAACTGTGCCTCCCAGTTTTGGCGTCATTTGCAAACTTGCTCAGTATCCCTTTTAGTCCTGTGTCCAAGTCATTTATGAAGACGTTGAAGAGCACAGGGCCCAATATGGAGCCCTGTAGAACCCCACTAGTGACAGATCACCAGTCTGATGATAACCCCATTCACTGTTATCCTCTGTGTTTGATCCATGAGCCAATTCATTGCTCACTCACCACATAATGTGTTTATGCAGCTGTAATGGACAGTTTGTCCAGAAGAATCCTGTAAGAGACAGTATCAAAAGCTTTACTGAAATCCAAAAAGATGACAACAACTGGCTTCACTTGATCAGCTGGGTGGGTTATCTTGTCATAAAAGGAAACCAGGTTTGATAAGCAGGACTTTCCTCTCATGAAGCCATGCTGGCTGTGACCAATGACTATGTTGTCTATCAGGTGTTTTTCAGTACCTCCCAATATAATCTTCTCCATGATTTTACCAGGCACTGTAGTGAGACTGATGGGCCTGTAGTTTCTGGAGTCCTTCTTTTTGCCCTTTTTGCACAATGCTTACCAGAATCCAGTCAGCTGGGACCTCTCTGGATTCCCAAAACTCTTCAAAAATCATCAAGAGAGGTTTTGTGATATCAGCCAGCTCTTTGAGAATTCTGGGATGAATCCCATCAGGCCCCATAGATTTGTAGGGATCCAGCTGGAGTAGCAGATATCACACAATTTCAGGATTGACTCAGAGTGGATCATTCTCACAGTCACAGTCCTCCAGCTCAAGGCACTGAGACTCCCTTGGTCTGTCATCGATGACGAAGACAGAGGCAAAGAAAGCATTAAGCACCTCTGCCTCGTCTCTGTCCTTGTGTGTGAGGTGACCATCCTCATCCTGTAACTGGTTGATGGTATTTCTATACTGCCTTTTGCCATTAATATATTAGAAAAAACTCCTTTTCTTTTCCTCCACATTTCTAGCCCTGTTCAACTCCAGTTGAGCTTTGGTCATATAAATTTATACCCTACAATGTCAAATAGCCTTTCTGAATACTTCCCATAACTCTTGACCTTGCTTCCACTGGACATATACCTTTCTTTTTTGCTTTATTTCCAAGAGAAGATTCATTTTCAGACAAACCAGCATTCTGCCTCACCTGTTTGACCTCTGACATTTGGGAATTGCCTGTTCCTGTGCCCTTAAGAGGTGATGGACCCCAGCACCTGAAAAAACATTTTCCCAGGGGACAGGAGAGAGGAGTTACGAGAAAGTTTGGAAGGAGTTTAAATTTTGTAAGTGGACCTTGAAAGCTGCAAGAGAGAGAAGAGAGCAAACCATCTGGAGTTGAAATAATCAGCTTCCTCCCTCTTCCTCCTCCTTTCCATACACATGACTAGTACAGTGTACACACTTAGAAATGATGGTTTGAGGAACGGCATGATAGATTTTTCGTATAAAAACAATGGATGTTTGTGTTCTTGCTTTAAGGTACTGTTTATTTTGAAAGCTGATTGGCACCTCCAGAATTGCCATGGATCTTCACAACAGAAAGTTGGAACAGTATCAGGACAGAGACAACCAATGCAGGGATTCCCATGCTGTGGTATGCAAGCCCCTTCAAGGCGGTACTTTTGTGCTGGGGCAGGCAAAAGTGGGAGCAGTAGCAATAGATCCTGACCTTTCTGGGCACAGTGCTAGGTCTCACATTGTTTATTTATGCCTGGAGCAAAATCCAGTGTGGTAAGGGAAGTGCTTTCTGCATGATGGAAAATACGGTGTTTAGGTTCTGACTTTGGAAACACAAGAATTAAGGAATGGCTGACTTTGAAAAAGATCACCCCTATTTGACTCTTTTCTAGCAAATAAACTCTTTTAGGTCTTCTTCAGTTTAAAGGATTAATAAAGTCAGCAGTCTTTTAATGAGGAGACATCCCTTGACATAGAAGTATGTAAGAAATATTATATTGTCTTTTTTTAAAAAATGTAAACCTTCAATGTAACATGATAAAATTTATGTATGCATTATAAATGAACTGGCAAAAATAACACCTTTTTAAGAATAAAAAATAAAAATTTGCCTGTACAGTACCTCCCTTAAACATAACTAAAGAAAAGCTCTAGTTCTGAGTGAATAAAGCTTATCTTTCATAAATTCAGGGAAGCCAGCCACTTTGTATAAAGAAATGGTTTTCACTGAATTAACAGCAAATGGGAGTTACATGGTGAAAATTCTTGGGTTTCTCCATCTCTACTTACATTCCAGGGAGATATCAAGCTTATTGGTCAGTTAACTTGGCCTTTACTGGAAACAGTTACTTTCAGGCAACCATGTAACACTGTCCTACCACTGCCGTTTAACATTTTCAACAAAAGATATATATAAACTAATAAAAATAATTTTTATGCACTCTCTTGCCAATGTTTAATAAAGAACTCATACTCTGAAAGTCCTGCTGAGCAATTCTAACTATTGATGTCGCCATCTTTTTATCTAAAGAGACTAGTTAACAAAAATCCTCTAGTATCACACAGCCTCTTTTTTCAAGGTTACGGAAGGCATTGTAACTCTCAGACAAGTTACTATTCCCCATTTTTTAGGCATACATCAGGTACTAAAATCATTCTTTAAAGACATAATTCCAACAATCTTTTACCATAAATAATCAATAAATTTTCTATATGCTTTCTTCATTTGGGTACAATCTCTATGCTTTTTTCATAATGCTTCTGAAAAGTTTGTATCAAACACGGTGATGACAAATTTGTTTCCTTCAATGTCTATGTTTGTCTAGTTGTCAAAACAGGACTTGGATGGAAGCTTCCATTTTTCCGTTTGTTTGTATTGGCAGCTTTACCAATGGAAATTACAAAATTTCACAGCCTGGCAAAGGGAGGAAGTGACATCTCTATATCTCCAAATTATCTAAGCTTTCAGCAGCTTGGTTCTATTTCAGCCATGCTAAACTATAGGCATTTATTCCTTTTTCCTTTAGTGACAGCTTACTGCTTAGCTTTGAAATTTTATCAAATTAATCCTTTACTTTAAGATATTGCATGCTGAAGCCTGTGTCAATTTTTATTCCTAGGAAACACAGAAAAACGTGGGGGGCATCTTCTGTTCTTTAGAGGCATTCATCATTTTTTTGGTGGAATGCACCTCAGTAATCAAGAACAGAATGTGGTTTTTGACTTCCACAGATAGTTTTACCAAAGTATCATTGTATTAAACTGATAACTTACTAAACTCTACAAGCTTTTTAAATTTGTAAAACACCTAGTTCTACACTGCTTCAGTATTTTTTAAACATGTAGACTGACAATTGGAAATACAATGATATAAAGTCCACTTCTAACAACACTCTCCTTTACTACAGTGTCCATCTAAAACTATTCATGATACAGTAGCAAAATTTGACTCCTGCTGTGTTTTTTTACCTAGAATTTCTATGTATACAGAACTAGTTTTCTCTGTGTAAAGAATAAATTTTCTCTGTATAAAGTTTTTCTTCACTGCATCAGATTTTCTTCTCATCACACTTGCCATTCTCCTGAAGTCAATGGGATTGCACTGTTGTGGGAACAAAATTTGAATCAGGATACAGATTTCAACACCATCCTACTCACAAATATAGTGTTTCAGACTTTTTACTGCATCTTCAAAGGCAGATCATCTTACAAACGACTAATGTTGGAGAGCAAACATCATCATCATAACCAATTTCTCAGCGTCAGCACAAGCATTTGGAAGAATTACTTGTTTTACATCATCACCTCTGTTTCTCAACACAAGTATAGAACTGCAGATAAGTTGCTTTTACCTACTATTTGGATCTTCATATACAAATGAAGAATAAAATATCACAAATCATAGCATTTTGTAACATGTTTCAGAAATGTTAATAAAATTCAGTTTCTGTCATTGTTATGAGACATTACTTACACAATGCTTAAGAATTAATATCCTACAGTGAGGGTTTTTTCTTGTATACCTTTAAATTTATATTTTCCTAAAACAGACTTCTAAAAATTTTCATTAAGGCCTAAATAGGGTACTTGCATTCTGATTCTCCAACTGGACTTATCATCACTTCCAGTAATCAAACGATACCTTTTCAAGAATGAGAATAAACTGTAGAGGTTTCAATGTTTGGTTTTTTTTCCTGTGAGAAAGAAATGAACTGAAATACAAAAAAAAAAAAAAAAAAAAAGAAAAAACCCAACAAACAACAACCATATAACATAGCAACTTTTGCAGGTAAACAAAATTTCTGCCCTAACTGGGAACCAAGCATCAAACCCAAAGGGAATACAGACAAAAATCATTAATGATGTTTCCTTATAGTACATCAAAGCAGTTTTTCTCAACTTTGAAAGTAATGTGGTGATTCTGATCATTGGCCCTTCTCTCTCAGACAGACAAAAATGTATTTTAATAGATTTTAGGATATAAGAAAGCGTTTTCAAGACACATATTTAAGCAATGTATTTCTTTCAAAATATTGGTTTCTATACCAATGTAAGTATTCAGCATAACCTATTAAAAAGGATATGCATGTGCTTATTTCTTGACATGTGAATTGTCTCACTGGCTTTAATAAGTGTTTAATTCACAGTGCGCAGTTAGGCATATGTGTAAATCACCAGAAGAAATTGAATGGTATCTGAATTGAAAAAGCATTGAGTTTATACCAGGGATTTCAGGTCTATTCTCCTTTCTAGATTTGTAATACTTAATTATTTTCAAAAAAACCCCACATCACAGTGTAATAAGTGGACTTAGAAATGAAACTTACTACTCACACATATTTCTAGAGATGTACAAATACACTGAGATATTGTTAAAAAAATAACAGAGTGCATGAAAATACTGCTTCAGAGATTTGAAACAATTCAAGTACACACACACACACACACACACACACACACACACATATGTATAATCAAAATTAATCCACTGTAAATATCTTCAGTTTTAGCAAGAGTTCAAGGGACTACTAGAAAAAACCAAGGAATATTTTAAATAGTTTGAGGTGCATAGAAGAGAGAGGAAATATGCAAGTTGGCACCTAAAATATGCAGGTAAAATAAAGCAAGAACCACTTCACTGCAAGAAAAGCAGTATCAACTATTCAGAATGACTGACTGGCAAAGCTACATATGCAAGGTTTATGGTGATCTGGCCCAAAACTGTCACATCTGTCCAGTACAGGGTCCAAGCCTGACTAGTATCCTCTTGTTGTATGTAACTGCAGTTCTGTTTTCTGTCCCTGATGCTGTATTAAAAGAACTGAGGGATAAAAGAAAGTTTGAAACAATCTCCTAAGTGCATTTAAAAAAATTAAATAAGTGCCTGGCTGTGCCTGCACAGAAGGGCAGGGTAGGAAAAAAGACAAGTCACAAGTGAAATCCTCCTGATCACTGCCTGTGCAAGAAGGGAGCAGCAGCCACTGGCAATAGAAAGGGAGTAGACTTTCTCCCCCCTCCTTCCCCCCCCCCCCCCCCCCCCCCCAGGAAGTGCAGCACTTCAGAGCTGGCTGAGAGCTCAGTTTAAAAGATATCAACAATGATATCTCTGCCTTCAGTCTCTATTACAAATTAGAGTACCAGATTAGATCTTCAGGTTATACAGGATACAATGACATATTTATGAAAGTGGATGTTACTGATGATTTTAAGATAGATGCAAGAGTCAGTTCACTGGCCAGTGAAGTTAAGTAATAATCTTCCAGGAGAGAGAGTTCAGCCATACCTCTATACTATATGGATTTGCTGTTGTGAAATACAAATACTTCTATCTGACCAAAACAAAACTACTTAATATTTGTGGATGGTCTTATTTTTCATGAAATCATTCCAGTCATACAGTCATCAATATTCTCTAGTGACAATGAATTCCAAGTCTTTATTATGTGTTGGTAGAAAAATAGTCCTTTTATAAGTTGGAACTGTATTTCAGTTTCTCTTAATAGTCCCTAAATTGTATCATTTGACCTACAGGCTCTACTGCAGTCATTACTGCCTACACATTACTGCACTCATCTGTCAACTGTATTTGTCACAGTCCATAAAGGAGGGTTGTGGGTTTGAATACCTTTATTAATTTCCATTTCCCACATCTGAATTCTGTAATTCTTCCAAATCCATAGCATGTGGAGCAAACAGAATTGAAAACAAGACATGGATTTCTCACTCTCCCTCTGTTCCTCTGTGCTTTCCTGCAGCAGCACAATAAGATGGTGAGGCACTCAAAACTCACCACTTTCTTTAAATTTTGTGTGAGGTTACTTTTGCTGTCATCTAGAGTACCAACACTCCTATCTACCTAAGTATTGTCAGGGAAAGAGGGTGGCAGGGCAAATGAGTCTACTTACATTTTAGAGAATTACAATACAACTCTACTCTGATACTTTTTCTGAATAGTACACTTCTCATTCCAGTTCTGAGACTCCCTGAGACTACACCACCATGACACTCTGAAAAACAAAACCCAATGTACAGGCACATCTCTTTCTCGACTTACTTCTAACTTAAATTCCTCAATGTACAGTTACAACTAGGTTGGATGAACTTGAATTTTTATTCACTACATATCTACATAAATTTAGATACCTGAAGCAGTTGAACTCTCATCAGATTTAAACAGAGAGTTTTGTAGTGCCACCATCAATTTTCCCCTACTGAAAAAAAAGCTCAACACTGTGAACCTTGAGGTTCATACTGTAGTTTTTAGTTAAACAAAATCTAAACCTCTGGTTTCTATAACTGGATTTACCACATAGAGAAAAAAAGCAATGACATCCACAGATTACGAGGTTAGTGCTGCAAGCTCAGAGGGACACATTGTCTCAGAGCTGGTAATTGAAAGGAACACAAATAGGACCTGGAGGTGTACCAAGTTTAAGAATAAACTGAGCAGCAGCTCAAAGAGGAATTCTGGGTGGACAAGTAGCTTGGAACAGTTGCCATCTCAATTAAATGTAGGGAATCAAACAGAGAAAAAAATTGATGGACTGTTTCAAACAACACATGTGAATGAACAATTACCCTTGAGCATTTGGAAAACATTAACTAATGCCTTCCATTTGACACCATGTGAAAGGATCATACATCTACCTACTCCATGAAACAGACTCTATGTCTTACTTTCTTTGAATTTAATCATATGAACCTCCTCAGACCAGATAAAGAGGAAATAAGGGCTCCTTAGAAGTTGAAGATGGAAAATTGAGGTTTTCATTGCAACTCAATTTTTCTGATAAAATATTAAACAGATTCTCATATTTCACATTTCAATAAATCAGATGAGGAGTTCTTCAGCAAATTTAAGTTAAATAGGTACTATTTTCTGAGGGCTGGAGAGCAAATTCAGATAGCTAAATCAACTCAAACAGAATAAAAAAAGAGCATGAATACAAACAGGAGCTGTGCGAACAGTAAAAAGGCAGAAAACTGACACTACAAAAATGTTAGAGTCTGCAAGATTTTTAACATTTATCTAGGAATTTAAGTCATAATATCATAGATTTTTTTTTGAAATTTCAGTCACTAAAACAGAGTTTTCATAGTCACTTCTTGGCTGAATGAGAGGAAATAAAATTAATTTAATTTACTTTTAAGAATTAGTGAGCGACTTAAAACACCCAAAGACTACATATTTTTATAAGATATAATTAAAATTCATTAACCTTGAGAAAAAATCAGGATAATCATTATCAAAGAACCATAGAATGTCTTGAGTTGGAAGGAACCTTAAAGTCTACTTCCAACCCCACTGCCATGGGGAGTTGGTATACGATGGTACGCAACGGTTTACAGAGAAACATTAAGTATTTTGTATTTTATTTTAAGCATTTTAAATTATATTTGTGATTATATGATTCTATACCAACACCAAAACCTTCTAGAATTATTGAGTAGGATTAAAAAATAATAGTGTTATTGAGACATTATTAAATGTATAAACTAGAATTTCCACTTTAATCTCAGACACAAACAAACTTCTCAGTATACCTCAAGACTAAAATGTAAACTACAAAATGTAACTATACACAATAGGTAATTATTTTATAATATATAATGGATAAATTTTGGTAACTACATGTTTCTCAGAAAAATATTTTGTTTTCACTTGCACATTGAAGACCTATCCTAGACACTTAAAATTTCATTTGAAGAAAACTGAAGACAAGGGAAATTGAATTTTTCTACCTCTAATGTAAAGAAATTCAATTAAAATATGCAAAAGCAGGAAATTTTCCCCTTTCCAATCCATATAGCAAACAAACAAACAAATAAATTGAAGCAGAGCTTTAGTAGTTGAACTAATTTTTAAAGGTTTTGAAGTGTCAATTCAAACTCATTTTTTCAGAGGTCAGCAATTAATTTAATTTGTATCATATGAAAATCCTCTTGTATTTCTTTCAACACCTTTACGTATCCAAACAGCTTTGAAAATCTTGCCCAGTAGGATGACTGGTTCACTTAGTATCTCTGATTAATAATTATCTTGTATAATAAATCCTTAATACTTGCATGAAAATATTTTTCTTATATATTCAAACTATTTGTCTGGCTTATTTTAATACGGGAAATTAATTTTTTTTTCTGCGTTTGGCTGGAAACTTCATTTGCAGCCAAACTTCAGGTTGATCCAAATAATTAGTTCAAATTTAAATTTCTACAAAGTAACAAATGTGGTATTCTTATTTTTAATAATATTTAAACTCAGATTAGAGGTTGAGAAAGACCACAAAATTACCTCTTTTTCAGCTTGTGTGTAAGATAGATCCACACTTTATGAATATATTGTCAAATAGAAGGTTTCTATGAAAAATCCAGTTTTAAAATACTCATAATAAGCAAGATAAGACTTTTTTTTTTCTGATTGGTGGTTCAAGCACAGTTAGAACTGTTGTTTAAAACACCTTGACTGAAACTGGGCAACCCTAGGAAGTAAATGACTTCAATTAATTCTACAAAATGTTATCCTAGAGCAAGACAACTAAAATTTTGAAGGCCTGATCTTACACCACTGAAGGCAAGAGCAGATCTACTATGGATGTCATAGGTCAGATCCTGAATGCTCTGAAGACTCCAGACCACGTTTCTTCCCGTTAGCTTCATTTTCAGTCTTGACTCTTGGGATTGCAAAATAGACCTTAAGACTGAAATGAGTGAATCTAGAACCATCAAACAGGCAAATTTATATCTATATTCATTCACAAATTGTAGATTGTGTCTTTATATGTATTATTTCTTGTTATGTTTGTGCTTAAAATATGTTGCTGATACAGTGAACGGTCAGGAGAAAGGATAAGTAGGTAATACAACTAAAAGAACCACACATTAATAAGTTAGTTATCCATTCCTATAGTAACTTACACCTTCCTCTGGCTCTTTGGTATGTAAATTAAAGTGACTTAAGCCAATTTACATTCACATGTATACAGCAGAAACTGTGTGGAAATCTAGATTGGCTGAACTTACAAATTCCAATTTCTTGGCAAGTTAGATATCTCACCTAAAATCTCCTTATCCATTTATACATTAGGAAATGTGGACAAACTAATTATGGGACAGACACAGACCCAATGAGATCAAAAGCAGATCAGTATGCAAGGGTGATAAGCCTAATGAAAGCATGGTTTCAAATGGCATATTTTATACTCAGTGGGAGCCAACCGGGACTTGAGAACATGGAAAAAGGGTATACAAGTCCAAATGCAGAGAGTTTATGTCCACGTAAAAACTGCAGACACATCTCAACAGTTAAGGGAGGGCTGAGTTAATGGCATGGGAATTGTTTTGACTTTAAGCCAAGGCAATTAGGGGACTGCACAGCATAATATCTGTCCTACCCAAGAACACCAGAATGTTCTACAGAGCTGCACTCTTCCAAGCAGATAATGTCCCATTGGCCAAGGTTTAATTTTGCAACTTAACAATTATATTACACCTTTGTCCAGATCTCAGTATGTGCTTGAAGAAAGAATGGGATGGAGTGTTAAATACATAAAGACTAGCTAGTATTACCCTCAAATCTATCATCTGTTGAATGCGTCTGGCAGATGCTGGATAGAAAACTACAGCCTTTAAAATAAATCACTGATATTTTGCAATAATTCTCCCTGAACACTAAAAACGGACTGGATCAGCAGACAACTTTGCAAACATACACACTGGGTGTGGGTGCTCATAACAGCCTCAAAACTAGACATCTGCCAAGACACCATGCCAGAGGTGAGTTTTCTCTTTTCTGACTGAATAGTATTATTTTTATGTGCAGCCATTGAATGAAAATAGTCTCAACAGTCTTTGGATAATAAATCCTTTGAACAAATCTAAGTTTGTGTGTGTGTGCATGTGTGTGTGAAATTATGAGTCTTCTTTGAATGTTCCCAGCCTATATTATAATGCTAAACTTGTTCCAAACCCTACAGCCCTTACTTGGAAGACTCCTCTGAACATCAGTGAGCTTTGGATCAGCTCCTGGAGAACAAAGCCAACTTCAAGTTGGATTGTAATGCAGAGGTGTATGTAGGAATCCAGCAAATGCCTAATAATAAATCTGGCTGCTAACACACAGAGGTACATCCTGCATTTTAACAGGACACAGTGGACTACAGTACTGGAGAGGTTGCAGCACTGAGCTCAGTGGCTCAAAAACAAGTGAAACGTGCCCCTCTAATGAGGCACATGGTATTCTGTCTGCAGGCACATGCAGATGCCAAATGAATACTCACTGTTCTAGAAGTGTGGGTTATGCTGTATTCCTAGAACGTGTGATCTCCCTGCAGTCAGCTTGGGAGATCATACTATTACTGCACTATGCTCCACAAGCTTCTCAGACATGACCCAAGTTAATGTAAATTTTCTGCAGTCAACAACTCTCTCCTTAAGAACATAAGCAGATCTGTTCAAGATATCAAAAAAAAAGTCATTGAGCCCAATATCCCATCTTCAATGGATGCTGCAAATGTGTAAGAACAAGGAAATCACATAATGACATTTGCCCAGAATATTTTCCAACACTGTCATCTTCAAGTGTTAACTATTTAAAGTGACATTGAAAAAAAGTAATTTTTTCATTATGTCATCCAATATCTTTTGACCATTTCACTCATTTCCTAGTCTTCAAATTAAAACTTTATCCATTTGAAAACCTGCCCTCTCATCCCAAGCCTGACAAATGCCCTCAGAAAGCAGTTCCATGCAGAACACTTGTGTATGCCTTTTGAAATTGCATGAAGAACTGATCAGTCAGAGCTCCTTTTCTTGACAGAATTCTAAAACAACAGTGAGGCATGCAAACCCTCTACTCTCCTCCAAACTGCACTGAAGAGAAATGGGGGGTGAGGTGGCGAGCAGAGCTAAGATTCTTACTCAAGGAAAAGTTCATTTTGAATTATCTATATCATAGCATATGCTGTATGTCACATATACTGAGAAATTTGTAAGATTTTAATACAATTTTCACTTTTCTGAGAGAAGAGGAGGAAGAGGAGGAAGAGGAGGAGGAAGAGGAGGAGGAAGAGGAGGAGGAAGAGGAGGAGGAAGAGGAGGAGGAGGAGGAGGAGGAGGAGGAGGAGGAGGAGGAGGAGGAGGAGGAGGAGGAGGAGGAGGAGGAAGAGGAGGAGGAGGAGGAAGAGGAAGAGGAAGAGGAAGAGGAAGGGAGGAGGAGGAAGAGGAAGAGGAAGAGGAAGGGAGGAGGAAGGGAGGAGGAAGGGAGGAGGAAGGGAGGAGGAAGGGAGGAGGAAGGGAGGAGGAAGGGAGGAGGAAGGGAGGAGGAAGGGAGGAGGAAGGGAGGAGGAAGGGAGGAGGAGGAGGAGAGAGAGAGAGAAAGAGGGAAAGGGGAAGGGGAAGGGGAAGGGGAAGGGGAAGGAGGGGGAGATGAGGGGAGGGGAGGGGAGGGTGTTACGGGTTCACCTAGGTGGGCCTAGATTTGGACTCTGAAGTCTGGACTAGGCCGAAGCTGTCAGCTGACTTGAGCTGGGCTGAGCTAACAGCTGACCTCTTCTAGCCAGTAATTTTGTATTCCATACCACATTATGACATCATCTCCAGGGAAGTAGGAACCAGTGTGGAAGTGGTTAAAGCAGTCACTTCTCAGCCTTCCTCTTGGGAGGACGCATGATGCTGTCCCAGGGGGGATGGAGAGGACCAGGCCCACCGCTGGCTCACAGGGTATCTCAGGAAAGTAAAATGTGTTGTTCTGGGTCTCTCCTTTCTGCTTGAGTTTGTCTCCCTGGCGAATAAGCTTCTTCTTAAGTAATGTGTAGTTAGGACAGTAGAATTTGTGTGTTCGTTAAGAAGTTGAAGTGGGGAACTTGTTGTTCCAGACTTGTGTGAGTGTATATTTGTACTCTCTTCTAATTGTCTCTTTCTTTCTGTGTAGTTTTAGTATAAATGCGGTTTGAAGTGTTTTTTTCCTTTTCCCTCTCTGTTCCTCCCTTTCCCTGGTGTTAGGAGGGAGGCTTTTCTCTCTGTGCTTGGGGGGGGTTGGCAGTTGCTTATCTCAAACCAAGACAGAGAGGAGGGTAGGGGAGGGGAGGGGAGAATTTATCAAGAGTTTGGCATGCTTCAAGTTTTGATGATTTATCCCCAGAGTTTCTAGAATTTACTCTTAAATGGCAGAAAGAATTCTTCTGGGCTGATATATGTGTCTTTTTTTAATTCACACCTCAGGAAATTTTACTGAATCACAGAATCATAGAATGGATTGGGTTGGAAAAGACCTCTGAAATCATTAAGTCCAACCCTTGGTCCAACTCCAGTCCATTTACTAGAACACGGCACTCAGTGCCACGTCCAATCTCACCTTAAAAACCTCCACGGACGGTGAATCCACCACCTCTCTGGGCAGGCCATTCCAATGCCTGATTACTCTCTCTGGAAAGAATTTTTTTCTGATCTCCAACTTAAATTTCCCCTGGCAGAGCTTAAGCCCGTGCCCCCTTGTCCTATTGCTGAGTGCCTGGGAGAAGAGACCAGCCCCCACCTGGCTAGAACTTCACTTCAGGTAGTGCTGAGGTCACCTCTGAGCCTCCTCTTCTCCAGGCTGAACAACCCCAGCTCCCTCAACCTCTCCCCATAGGACTTACGCTCCAGTCCCTTCACCAGCCTTGTTGCTCTTCTCTGGACTCGCTCCAGCCCCTCAATATCTTTTCTGAACTGAGAGGCCCAGAACAGAACACAATACTCAAGGTGTGGCCTCACCAATGCAGAGTACAGGGGAGGGATCACTTCCCTGGTCCTGCTGGCCACACTATTTTTGATACAAGACAGGATCCCATTGGCCTTCTTGGCCACCTGGGCACACTGTTGGCTCATGTTGAGCTTCCTGTCAATTAGTACCCCCAGGTCCCTTTCTGCCTGGCTGCTCTCCAGCCACTCTGTCCCCAGCCTGCCACACTGCATGGGGTAAATTTTCAACTGTCCTAAAATGAAAGGATATGATTTCAGTCTACAATTTCTAGCTATTTCTGCTCTTACCACTGCTTGATGCAAGTGGTATGATGTCATCATAAAGGCCAACTGCTAAACGGTGTATGTGTGTTTGGGAGGGATGAAGCTACTTCCTAACACATAGCTAGCTGCTTATAGAACTTGACTTACAAATCTCTTTATCCTTTCTAAAAAGTCACATAGTTATGTAACTGTGCAGTTTCATAGAAAGGAAAGGTTACATAAAGGTGGCACTAGAATTCCCTGCCTTCTCCAGTCACCACTGCAGATAAAGCTGTGAAATTCTTTGGGGACAACTGCTGTATGGCACTGAAGAATACTCTAGTTTTCTCAGCCTAAAAAGGGGAGTCTGGTCACATACATGCTCCTTCTTCCATTCGACAAGGTCCAAATGTGGGCTGTAATATCAGGCTAATGGTAGTCTACAAGAATTGCATTCAGAAACTCCTTTATGTGGCAGGTTGTTACTGACACTCCTCAGCATCAACAGCTCTTGTTCTAACTTTAGTCTTTTGGTTCTTTCTGAAAAAAAGTGATTTTCCAACAAGAGACAATAAAAGAAAAACAAATATTCATGGAATGCTGGAACTGAAACAAACAGCAGTTCCTTCAAAACAAATACAGATGGGAGGTAATATGCCTGGCCCAGAAGGCTGAAGAAAAAATACTCTATAGCAGCAAATAATCAGCTCTGGACTTGTGGAACCAGTTTGCATTTGGCAAGTGAGAGCACAGTGGTGTTCTGTTTGTTAATGGAGGTAAAGGCAAAAAGGTTCACTCCTCAGGTAAGACTTTTGGAGCATTTGTGGCTGGTACCCATAAGAGATAATTTCTCCTATGCCAGCCATGCTTCCCTGATAAACTTCTGCTACAGTCAAGCAACAAAAGTTCTTATAGATAGCATTCATAATACAAACACCAATGTAATCCACAATAAGATGGAAGTAGAAGGTAGGAAAAGCTACATGAGTGTTAGCACATGTATGCATATAAACATAGGTGTGATAGCATAGACTAGCCCAAAACCTAACACATTTTGGGCACAGCCACAATAAACTATATCTTACTTACCTCTAAAATACACTTATGACAATAACTACAGAAACAAGAATTTATTATTGGAATAATGAAGGTGACTGGTTATATAAGGACTGAATCAAATAAAATATAAAAACCCAGTTATTTTACAGAAACAGGACTGGTATTCTGCCTCAAAATTTGAAACAGAAATCAAACTCAACAAAAAACCATCATGACAGCACAAAAACCCCACAGGACAGCTTCATGAAAAGCACTGCTCTTCTAAAGTAGGTCCTTTCTTAGAAACAGAGCAGATACAGCTTCCATTTATTATTTATGGTGCCTTGTGCCCATGTCAGCTCCTGATTAATAATTAAAATTAATCTCATTAAGGCAGATTTCATTACAGGATAATTTAATTAAATGATGAATTGGCTCCCAGATGTCACCATTTGTACCATCTTTTAAAAGATGCTGCTGATGACACAGATTTAGAAGGTTTTAGTCCTAACCTGAAAAACTAAATTATTTAATAGATTAATAAAAATTTTTAATAAGCAAGATACACAACCTGAAATATATTTCAGATAACGTGAGACAGGTACTTCTAAATATAAACAAGGGTGTATGTCTGTCTCTGTATGGCATGAGGAAGGACGAGAAGGTCAGTTTCAAGTTTGTTAAAAAGAACTCTAACCTCAGCACTTGTGAGGATCCTACATACCAATATTTTAAGTAACTTCTTAGTTGTAGCACAAAGCAGTTGAGAGAGCTGGGTGAAAAAAATTATTTCAGATAGTTTTACAGAAAATTACTTTGAATTTCCAAATTCACACTTGAAAGAACCAAATCTGACAGATGAATGAAAACAAGAATTGCCACTGGTACCAGGAGAAGATGAACTTGTCTGTACCATATTTCCCTCTACCTTTCTCATAATGCTATGCAGGTTTTCTCTTGATAATTACCTAAAAGAAAAAAAAAATCCAGTGTAATAGGAGCTGCCAGTGAATCAGCACTGTCAGAACAGGCCAGAAAGAAAAAGCTAAAGAGGGTGTTTCATAAGCCATAGATCAAACAAAATAAAGAGCAAAAAGGATGCCAAGTATTGACATAAAATGCTGTGACAAGAAGGTTCAAAAGAGTGGAAAGGCAGTTCCTTTAATATTTCTCCAGGGTCCCCTGTCTCTCAGTGACAGTTTACACCTCACAAAACCTCACACAACTTTTCAAAATATTTAGTGTAAGGAAAAATGAAAAAGCATGAGGCTGAATAACTAGAGTGCACCACTCCAATATGTGCGTTTGTGGGCCAGCGGTGTTACTCTTAGGTGGTAACAACTGCAACTAAGGCATGACCAGCATCCTGCTCTTGATCTGCTACATATTACTACTTCATGAAACACAGTTTAGTGTACAAAAAGCACCACATATGTTGAACTTCATAAGCACCAAATGATCTTTGAATACATCAGACACATAGAATAAGGAATAGAGAAGGTATAGTCAAAGTTACCACTTCAAGCAGTATTCTGTTCACACCAGAGTGCTCCAAATTAAAGATGCAAGTTGTCCTTCAGAATGGAAACACTTAGGAACTGATACAAAACCACCCAGAATACTTTGAATGTTGAAGCTGCACCCTTAGGTGTTTCTGACCCATTCAAACCATCTGAACTCTGCCACAGGACTTCTGTTAGCAAAGCCTTCAGTGGACAGAACATCACTGCTCCTGTTCCTTTCTGGTAACAAGGAAGGCAGCACTCACAAGTGATAAATCTGGTAGCTGTTTTGATCACCAGATAATCTTACTGAGCAGCTTGCTGGGTGTTATGAAGAGTATAACCAACGAGGTACCAAGAGCCAAATCTAGAATAACAGAATTAGGTATTTAGAACAGGTACGATCTTGAGCCCTAATCTACTCTGTGACTCCATATTCACAGAGGGAGAAAGGCAAAGCCAAAGTCAGCATGTCTACCTGGCAGAAAATACGGCTCCAACAAAATGGGCTTAACTGCTAACCTGCTAATTACCAGTTAGACCAGTGCTTCACCACTTTGTGGCTTGGCTACTCAGCTATAAGCCACCTGGCCCAGCTGGGTGCCTAGACAAGACTGGCCTTTAAATTTTTTATATTTTTTTATGACTAGGATAGTGTTCTCTAATAAGAAAGAGATGGTTTGCAATAGATAAAAACATATTTAAGTTCTCAGTCTGACTGATATGCAGCAAGAAATTTAATATAAAGCGTGCTCAATTCTCATGACACAGAGAAATGAAAAAAACCTGACAGATGAACACACAGACAGATATGTCCCCCAAGGTGCTTAACTCCCTATGCCCCATGAAGTCATAGAATCAGAGAATATCCTGAGTTGGAAGAGACCCCCAAAGATCAGCAAGTGTAACTCCTGGTCCTCCACAAGACCATCCCAAGAACCACACCACGTGCCTGAGAGTGTTGTCCAGGACTTGAACTCTGACAGGCTTGGTGCTGTGACCACTTCCCTGAAGAACCTCTACCTTAACCACCCTTTGGGTGAAGAACACTTTTCTTACTACCTAACTTAAACCTTTCATGACACAGCTTCATGCCATTCCCTTGGGTCCTATCTCTGATCAGTGCCTGCCCCTCTACTTTACCATTGTGAGGAAGTTGTAGACTGCTATGAAGTGTCTCCTGACTCCTCTTCTCCAGGCTGAACACACCGAGTGACCTCAGCTACTCATATGCCTTCCTCTCAAGGCCCTTCATCATCTTTGTAGACCTTCTTTCGATGCTTTCTGATACCTTTATCTCCTTTTCATATTGCTGTGCCCAAAACTGCACACAATATTCAAGGTGAGGCCACCCCAGTGCAGAGCAGAGCAGGACAATCTCCACCCTTGACTGGCTGGGGATGCTGTGCCTGATGCCCCCCAGGACATGGTTGGCCCTCCTGGCTGCCAGGGCACTGCTGACTCATTTTCAACTTGTCCTTGACCAAGAGCCCCAGGTCCCTTTTTGCGGCACTGCTTTGCAGCCTCTCACTCCCCAAGTCTGAACTGCTACCCGTAGTTCCCCTTCCCAAGTGGAGAACCTAGCACTTTCCCAACTTCACGTGGTTGGTGATTGCCCAGCCCTCTAATTTTGTCAAGGTCTCTCTGCAGGGACTCCCTGCCTTTGAGGGAGCCAACAGCTCCTCCCAATTTAATATCTTCAGCAAATTTACTTGATATACATTTAACTCCTTTGTACAAATCATTTATGAAGATGTTGAAGAGCACAGGGCCCAAGATGGAACCCCTTGGAACCTAGTGACTGACAAGTCACCAGTCTGATGATACCCCATTCACTGTTATCCTCTGTGCTTGATCCATGAACCAACTGCTCACCCACCACATGATGGGTTTATCCAGCTGTGTGCTGGACAGTTTGTCCAGAAGGATCCTGTGAGAAACAGTATTGAAGGCTTTACGGAAATCCACTGCCTTCCCTTGATCAATTAGGTGGGTTATCTTGTTGTAAAAGGAGATTAAGTTTGTTGAGCAGGACTTTCATGAAGCCGTGCTGGCTGTGACCAGTGACTGCACTGTCTTTCAGATGTTTTTCAGTACCTCGCAGAACAATCTTCTCCTTAACTTTACCAGGCACTAAAGTGAGAGTGACAGGCCAGTAGTTACCATAGGCATGCCTCTAGCTCTTCTTGAAAACTGAGTCAACCTTTGTCAGCTTCCAGTCCACTGGGACCTCATACAAGACTTGGAAACAATGCATGTCTTGGAAACAATGCATTTCCAAGTGACTTTTTAGAGCATCATACAAAATTTTAGTCAAAGACTACAGAAACAAACATCTTTGTCCTATAAATCTGTTACCATTTGCAAAATTAATATATCAGTCCTTCAACATCATATGACAAGGCTCTAAGCAACATACTACCTGAAGTCTGAAAAACTGAAAGTCGTTGTTTATTTTTGTCAGTCCCATGATTCCACTGCATCTTCTTTTCCCAGAGCTAAATTTTAATTATTGTGAAGTACTGGTTTCACTTAAATTAAGTCATTTAATAGGTCATCATAAAAATTACCACCACCATCACCTTTTGAGCCTTATAATACGTATCTGTACCAAAATTATAGTTTCTCCTTGGAAAACATTACCCACAACAACTAGAAAAAAAATATGGCAAGACGTCTGATATGTCCTTGTTTTCTGAAATTCCATGGCTCTATTCCTCTGAAAAATGAGAGGGGAAAAAATACCACTTAACTCTTCTTCTCATTTCAGTATTTTAATTGAGAATTTTATTAGCAGTTTTATAGAAAAAACATACAATTTCTGAGATATCCCCTTCAATTAAAGTTGTTAAAGCAGTTAAGGCTGCCGTTTCATGTCTCCAGTTTCTCACTCTATCTACCTGACCACACCTGGCAGGGTTCAGCATGTTGCTTTGAGTCTTTTACCTACCCTAGACTCTGCTATGTACTCCTACTGTGTACCACTGCATGGTGCAGGCATACCCGATTCTTACAGGGGGTAACTTTTCTGAAAAAACGTAATTACAAAGGAGAAAAAAAAAGGCAAAACAAAACTGAGATTCTGAATTGACAGCAAACCCAGACAAAAAAAATCTACTGCAGAGCAGTTGAAAACAAAGGCAATGCACAGCTAAGTGATTTTCTATGTGTTATTGTGCCTTAAAGATAATGAACTAGTGAGCAGATGAAATTATACTTTCTTCTCTTTCTTGAAGAAGCCTTTAACAAAGTTCTTTTGTACTCACCAGACTACACATCCTCTAGCTTTGCTCTGACATAATAGGAAAAATAAATGAAAATGTCATGTGTACTTGCATGCCCAGTGCTATATCATACTATTTTCTTCAAGAATAGCAGAGCATTCCCTGTGGTCATCTTACACTAAACTAAGAAGACATTTTGAGGCATTATTATAGAGTTTTAAAGACCATATTCTTACACACCAACTTAACTGCTGTACACTTAGGGGAAAATGCGTTTGCCATTTATTTGGGTCTGCATGTATCAGTGGTGGGTTTTGCCTACCGTCTCTAGAACTTTGTATTGGTGGTTTAAGAGAGCAGCAACTACTAAGTTAGTCAATCCTCTATTATTATATATCAAAACAGACAGACATTATTAGTATAATGGTGTGTCAGAAATTATACTCTGGTCACTAAATTAAGGTAAAGAAGGGCCAAATTTGCTTTCTCCCTTACATATCTCATTCACTCTTGATTGTAATGTCTCTTGCACAGAAACCATTTTATACTAATAATAGAAAAGTCCAAAGGAAGAGAGATACCACATCTTTGACAATACACCTTAGTGGTTTCTTGGACCTGTCAGAAGAGGGTAACAGTAGCTGATGCTTGGTATTTCAGGTTGCTTTACTTGAAAAAAATTTGCTTTGTTATGCATACCCTGCCCTTATCCCCTCTGGAATCACGGAATCCCAGAATGATTTGCGTTGGAAGGGGCCTTAAAAATCACCTAGTTCCAACCCTACTGCTACAGGCTGGGACACCTCCCACTAGACCTATGAGGCATGAGAGCAATGCTCAGCAGTAACATGAAACAATGCTCTTACAAAATTAGATATACAGCTGTTTTCCACCAATTAACCACCAGAGTAATGAACTAGAAAGGACAGAGGTGGAAGGGAAGAGTCAAAAAGACAGGGAAAGGAAGGGGATGCATTTGATTCTGCAATTTTGCTCAGTCTCTCAAGGCTATGTTTGAAAAGGAAAAGTATTTCACCTAATTTAGGAGCTTTTCATCTCCTAAGGATGCTGATTATAATTGCTTTTGATGGTCTCCCTAGGACTAGTTCTATTTTATACTATATATACTTAGAGGACCACCACTAAAAATAGATTTTCTTCTTACCAATTTACATTTGAATGACTTTTCTGATGCTTATCAATTCAGCAAATAAGTCAAATTATTTTAGCAAAATTATACCCTCATAGAATTGTTCTAATTACCTCAATTCATCAGCCAGCCAAGACGAAATTAGTAGATATTGATTCTGACATTTGATTTTGCAAATAGAACACAGCTCTCCATCCACTGGGTAGAAAATGATACAATACATTTACATTTTGATGGAAATATTTTCCCTTCAAAATAATAATTTCTTGCAACCATTGAATAATAAAACCAGCATTTTCATCAACAGTCTTCCTATTACTTATTTAGCAATGTTCTATGAAAGTTCAAAATACTTATTATTAACAAAGAGTTGGAAGTATGTTAGGGTGACTTTGTTAACCCAAAATCTTAAAAAATAACTATGAATATTTTTATTTTCAATTTTTCTTAGTAAAACATATGCTGCCTAAAATATGTGCTGCTTTCTAAGGATGAACTTACAGAGGAGTAAGAATGAAAATTTAATTCAAGAAGAACTCCTGTTCTTTGGAAATTATTTTTCCTAAAAATGTGGTTTTGAGTCAGGTTCTTTCTGTCAATCCCTTGTCAGTTTTACAGGAGTTAGGTGAATAAGAAAGGCTTTTTCCTTTTTCTTGCTCAGCCGGGAACTTAGGCAGTGTTTCTCCATTACCACAGTCTCATTCTAAAGCCATTTTAATTCTTAATGCCTTAATCACTTGTGCTTATTAAATTATTTAAAATGTGCTCTTAACAACAAAGAAAAGAAGAACCTTCCTTTGCAGCTAATGAAGGAAAGTTCTGGTTTCACTAAACCTGTAGGGCTGATTGGGCAGGTGAGGAAAGATGCACTTGAAAGTTTGTTTTATGTCTTTTGCCTTATTTTTCTACTTACAGAAGAGGGAAATAAAAAATAGGTGAAGCAGAAGCAGCAGAGGTGTCATCTTGAAACCAATGTCTTCTCAAGAGGAAATAATTGTTTTTCCTGGCTATGTTAATTCATAATATCTCATGATCCTCATATTCAGTAGTTCTTGTACCTCAAGATGTAGTTTACAAAACTGATGCTACTGTTCCAGTGTCATCACATACTCTAAAGGTTATACAAGGAAACTGTATCTTCTCTCCCGAGAAGCTGTAAAAGAGGTAGCAGGTAGAAATACCACGAAAAGGGAGGAATATAAAGCCCTTTCTTTGCTGCCAGGTAGATGAGATACAAACAGTGGACTCTAGCATGGGACAGATTATATAAGCAAAGAAAGAGTCAGTGACCACACAGGGGTGGCACACGGGCACAGCAAGTGGACCAGTGACTGTGTCAACCCTTTGAACAACCCATTTTCCACAGGGGTGGAAAGCAGCATCTAAACCCATACATTAACAACGTCTCACTAGTGAAAGCACATAATCCATCATATCTGCCCAAATTTTTCTTTCATGAGCCTAAACACAGAGATGGTAATGTTCAATCAGCACATACTAACAGCCTTCATTCACAGAGAAGTCCATTACCACAGAGGTCTGGGCGGGAGGGATGGTTTGGTATTTTCCTTTTTATAGGCCTCCTCTCTGCTTCCAGGCTAAGTTTCACTCCTAAGAGAATCACTTTAGCAAAGTTTATAAAGTATTAAGCATTCTTCCAGAAGAAGGAATAAATAAGCCTACAGTATTAAGATGTGTCTGTTCAAGCAATGCAATAGGCTAGTAACTATGCAACAGAAAGACAGCTTGGAAGAAAAACTATGAAATGAGCATAACCTCACCAAGACCACAGAACAGCTTTATGAAAAAGTTCAGTGACTTACCAAAATAAAAAGCCAACTTATTTTTCCATTCATCTAAAGATCCTTTTTGATACATGTACTTTGTAATATTTTATTATATTGCCAATTATAAAGAATATTTTGTGTTTCATGAATATTGAGGCAAATCTTCTTGATTATTGTGTATTTTTTTTCTATTGAATACTCAACAGAGACCTCAAAGGAAACAGTGGAACCTACCAGAATTCTCAACACTGACAAGTAACACGCAAACTGCGGAGTTTATGTTATTTGAATAACCTCCCAAGACTAGACACCAAACAAATCTTGAAACATATTTGAATTTTATGTATATACAACTACTTAGGTGCAGTAAATATAATAACATTTTCAATTTTGTGATTTGTGACCTTTTCTTCCCTTAGTAGAAAGGCAACAACACTAAATCAGCAATACATTATTACTACACATCATAGAAATTATCAAGGGTGAAATCAAATTTATTACATCTGTAACACTTCCAAAAGAGAACAGGAATATGGATCTCTGCCAAAGAACACACTTTGGGCAGTCAATCACATGATTTTTAAAATAACTAAATTAATTTTGTTGTAAAAATAAAAACTAAACCCTACTAAATATCAAAACCAAAGGGTACAAAGTTGATTTCTATATTGAGAAGAAAGATTTCTTTAATTTCTTCTTAGAGTTACCATGGCATCTAGCTTTCTAACATGAAATACAAATATACTATCAATTACTACCTGTATTTATCCAAAACAAAGGGATTTAAGTGATGAATACCATAAATATAAAGCATGATTCACCTCACAGACAAATGCATCTTATTAAAAACTGAAATAATCTAGACTTCCAGAAAGCAGAAATAGCAGAAAAAACTAGTTTGTCTTCTAATATCCACCCCCAGAATGTCCCAGTTGGGAGATTGCAGCCCACATGCTAGTTACTCTTATGGCCTCAAATTCAGAAAAGCATACCTATTTGGGAAAGCACTTAATTAAGCACATGCTTGTATGCCTTTCTGAATCAGGTCCATGGTACCATAGGAAATGGGTATAACAGGCCTAAAATGCATGAGGAAAAGTAACTGAGAACTTAGCTCCACAGCATAAGCTTTCATTTATGTACTTTTATATTTTTAAGATATGATGCACTGCTTAAAACATAGAACAGCTGAGCATACTCTGCAAAATGCAGCATGGCCAAAAGGAGACCTGAGTATAACCATATCCTAGGATCCATGTGGCATCTCACATGTCTAGTCCACTGCAGAAAGTGCTGCAAAAGGTGCAGAGCACCGGTTTGTTGTTTTCAGGTTTGTTTGTTTTTTTTTTTTTGCATTATTTAACTTTCCATCAGATGGAAACTTCCAAGCATTTTGATATAATGGGGATAAATGGCAAGTAGTCAAAGAGCTGTTTGTCTCAGTCTTTTGGATCTGTTGATATACACCCAGTTAGAGTCAGCATAAACAGGGAGGCAAGGAAGAAAAGAACTCTGAATGTGTTGATCAGGCAGCAGGAAAGATGACTTCAAGAAGGTCATTCTTCTTCACTAGCAGCATTACAGAGCAAAACTTCTCTATATTCCCTTCCATTCAATGCTGCTCTCTGAGAAATTCAAAGCTGGAAACAAAAGTGGCCACCAGCAAGCAAGGTTGTTCAGTGGCTGCTTTGGGCAAAGCAGGAAGCTGACTGAGAGCACACAAGGGGCCAGATGAATTAAGAGCCACTGGCATGGTCTGGAAAATGCCAAGTTTTGATATGCTGTTGTATCTGCATGTGATTATAAACCAGCAGGGAAACCCTGCAGTGTGCACTGGGGAAAAACAAGTCTAAGAATTGTCTTTATGCATGTATGTGGGAATACCAGACCCCTTATTTAGTTTCAAATAACTGTTTAGTTTCAAAAAAAGGGATACTTTTTCACCTAGTTGATGTTCATTTTCTATCACTAAAAAATAATACTAAACTGAATAAAAGTATATAGTAGCAGAACCATACAAAACTTTACACTGAGAGCTACAGAGTTTAAAAATACACTGCAGCCCATAAAAGCTTTGATCAAAGAGATGAAGGTGAGATTTGGAATCTCCTTCAATGCAAGAGAAATATAATTTTAATATAGGAAAATTAAATGTAAATGTAAATTCCTTGGCAATTTTTATTAGCACTGGAAGTCAGCAGAAACTTAAGTAAGTACTGGATACTCTAAACTTTGGATTTAACAAACCAGAAGTTACACAATCTCTCACAATATTACAAACATATTTTGCCATCAGCCAATACATTAAAATGCAGAGGATTATGAGTAATTCGATTATAGTGCTGCTGTGCATACTTCTTAAAATTAATCTTTAAAGACTGAAAGCCAGGTTAATGAGGTATTATTTTTAACTTACACTTACTAAAATATAACATCATGCAATTAAACCAACAGAAGAGTTTTGGAATAGGCAGCCTGCATAAACTGAGATCCTGACAGTCAACCCAATCCCACATAATGCAAAGGTGTGTATAACCTGAGCATACTAACAGGGCCACAGATGTATTTCAAGGAAGGAGGCAAGGTACTTTTCAAGTCACAGTAACATGACAGATAGGTGGGACAGAAATAGCAGAAGGTTGCAAATTCTGTGTACCAATTAATGTGTTGCTACCATGGTCTGACTTCGAGTTTCCAACGGCTTCACTTTTCATCGTGCAACAATTACTGAAGGATCTGTAAAGGATCTCGTATTAAATTACAAAGCCATGCAGCATTTCTTTACTATGTACTTTCTGTATGCCAAATAAGGATTCTCTGGCTATGAAGATTTTAGAGGTTGTTTCTTTTCACAGTCCTAAAAACACATGACATCCTATAGCCATACAAATCACAAATGCTGTTCAGAATTGTCTGGCCTTGATTTTCATTTTTCTTCATAATTCTTTGCACCAATTTCTCTTCATAGCCAATATACAGACACATTAAGAATTTATAGATATGTGCTGGGCATATATGCCATTATAATTCAAACATGTTTGATTAAATCTCCAAAATTTGCCAGATTTTCTCTCATTCTTAGGTTGAATATGCTCAAATGACAAATATTTCCAGAATGAACTGCAAAATACTGGCACGTAAAGTGCATACACCTGTTAATTCCACTGCATAATACACTGGAGGGTCTATAGGGTTTGTTTTGGTTACCGTGTATTTTGTTTCTTTGTTTACTGTAGTTTTGGGAGCCAAGACTTTTCTACCAAACTAGCAGATGTTTACTGGCTTATCAAATTTCAATATTTAAAAAAATCAACACACTTCAGGATTTAAACAGTGATTTTGTTTGGTAGCAATATAACAAATGTTAAAAAACAATTAATTAAAAAAAATCTTTAAACCATTTCCACTAAATTTTGTACATTAAAATATTTACACTGATAGATAGTATGAAAGGTATATTTATTCATATGATAGGGGGAGTTTTTAATCCTCAAACCAGTTTTCCCCTTGCATACAAGCAAACAACATTAATATATATTGCAAATATGGCAGATGACGCCAAGAAAGGGCAGGACCTCCTGTAAAACTCTAGTGGTCCTACTTTTAAGCTATGTTCTTTCCTCTCAGAGAAACTTTGGAAATTACTCAAATCCCGGGGTAGCAATAACTCTTAAACCAAAAAGTAACACTGGTCTTAGGCACTTAGTCTGCTACTCAATATACACGTAATAATGTTTTAAGAATGATGACTACAACTACTCAGAATAGTCTAGTGTCCCATGAATGAGGGCAGCCTTTAACTGATGGTAGAAAACTGTACATAATATTTCTTTCTAAAACCACACAATCCTTTCAAATTGAATATACACTGCATAACAAGTAGGAAGTTTTAAATTCTAGAAGTGCAGTGATTTAAAATGTTCAATATCATATTAGGTAACATAGTTCATACCATGGCCAATTACATTTGTAATGACAGCTACTGTTGTCACAACTAGAAAACTTCCGCTGACATAGTAACAGTTTTGCTTTGCATTTAATACACATTTCCTGCTAACTGAGTTTGTTTTGCTTATATTCAATACATGAAAGGACTTAACTGTTTGCCCATAGTTGTAAAAGGAGGGAATTGCACATTTTAAAAAAATGTGTCTTTAGAGTATATGGTCAAAATTCAAGGGCTTGGTTCTCAATGAGGGCAGAAAATGGATGTCACGATCTACTGGAATTATACTATAAATATCTTGGTAGTAAAACAGATGTTGGATGTTTTTCAAAATCTACTGACTGGATATGCAGGATATACAATGAGTTTACTAATGAACTTTAGACTGCTATTCACCATAAGCTAGATTTTTGAAAATTTTCATCTTCTCCCAAAAGGATTTACTCAAATGCATTTCAAGAAAAGTGATCTTGTACTGAATGAAGAAAATAAGCAAATACACAACTTCCCTATTAGCCTAAATGCATTTCTAAAGCAATTCAATTTTTCTATGTACATGACTTTATTCTCTTAAGGTATATGGTGATAGAAATATGGTTGCCTGGAGTAGACACAGTATTTCCCACACTTTCTTGCTATATCAACTACAACAGAACCCTTTATTGCTAATTGTGCCATGATGACTTCTATTTCTCTGCACCGAAAAGGCACAGCTTTGCTACACATCCCTTGTATGGGTACCAAGAAAGTACAGTAGTAATCTCCTGCATTCTACCATATTATACAATTAAAATAATATGTATTAATAGCTTTTTTTCAAGCAACTAAGAGAAACACAAAAAGCACAAAAAAGTTGAAGGATGGTTACAAGCCCACATGACATCTACCCAGTTATGCATCCTTTCAGGGAAAAGCAGCGTCAAATACTACACACTGTACAAGACCATTATTACACTGTTAGCATTCACTTTTTATTAATACAGAATAATTCTGTCTGTTCCAGAAATGCAAGAATGATGTATTGCATAATTTTCTTTCCATATGGAAGGCAGTTACAGTTGCTTTTAATTTCTAAGATGAGTATTTTCTCCATTTACCCCTTTACTCTGACATCATTAATTTTCTGACTTACAGGGCATTATAACCTCACAGTCTGTACCAGATGATGTCAAATGGGAAACCCTGGGAATAAAGCCAAATTCCAGTGGAGCTCAAATCCACAAGCATACTTTAGCTTGGCCATGGGTAAATCATTCATTGGGTTTCTCTAATTTAAATGGAGGCATTTTCTTCTAGAAAAGCAGAAAAACTGCACATGCAAACTTACCAGGTGACGTTACTAACACTTATAGGTAAGAAGACAGCTTAAGTCTGTTCCAGTGAGTGCAACAGAGCTCACTGTAGACCAATAAGTAGAGGACAATGGCAGAAACAATTTTGGTCTTCACATGACAATAACCTTTGTATCTAGCCAAATGCAAAGGCCTCATCTCTGTCGCAGTAGTCATAACAGAGGACAATATTACCACAGAAGTTTTCATCACCATCAAAACACCCCCTTATTCACAGAGATTTACACACAAGCCTTTGCTGCCTACTTTGCACGGTGGCATCTTCTGAAGACCATTTTCCAAATCCAGATTTCAAGTGTAACTATTAACCCTCCCCTGAGAGAAGAGAAGGAGAGAGAAGGAAAGATAAGGGGAAAAAAACCCCAACCTAAAATAAAAATAAAGCAGCTGGAGATTTTCTTTGCATAATCCAAAGGTCTGTGCCCCTAACCAGCTTCAAGACTTTCACAATGGTCTGATTGTCTGGGACACAATTTTTGTTAAGATTAAACTCAAAAGCCACTACTGAGAAGCAGCAGAATAGCGGAGACTGATTCTCCCACTCTCTCCCAGCAACGAGTAGTAAAAGAAAAGTGATTGCAGGGAACAAAGTTAGCTCCAAACATTAGATGATGTTCCATGACCCCCCCCCTAGATGACATTAATTTAATTTTTCAAGTAATACTCAGTCATTTCACTTTGATGCTTTGCTACAACAGAAGCACATAAAAGTATAAAAAATGAAAAGTAAACACAGCAGCTCAGTAAAACCAACAGTCGAGCAGTCATTCTGTATTATTCACCCCAACACGCAACATTGCTGCATGTCACTTTTCTACATTACTGTATATACTTGATCAAAGTATCCTCACAGTGATCATTTACACAGTCGGTTACTCTTCTTTCCATGAATGCAATTTTTCATCTTTTGCTCTCTTTTCATTAAAAATTTGCAAGAAATAATGTATACATTCCTATGTATATTGTACATGGATAATTTCGTCTGTGAAAATGAAAAATTTCCAAAACAACTGAGCTAGGTATTGCAGATGTTGAGATTTTTTATCTTCTTCTGGAACTATGCTAGCAGCAAGTGCAATTTCTGAGCACCTCAAAGCACTCAGCTGAAAAATTCACGTTTTGAAATACGACGGTATTCCTGGCTAGGCACTTCATCACATATCCACTAAAGGCCTCAAGAATGTGCCTTAAGACTGCTTGAAATCAGAGGACAGCTAGTTCGTCAGCTCCTGCTCGAGGCATCTGCCAGATGGATTTCTGTAACTGGTGATTTTAAAGAAGGCGCGCTCCAGTCCTTTTACAACCTGGCATCCTTCGTCTTCAATGCACATCATGTCAGGTGAAACCAGACAGCAAAGAACATAGTACTGCCTCTGGGATAATTACAGTCATTTGTTAGCTCTGTACTCCTACAGGTAAACTTGTTGCATTTTGCAGCATGATTTGCAGATCCACAATCAGGTCGTATCTGCAGTACTGACTGAATATTATTGCACAATCAGTTACAAATAGGACTAAATTTAGACATAAAATTTTACAGAGGTCTTTTTGACTGGTACACTGGGCTCTTCATAAGCATGAGAAATTCATCCATTCATTAATTAACATGTAGTATAAGTTTGCTGACTGTTATAGTCTGGTTTCAATCATTACAAATTTTAGCATGTAGACCACAACAAGATTTCCTTGTCTGACAAAATATACAATTTCCCAAACACCACAAAAGATGAAAGTAGCAATTAGGAAAATATAAACATACTTCTTTTTTTCTCCTGTCTTTTAGTGCTCATGTAGGCATTTTGGGCAGTAGATCTGCTTGATACCCTACTGATAGGCTTTAAACAACTGGTGAATTTCACAGCTGCATGATGCAGAAATAACTATGCTGGAATCAGGCTCTCTCTATATATTCAATTTTTGGAGATATAACCATCAACTGGTTAACTACAGCTGCATTGCTACAGAATTTTTAAAAACCCAATATTCTAAGTCTTCTTTCACCAATATACAGGTATATAGAGAAAAATAAAAATCAGACCTGTAGACTATCATCTGCAAACAATTAAGTAACTTCTTTAAACCCAATTATATTTGATATGATATCCTATAAGGCAATTACTCAGTCTTGTCAGAGCTCAACACCAGGACTTTTAACAGAACTCTTTATATGGTTAACGTCCAAAATAGAAGAAAACCAACAGCATCAGAAAAGCAGCTGAACTGCACCATTATTATTGCAATACACCTGCCTCCATAGGCATATTGCAAAATACAGTTCAAATTTCTTAAATGTAGAAATTTTCAGAGAGTAGTACAGGATAAGGTTATCAAAAGTGCCAGCTAATTCTATCCTATTTAATTTAAAATTAGGTATTATTTCAACCTGGAAAGTTCAGGTCAATGTTGACTCTTCATGTGTTTGCTTTTGTCAGAATTAAGTACTATTGAATTCTAGTACTAACAAGAACTGAAGAGTTTGTGAACAATCAACCAATGATGTATCACATTAACTGTCCTTGGTCCTACAAAGACTATTTCCTCTACTTATAATTTCAATTTGCAGTTATTTTCAGATTCAATCTAGCATCATCCAAGAAATCATTATTTTTTTTCTTTAATTAATTAAACTCTGGATTCCTTGAATTAAATGTAAGTTAGGCATGAAAATCAATATGGTATCAGCTCCTTGAAAGCCTATGATCTTCACCTGTGATGCCCTAAAGAATATGATTTAAATTACAATTTACTACATTTATTAATAAACATGTAAATGCATTCCATTTGAAACAATAAACTTATGAAATGAGGGACCCTGCCCCTTCAAAACTATGGGATAAGGGGATAAAATTAGCTTAATTTTTATGAAATAGACTCAGGTGCCACATTACAAAGGCTACAGCTCAATCATTAGATTTACACTGAAGGGCTAAAAATTAATGAAAATTCATTATCAAAGCTGTTTAACTTGGGCAATGAATTTGAGAGCATGACAGTCAAGCAATTAGATTACAGGATAATCCGTGATGAACAGCAGCATGTCTGGATGTCTGTAAGCCCATCAAGGCTCTAGCACCACTACAACAGCCACTTCAACAATGTGGAAGAAAAAGTACATAGAGAAAGAAATAACCAAATACAACTCTTAAGATTATTTAGCATAAACTAAACATGTGTATGTGCTGATGACTTGAGCTTAGTCTGAGTAACTAATCTCTTGAAAAGTAGATGATAGATACCTAATGGAAGATGATAACCAGTAGCTCAGTATGTGTACTTGAAACAGAAACTGTGGTTGGTTTTAAGCTCCTAAACAGAAGTTGCAAACAGGATCTGACTGACTGTACACAGCATTCACTCTTCCTGTGTGCCATACTTCCTGGAGAACAGAGGCCCCAGTGTCCAATGCAGTGAAGGCTGAGTGAATCTGCTTCATAAAATAAGGTAGATTAAAAGCATCCTGGAATGGCCCATGGCAACCAGCAGGTAAGCAAGTGAAGCTTGGATGCCTATAATGCATGAGGGTCCCCCAAAGCCAATACCTGCCAGGCTGTTCATGTCAGTGGTTGAAGGAAAATAGAGGATACAAAGGTAAGTCTGTTAAGTACAGAACACATTGCTCCCTCTCAAGGTACAGGCAGCTGTAAGAATTTTAACAGTAGAGTAAGAATCTTTGAATGGATGAAAATAGAGCAAGTAGAAGTTTTCATAACTGCTTGAGAGCCACTGTGAAGATCACCATAAGGTCATTCTCACAACTAATCCTATCTGGGCTGGTAAAGGCATAAATCCTATTTACTCAGTCAGTAAAAAGAATCCCTGAAAAACAGTTAAAGCTGATTTTTGCACTACAGTAGTAGTTTGACTTTTTAATAGAAGGAATTTATTATCTACACTTCTATGTCCAGCAACATGAGGTTCCCAAGCCATGTGTGTTTACTACGTAAATCCCAAATAGGCTCAGGTGGCAGCCCAGTGCATTTCACTACAAGCCATTAGTAGTCCACAGGGAAGCTGACTGCGTGACAAACTGAAAGTTGAAAACCTGTGTAATTTTTTAACAGCATTGCTAACTGAAATAAGAAAAACATTCTTTTTCATTACAGAAATAAGTGATGTTTGCTTTAGCTCCTTCACTATACTTTGACTGAATCACATAAAGAAAAATTTCATGTGGCCCAGGACCAAAGGCTAAAAATTAAGGCCAAATACAGCTCCACAGAAACAGGGACAACTAAAGAACTGTACCATAAAAGACTTTTTTCATTATAGAAATTCCATTAGTCACTGCTTCCAGTACCAAAAAAAAAAAAAAAAACAACAAACTCATCAGGGTCAGTTAAATTTTATTCCTCTGCAAGTTAGCATATACAAAAGAAAAGGGGAAAGATACAATAAAGGAGGTCTGCTGTCACACTTAAGAAAAGGCTTGTTCAGTCAGCTCTGGTCTTGGCTGAAACAACCTTAGTTTCTCACCTAGAGGTTGCCTTTATAAGAGTAACACTCCAACACCAAAATCTGCGTCTCTCAGCAGCAGCCAAGTTGCTTCATATTTGGATTGGTGGACCTCTTTGACTAAAGCACAATCACTGCTGAAGTCCAAGGGCTGACACAAAGCATGCTATGGTGACAATATTCTCATCTATCAATATGCGTTGCATGGAGCAGGATGAAGCAATCTTAAAACAAATTATTTCACTAATTAATAAATAAAGAAATAAACAACATGAGTGTTATATTGTTTCTTCAGTGGCATCCTATGGGACAAATTCTTAAGTAATATTATGGCAATACTATTTTCATTTAATGTAGCTATAACATTTCAACACTTTTAACTTTTCCTTCTTTGCATTGCTAAAGATTTAACCTAAAATAAAAGAGGACAAGGATGTGGTTTAATGGTCTGTATGTGCTCAATGTGTTTAAGACATACTTTATAAAATACAAAGTTAGATTCTTTGTCTAGCATAATTTTATTATTTAAAAAATAGTTAACACTTCTCCCTGTCATTCCTCTCTTTTTTAATACAAGTTCACTTGCAAGTCAACCACTTGGATACTGAAGTAGAGCTCAGAAAAAAAGTTACTATAAGGAGAAGAAAGAAACCATGACTGTTACATGATGCTGAATAAATACGAGCCATAGCCACAAATCATTTAGAAGTATTTGCTAGTAAAATATTTCTGAAATTATTGCTTTCATTTTATATTGTATTTTCAAGTCTTTTCCAGAGAAGTATTTAAGAACATGCCTAACTTCAAGCACATGAGAAATCTCACAGATTTCAGTGGGCTTAATCATATCCCTTAAGTCCCACACATTCCTCAGCACACTGCTGCATCTGGATTTCTTACAATAATCAAATTAGTATAACCCAAGTATATGTTCAGTGTAATCCATGCTTTTCATGTGACAATGTAGACGTAGTCATTAACTAGACCTGAAGGCATCAGGCTTTTAGCCTTGCAAAATGAAAAACCTAGAGAAAATTAATTTACTGTCATATTGTCAAATACTTTGTGTGCATTACAAAAATTCTCACCCCTTTTTACTGAAGAAGAAAGTATTTCTGGATGTGTTAACTTCACCTGGACACTGTAAAAATCAGAAGTCTAAACTGATGTACAATCACTCTCCTAAGGAGAGTCAGTCAGATAGGACTGACATGATATCTTCAGAAATTTTGTGGGTAATTCTAAGTTAAAATACAACATTGAAATCAATTAAAAGTATAGCATTTATAAATTTGGCATTTTAAATGCTTGAACAAATATCATATCTTGCAAGCAAAATTCATCTGCAGACCTTGGAATATGTCTGTCAGATTCTGAATCGTTCAATAGTAAGTACCATCTATAGAGAGAGGTAATAAATACATTTAATAGACTGAATCATATGTTCCAAGTCTTATGCACACAGGCATATATAAAAACCTTTCCTTAGGTGAACAGGTCCTTCTGTAAGATTCAGAGAAGGTCTAAGTTTGCTCAGGTTCAGACCTTGAAAAGAATTGTTTACACCTGCAAGGTTTTTCCATTATTTTTTCCAGTGGTATTATCAGTTACAATATAATAGAAATCACCTCTGATATCCATATAGTACCAGAGCTCCAGGAACCCTAGAGCCCTCCTGTGCAGAAGATCATATGAGCCTTGAGGGAAGTTCATGTAGCTTATGATAGTAGCAATTTTCCCAAGTAATTTTATCCTTATTCTAGTCTGAGGCCTCTCTAGAGCCAGGAATACCAGCCACAACAAACTATATAGTAGCTATGTGTCAGTGCTTGTCAGCATTCCAAGGACAGTATGTGATGGCAGAAAGTTTTCTTTTATTGGTTTTCTTTGTTATTAAATACAGCCCATACAATGCCTTTCCATTTAAGCCTCTGACACCAACTTGGTAACATCTTCCAGGAGACAAGTGGAGAGCTGAACAAGAGGACACATGACAGTGACAAGGACAGGAACATTTCTATTTGTTTGCTAACCCCTTTTTTTCATCCCATCTTGCAAGGTTACAAGCCATGGATATTATTCTTTTGCATTGTTGGATGTATTTTTAAGAGACTGCCTGCTTACCTTTTAAAGAAAATGATTTGAAATCATAATTTTAATTAACTCAGGAAAAAAATGCACATTTCTATAACATGTAGCCAACAGTGAAGATTGTATCTTTGACCAATACTAAACTATTTCTCCAGTGATACAAAACACAAATCAGCTCAGTTTATTCTGCATATCAAAATGCATTACCTGCTTCTGAGTCTCATTTAGTCTGTCCCATTTGGTGAACTGGAGAAATAAAATAAATTTATATATCTCTAGTGTAGGTTGGAAAAAGCACCTTCGAATTTAGCACTGGTAGATTATTGTATAGAAATGACAGAATGCTGAAGTGGTAGAGGGCAAAGTATTCAGAGAAAAACAGTATGTGTTCACAGAGGTGGTTACGCCATATACAAAGTTCTTACAGCTAAGAGAGAACAATAGGGATGCTTCTACCTCAAATTCCTATTAGATGAGAGACAAGAAATTATGATATTACATTTTATTTTTGATCTAATGTAATTCAAAATGGCTGATACATTTGCATCCTCTACAGCAAGCCATCTCTCTGTGCCTACAGAAAAGGGGTAATAAAATACCTAAGCAGTTCTCAAAAATGCTCTGAAATACATCTTTAAATGACATGCTGTTTTTCTATTACTTTTCATTATAGCTCACTTTAAGTTATTACATTTTTCTTCAATGATTGATCTAATTAAAAGCAAGTAATCATGCCTTAAGGAAATTACATTTGTTTTTTTGCATTTAAACCTATAATTTCTTCATTTACTGATATTACTCATACAGTTCTTTGCTTTTATAACTGAAATATTTGTGCATATTGCCAGCATTTCAAAAGTTAGAGTAGTTAACTTCCAGAGTTCTCTGTCAGCCAGCATCGCTAATATGACAAGATCAATTGCTGCAATATTCCAAGTCTTACAAATATTTATATCATAGAGATAAGAAACATAGCATGCTATGCTGTGATACAGAACAGTCAAATAGAACATTTAAAACTCTGTTAAAAAGTTTAAACTGCTTTTCGTTTCATTGAAATGAGCTTCAGCTGAAGTTTCTGGGGTGCAAGCAGGCTGCCCACCCCAGAGCAGAGGAAGATAAAATGCTGCAGGTACAGGGCTCATGCAACAGAGTAGCTACATCTGAAAACTGATCTGCAAAGGGGTCACATCTGACAGCTCCACCACACTAAAAACAAAACAAAAAAAGAGGCAAATACAGCCCAAAAATGTTCACAGGAATTGTCCAGTTCTAAGTGGGCTGTGAGTGCAAGTAACAGATATAATAGTCTGTCTAATCTGATAAAAAAACCCAAAAACTTACCCAGGGTACAGTGGGGATGATCATCCAAATGTCACAAAAATGAAAACCTGTTCACTCAGGTGTAAACTCACATCTGCTAGTGTCCTGTCCTACAGCACTGCAATCTATTGTTTAATTCTAGGTTAAAATGAAGTAATCTAAATATGCACGCTGTTATATAAATGGGCCGGGGATGAAATTACACCAGTTTCTAATAAGGCCCTTTGAAACCCTAAACTAGGAAGTAGCAGCCAAATTCTTTTTCTTCTACTAATACAGACTGAAAAGCAAGTGACAACCAGAAGAGAATAAAATAAGAGTGTAAAACTGTAGTTCTTAAAATCCTACGTGTGTGTCCTATACAAAGGCACATCAAAGGATTATTTAGGTGCAAAATGTTTATCATTTTGTTAACCATCTCCAAGCCCAGTATTAAAAAACTTTTGTGTTCCTATTGCTAGATGGTTCATAAATACAAGATCTGCAAAATTTTCTTCTCTCCCATTTCAAAACTAAATAGAAGAATTTTTAACATGCATCTTTTGAAAAAAGAAAAAGTATTTCTACTTAGCATTTAGTAAAAATCAGGATATTTTTTGAAGGACACCAATAATCATAAAATAAAATTTGATGTGCTTTATTGCATCTTTTATATTTTCTATTTAGTGTGCATTAAGTAAATAGCAAACACAGTTATTAAAACTACATTTTTACCTAGCTGCATCTGTCTGCATAAAACCAATTTATGTGGTTTCAAGTATTGTTTTACTTGGTAAGGAGCAGCTTGCACCTGGTGACAGATCTCACACCAGAACATGAAAAGGAGCATTTGTTTATTCTCTTCTGTCTGTGAAACACCTGTCCTACTATTTTCCTCTTTTTAATTACAAATACTATAAACTGAGCTCTCATATCAATGAAAAGAAAATTTTCTTCCTATGCATAGATGTACAAGCATATTCTGCATTTGAATTGGAAAGAAAAAGAGTTGTGAGATTTTCAGGACACGCACCCATCCCAGAAGTACAGTACCATGGTGGCTAGCTGCATCGATCCACTGAATCTCAGTTGCACCTGATGGATCCCAGCTCTCCTCTGTGTCAGCCAAGTTGTTGCATCATTTTCCCACTGATCTTCAAAACAGAGCTATTTAGCCATGAAGTTATGAGTAAAGACAGGAAAACCAAACTATAATAAACTCTACTCTGACTCTTTTTGTCACTGTATGAGCTAGTTTAAGACTTTCTTACCCCATCTCTGCCTCATGAGAAAAGGCAAAGCAAAGGGAGAACATCAGGTTTCTCAGTAGAGGCTCTATAGTACAATTAGGCAAGTCGACTGACTACTGGTCAGCCAGGGCATAACATTTCAAAACGTAGCAGAGGCAAGGATAAATTAATGACATAATGCACTAAATGGTATATGTATTACATCTAATCAAGCTGGCATGTCAGAAAACAACAGCTGCTCCATTCAGTCAAATGCAATTCTTTAGCGGCTCAGAGATCAGGGGTGCACTTAGTTTTCTGAAGCAACATGTGGTTCTCCAGCACTGCTCTGGGACAAAAGGCAAAGAGCTTATTTTTCATATAGCAACAGGGACACTTTGAAATTGCTCATAGCTATGATTAAGTAAGTTTCACCTGACTGATATACTGTCAGGATAGGAATCATAGAACCAGTAATTTCTTTTTAGTGTATTTTAAAAGAATAGAAGACAGAGTAAACACCAAAAACTTGAGTTAAAACAATAAGAGATCTCAAACTTACAGAGAAGACTGTCAGACTAAAAGCTACACTACTGTATATCATGCTTGTAGAAATTAGCATAGTTTCCTTTCTTTAAAATAAAACTTGAAAATTAACCTTGCTCACCTTACAAAGTAACTATGCCTGGCTTCCTTTACCAAGGCTGAAAGACTCTTTAACAGAATGACCAGGGAAAATAATTCAGTAAAGTATATCTTTATTCAGAAAACTCAACTGCCCATCAAACATACCATCCAACAGCAAGCACCTTTTAATCCATCTCAGTTGCAGAGAAAAGCAGTCTTTCAAGTATGCAAGGACTAGACTATTTGAGGCAAGGTGCCAGCTCAATTTTGAGCACAGATCCTGCATTCAAGCTTATTCATACAATCTAATACACTTGCAGCTGAGGCTAGATCCTTATGCTCCATGAATTTTCATGATCTAAGTCTCATGCACTTAGCTCCCTAAGAGGAATCTTGAAGCTAGAATGAAGTGCTTATCTTCCTTGAACCTGTCAAGAACCAGAAATCCTGCCTGGTAAGCACACACTGCATAGAGCTACCCAGTATAAAACACATTAACTAGTATGAAATGCCATGGCTACACTAGAAGCAGAAGAGTTGCAGGATATACATCTGATACCTAGGGCCTAAACCAGCAAAGTCTCATCTTGAGATGAGCCCCCTTCTACCTGGGATCTCTGGTTCACGGACATGTCCTGTGGCTTTTAAGGGAACTAAACCAGAAATGCTATTTTGTCTTTTAAAAAATGGCTGCAAGAGGAGTTTAACCATGACATAACAGTGAAATGGTTTTTCAAGTTGAGAAATGAAGGGTCAGTGCCTGCTCTAGGCAGATGGGCCTCAGACCACAATTCCTTCTCCCAGGACAGTACCCAATGCCTTGGTGAGATCTTAAGTTTCAGTGCACACTTGGATGAAGAAAGTGATGACGTGGTTCTCCCACCCATTACCTCAAAGTTCTGCCAATGGTAGTGAAGAACAAGAAGAATAAACCTGTCTTGAATCACAATGTTCTGTGACACAAATAATAGTGTAAGAACAGAAAATCCTACTTCCATATGCAACACAGCATAGATTCTGCCTCAGTTTGCAATCTGCAAGACTGTTTTCACATATTAACATAAAGCTATCTAGTAATCATGAGAAATACTACAGAAATTACACTATGGTGAGGGAGTAAAACGGTTACTAAAATATGCATTTTTCAAGCATCCAGTGCTGCATAAACATTTTGACTACTATGAAAAGACATCTGTGAACTGAGCTGAACCGGCTTATCTACTTCTTATTAATAACCACACCATGCATACTCCACAAATTAATTGTTTCACAGGCTGCAAGAGACAAAATTCTGTCCAATCTTTTATGACCTTTATAAAACTTTATTAAATTATACATAAGTATGTGCAGCTGTCCCAAGTAGTGCCACCATGAGGACTTAAGACATTGTTAAGACTTTCCAGTTGTGTACCACTTAAAATCAGCCATAAAACTCTAGTTCAAGATAAAGTCTCAGATAGGAGCTATCCAGTCAGGAGCAAAGAACTCCTTATTAAAACAATATATATATATATTATATACATTTTAAAAATACATGCAGCTCTTCAAACCTCCTTGCACTTGTGCTACCCATAAAAATCTCTAGCTATAAAAATACATATTAAAACTAGTTTATTACATGGATAACATCTTCCAGCGTGTCACAAACAGAAATATGAAATCCCTTTGTTGATCTTTAGTACACTGAGCCCAAGCTAAGACTCACAGGGATCATGGTACTTGCAAAATGTGCCCCTATTGTGACCAGTAAGAAACATTAAGAAATTAAAAGGCAAAACCCAAAACCAATACTTTGGCTGGCAAACATATAACTTTACAATTTGCTCAGAGCCTACTGTGTCTTCAGAACTGCAGCCTAGTGGCAAGGAAGTCTGCCGAACACAACTTTAGAGGAAAGGAGAAATAAGAAAGGAAAAAGGAGAAGAAACATCCACCTCATTTTTCACAGATCTGTCATCAATTGCAAGGGAAATCTCCTTCTGCCAATTCTTACAATTCCCTTGAAAACCAAGAGAAACCTGAAACAATTAATGTATGTCATCTGCTACAGTCTGACCATCTAGAGTACCTTGTTTGTACCTTGTACCTCCTGCTTCAGCAAAACTGACAGATCACTATGAATACACATTTTAATGCAATTATTTGAACAAGGCATACAACTGTGCAATTTTCTAACACTTTATTCTTCCAGTATAACTTAATTGTATCCCTCAAACAATTCCAGGTCTGTAAGATCCTATAGAATAATGATCTTGTATCTTTGAACAGTTAAAAAACATTAAAACTACTCATTTAAAGTATGAACTAAGAGAAGGTTTGAAACTAGAAGCTCAGAACCTTTCTCCAGATTTTATTATAATTTTCAAATCCAAAGTAAAGTCCCTTCACACAACATAAACAGAGTTCAATTTATTCCATTCAGTTTAGCAACATTTTTACTTACTGACTGTTCACTTAGATCCTGAGAGTCTTCCATTGAGATTATTCACGTTTCTTTTCCTCCACAAGCCGAAACTATCTTCCCTTCAATTTACAGCTCAGTAATCTAAATTAAAAAGAAGATAAAAAATTGACATGTTAGTCTATGGTCCTCACTTCTAGGGCAAATCTGCAATGAGCAAACACCCTAACTGAGGTTGTGTTTTCACTAAAATCTGCAGCAAAGTTCTCATTGATTTCTATGAAGACTAACCTCATGTAAAGTGCTTCAACATGTTCAATATTATTTTGGGAACTATCTAAATGCACCAACAGAAACAGGCACTTTTCTTTGACTTCTGCAAACAAAAACAAGCCAACAAACCAAAATGTTGAATACGGGCAGCTGCTCAAGTGGACAATAAATTATAAGCCTAGAGAGAACATATTAGAAAGACACTTATAGAACACAACTGCTTAATAGATTCAATGATCACATCTTAGTCCTTTAGTGTCTGGCAGAAAAAAGAGGTTATTATGTAATTATCAGTATGAAACCCACTCTCTAAGGTTCATTAAATTCCTTTAGGATGAAATAAAATACACAAAGTGGTTTTTAACAAGTAGCTCCCTATAAAGTGCTAAATGATAGAAATTACCCTAATTATCTACTGTGTCTATGTCTTCACTAATACAGTGAATCACATTGAGATCTTCAACAGGAAAATTCTAAGAGTTCTGCCTATGAATCATTATAGTAACCTTAACTGTAAAGCCACACAATTATATTAGAATCTCTGTTATCAGAAAAGAGCCATTTTAGAGTTATGCAAATTTGCATAATTTAGAACTAAAAAATAAGTGCCAGGGATATTTAATATATGCAATAATCATTAGATTATTCATCAAAGTTAATGTTACATTTAAAAGAAAAAATAAATAGCACTAAATAAACACATATATTAAGGAACCCCAACATCCTGGATTTTCTTATCAACATTACCTGGATTTGTGTAGCAACAAGGCACCGAAAGAAACCTTTACCTGGGAGTATGCCCAATAACATAAACATGTGGATCTCTGTTACAATCTGGCCAGCAACTACTCATACCTCCACATGCTAACTCCATCCTGCATAAATGTAACTGTTACTTTCTGAGGTTAAACAATGTGCAGCTGTGTTGGCACTTGCAGAACATTTGAAAGGAACCAGAGCCACAGAACCTACACCAAGCAAGCAACAGCAGATTTTCACCCACGGTCCTGCACTGCCCCTGGAATACCTCCTCCTGGTAATCTCAAGTGCCACTTAACTTGCCATACCTCCATTTACTTTCCAAAATGTAACTCCCAAAAATTAGTTGTGTTTTGCATTTTCTAGAACACACACAAGTGCACAACTCCAGATTACTTTCCATTTCACCTGGATTTTTCCTGCCATCAAATTACACCCTCCTGTCTTCCCTCTTGTCTAAGTTTCAAAATTATTTTCATTCACATTTCATTAACCTTTGCCATTATGTTACATAAGGAAAAGACCAACTCCAAGCAAATTATATTGCATGTATTTCATATATCATAGAGCTGAAAAGAATTCCTGTTTTTTTGCAAAATGTCTTCAAAGGGATGCAAGACACAATGTCTGCACTCATGGTGCCTGCACCAAAACTGTAACCACTTCCCATGGCTTTTTGGTCAATGTTGAGCCCACATTCATAATTGTAAAAATCCTCTGTGTCTTTGTTCAATGAAGACAAAAGAGGAATTAAAAGGCTTCTTTAACACACCCGCTATATGCCAATTTCAAAAAGGAACCTACCAAGAAGAATGGGTGTTTGGAGAAAAAGCAGCTTTACATGGCATTGCCTGCAGCAGTCCCTGTCAAAGGAGGCAATTCCAAACACAGCGTTGAATTTTTACAACCAATACTAAAATTTTTCATTAGTAACTTAAATATAAAATCTTCTTTAATTTAATTACAAGTTTGAAATATGTGCATGTTATGGCAAGGGTAAAGTCTGCAGAAATAAACAGTGAAAATACAAAATTCAGAACAAATTACTTGACTAGTTTCTAAGTGTATTGACTGAGAAGTCAGTATCTGCCTGGCATTCAAACAGTATATGCTCTAATTCTGTCAGTTGGCCACTGAAGGTGACAGATCCATCATTATCTATGTAAAACTCAATTATAACTCAACCACAAAGCCATACTATAACAGACAGACCCATATTCATGTTTCTTTCCTTAGTGATCATTACCTTAACCAAAGCAGTGATCAACAGATGGATGTCACATTTTTCTTTAAAAAAATAAAGTGTATTGATATTTTAAATACATCCTGATGACACAAATTCAACAGAGGTTTTACTATTAAAGACTGCCAATGACTCACCCACAGTATGTGTTGTGTCCCAAAATTCAGGTGGATGTATTCACTGGAATCCATCACTAAATATGCCACTTCTATTAGTCATCTACTAAAAAAGACTAGCCTTCACCAATTTTCAAAGTTACTTTACTGAATTGCAAGACAAAGACAAGCTTCAAACATACACTGTGTTAAATATGTCCTTTGCATGAACATGCTAAATTATACAGTTTGCAGGGCACTGTTACTCATCTTCACACCGCATCAAAATTCAAATGCTCTTAATGGAAATGCAGCTTTTTAAAATTAAATTCAGAATTAATATTTTATCAGCATTATTCTACCTATCAACAGCTAAATCCTGCTACATTTTGAGCCCAGTTAAAGAAGCTGATTATAACCAACTGCTAACAAAAGACTTTTATAATGTCAGTTATGCCAATTGCACTTGGACCAAATCCTTTAGGGTTTAGTTTTATAAATTTGTAAAAGAGGAGAAAAACCATTAGAGAAGTCAGTGATTTAAATAAGACCAACATTACTCCCTAATAAAGATATAAAATTAAAGGATAATAGTAACCTCGTGCTGTTTTATGAGGCAATAATCCAGTTACCAATTCAACCTTGTAGTTTATTCCATCAAGAGAACCAGATTAAAAACAGAGGGAGGGAGGGCACTCTTATCCCTATTATATTGCAAGTGTTTGTAACTGGGTTTAAATATTTTTAAAACTATTGTTAAAAGTCTTAAACTCACAGACAAGCCAGAATAAAAAAAATGCCTGTTTCTCCTCTTGATCCAGTCCTTGCATATGTGGCTTTAAAACTGATGAAGTGTTTTATGTTCCCAGATAAAAATTTTACCTTTCTGAGAAATGTCTTAATTAGGAGGATTTCTGACTTTCTTCATCAACAAATGCATTTAAATCTAATTTATTATTTATTTATTTTTATCTGAGGGAATAAAACACTTCATCAAATTTAAACTGCAACTTCCAGGACTTGACCATGAGGAGAAACATGTGTTTCCTCACAGAGATATACTCATAAGTTAAAGAAAATAAAAAACTACTCGAGGATCTGCTGCATATTGCTTTATAAACGACTGAGAATGTAAGACAACAAGGCCCTGATCTCTCCTCTTACAATGATTTCTTCAGAAAATTATAATTCCAACAAATAAGTGACTGATGCAATTTTGCTTTCTATGGAATGTCTAATATGATCCTGTGCTGCAACTTTCACAGGCTCAAGACAGAATGTGAAGCCTGGGGACTCATGAGCTAAAAAATAAGCCTTAAAGCACTTGACACTTCTCAAGAGTGTTTCAGAAGCTGCTTCAGGCCTTCCAGTCAGCCAGATAGAGAAATGGAACTCCAAGAAGAATTCATCATATGGAGTTTGACCATCATACAAAAAACTTCCTCCATTTCACTTTAACCCAAAAACTTGGGAAAAAAATATCTCTTTTTTTCCAGCAGGAATTGGTTTTATTAAATGAAATTCTGAGCAGGGGAAGGTGGTCCTCAGTTCCTACCACAACATTTTTTTGCACACGATAATGCCTTGGGCACACTGTCAGGTTCTTTTTAGTCTGATTTATCTGAAGAATATATACTTCTACTGAGGTTATATTACGTGATGCTCTGCCAGTATAGTACAGAAGTTGCAGGATCTCAGTCAAATTTCCTGTATTGTTTTATACATTTTGCAACATGTTGATAAGAAGCCTAGCAGATAAACAGAAAGGATGCTGCTGTTGTTAACATAATTCACTCAGCCATGAAAAAGAACTCATTTCTACCACAGCCACAGGCTGAGAGTCAAAATGTTAAGTGAGAAGTGGTCACAGAGCAAGTTCTCATTTTCTAATGCTCTACTTCAGAAACCTGTGATAGTACTAGTACTTAGTGCTTATAGCTGCAACTGAATGTATGCAGATGTGCAGTAGTAAGGTGCCAACAAGTGAGGATGGGCTTCAGGGGTTTGATCTCCCACAGCCACAAGCAAAGGGGGCAGGAGACCTGTATGGATAAGCAGGGAGCTCCTAGAAAATCTCCAACTGCAGAGTGAAGCCTGTCTCTGGGTTTGCACCATTCCTACAGAACATCCCAGTAGAGTGAAACACATTTGAAGCATTGTGAAAGGTTATGCAAGGTAGGTAATGAGAAAATTAATTGCTTTAGAATCAGTGCAATAAACTAGTGCATACACACTGCAATCTCACTAAATTAGATTATTTCATGCTAGTTGTTTCCCAGTAAACTCATTTCTTTGAAGAAACAGGAGAGGGAGTGTATGCAGTAACAAACAGGCACTGCCTAACACTGAATAACTCCTTATCTAGAAAAACATCCTTCTAGTTGTCTGCATGCATATCACATGTAGTCTCATGTGAAAAAAATAAAATATAACTTAAAATTTTAAAAAAAGGAAAAAAAATGCTGATTTATTAGAATTTTACGTTAGCCTGTATCTATGGTCCAAAACTGTATTTTGGAGAGTAAAACTGTACTGCTTTCTGAGTCCCTAATAGTATCACATTTGGAAAAGAAGAAAGAAGCCTGCCTCAGATTAGAAAGGAGATTGATAAGCTTTATAGCTTAGCTTTCTTCAAAACTCAAGTGAAAATATTAGGAGGCAAATCAGTAAGAAAAATAGCCTGAAAGTCACAGGCCCTGGTTCTTCTGGGGGACTTCAACCACCCTGGTATTGGCTGGAGATGGAGAGACAACATGGCCCAGAAGTTCCTGCAGATTACTGAAGATAACTTTTTGACGCAAGTAGTGGAAGGGCCAACAAGGAAGGGTGTATTGCTAGATCTTGTAATAACAAACCAGGAGAGAGTGGCTGAAAACACAAAGATTGGAGGCAGCCTTGGCTGTAGCAACCATGACATGGTGGAACTCAGGATCCTGCATGGGGGAAGTAAAACTGTCAGGAGGTCTAGAACCCTAAATATTCAGAGAGCTAACTTCAGCTTCTTCAGGGACCTGCTTAGGGGAATCTCATAGGATAGGGTTCCAGAAGAGAAGGGAGTCCAAGAGAGCTGGTCATTAGCACCACCTTCTTCAATCTCAAGACCAGTGTATGCCCATGATGAAGAAAACAGGAAAAGAGGACAGGAGACCTGTACGGATAAGCAGGGAGCTGCTAGAAAATCTCAAACTCGAGGAAGAATTTATGAAATGTGGAGAAAAGGACAGGCCATGTGAGAGGACTGTAGGAACATCATCAGAATATGCAGGGATGCAACAAAGAAGGCCAAGACCCACTTGGAATTAAGTCAGGTAAAGGACATCAAGGGCTACAAGAAGGGCTTCTACAAGTATATGAGGAGCAAAAGGAAAATATGGGGCCATTGCTGAATCAGATGGGTTTCCTGGTAAGAGAAGACAAAGAGAAGGAAGAATTACTGAATGCCTTGCTCGCCTCAGTCTCCACTTTTGAGGTCAGCCATCAGGACTCCCAGACCATGGAATTAAGAGAGATTGGAGAAAGGAAGGCATCCCCCTGGTTGTAGAGGGTTGGGTTAGAGATCAGCTAGGCAGAGTAAACACCCATAAATCTACAGGCCCCGATGGGGATGCACCCACGGGTGCTGAGGGAGCTGGCACTTTTTGTTGCTCTGCTGCTCTCCATCATCTTTGAAAAATCATGGAGAGTGGAAGAGGTCCCTGGTAACTGGTGGAAGGCCAACATTACTCCCATGTTCAAAAAAGGCAAGATGGAGAACCTGGGAAACTACCAGCCAGACAGTCTCACCTCCATGCCTGGAAAAATGATGGAACAGATCATTCTGAAGGTCATCAACAAGTAGTCAGCATGGATTCACCCCAGGGAAATCATGCTTGACCAATCTGATGGACTTCTGTGATGACATGGCAGGATGGGTCAATGAGGGGAGAGCAATGGATGTTGCCTACTCCAACTTTGGCAAGGCTTTTGACACTGTCTCCCATAACACCCTGTCCCAGTTGAGCAGGAGGGACCAGCTGACACTGTGTAAGGGTGATCAAAGCTGTGTATTCTACCCCCTCTATTCATTCCCCAAGGACAATGGGCCATTAGCAGCAGCTGCCCAGGGAGCCATTATCACCTTCACACTCACCCTGAGGGGGGTGGAGCTGCTAATGGGCCATCAACAGCTCAACACCCCCTGGCTCCCAGAGTCAATCACCCATTGTGTGAGTCCCCGCCCAGGGGGAGGGACTGGGTGCTCCCTGAGGGTACATAAGTGGTGGGTAAGAAGACTTTGGTAACTTCTTGTCGGATCCAGAGGAGCAGCAGGACCTCGACAGGAAGAGATCACCGCTCTTGCCCAGACCACAGACCTCGCCTGCACCAACAGGTTTTTCATTTCCTTTTGCTCTGGACTTGGGGGAGCCACAGGGGTCTCAGCACAAGGACAAACAAACCACCTTAGGTTTGTGCCCCAGGACACTGGGTTATACTGCTGGGTTTTTGTGAGTTGAAAGCAATTTCCCTTTTGTGTCAGTGTTTTTACTGTAATATTATTATTAAATTTTAGGTCTGACTTATAATCTCTCTCTCGTGGTGAGTTCATTTCCCCTGCTGGTTCGCCTTTAAACCAGCACATCTTTTGGCGCCCAATGTAGGGCCACGAGAGAGAAGTCAGAATTACAATTTTATTTTGTATATTTGGATACAGAAACTCCCTGACTACCATGTTGCTTGATGTATTCATGTGGATGGTGTATCTGGGCCTGTTCATATTTCGACACATGGGGAACCATTTGCCTATTCTGATGCTCTCTTTAATACCAGGTAGAAGGATCAAAATTGCTTTATTAATATACTATGTTTATGTTGTCATAACATCAGAAGCAGTGAATTTCATTGTGAATGTATATTCAGTCTGGTTTGCCTGTCCTGGTTTGGGTTGTTACCTCTGGGGTCTCATTAAAAATAGCACCCAGACTGTGGGGAAAACAGGCGGAGATGGTTACTTCCACCTTTTCACCTCTGCTACAACAATCATTGAAAATATTGAGCTTCCTTTTAATGTTAGGGACAGCATAATCTTACTGTTAGTGCTGTTAGTGTTGCTTTGTCTCCTCTGTACTGTATACACCATGTTTAGGGTCAGAACTGGGCTCTCTAAGGAGACTTGCTGGAGGCCTGCCCTGGGAGCGGATGATGTTGAGTGGCACGGGAAGTGAGAAGATATGGGCCAGTATTTAGAGACCTTCTCTCCTCAAATGATCTGGAAATTCACCCCGGAACAACTGCAGGACCCTGCCAAAATGCTAAGCTATGTGAAAGGAAGATGCTCTGGCAGTCCCAGAGATGTGCAGCTCACAGCAACCTGCTGGGCCCTGGCCACTGCCTACCGCACACTGCTTGGTGTGGTACAGCATCATCAGGAGGAGGAGAAAAGGAGCAAACCCACAGGCACCATGTCCACCCAAACCACGGCTGAGCCAGAGAGGAAAAGAGATACATCAACCAGCACCGTGTCCACCCAAACCATGGCTGAGCCAGAGAGGAAAAGAGATACATCAACCAGCACCATGCCCACCCAAACCATGGCTGAGCCAGAGAGGAAAAGAGATACATCAACCAGCACCATGCCCACCCAAACCATGGCTGAGCCAGAGAGGAAAAGAGATACATCAACCAGCACCATGCCCACCCAAACTACAGCTGAGCCAGAGAGAAAGGGAAACAAATCAACCAGCACCATGTCCACACAAACCATGGAGGAGCCGGAAGGACAACAGAAACCGATAGCAGTTGCCCCTGTCCAGAAAAGAAAATCAAAGACCAAATCAGTTCGTATAGCGCATGACGAGGAAGAGTCAGGACCTTCACCTCAAGCAGAAGAAATGGAGCCAGAAATAATCACCCGGTCCCTATCCCTGGGAGAGTTGCGTGAGCTCCGGAGAGAGTTCACACGACAGGCAAATGAGTCCATCTTGACCTGGCTGCTTCGAATCTGGGATGCTGCAGCCAATGATACAATTCTAGATGGGAGTGAGGCAAGGCAGCTGGGATCCCTTTCTCAAGATGTGGTCATTGATCAGGGCATTGGAAAGAGACAGGAAACTCTCAGCCTCTGGTGGCAACTGTTACCAAGCGTGAGGGAGAGATATGTTTGTAAGGAGGACCTCCACGTACAGCGAGGACAGTGGAACACGATGGAACAAGGTATCCGGTGCTTAAGGGAATTAGCCGTACTGGAGATAATCTTTTCCGAGAATGAGAGATTCCCTAAAAGTCCAGATGGTGTCCAGTGCACATCCCAGATGTGGTTAAAATTTGCACGACTTGGGCCAGAAATGTATTCTCGCTACCTTGCAACATTGCAGTGAAGAGAGGGAGAAGACAAGGTGGGCGCACTGGTCAGTAAACTCAGGATTTATGAAGACACTGTCACTGCTCCATTACGAGCCCACGTCTCAGCTGTGGAAACAAAACTGGCTGAACTGGAAGAGAAGATTAAGGAAGGACTCTTCCATAACTCTCCAGAACAAACGAGAGTCTCTGCCATCAGAAGCAGGTGTCTTCCGGCTAAGGAGAAAGGGTACACTCCACGTGGCAATCTGTGGTTTTACCTCCATGAGCATGGAGAAGATATGAGGAAGTGGGATGGAAAACCCACCTCTTCCTTAGCAGCTCGGGTACGTGAATTGCAAAGAGGCACAACTAACACAGGGAATTCTTCAAGGTTGAAGGCTGCTCCAGTCTCTCGTGGGCAAGGCTCCAGACAGTATAGGAATGATGATGTTATGCCCGACCCTCTTGAAGGAACCTCCCGGTCATATTCACAGGGAGAGCGCAGTGAGTACCATCACCAGGACTAGGGGGGCCCTGCCTCTAGCCAGGTAGAGGAGAGGGACAATCGGGTTTATTGGACTGTGTGGATTCGGTGGCCTGGCACATCAGACCCACAGAAATACAAAGCTTTAGTGGATACTGGCACACAATGCACGTTGATGCCATCAGGATACGTCGGGGCAGAATCCATTTCTATTTCTGGGGTGACAGGGGGATCCCAACAGCTGACTGTACTGGAAGCTGAAGTCAGCTTGACAGGGAAGGAATGGCATAGACACCCCACTGTGACCGGTTCAGAAGCCCCATGTATCCTTGGCATAGACTACCTGAGGAATGGATATTTCAAAGACCCAAAGGGACTGCACTGGGCCTTTGGCATAGCTGCTGTGGAGACAGAGGAAATCAGACAGCTGAGCACCTTGCCTGGCCTCTCAGAGGACCCTTCTACTGTGGGGCTGCTGAAAGTTGAAGAACAATTGGTACCGCTGGCCATAGCCACAGTGCACCGTCGGCAATACCGCACTGACCGAGACTCTGTGACCCCCATACACAAGATGATTCGTGAGCTGGAGAGCCAAGGGGTGGTCAGCAAGACTCACTCTCCCTTTAATAGCCCCATATGGCCAGTACGAAAGTCCAGTGGAGAGTGGAGGCTGACAGTGGACTACTGTGGCCTCAATGAGGTCACACCCCCTCTGAGCGCCACTGTGCCGGACATGCTGGAGCTTCAATATGAGCTGGAGTCCAAGGCAGCCAAGTGCCAATGCCTTTTTCTCCATTCCGTTGGCAGCAGAGTGCAGGCCGCAGTTCGCTTTCACCTGGAAGGAGGTGCAGTACACCTGGAATAGACTGTCCCGGGGGGGAAACACAGTCCCACCATTTGCCATGGACTGATCCAGACTGCACTGGAAAAGGGTGAGGCTCCAGAACATCTACAGTACATCGATGACATCATTGTATGGGGGAACACAGCAGGGGAAGTTTTTGAGAAAGGAAAGAAGATAATCCAGATTCTCCTAAGAGCTGGTTTTGCCATTAAACGAATAAGGTCAAGGGACCTGCTCAGGAAATTCAGTTCCTAGGAGTGAAGTGGCAAGACGGGTGTCGCCAGATTCCAACAGAGGTGATCAACAAAATAGCAGCTATGTCCCCACCGACCAGCAAGAAGGAAACTCAGGCTTTCCTAGGCGCCGTGGGCTTTTGGAGGATGCATATCCCTGAGTACAGTCAGATTGTAAGCCCTCTCTACCTTGTGACACGGAAGAAGAATGATTTCCAGTGGGGCCCTGAACAACAACAAGCCTTTGAGCAGATTAAACAGGAGATTACCCATGCAGTAGCCCTTGGGCCAGTTAGGACAGGACAGGATGTGAAGAATGTGCTCTACACTGCAGCCAGGGAGAACGGCCCATCCTGGAGCCTCTGGCAGAAAGTACCTGGGGAGACTCGAGGACGACCGCTGGGATTCTGGAGTCGGGGATACAAAGGATCTGAAGCCAGCTACACCCAACTGAGAAAGAGATCCTGGCAGCTTATGAAGGAGTTCGAGCTGCCTCAGAAGTGATTGGCACTGAGGCACAGCTCATCCTGGCACCCCGACTACCAGTGTTGGGCTGGATGTTCAAAGGAAAAGCTCCTTCTACCCATCACGCCACTGATGCCACATGGAGTAAGTGGATCGCTCTGATCACGCAGTGAACCCGTACAGGGAATCCTAATCGCCCTGGGATTTTGGAAATCATCACCAACTGGCTGGAATGTGAGTTTCGGATTGTCCTCTGAAGAAGAAGAGGAGCAGGTGACACGAGCTGAGGAGGCCCCACCATATAACCAGCTACCAGAAGAGGAGAAGCGATATGCTCTCTTCACAGATGGCTCCTGCCGCATTGTAGGGACAAGCCGGAAATGGAAAGCAGCTGTATGGAGTCCTACACGGCAAGTTGCAGAAGCGACTGAAGGACAGGGTGGATCGAGTCAGGTTGCAGAGCTGAAAGCCGTTCAGCTGGCCTTGGATATCGCTGAACGAGAGAAGTGGCCAAGACTCTACCTTTACACTGACTCATGGATGGTGGCCAATGCTTTGTGGGGATGTCTGGAGCGTTGGAGAAAGGCCGGCTGGCAGCGCAAAGGGAAACCCATCTGGGCGGCTGAGATGTGGCAGGACACTGCTGCCCGGGGAGAGAAGCTGAGTGTGAAGGTCCGTCACGTAGATGCTCATGTACCCAAGAGCCGGGCTAATGAGGAGCATCGTAACAACGAGCAGGTGGATCGAGCTGCCAGGATTAAAGTCTCTCAGGTTGATCTGGATTGGCAGCACAAGGGAGAATTGTTTCTAGCTCGATGGGCCCATGATGCCTCTGGTCATCAGGGCAGAGATGCGACATACAGATGGGCTCGTGACCAAGGGGTGGATCTAACCATGGACAGTGTCTCACAGGTTATCCATGACTGTGACACATGTGCTGCCATCAAGCAGGCCAAGCGGGTGAAGCCTCTATGGTATGGTGGATGGTGGTCGAAATACAGGTATGGGGAGGCCTGGCAAGTTGACTACATCACACTTCCCCAAACACGCCAAGGCAAGTGCTACGTGCTGACCATGGTAGAGGCAACCACTGGATGGTGCCAGGCTCTTTTCAGTGGTGCCCAGTGACAGTACAAGGAGCAATGGACACAAACTAAAACACAAGAAGTTTCACGTCAACATGAGGAAGAACTTCTTTACATTGAGGGTGGCAGAGTGCTGGAATAGTCTGCCCAGGGAGGTTGTGGAGTCATCTCTGGAAACATTCAAAACCACCTGGACATGTTCCTGTGTAACCTACTCTAGGTGACCCTGTCTTGGCAGAGGGTTGGACTGGAACTCCAATGTTCCCTTCTAACACCAATAGTTCTGTGATTCTGTGAAAATACACAAAATTATAAACATATGGCTTTCTAAAAAGTGGAGATTGCTGTCTGTGCTTTGGTAGAAAAAAAAGACATCAGCTTTCTTATGTTGTAAGGCAAAAAGAAAACTCAGTCCTCATCATAATCTCAGAAAAGCTATTGCCTGATATATGTCTAACTAATTTTGGAGGTAATTCATATTTGTATGTGTTTAGATGAAATAACTTTTAGGTTTGTTTGCTTTGGTGTTTTATTTACACAAGTGCTATGTTTTTTTGAAAGGACTGTCAACACTAATAAAAACAAGTGGAAAAGCAGTAAGAAACATTATTATTTATAGCTAACTTGTAGAGAGTAAATGACTAACACATTTTAAATACCATGAACAGTTAAAAATTTAAAAAAAAACCCCAACAACATCCTGACAGTCAGGGACATGTACTGCTTTCCTAAGAAAAACTGGCAGGTTCATAGAAATATACATAATTTCTAAATTATTTTAGCTCTCAAACTTTTTTTCTCATTCCTGGAGGATTCTTGCAGAAGGCAGAAGTGGCTCAGAAATCCTCTATGTGTATTTAGGCTCGCTAATGTCTACCTCCTGATAGGAGTGAAATGAGCCTCCTGAAAAACTCATACTGCACTAGAGAAATAAATCTTGGTACACGGACTTGAGAATTAAAGGGAATATAAATTTTCCTTTCCCCCTTTTCTAATACTTTCCCTCCCGCCTTAGGCTGTCTATCTGCTTAAATATACCTATCTTTGGATCAGTTTGGTTTCTTTTAACTTGTGAAGGATAAGAAACTTACTCTCAGAGAAGATTTAGAGCTTTCTGGGACCCTTTGTAGCACATCCAGGACCTGCTTCTCCACCTATTAGTGACTTCCAAAACAATGAGCTAGTTCCTGACCCAGGTCTTGCCCTTGGTCTGCAGTGGAGAAGACAGTAAGCCATACGCCTTTCCTGTAACACTGATTTTAGCTCCAGGCATGTTCAGCGATCCCTGATGGAGGCAAATCATCTTCCCTGGGTTTTGTATTCTGCTGAGCACCTGCCTACATCGATCTGCATTTGTAAATGCATTGCTTAAATAGATTACTCCTTATTTTGAATAATCATAATCATGCTGGCATTTCATACAACTCATGTAACTTAGGACAGAAGAATAACCTGCCGATTTTCACCACACACTGTCCTGCTACTTGTTTACAGGCAAGGAATACAGAAGGAACTTCCAGGATGTGCTGAACAGCAAATGGTCCCAGGTACTTTCTTCACAAATAGCCTTCATTTTCATAGTAGATACACGGGTCACAGCAGAGTGGCTAGATGGAGGGGGCTGCACAAGGCACCCTTTATGACCTGTTCAGTGCTCTCATCCCAGGACAGTATCCGACATAGATGTGGGTAAGAATATGCATGTGTCTGCATATGCGAAATATATTCTAATGTATATAGAAACTGCTTCTGAAATTAGTAAGTTTCAAGGTGCAATATCAGACATTACTAGATTTAGAGTCTTGCTAGGATCCCTGCTGGAGATGAAACGGTGTTCCTGCTAACACAACTCAGTCAGTTACAGATCTTGAGACAACAGAAACACACTACTGGGTTAAGATGCATGTTAAGAATAGGGAGGGGATAGTAAACACCCATGACACATTTACAGTTCTGTGCTCATCCAGATCCCTTTTACCTTCCCCCTCTCCTCAAAAATTACACATCTGTAACTGGAACATAGTTTTATCATTTTCATCTCCCTTTTGGAACATGTAAATTCATGCCAAACATTAAATAATCAAAACAGACATGATCCATGCCACCAAAGTGTAATACAGTGAAAATTCCTCAAAATTTGGATTAAATAATTGGCTTTCATGCAAGTCTCTATACATTTGTTAAACACAGTCTTGTGAATTCTGCATGGTCTTCAATGAATGTTTGTATAATTGTCAGTTAAGTGCAGTTTGCTTCCTTGAACTGAGTTTCCTGAAGGGTATCCTTGCTTGTGTGGCATTTGTGGACATTTTATTCATGAAAAATTAAGGCGGCATTCCCACTCTGCATCAGCTACTCAGAAACAAGTCACATCATCACAAAAACATTTGGTACCAGTAAAAAGCAGGCAACACAAAAAAGCAGGCAACACAGACCATGACAACCCTGCAATAGTCAGGTACACAAACCAGGTAAGAAACAGAAAGCGTGCCTGACAAGAGATCTGCCTGCTGTCCTACTATCATCATACACCAAAACAAGTGGGAAAACAGCAAAACAGAAAGACTTCCAGGCGAACAACTGTAAGCACCCTACCTCACTTATTTTAGGAAAAATAACACTCTAATGCGGCATTTATGTCTTTCAAAGCTGGGTACCAACTTTACAGGTACCAAATAAGAGTAAAACTGATTCCCCTACTCTTCTTACCACTCCCATCCCATACCTGTGCAACATATAAGAAGGATTAACTCCAAGAATTTTAGAATACAGAATTATAAACTCAACAATATCTCCCTTATCCTAACAGTGCACAATACACCATGAAATTTGTGAGATTGAAACCAGAGCTCCAAATCCACTGATGCTTGGGGGCTTCCCAACTGTGAGAGACCTCTTCATTCATGCTTAGATAAAGCATGCACGTACACAGACCTCTTCTGTCTTATTTCAGATTAATGAATTGCAAATTTTTCCAGATAGAAATAAATGAAACAAATGCTGAGACTGTTTCTGGCCTGGAATTAAAAACAAATCTAATCTAGAATCCCCCATGTTCCCCCGACAATAAAGACAAACTGATTTGCAAAAAAATTAAACACAGAGTTTTCAAACTCATCATTGATCAAACCTACATAAACCTTATCAAAAAAGAAAGATAGCTCCTAGGGCCTGGGGCAGGGGGGACAACAAGGTAGTCCAAAGATGCCACAGATAGAAGCATATTCTTTTAAACTGTTAATTAAAAGTTTCATTTTCCTACTAGCTGGTGATTTCAATGTTTTGAACACCTAGATTTTTTTAGGAGGAAAGATTTGGGTTTTTAATATGCAGCATATTTTGGTTAATTTCTGAGACATTTTCCTTCCCTTTTGTTGTAGAAAACAGCTGTAAACAAACCAAATAAAACATTTCAATCTTTTATAAACAAGACCCTAGAAACAGAAAGGAAAAGCCTGCACTTCGTTAGCCAAAATATTTAGAGACCCTGTAGATTTGAAAATATTCATTATTATTTTCTCTGCCCCAAAACACGTCAAATTTACCTTTCACATGTTAAAAAAAAATCACCTTGTGACACAAAAAATAGTATAAAGAAATGATAAAGGTTATTTCAAAACAGAAACCCTACTTATCATTTTAAAATTTAGGAGAACCTAAAAATGAGTATATCCTCCAGGTAAAAACAAACAGCAGTTTTAGAAGGCCTGAAAAAGTAACCCAAAGAATCCAACAACATAACATCAAGAAAGCCAAGTGACAACGTAATATCTACACATCCTTTTTGTTTTAAAAAGTCATGCCACAGTTTAGAGACTGTATTCAGAAGCATGAGTATGCAATGACAGTTACTGAAGAAGTTCAAATGCTTGCTAGGATTCCAGGAAACATCCTGACGAAGGAGGAAGAGTGCAGCATGCCCATCCTTTTTAGCTGTCAGCGTCAGTGCCTAGCAGCTGCCATTCCTGTTACTGCAAGTGTTTCACATACAGTTCTTCAATGGAACATTTTGAAATGTCAGAAAGAAATAATAAAAGCAAAGTCATTGAAAAGAAAGATGTCTGCTTTGGATCTTATTTGGTAGATGAAATGCAGTGTTTTTCTTAACTAAAGTTGACAATGATCTCTAAATATTGCATTTGAGAAAGTGTTCTTTTCTCATTCCATGAACAATGGAAAACAAAAAGTGGGAACGCAGAACTGCCCCAGAATACAGAAGCCAGCACGCAGCTCAGGTGGTTTCTGACAGAATAGAATGACAGTTATTACACAATAACGCTGACAGTGCTGCACTCCAGCCATCAATTTAAACAACTGTGCCACACAAAGTAATTGTGAGAAATGAGTATTCTCAGATTTTAATTTATAACGACTGCTTTGACAATAGATGCTTCATCAGATTTCTCTTCCTTCATTTAGATATTTATTAGCTGTGATCAAACTATGCTACATTTTCCTCCGGTAAATTAAAATTTGTTCATCTCTGGAAGACACATTTTCCAATTGTTCAATTATTTATCTGGTCTTATATCTGAAACTTCTTGAATTTTTCAAGCTTTCTTTCTAATGCCAAGACAGGGTACAGCTTTGCAGGAGTAGCTGAATCCACAGTATCTACACAGGTAAAATAACCTCTCTTACTCTACCAAGTACTTAATTTAAATTACTACTCCTTTTTTGCTACAATACCCTCATGATCATTTGCTATGGCTTCCAGCTGTTTTCTGTTTTGTTTTTTTTTTAATAAATTGCTGTCTTGTAGTGAAGCTCATACTGTTTGCTTGCTCTCAGTTTGCTCAACAAGTTAGAGTACTCTTAGTAATCTGCTCTCTTCATTATTTAGCAATCCCTGTGTCTTTGTAGTAGCAGTACTGTAGGCATTAGTCTAACAACAGAAGTACAAGGAAGTTTGTAAGAAGAAAAATCTCTTTTATTAGGTGAGCAATTGTTCTAATCAAGGACATTACTTCTTGTAGCCTTTATTAATCTTTATGTCAAAGGTGAAATAATAACTAGGTTTTGATTTGATGATCAGCCCATGAAAAAAAAATCTTTGTAATAGCATTCTCTTTAAAGACTTGTTAAAAAGTGTTTGTGAAATCAATCCTTTAGTTTGCTGTTTAATCCATTTCATTAATGCCAAGTTCATTTTGAATCCTTCAAGTTTATTAATCAAAAGTTCATGTCAACTCAAAATCCTTAAAGAACTTTACTACATCACTACACCTATGTTTTGAAATCTAACTTGCACTTACATCAAAATATCCCTGGTTTGGCATGCTTGAGTGTTCATAAACCTGTGATGCGGTACAGTATGCATATTTCAGTGTTATATGGGAACAACATAAAAAAAGGCATTTGGAACGTCATAGTGCGTTAATACTTTCTGACAGTAGAGGCTAATAAAAATATAGTTGCCATAAATTAAGCACTTGTCTACAGTGACAGCTAAGTAATGGTCACTTCTGAGAAATTATTACACTCCTTTACCCAGGAATAGTGGTGAAAGAATTCAACCTGTCACGAGCACTGAAAACCTTCTAGTGCTGTAATGCTCCGCCTGACTTCTGCAAGCCCAGCTTTTGGACAGCAGTGCAAAGACCAGGAAAAGTTCTGTCATCTGGTATCATGTCTGAAACCCTGCCTTCCTTTGAGAAAACCAAAGCTGTCCCCTCCAGAGGCTCCAAGCTACTTTTAGTTAAAAATCCCAACATCAGCAGAATCTTTTGATTGAAGATCAAGGGGTCACTTTTGCAGACAATGTTTTCATTCTGCAAAATTCCACCTAACCTGCAGACTTGACCCTGCACTTCAGTTAACAGAGGTGCCAGATTAGGTAATGGAGACTGTGGTTCTGCAGCTATTTCTGCAGCACCACTGCCAGGCTCAGCAGCACGGGTGCTGCCACTCATTCCGACCTTTGCCTCATTGCCAGCACAGCTGTTTGTGAACCACATAAAGGAACAGATCCAACTTAAATGAGTGGTCGGCAGAGGCGGGTTAAGGCGCTGCTTTAGAAGCACTGCCACCAAATATGAAGCCATAGCTTCACACTTTTCCATCCTCTACCACACAAACCAGATGGGAGCAGAGCTTCATATATGCCTAGTCACACATGAGGTTTCTGCTACTGATGCTTATATGAACCAATATCCCTAGTAAATGAGGTAAACACAGAGCAAAATGCTGGATCTCTTCCTACAGACCTTACCATCAAACTATTGCAGGCTTAGTCCTGATTTGACAGCATCTCTCAAGCTGCTGTTCCACTCCTGGACCTCCTTCATTGCAGACATAAGGAAGACCTCAAAAAGCTGGGCAGTTTCACATTTATCAAGGCACAAAACCTTCCACTTCATTTGTTTTATGTAAAAAAAAATTGGCTACTCACCTAGACCTTGGAGAAACCAGACTATCCTTTAAACAGAAAACTGGAAAACAAGCTGAATCCTAGCTAACTATCTACCTGAGATTACTAGGAAACACATCATCTGACCATTTTAGCTGAAAGACCTCCTATTGCAGATGACTCCCAGACATACTGCTGCACAGCAAGCTCAGGACTCGGACAGTGCTTTGAATAGTAAAACTGCTTCTCTGAAGGGGAAATCAACTCAATAAAATTATTATAAGTATTACACCATCTCCTTCTACCATGACAGATTATGATAAACAGGTGACTGACTGGAAAAGTGCTTTAATCTTTTGATTTGGAAAACCTACCACAGTCCAAAATCTTGCCTTGGGGTAATAGGAAATTTTATTATCAAGACTCTTTCCCAGAATATAATTATTGTGTTTGTGAAACCTCTATACCATTCAGCCCTATTACTTCCCAGCTCCCTAACTCTCTGTGTTAAGAAGACCAGAACAGAAATGTTAGGTTGAGTCTGAGTTGCATTGCTAGAACTTGGCAGAAGAAATGTTCATAATCTCTCTGGGTTTGTGCCTGGTTTTGTGAAATCATGTCTATGCTGGGACATTCAGGAGAGCTGGAAGAAAGACCTCACATATAGCATGATGTCAGGATGCATAAACTGAAGTGTACAGAGGCTGATTTATCTGTTCTCGAGAGAGAACAGTGAACTTCATTTTCTCTGATGTTCTGTGAATATACTACAGTAAATAAAGAGGAACATCCAGATGGGATTTAATATTGTAAATGGACTTCATGCCTTTCAACAAATACACTTGGCATTCACCAAATGTCTCTGAATAAGCACAACTTGATTATTTACCTCTGAGCAACAAAGTTGTCTGAACAGAATTAAAAGAATACAGGCAATTAAAAATACAATTACTTTAAAAGGCATTTATAAAATGCTAAAAAACCCAAAAGTATTCCGACACAGCAGTATGAAAATGTCTTAAAATGAAAGAAAATAAATATATATTCTGGACATTTATACTTAACTCCTTTGTTCTTTTTTCTTGGTATTGCAGGATCACTTTTATGTCCATGTGATCTCAAACATATAATTTATATTGCAATACTGTACAAAAAAATCCCCAGACTGCACTAAGAATAGTAGACTAGATACTCATCTGACATAATGTGAGACCACTCCAGTAATTTCAGCATTCCTACTGCAATTTGCAACAGCTAAGGATCTGGCACAAAACATCGAGTTAAGTTTCCAATTACCTCATGCACCAGCATTGATTTCAGTAGTTATATACACATAGTCATAGAGAAGAATTATTTGAAAAATTGCAAACTCAGCTCTGTATTTCTTTTACTTTTGTGGTCTAAATCAGACCCTTCATGGTATTTTAATGTAGGGTTTTGTGGTTTAATTATATATGTTTCAAGAACAGGCTAGTTAGTTTCTGTACCTGCCCAATTAAAAAAAAAAGGGGGCACAGTAATATTTTATGCCACTGAGAATGTCAGTTTATACTGGGTCATATCACAATAGTAAGTAATTTTAATATTGCCAAAAAAATCTGGTGTACATTAACTTAGATACATAAGCAAAAAGTTATCACCTATACAAAAATCAGTCTTCTCTATGTGAATATTTTGCAGGTCATCTTTGGAGGTCTTTTTTTGTAATTTGCTGTTCCAAATTAGTCAAACTGTATAGACCAGCCACAATATGAAGCAACTCTAGTGTAAGAAAACAGTATTCAGCGAGCTCAGAGAGACTGAGTTCTTCCAAGACAGCACATAAATTTCATCCAACTGAACTGCCCCACACAGCCCTGCAACACTACTTGCTACACTGTACTTCTGAAGAGAGCTGCTCAATGAAAAATCACCCTGTAACTGTTTATTTAATCAATTATGGAGAAAAGACATAGATCTCCAAAGAAATTTACACACAGAAAACCTTCGAACTCCTCCTTTTTGAATCCATGGTAATTGCAGTCTAATTCAAAGTTTACTGTCTAATAATACCTAGGCATAAAAGCTTCAGGCCAAATAAGTCTTACTGGTATATGAACCTCCAAAAGTTCTGAAGATAATCACTGATCATTATAATCTTCCCTTGGAGAAATGGGGAAATTTTAAACATGAAGAAATTTTAAACAAATTGAAAACAATGTGCTTAAACTTTAGTATTCCTCTGATAGCCATTAACATTTGACAATTAGCTCAAAAGTCTGACGAGTCTTATACCATCCTGTGACTGAGTGAATCATTTCTATACGGGATAATCAATCCTCAAAGTAATTTTCACTGTTTAACATGAAAGCAAAAAGGAGGCTAGGTATTAGATACATTTTTCAGACTTAAAGACAAAAAGAAGAAACTACTTTAAGATAGTTTTTGCCAAGGTACTATATTACAGGCATCCCAAAAGCAATCCTTCTGGCAGTGCTACACACTAAAATGTGGCCTAAAAATGTGAGTTTTATTGCCTTTTCAAATAAATTTTATTATTTACTTGACATACAAGCACTCTTCTTATCTGAGCTTTTGCACTGCAAAGTGTGTCCAAGTTCCTTTAACCACTTCTGATTTAATGACAGATGTAATAACACTGCAACACAGAAGTGTAGACTTGGCCAAAAAAATTATTTCATAAAAATCTGATTTTTGTACAGTAACATCTAAAATGTCATTTAATACATAAAAGTAAAGCAGAATTTTTAAAATTTACATTATAAAATCTGGGGCTTTGATAGGTAAAACATCTACTGACTTTAAGAGACCACATAGTAATTTATTTTTAATAACCATTTTCATTTCATATTTGAAAGAGTAGCTGTTTATGCCTTCAGCAGAACCATGCCCTGAAATCTCAGGGGTGATTAAAGGGCTATGCCAAAGCTGAAAGGTTTCGAATATCAAACTATACTTTTATGTCAGGGTCAGCAAGATCAATTAGCGCTTTTCAATGACAGAAAAAGGTTAAGCTGAACACACATTTATACAATATTTAAATCCAAAAAAGAAGAATTGCAATGATTAAGTTTACTTATAAACCTCTCCATTAATGACTGAATATCAAAACTCTTCTTTCCTTGCATAACATAATACTGGGGTTTTTTTACACAAAATGTAAGGAAGACTGCAGATACCTTAGACAGCAGAAACACTACCGGGTTGTCAAATGCAAAGAGAAAAAAAACAAAGACATTTGAGCGTTTCTGCTACCAAACTTAGTTTAGCACTGAACTTCCAAAAGCTTTAAAAATACTTGATCAACTTGACATATGCCTGTTAGTCTGGTGCCCCTGTGTTTGCATTCCTCCTGCAAACCCTGACAGTGCCAAAAATGAATGATAGTGAGCAAATAAAACCATTCCTATGTTCACTTAAAAAACAATTAGAAAACTACCATACAACAAATCCACATATACCCTTCAAAAAAAAAAAAAAAGCTAACCTGTAAATTAACTTGTCTTATATCTGGAAAAACACAAGTACACTTTGTGCAATTAAAAGACATCCAGAGACATGCACACATGTAAGGAAACTTACATTTCAGTTCTTAGTATCACAAGAATACTTGCTGGAACTACAGGTATGTTAGAATTTAATTTGACACCTGTTAATACAAATGTTGCTGTCATAAACATAGCTTAAACAAAGTACTTGGTTATGATATCAAATAAAGACAGCATAAAATCACAATAAAAATGTGGGAGATTAAGAAAATGTAAGGAAAACAACACTATATTGAAATCAGTGATTTAGACAGGAATTGCATTATTTTAAGTAAAAGCAAAGCAAGATTACCTTTCTTCAATTACATGTTTCAAAATGTCTCTTTTTAAGCCCACTTCTCTATTTCTTCAAGGAGTGATTTGAAATATTTACTACCAGACAGTACCTAATTTTAGGTTTTAAGTGCTTTAACAGCTCTATGAAATACGATCAGCAGCCGCAATATAGAAGTATGCTGAATAAACTCTCCATATAAAAAGGGAGACCTGTTTTACCCTGAGTTCATAAAATCCCTACTTTCGAGAAGGAAAAAGATAACAGAGGAAAAATTAATAGCTGTGTCCTAGAGCGTTTGACAGAAATTCCAGGAATTTCTTTCTTCCTTCTATATTAACTGTTGTACTTAAGAGGAAAAAGCACTTTAAATTTTAACACTGGAGGATTGCACAGAACACCGAATACCACCAGTTCATCAAGGAAACAGACAGGTACCTTTCCCACACCAAATGCCAGCGTTTAACATTAATTCTACGACTGAAAGGTTAAAGTTACATAAAGTTGAAAGAGTTAAACTTTAACGCTTGCATCAGTCGCTAAAAATATGCCACAGGATACTATCTATAGCTGCATTTCTAGCTGCCTTGTTTGAAATATTTTAACTGGAAACTACAATTAACTGGGAAACCACGGGTGTCCTACTCATTATACTGTTGGTTTAGAATTTATTTACTCCATTGGCATTATCCATATCGAATAAATTTCTATTGCAAAGTGTTGTGCAGCCATTAATATATACAAATCCAGCAAGAGTAACCTTCAACTAAATTAGCAGTACAATCATATACACATAACAATTAATAACTGCATACATATCTGAATAAAGATACATAGAAGATTAGTCAACATATTCCTGTTTCATTTCTATTAGGTGTGATAGAAGAACATCTGGTAACATAAATACCAGAATTTTCAAAAGACAGCAAGTAAAGTAGTTTCGGACATAGCCCAGCTAATGTTAGATGTCAAACACAGAGGAAGAATCACAGGGAAAACAGAGACATGTCAGTCTGTATTTCCACTTTATTCACAGTATGATACATACTGCAGGTATGCAAGCATTTGTCATTCAGTAGCATTTTCAGAAATACTAGGAGAAAAATTCAAATGCGCAGCAATTTTACGAAACTTTTCTTTTGAGCGCTAAGGAAATGAAAGAAAGATAGAACATAAGCTTTAATGTAAAGTACATGCTTCAAACAACAAACTCTGAGGTCAGACCAAAAAATGTATTTCCCATACAGAAAAGATCCCTGCTTTATATAATTCACTTTAAATACAAACTGTTATTTTATCTTAGATACACTTTCTAGTCTCCGCAAGTGAAACATGTACAACAAACCCCAGAAAACTGTAAATACTGGTTCCTTACTGTTCTAGCATGACTTCATGATTAAACTCGAACCGGCCAAGGCACTCCCTTGTCTGGTACAGCTTGACTCCCAGAATTTTCGTAAATACCAACTATTTCGCACCGCCACGCGCGAGCTAAGCGTGTCCTCCGTGTGCTCGGCAGCAAGTCCTGCCCGCGGGTACGGGGCCGGCAGCACCGCGCCTGCTTGGCTCCGAGCGGCAGTTTCATAAATCTAAATGAAACTTTAGATGCCAACTACGGATTGGCAGCGGAGCTGCCGTGGGGTCCCTCTCTCCCTTCTCGGAAGAAGGCGCCGCGGGGCTGCTACCCCGCGGGTGTGTGTCGGGCGCGGCCGCGGGGCACCCCTGCTCCCGGGCACGGCGCGGAGCCCCCGCGGCTTGGGGAGAACCGCCGCCGAAGCCGTGTGAAAGCCAGCTGGTGGTTCTCCGGGGGTATCTGATTTTGGAAGTGTCTGTAATGGCAGCAGGAGAAGGCAATTAATGGCTAAGAGCCCACTAGGTTTGAACACGGAGAATCCTGTTACCTCGTCGCGGATCAAATACGCGCACACACCCGCACACACACAAGGCTTCCCCACGTGGAAACGCTAACCAAAACACAAGACCCTGCATCGTCGGTGGAAAGAGCAACGGGACCCCCGCGCCGGGGCTGCCCTGTGCCCCCAGTCCTCCGACGCAGCGGGGATGCGCGGAGGGGCACGACCCGAAAACGCACCGTCTTCTCTTTAAAACCACAAGAAAAACAAGCCGGGGTGGGGGAGGGGAAGGGCAGGAGACATCCCTCAGGGAAAGGAAACGGAGAAGAACAAAAAAACCGGGCAGGTTTGTCCCTCGAACACCGTGAAGAGTGGCTGCCGGAGCCCCCGTCGCGGTTGCCGACCGGGAGGCAGCGTTGCCCCGTCCGCCGGCACCCCGAGGCAGTCAGACAGTGGAGACTCCCGAACGCTGCCGGCGGCGGGGGCACCGCAGGGGCCGAGGGCAGGCGGAGTAACCGCCCGACTCCTGCCGCTGCCGCCTGCGCTTGCGGGTTCCAGCCACGCTGCCTCGCCCCCGCGCTGACCAGACGTGCGCTGGAAGGAACGGGTGTTTCGGGAGGGGGGTCGCTACCATCCCTGCGTGTTTTCATGGCACTCTGGCCGGAGCGGGTCCCCACCGCCAGGAATGTTTCCTCCCAGTCTCCGGTCAAGCCGCCGCCGGCCCCGGCCCTCGCATGCGGCCGGCAAAGCTCTCCCGCCCGACCTGCCCCTCACCACCCCAGGCGGGCTGGCAGCCTCCGGCTGCTCCCGGGGCGCAGCCCGGGCTCCTCGTTTCCGCCGCTACGGGAGTGGGTGGGAGGCGCAAGCGGGGGACAGTGCGACAGCAACCGTGAGGATTTGCGCCTGTTTTGGGATTTACCCCAGCAGCCCCGGTAACAGCCAGCCGCAAAGGGATGATTTCAAAACAGCAGGGACTGTCACCTGGAGAGAGGAAGAAAATCCCTCTGGGCGTGGAAAAAGTCTCCCCGAACGCACCGGAGATTAGACGGGTTTTTTTGCAACTAAACTCGCGTGGGGCCCGGGATGAAAGCTCGTCTCTACCCCGCGATGGAAGGCTCCGCTGGTCCTTCCCATCATGTTTGTTTTACAGCAACTTTGTTGTTGTTATTGTTGTCATCAGACCAACACGAAAACAATGCTAAATAAACGCTAAATACAAGCTCACGCAGACATACGCCTCCACGGACACATGCACATGCGACAGGGAACCGGTTTCCTCCACCTCCGAGCAGAAGGGGTGGGAGGGAGACGCGGGGACGGGGAAGTCAGACACTCACCTTCTCGCTGCCGGGATACGCCGCTACTTTAGGACCGCTCCTTATTTACTTATTCTCGTACCTTCGCCAAGCCGAAGCTCCCCTTTTGCACTGTTCCTCTGGCAAAAACAGAACATCCCCTCTACAAGTTTCCCCCCTTCGGCCCCGCCGCTTTCTTCACACACAAATAAAGCGCAACTCGGAGCAAAACGGGAGGGGAAATTCGTGGGGGGTGGGGGGTGATGGAGGAGGAGGCTGGTATGGGAAAAGCCAAACACTCCTTGCACTTCAACGAGTGCAACTAGTTGCCGCTCACGCAGAGGAACCTAGAAAGTTTCCCTGGCAAGGGACAGGACTTTACTAAGAAAAGGTAACCCCTCCCGCCCCAAAAGGCTGTCCTGGCAGCGCGGAGGTAAGGGGCGACGAGCGCGGAAGTCAGCGCAGCGCCGGGCGCGCCGCTTCGCACTTGTGCCGGCAGCTGCCGCCGGGGCTGCGCCCTGTGCTGGCCCCTCTCGGCACGGTTGCCCCGCTGCCCACCCGCCGCCGCCCCGCTCAGCCCTACTAAGGCCCTCTCGACACGTCTGCGCTGCCACTGACCCGGGCCCCGGTACACCGCGGCGGGCACGGACTGCCGGCTTACCCGGCCACCAGACAACTCCAAAGTGTCCCTGCCGCTTTAACCGGCCTCGCAGCCGGGTACCTTTCTCCTTCGCTACTCCCTGACATCGGCAGTGAGTAGTGATGGGGGCAAAGGAGAGCACCCCGAAGGGCACGGGTCACAGGTTGACTAATGCCGATCCACTTGAGTACAGATAGTGAAGTCCGCACTTCACTTCTTCCATTTGTTTCTTCTACCAGAAACCAGTACTATAAAGTAATCCTGAGTTTTGGAAAGACTGTGTATGAATGATTAAATGCTACATGACAGGAGTCGCTGGTGTACCCTTTTACAGGATGCATTTGTCTCCTTTCTCCCAAGCTGGTCAGTATGGATGATGGCAAAGTCCTTCCCTGCTCTGAAACTGAAGGCTCTTTTCTGCACGAAATTCAACAGCTGCATTTGGTCCTTTTTGCTACTCAGTGTGGGGAAGCAGAAGAAGACCTCTAATTGCTTAATCACATTTCATACTCTTACCCTTCACCTTGTGTTATCTCCTAAGTGGATTGAATGGCTTTTGTTTTACCAGCTGCATCACTCTCTTTCTGTCAAGGTAACGTCACTCTCCAAAGGGTAGAAGTCAAAAATTTAAAAGAGAAGGCAAAGTTAGGCCCTATATCTAGAGACAGATGTGAGAGAAAAGTCTTGGTTTTCAGAAGTACTGAATGTTAGAAGCTTTTGAGGCCAGCAAGTCTCATGAAAAGGAGGAAAAAAGTAAGTATTTCTGAAGATTCTTTCCTACCTGCCTTCTCTTTGCTTACATTGCATTTGGTGATGCCATTTAAAGCATAACCTTAGTCAAACTATCTGCCTTTGATAGTTTGCATTCAACAAATTGTAGTAACTTGGCCATGTTTTTCCTAAATAATTTCAGATTTAAGGTGACTAAATCTTCATGAAAACCATTGTATATAAACCTTGTATTTGCTGTCTTGGCAGAGTCACCACTCAGAAGGAGAACAAATTCAGAAAACTCTTCTGATCTACACATATACAGCTAGAAAATCTTTTAAGCTAAAAAAGTCTTCAAAAGCCAGCCTTCAAATTGACATAGTGTAGGACAAGTCAAATATACAACATGAATTTTGAAATTGAGAGTTTAGAGAGTAACTGGAAGGAGAGAAAACTCAGATTTGTGGGAATAATTGTGATTGACAACCCTGCCACAGACTAAGTCGTGACTAATGCCAGCACCCATCTTGCTAATAGGCTGCTTCTGTGGGGAAACATGCTGACAACTCCTATCTTTCTAGGGGTCTTTTGTGAGCAGCAGTGCAGTGGTCTAACCTGAGGTACTCAAACATGATAATGAAGGTTTCCTCAAGTCTGGTTTCTTTCCACTTCAGTCAAGCAAATTTCTGTTAAGGAAAACAGTCCCCTAGTAACATCGGTTGTTTTAATAGACATATCCCTTTAAAGCAAGCTCTTAACCTTCTGTCAAGCTCTCTCTTAACATGTAAGGTATAGCTGACTTGAAAGGATTGCCTATATCTTTGTTCAGTGTAACTTACTTCAAATTGAGGAGAGATGGGAGGGTTGCACTGCTATTACATGGTATGCCCCCAAGACATGTCTCTCAATAAGGGGCCTAGTCATGATGTCATTGGACCATGTTGCTGTTTTGCTATTGATTGTATAGAGAGTGGGCAGGGGCATGCCAAAAGTAGTGGGTGTTTGGTCTGGGTCAAAAAGAACTGAGGGGAGTCCTACAGAAACTAATCTTGTAACCAGTTTTTCACAGTGATTTATTGTAAATATGACTTTCACAGATAGGAATTAATTGATGATTTTGGGCTGAAGTAAATTTCAGTGAGCTCAGTGGAAGTGATTTCAGAAGGTGGCAAATCCAAAATGTAGTACAATACACTGGTTCATATAAATTGATTCTGTGTGACCATGGAGAAGGTCATGCCAGAAATAGTGCTAAGAGAGGCCAAGGAAAGGCTGTAGGACCCACTTTTACACCAGAATAGAAGAATAATACCGTATCCATTTAAAGCAACATGGGAATGTAAGTAGGCAGGATGTAATTATCTAGATTGGTGTTTGGCCAGGCACTCCTACACTGGCAAAAACTACCATAGGGTGTTTCATGTCCACAAGTGCTCAGTATCCTTGGGTTTTCCTCTTAAATGAAGACAGCACTCATGATCGTGTTCTTTATGCTGATTCAATACTGAGTCAGCAGAATAATGTCACCCTACACAAATATCTGTTCATACAGTAACTTGGAATTTCCTTGGAGATGTTCCATGCAAATGCTACAGACTCAACCCTACTTACCTTGGGAAATCTAGTGAGATTACAGCCATAAGTACTATGGCTCCAGATAATCATGTTTGCATATGTTGCTAAAAACAATATGGCCTATGAAATATTTATAAATAGTTTCTAAATGAAAGTAATATTTTTTAACATTGCATCTCAGTAGCAACAAGGTTTTGTTGTTGTTTAAGCAAAGGGATTATACTTAGTTATTCTGAGAAAAAAATGACAGTCACTATTTTGGCAATGTATCATTATTATGATTTATCGAAGTTGCTACCATATGCTGCATCCAGCTTGCGTACCTGTTGCAAATATTTTTTTACAAAAGCAGGGTTTTGAAATGTGGTTTCTCATTTTCAGGTTCAAGTATGAAATCCAAAAGCCTGTTAATTAGGCAAAGTGTGTTGATCTGTATACTTAAGGTTATTATTGGTGCTTCATGGTTTTATAGTCATAAAAAGAAAGACTGAATGGGGGTTCTTTTGACCTGGTTATCAGATTTCAGGTTTAAAAAGAAGGTGACCCACCCTTTTCAGTAATTCAACATGCAGGGTTCAGCTGTGGGTTCAAAAACAGGTTACAACTGGCTAGCCATTGTGATCTTGAAATGCCAGTTGTGCCTTTAAGTATGTTATATAACCTACTTTTGGTTTCAGTTTTCAAGTATTCCATCATTTTAGTGTTATTTGGATTTCCATATATTTTTAAATCCAAACAAATCTGACTTCAATCATGAGGTTCCATGGCTCCAAAGAGCTGAGCTTTTCTAATATTTTATTTTGAGTGCCTACGTTCAATACTTCATCACATAGATATGTGCTGCAGACAGTGCCAAATACTGTGCCAGGGATGTCCTCAGTTATCTTCATTGCTTACCGGGAGAGGGCTCTGTTTTGCATACCAAACACAAAATAAAGTCCCACTGAAAATAGTGCAAGATTTGTCTCTAAAACTTGCTCGAAACGAAGCTTGCTAAGTGGAGATGAAAACCTGCATTGATTTAGATGCCTGTGCAAGGGGAAATGATGTGTCCTTGATAATCTTAATTTGTATCCTGCCATTACACCAGGATCTTTTTAATTTCCTGAGAGAGACCCACTCTGCAACCTGCCAGGTACCTTTCCATTCCTGTTTCATGGATGTTTCACAAAGTTTAAGTCATCTACAGAGCTGACCCAGAGAAAATATTGGGCCATTTTTATTTGATGAACCATGTTTTCCCTGATCACTGTGGGATGCAATAACTATATCTGCACTGATCAGGGCTAGCATACAGTTCTGTTAGCTTACTTCTTGGCATGGTTTTGCTCTCACCAGTTAGTGTTCTCCTAAAAAATGCCCTGGTGCAGTTCAGGGTGTGGTATGGGTCAAGGACCTTTCCTGGTCCTTTGTCTAGTCCAGGCATCCATCTTATGCTGGAGAATGAGAGAACTGATAATGAGAATTTTGGCCTTACAGAAACAGTGCTCTGACAGATGGCCTCAGGTCAGAGAGCAATCTTCAGATAATTTCCTTGTGCAAATGTAGGCTGAAAGTCACTCTCAGATCTGTTCCAGATACAACATTAGGTCAGGTTGTTGGGGAGGTAGGAGAAGTGTCAGGGCTGGCATTACCTCACCTCCAGAGTCTCTGGCACTGGGGGAAGACTGAGGGTGTGCCCCACATCCATCCATGTTTATTCTGCCTGTAGAACCTTGTTTCAGATTTCATTTCATCATAAATAAAATAAAGAGTAATCCATGAATGATTTATAAAAATGTGAACATTTTAATCTGTTTCATTAAACATTAGTGCTGCTGCTTAGTGTAATTCCCTTAAATTTGCTTTTTAATCAGTTTCATGTTAGATGTAGTTTCCTCACTTCTTAATTACTTCTAGGAATTTCTGCCATATTTTAAAACTTCTCTCTGGTTATTTTTAGGCATTTACAACATTCTTCGATGGAATAACTCTGAGATGACCACCATGGTATTTCTAAAAATCTATTTAAAACATCCCCAAGATGTGTGAGACATGAACCTAAGCGTTTTGAAAATGGTTTTTAGTAACATGTATAGATAGCATAAACCGAATATTTTATTTACTGCCATTGATCAGAAATGGTCTGTGTGAGTTCTTGTGCTTGTTATGCAATAAACTCAAATACAGATTCACACCAATAACTTTTTACTACACTGTAACATCGTATTGTCGCTGTGTTGCGCTGTAGTATAATAACATAGTCAGTAAAGAATGATTTGCCATAACTTTTTTCACATCTTTTATAGAAGTAAAAATGTCATTGCCAAATGACGCTACGAATGACATTATGTATTACCATTACACTAAAAATAACTGTTACTTCCAGAAACACGATGGAGCTAAATTCTCCAAGTAGTACAATATGAAATGAAGCTCAGACAATTTTACTCATTTATTTGCAGGTGGAGTGCAATAGAGGAAGGAAACACAGAAAAACTATAAAATGAAGAGCAGAGATTCAAAAAAATTATGTCAAAACCTGTTTCCAGAGAACTTGTTTTATTTCAAAGTACAAGTTCCTTTTTCCTGTTAAAATGTTCTATTCAAAGACTTCAGACATTTCTGAACATGCAAGTTACAGCTCCAGTATGATCTATAAGTATATATAGATTTAAGCTGCTAGTTTATTTGCAGCAGTGTCAGAATGGTAGTAGGCAGAAAGCCAGGCATAGTAATTTAGGGACAATTATCCTTCCTTTTTAGAAAATATTGCAATGTTGTCCTCCGTCAGGGTACTCCTGAGCAGACTCTTCAGATGGTTTCTTTGACAGCCTCATCCTGAATCTCAGAGATATCAATTAGAAATATCAGTTAGAAATAAACAGTTTAGGTTATTTTAAGGACATTTCAACAGCAGTTGTAGAGGTCTGTTTTGTACATGACTGTTAGTTAATCCTGAGGTTACAATTCTCATTAAATCTTTCTTTAATCATTGAAATCTTAAGATGTCCAGCAAGAGGTAGGTTTGTTCCATTTTTGCTGTGAAGTAATAAGGGCACTCTGAAAGAATCACTAATGTTCATGGTTTCTGCATTCTTCCAATGGGTCTAGTCTGTTTATGTAATATATTAGTAGTTATTGATCTAGTTATTATATTTAAATTTGGTTACTCATTAACATTTACTCATAATTTATACGTTCTGCTTGGAGATTTTACTGCACTCTGTAAATGCGGAGGTAGTCATGGTCTCTGCCCTAGGGATCTTACCAGCTAGCTCCATGTAAAGCACACAAAAGAAGTTACTAATATAATTTCCTCTGGTGTGGTCATCCACTGGCTAAAGTCAATGGAAAGAAGCACTTCCATTTTAATATTAGTTGGAACGTGCTTTGATGCATACCTGTAGATTTTTTTTTTAAATTATTACTCTTATTACACTGGACTGCTTAGATGATAGAACAGTCTTTCAGCAGAGAAGTAACAAATTGTTTGATGTAACTTCTGAAATTGCCAGCTCCGAATGATAAGCAAGATAAGAAGATACTAATGTCAAACTAAATAAGGCCATATAACTTTTTTTCAGCAAACATAGCAACATTGATATGTCAAGAGCTGTGGGAGCTACCTGAGCAGCAATCAGCTGATTTTCCCAAATCAGACAAGTAGAGATTATGTGGCTTCTCAGTTTCATTTTTGGGATGCAAGAACTTATCAGACAGGTTGCTCTGTGTGATCAAGTGTTGATGCAGTGGTACATACACATCTTTCTCTCTTTTGGTTTGCAGTTGGGCAACAGCTCTCCAGGGACAGGAAAAGGATGTTTTTGAGAACAGTCTTCAAAGCAGTCCTGACTAGTTTAAAACATGAGGCAGAGGTTCATCAAGGTAAATGTGCTCTCTTGAATCTTTATCCTTCCTCACCCGTCTCATTATATTCTTCTCCTACTAACAAATAATTTGCACTTTTATTTTTTTTTTAACAATTAAAAACAAATTATGTAGGCCTTGCCACAGCTCCCAAGTTGTTCTGAGACCTACAAGTGTTTACTTCAGCTCTGGTTTCAGAATATCTTTACTCTTACAGTGAAAAAGAGAGAGTGGAGGAAATGGACACAAGGGTTGTTAACCACTGATGAGAACAAAGCAGTTAATCTCCACTCCTTGCCCCACAGAACACCACTTCATTAAAAGATGTACAAGTTACTCATCCTCTTCACCTTTTGCATTAGTTGACTACACTGGGGACTGGCTGTGAACGTGAGTGCCTTATTCATATTTGAATGACCTGTACTGCTGTATAAGTGAGGCTGAAGGTTGAACTTCATGGCAAAATAAATTAAAAAAAATACATATCCTAAGATGACAGCCTGTGTTTCATTTTCCCTACCCCATATCCTGTTCTGGGAAAACTTTTCTCCACTTCTGACTTAATAAAACTTATTTTTTTTTAGTACAAATTTTTATTATTCACACTTTGGAAGCTCAGAGAAGGACCGATTTAAAGGATCTAAATTCTGGGGAGAGTTTTGTTCTGGAAACAATTATTTTTGTTGAGAACTATTGATGAGGTGATTACCTAAAAAATCAGTGGTAGGAAATTGAAGAGGAGGCAATTTCTGTGTTTTGAAAGATCATCAATAACAAGTGAAAACAAGTCAGTTTTCTCTGTGGATTGTTTACACAAGAGTAGTTGTTGATAAATGAACTTCAGATTGGGTATTAGAGGGACATAGTGTGCAAAGTGTAATAACAGTTATACTGCTGAGAGCTTGTGAAGACTGCATAATTTACAGACAATTTAATCAAACTTTTCAAACAATTAGTAAAATCCTTGTATCAGTCTTTCTCATCATGTACCCTATTAATAATGTTATTATGTTTTTTCTAGCATGTATCCATTTTCGTTAAATTTTGTTTTTGAAAACAGGAAACAAATTTTAAAATATTCTCACTCCATTATGGATAGAGTTTAATGTTACCTGCTTGGGGATGTGAATTAATAAATAAATATTTACATATCTTAAGTAATATAAACCAGTTATGATATTCAGATGTATGGCATTATGTCTTTGCTTTAACAGTGTAGTTGTTAAGACATGGCATTACTGTAGCTGGTAGTAAGAGGAGATGCTGTTTCAGTTGCATCAATATGCAGTTAGTTGTAAAATATCAGAGATTAATTGACTTTGATGAATTGGTAAGGAGGAGGGCAAACAGTGCTGGAGCCCTTTCCTCAGTCCACCAGGTTCCAGATGATGTGGCAGAGATGTTTTCCCGCATTCCTTCCTTGTACCTTCACTTCTGAAGATGAATGGTAATGGCATCTATGTCAGAACAATCTGGAAAAGCAAAGCAATATTGCCCTGACATACCTGATAGTTCCTTTTGGAGGAAGTAGATTTCTTCCTTCAGAAAACAGAAGTTTCTCAGTCTCTACAGGTAGAAATGTGATGGGTTTTTTCCCCTACTGTCACTAATATTTGGATGAAAATTAGAGTAAGGAAAAGTAATGTCTAATTTTAATTCTGGGAAGTACTTGATAATTAAAATTCTTACAGTTTTTATTGATGGAGAAACAGGCCTAAAAACAAAGTTAAAAGAGAATTTCTGTGGGAGAGAGTCCTTGGTCTGAATTCTGCAGAGGTTCCATAGTAGTTGCAGCCTGTATTATCTGCAAGAACTGACCATGGAAGGAGGAGTTACAGTCTTGTAGCAGCTGAATTTGGTGAAATTATAATGCTGACATAAGCTGTTGACATTGGCCCATACCTTTTCCTCTTGTTATTGCAATCTGTTTGAAGTGATTCAATATATATCATATTTGTATTGCAAATACCACACCTGTAGTTTGTACACAAATACTTGAGAAATTTATTGTCCTTATTACATTTAATTCTTAAATTATATATGTATTTCACTTAAATTAGAATTTTGTGTCAGTTTTGCAAGATTAATAGATAGCTTAGTAATACTTCACATTTAATAGAGTTTTCTTTAATAAGAGGGCACCATTTTTTATGCCGTAATTTAATCTCTTGGGAACTGCCAGTTCATTTTCTGTTGTGCTTCCCTGGATTTTTTTCATTTTAGTTTTGGCATCTTCCACTCACATTGTGAAATAATTCCATTAGTATTGTCAGAATGTAGAAGCTGCTTTTTATTAAAAGAATACTTAACAGTTTTTTTATATTTTCCTGACAATTATACATCAGCGATGTAAAGCATAATGTAATGTGCATAAATATCTCTAACATAGTTTTATGGAAAACAAGGAAATAAAGCATGAATCATTATTTTCAGAAAACCCCAGAACTTGAGTTTACAGACCTTGCAGAGGTTCTGAGTTTTGGTTACCCAAGTACTTCATATCATAAAGCTGTAAACAAATCCTCTGTCTACAGAAGAGGCAGGTGGTGAATGTTGTGAGCAAGACTTCTTCCACCTCCACGAGAATCCTAAACTAGTATTCCCCCTGGTGCTTGGGCAAGTTGTAAATACACATGTCAAAAGAAAAAAAGAGGAAGAAAACCACAGATACGTAAAAAATAAATCATGTATTAATAGGTTTAGTGGTTGCTTCATTCTATATGTTTATTATAGTTACACTAAAATTACTGAAAGAGGAGGGTAAGTTTGCAGCATGGAAAGTCTTAATTTAAAAAACCTTCTGTCAGCTGTAGTACTGGCTTTGTGACCTCGTAGTGGTTATCATGTGAGTGTTATTCTGGAAACCAGAAATTGATTACTACCCTCAGGTCCCATCTCATGCCCTGTGGTAACTGGGGTTGGGGACCCTGTGGGAAGTGTACACTGCTGCCAGTCAGCAGTGGTCTCTCTGGCTAATTAAAGAGGAGCACTGATGAGATCTGAAAAGAGCCCTGTCAGCCCTCATCAAATACAACAATGTGACATATTACATGAGTCCTGAGGAAAAGCTTTTAAAGAAAGAAAAATCAAAGGTGGGCAAGTCAAGCCCCCGCAAGGTTAATGCGATGATCCTACAGAGACAGCTACAGTGATGCTAAATATGGTGCTGTCTTTCCCTAGCTTCCACATCAAAGCTTTTATATGTATCACAGAGATTTATACAACTAAAATTAACACTGCTGTGGGATAACAATAGAGAATTCCAGATTTATTCTTGTTTTGGGAAATAAAATACATATACGTCCAGCATGGTGCTCTGTTACAGTGAGTGTTACATGGCCATCTAATGAAAATGAAAGAACTCTCTGCAAAACTTCAGGTTTAAGGGTGCAGGAAAAGAAATGTAAAATAATAAGTACCTCCCCAGGGTGAAACAATTCTTCAGTACCAGTAGCTGGAATACAAACCATGCCTCCTCTCAAAACTTACTGGCCCTCTGGTATGTCCTGCACCCTAAATATCAGAATTATATAGGAATTTTCATTCTCAAATTATTAGACTATTTCTAATTTTAAGAGTTACAAAATAAACTATCTCTTCCCAAATGCGTAATTGGTTAAAACTACCTATTAAAGTGTGATAGCCCTCTAGGCCTCCTTCCTGTTACAATTGCCATTAACTATTAGCATGAATACATTGGATAAGTCTGCACTTAGTGTAGAAGAAAACTTGCACTATTTGTGATACTAGTATTGTAGCTCTGTTAAAATAAATAAACTATCATCATGTTAGGAAGCAAAGTGAATGGAAAGAGTCATGTACATTTTTGCTAGAAGTAGTGACTGTAGCCTTATAAATAAGTATTAATAGATTTTTAAAAATCACAAGGCTAAAAAAATAGTAATTTACACTGCTAAACAAGCCAGCACTACATGGCTTGAGCTACATGCTGCTGTATACTTCAATGTTAAGTGGGCCAGGTTGCTCCTATGATAGATCTCCATTTCTGCTGAAAGCATTTAATTAAGAGAAACACCACAAATCACAAAAGGCCTTTTCCTTATTCTTCTCACATACCTTCTTTGATGTACCTACCTTTTTTGAGTCAGAGTGGAGACCAATGGCACAATTCATAAAATGAGAAACTGTCCATATCTAGGAGATAAACTGGATAAAATTAATGTAACATGATAAAACTTTTAGAGACTTGTCTCCATTCATCCTGTATTTCTGCTTGCAAGACGGAGGAATGAGGGTAGAGGATTGAACAAAATAGTGGAAGTATGACAAGGGTTTGTTTGCTTGCTAGTTTTTCAAAGCACTACCAACTTGCTCAAGAAGCTCGAATGGTCAAGACAGTTTGCATCATAGAATCACAGAATATGCTGAGTTGGAAGGGCTGCAGGACACCCCAAGAATCACACCATATGCCTAAGAATATTGTCCAAATGCTTCTTGAATTCAGACAGGCTTGATGCTGTGTAATCAATAGTACAAAAGAGACTTAAAGAGCTGGTGAGAACAGGCTTCTCAGCCTGCAGGACAAAGTACCCATTTGCCTTAGGTAACTGAAAGACTGTCTTCAGCATAATTTAAACTCACACTTCTGGAATTACAGAAAAATAACTTTTCCACCATTTTTCTAAATAGTTGCTTCTACTAAAAGTCTTGCCTGGAGTCTTTAGTTGCATTGTCTCTACCTCCCCATTTTTGCTGGTACCATATTATTTTGTTTTCTCTAATATGGATGTTTCTGATTAAAAATGAATGTTGTAAAGCTGTCATTCTAGTACTTAAAATTTACACTACACTGAGAAAGGCTATATTTGGTCCTATATGTGAGATGTTTAATATTTTTGTACATCTTCTAATATTCTTATTGAAACTGAGCTTTTCCCCCAGTAAAGTTGCCTTAAACAGACTCATTAAAATCCTTTTAAAACCAGCAACACATTTTTTAATGTGGAAAAAAGTCTTGAAAACATACAGTTCTAATTGTTGGTTTAATCTAATCTTTCATGTTGTAAATTAATAATCTGTAATTCTATGAACACTGAGGGTCCAGGGTGTTTTTCAGCCTCCATGAAAGTCATTTTGTTTTTTATGAAATATAGAAAAGTTGTTTTACTGTTAGAGCTGTTCAACCTCTTTTCTTTCTATCACCACAGCACATCTGTTTATTTTGCCCTTCAACACAAAAAGCTATTGAATTTCCATCTGTGCACTAAAAAGTCTAACTTGAAAGGATTTTTATAAATTCTTGTGATTAACCTTCTTATTTTTCCTTTAAAGTCAGAGATTTAAAAAAATGGGAATAGTAAAATGAGGATGCATTGTTTAATTATGAATAAAGCCCATTTATCTCACTTACATTTCACTTGTATGTAAAAAGTGTATGCCACGTTTAAACAACTGAGAACTTGACAGTGCTACTTGCTCACTGTTGATAGTGTCAAGAGCTGTAAATGTGTACAAGTTTGAAGTCCATAAAGAACTGTGTAAGCCTACAGAATATATAATAGCCAAAGTCTTGGTTTTATATCTATAAGCTTACTATTAACTTCATGTTTTGCTATTATTTCTCAGAAAAAAAAAAAAAAACATTAAATGTGCAAGGTACATGGAAGACAAGGAGGTTATCAGAGACAGCCAGCACAGCTTCACTATGGACAAATCATCCCTGTCCATGGGATTGGGGGTTGGAACTAGATGGCCTTTATGGTCCTTTCCAATCCATGCCATTCTATGATTCAGTGAAACTGAAGACAAAGAATTTGTTTGATAAGGAAAAATAATGAAGACAGGTTCTTTATAGTAATACTTGAATGGGCACTTGTGCTGATGTAAAGGTAAACCAGGAGTAGAAATGAACCGAAGAGAAAAGAGATTATAAGTCAGAGTTACAATTTAATAAACATCTTACAGTAAATGCAATGATACAAAGAAAAATTGGTTTTAACCCACAAAACCCAGAAGTATAACCTGGCACCCTGGGACACCAACAGAATGGTGTTCATTAGCCCCTGTGCTGAACACCCCCCACACCCCCCCCCCCCCCGGCCCCCCCGCCCCGCTGCCCCAGTTCCCCTGAGTCCAAAGTAAAAGAAAGGGAAAAACCTGTTGGTGAAGAAGATGATCACAGTCTGGTCAAGAGTGGTGGTCACAGTCCTGTCGAGGTTCTGGTCCTCCTCTAGATCTGACGAGTGGTCCCACAAGTCCCCAAACCCCAAGATTTTGTACCCTCTGGTGTGGGGGTGAGTATAAGTACATCCCTTAAGGAAAGCTGTTTTGGAGTTCTACCTTAAAGAGAACAGAGCTACCTGGAGTATGTGTGGTGGCTTGTGACCAGTGAGAGGCTGTGGTGTATGTAAGGTGAATTGGTTAACCAATTATGTGTTGGCATGTTGGATAGGAGAGTGCTTAAAAGGTGTGGACATTACTGCGTGAGAGAGATCTACTAGGATGTGAGAGTGAGTCAGATCTAGATCTACTAATGTAATAGGAACTAACTTCTACTTTGAGCTATGAGAACTGTCTGTTAACCTATCTGAATAAACTCCTTAAGTTGTGAGCCTTCTGATCAAGCCTTCTGATGTCTGCTGTGCCGGAGCTCTTCTGACCGTGAGTCCACACCCAGCTCGGTGTAGGGGGCTCCCCCTATACTCTGGTTCAGGTGAGAATGCTCAGTACCTCCCCTAGGGCGAGGAGTTCCACAATGGGTGATCTGACTCTGTGAGCCATGAGGTATTTTTGGAATCACTGATGGCTCATTAGCATACATGACCCCTCAGTCTGGGTGTGGAGGTGCTAATGACTCCCAGGAGGGGAGTTATCATAGCTCCTATCTCACAGGCTTCTTTAACACCCAGCTTACAGCCTGAGGGGTTGGTCATGCCCTGGGCAGCGGCTGCAAATGGTCCACTGTTAACAGTTCCTGGGAATTACATAGAGGGTGTAGAACACACAGCTTTGGTCACACCCACACCATGATAAACTGGTCCCAGCTGCTGGTCTAGGACAGCAGTATACCTTCTACTGTGGCTCTTGATATTAAACTGTTCCTCAATCACTTCTGCAATGTGGAAGAGAGTGGTCATTTTTTTTAGCTTGATTATGAGCATCAACAAAAATTGCATGGGATTAAACATATGAGTGTTCTAACAACTTTAAAAAATATCTTAATTAAATATCTTTCATCACCCATTAAGTAATTTGGTAAAAATATTGCATAAGTAGTGCCCTCAGAGTGTTCAATTGTCCTTAAATTTCATCTCACATTGCAGATATCCTTGCACTAGAACCTGACATACTTTCTGTCCCTAGCAGCCACTATCACCAGGCCCAACATTCAGGAGAAGTATTCTAGTAGAAGGTTCAGCAAAATCAGGAGATCTGAAAAGAACTGATACCTTTTCTGGAATGAGGTACATAGCTATTGCCTTGATAACCATACAGATATGGTCAGTTATCTTTTGCCAGCTGTTCTCAGAAGAGGGTACTCAGGACCTACAATGCAACAGAGGTCTCTACGTTTGGAAGACAAGCAAACGCTGATCAATAAGGCAGCCTGATCTACCAGAACTCAGGCCAGACAGTTCCATAGCTTTAGCTACATTACCTCTTTTCCTGTGAACAGTCTTCTAGATTCCAGTGGCTTTCTTTAGACTGTCTTCTAGAAGCATAGCAGAATCTGGTGCAGGAGAGAATTTCTTCTGAATCCCCACTTCATTCCTAAATCCTTTTCTACTTTGAGTACGTTAATACTATAGGACTACGTTCATATTAACAAAAGCTTTATGCCATGATGGAAATGGGAAAACAAACTTCAAAGACATATCTTTAACATTGAAAAGGTTCACCACTGATGGACTTATCTTTTCTCTAATAAGCAACTCTGAAACTACTCTAAGTTATGAAGTGAGATAGATTCCAAATTAGAAAAAAACCCAGTGAAATCATGAAGGCAAGTGCTAGATATGATGTTTGGCAATTTCATTAGTATTTGCTTGCAGAACTAGAATAGGATGTTCTAGCATAGAAGGAAATCTTAGATACATTTCAGAGAAGACTTCTATTTTGATTTTTCCTAATACTGGTGAAACCTAAGATTATGGAATAAACTAATGCTTTAAATAGTGATTTTTTCCCCCTACTGCATATGATCCATAACACTTAGAACTTACATAACCAAAGCAAGAACCACTTATCATCAATCATCTGAGAAAAGGAATTAGCATAACCTAGCAGCTCTGAAAAAAGAATTCAAAGCTTCACCAGAAACACAGGATGGGAAGTCTTGAGCTACATAAAAATCAAAGGCAGGAATCCCATTGACTTCTGCTTGATCCGAATTTCACTCAGCATGAATTTATGAGTAAGTAATATTAAGGTATACATATGCTAGCTAGGCCAAGATACTGTAATTTACACTTGTGAAAGTACCGTGCTATCGATGCATCAGCATATGTACCCTCCAAACTGAATATATATTTTAGTTAACATAGGTAATTGCAGATCCCTCCATAAATTACATGAATATTGAAATCAAAAGCAAATACAACTAAAGAGAGAACTGTAGCAAAACACCTGCCTGAATCATTGCTGCTATCTAGGTTTATTTCTGTAGGACACAAACAGGTGTGCTGGTTTAAAGGTAAACCAGCAGGAGAAATGGACCCACCAAAAGAGAGATTATAAGTCAGAATTACAATTTAATGAAAGATATTACCATAAATACACTGACACAAAGAGAAATTGCTTTTAACTCACACAAAACCCAGCAGTATAACCCAGCGTCCTGGGGCACAAACCCAAAGGGGTTTGTTAGCCCTTGTGCTGAGACCTGTGTGGTTCCCCCAAGTCCAAAGCAAAAGGAAGTGAAAAACCTGTTGGTGCAGATGATGGCTGTAGTCTGGTCAAGGTCCTGCTGCTCCTCTGGATCCCACAAGTGGTTCCGGAGGTCTTCTTACCCACCAGCTATATGCCCTCATGGAGCACCCAGTTCCTCCCTCTGGACGGGGACTCACACAATGGGTGATTAACTCTGTGAGTCATGGGGTATCCCTGAACTGTTGATGGCCCATTAGCAGCCCTGCCCCCCCCCCCCCCCCCCCCAGCTGGGTGTGAAGGTGCTAATTACTCCCTAGGCAGCTGCTGCAAATGGTCCATTGTTCTTGGGAAATGAATAGAGGGGATAGAATACACAGCTTTGATCACCCCCACACAGTGATAACTGGTCCCACCTGCTGAACTAGGACAACAGGTTATACTCACACAGATCTTAGTATAAATTCTGTGCTCTCCCAAGAAGTACAGAACTGTTGTACACATGTGGCATTTGCATAACATGGAACTAAGGAGTTTCATCCTCTTTTGTGAGTGATGTATTTGTAATCTAAAGAGTAAGAAACAACTCAAAGTCCATCATTAGTGTGGGCTATCTTCCCATGGCAGGAGAAGTGGAGGTGGACCACTTAAAAACACAACTCATAGATGAGAGGGTGAAACAGCTCAGTTTTGTTGTCTCAAAGATGATCCTGTCCTTGAGGAGGATCTCCTTAACAAAAAGGACCTTCACTTTGCCTGACATGGAAGTGTACTTAAGATAGCCCACAAAATTACTACTTTTGTAAGAACAAGTAGTAAAAGTGGGTAATAGCTTAACCTAAGGTCTCCATTGAGACAACTGTGAGTTCTGCCATTCATATTCAAGGAAAAACTATTTAAAGCATGGCTGAAAAAAAATACAAGGATGTAAGAAGTTTATCCATAATAAAGTATCATAATATGCAAATATCTTAACATTCATGAACATCAAAAGTACTAAATCAAAGTGTACATTTGTTATGTTGCACAGAAATCCACTACCTATATAAAAATCCACTCTATAAATAAACTTAAGCATACTGCTGTATAAATAAACCTATTAATGTGTTTGCTACAAGTTCATATACTATGACCAATAGGCAAATAACAGAAGAATGGAACTAATAAAAGTGTGCCAGTTAACTTCGTTTCACCTTCTATTTTTGCTAGATTTTACCTGTATTTTATCTGCTTGCGGACCATTGCTGCAAGTACTTTCCTGTGTGAGCAGTTGAAAATTATCAGGGTTTGCAGGTTGAGATGCTTTGGCTGAGAACTGTTGGCAGGGGGTAGGCTTGACTTTGGATCCCATGGGCTATACTATGCAGGCTACTGTCTCAGTATTTGCCCTAAGTTCTGATGGCTTCCTCTTTCTTCCACAGATCTGCCTATCCAGTGCTGTAACATTTACTACTCTAGTGTAATTGCATCATATAAGCACGCACTGTGAATTTATTAATCGCATTACAGACCAAAAATCAGAAAGAGGGGGTTTAAAAAACAAAATTACCATGAAGTGCCTACCATCTATTAGAGACACACATGGTGAACATTCCACTGTATTTCAATACCATGTTACATCTCGAAAACAATCACACTAATAGGAAATCCTGTTAAAATATTTTCCCACCACACAACCCTCCAGCCGGAGACCATGTCAGACAATGGTTTCACTTTTTTAGTAATTATATTCTTAGCAGTCCCATTGTTTTAAACTGGTCCCACAGATATCTAATTTTTAGTAGGATAACAGACATTATAATAACATATCAGAATTTTAACAAGAAAATTTCCCTCCAACTTTACAGACTTAAGAGCCCTGTCACCATATGTGGTTTCTTGCATCTTTCTGACTACTGTTTTCTAGAACTAAACAAATCTTGTCACACCAGCCTTATCCGTGACATATTTCCACTGCCTGGGGGTGTTTATGGACAAGAAATAAGCAGTCTGTTTTAAGTCATCAGAAAGTGAGCCTAATGAATAGGCTTAAATCCTCATCTGTTTACTAGTATTTTATTGTTTCTAAAAACAACTCATGGTCAGTGCCATTCTCACCACTGTAATTAGCTAATGACCTATCAACATTTCCATTAGGAACTCTTATTGAGAAGTCAGTGGCCTAGCTGTGAAAATTTACAATAAGGGTGCTGACCTAAAATACTAGTTCCCAGATGTGGTTTGAATATTTTTATTAGATTTTTAATATGAATGCATGTATATGAATGCTAGTGAGGAATGTTAATGGTCTAGTTTAAACCAGACAGGCATTGCACAAGTTTCAGCTCCCTATGGCTTAGCTGGTCCACCTCAGGCTTCACAAGCAACCTGTATTATTTCAGTTGCCAAGTTCTTTTAAACAGTGAGGTGCCTTAAATAAAAAACCAGGAATCTGCTATCTCCTTGAAACTGGGCCTGAGTATGCTCACAATATTCATGAACACTGTGATGGGCCAATTCAGACAGTGCTGCCAAATTTGCAGCCATTGAGGACTTCCTGATGTTTGTTAGTCCTATTCCAGTGTCACACGGTATGCAATATGAGCTGCTTCTTGCTAAGTGCAAACTCCAAAGTGGTGTCATGAGCCCTCTGAGGAACATAGACATCATCTGTTTTATTAAGGACCTGGCTGGAACCAATCACACATTCTGCCCACTTCTTATTTAAGAAGAAATATCTATGTGCTTTTTCCCTCCTTCTTTCTTTAAAAATTGGGTAGTGTAATCAGGTCTGAATAGTTTCCTCCAACTACCAGACCCAGAATTTGCCAGCAAACTTCTTCAACTTTTATATGATCAGAGATATTTAGGAGAAGAGTGAACAGCAGTCACAACGGTCCAGTCTGACGAGAGGGCTGTGCAGGCATTTCACAGCACATGCATCACAATAGGCAGCTGATGCTAACAGCAGTAGCAGAGTAAAAGCCCTTTGGCATTCCTTCCCTTGATTAATCTGCATCTATGAACCTTAGTATGGCCAAATGGTTTTAAAAGTACAGGTATTCTTGAAGCTGCTGGGAAAGCAGCTGTCCTAAGAATACTGTAATTTTCTTGCCAGAGGTGCCCTCCTCTTCCCAAACATGCTCTGACACAATCCAATCATGAGCTAACATGGGTTAAACCCATGCTGGGTAGTGCTGGGCAATGGCTGAATGATGCTTAGGGCTGTACTCTATTCCTACTTTGTGCTATGTAGCTACTGATCTCCAGCTTGGTACATAATTACTTGTACAGTCAAAATCCCTTCTCCCCAGTAACAAGTGAAAGGAGAGGAAACATCCTCAAGTTGTGTTAGAAGAGGTTTAGGTTGCTTATTAGGAAAAATTTATTTGACGAAAGAGTTTTCAAGCATTGGAACAGGCTGCCCAGGGAACTGGTTGAGTCTCCACCCCTGAAGTATTTAAAAGGTGTGGTACTTATGGACATGGTTTAATGATAAGCTTGGAAGTTCTGAGTTAATGGTTGATCTAGAAGACCTCAGAGGTCTTTTCCAACCTCAGTGATTCTATGATTCTATGATAACCTATAACTGTCTTACCTAGGAGGTTATACCTGGGGGCGCGAGATATCCCAAAGTCAGGCCCCAGGTGTAAAGCATGGGAAGTATGATCATTGCTTTCTTGATATTTTGTCCAGGATGCATATAGTCTCTGTTGGTTAAAACAATTTGACATGTAAAATAAATAAAATAGTATTAATTATTATATCTAAAGCAGACTGATCAACACGCAAATAAAGGATTCATTTGAATCCTTTTTTAAGCTGTTTTTAAAATAAATTGCTCTAAAATGCACTATCTCAAACTTTAATTTCAAAATGAGATTAAGGAAATATAAGACTGCATTCACCTTCCTTGTTTGAATTTGTTGTAACCTTAAGGCTGAATATTCTGCATTATTGATAGCATTTATAGATATTGGAAAATAATATAATGTGTTTATAGGCACTCATTTTTAAACTGATATATACTTGTGAAAGAAAATGTAAGTAAGCACTGGATTCAAATAAGAAAAAAAGTTTATGTTTCATGCCATATTATTTCAATATAGAGCTAAAATTTTATAAATTGTCCCAATAAAAAAGTTCAAATAAAATTTTCCTCTACATAACAGAAATTTTAGATTTGAAAAGTCAGGTGCTGTAATGAGAATTAAAGTATCTTATTTTAATAAAAAAAAGAAACTTAAAAAATATAATAGAAGATACTCCATAAAGTCATCTAATGCAATAAGTGTAGACTTACATAAATGCACATGGGGCCAGAAGACTGCTGTTAAAAGGCTCAATTTATCTCCCCTTAAAGTCAACAGAAAGTCGCATTTGACTGACAATTGAAATATACCCTAGATCTAGCTACTTTTAAGTGGTAAAGACCTACCCTATAATGCTTGCCATATTTGAATCATACAGACCCATCTTTTAGGACGGGCTGCTTCAGAGTAAATGATTCCAGTGGGAAAGTCTTTAGTTAATTCAGCTGTAAACACCTACATGTAATAATGTGGTATGCACTTTTCTAAGACCTTCGCATTTTTCCCTTTAGAAGGATTCTCTGAGTTGACTAAAGGAGTTAAAAAAACATCTATGATGGTGTAGGATTTTGTGGCTGAATGCAAATATCATCCATTACTGTTTAGTTTTTTAATTCACAGGTTGGAAAACAGCTTGCACTCATACAAAGTTCATGCTCCAACTTGTCAGACTTTTTTTAAAGATATGTCTTTCTGCGATATTGAACAGCTGTATTTTTATTATATATTTAGTTGCTGATGTATTTAAATATATTTTGGCACAATGTCTTCTTGGGCCTCTATCAAGAATAGTGTAGCTAGCAGGACTAGGGAAGCTATCATGCCCTTGCACTTGGCATTTGTGAGGCTGCATCTTGAGTGCTGCATTCAGTTTAAAAAGGACATGGAGATACTGGAGCAAATCCAATGGAGGACAACAAGACCCATGAAAGGTCTAGAAAACATGTCTTACAAGGAACACCTGGGGAGCTGGAATTGTTTAGTCTCAAGAACAGGAGGCTCAGGGAGGACCTCATTGCTCTCTACAATTTTCTGAAAGGAGCTTCTAGGAAGGTGGGGACTGGTCTCTTCTACCACACCTGCAGTGGGAGGACAAGAGGAACTGGCCTTAAGATGAGACAGGGGAGATTTAGATTAGATATTAGAAAAATGTTTTTCACTGTTAGGGCATTGGGATGTGTTTCCCAGGGAGGTGGTGAAGTCACCATCCTTGGAGATATTTAAGAGGCATCTGGATCTGGTGCTGGGTGATGTAGTTTAGTGTTTTAGGGTTTACAGTGGTGGTACTACATTGGTAATTGGACTGGATGATCTTAAAGGTCTCTTCCAACCTTCGTGATTCTATCATTCTATGATTTTGGTAATTCTCAATATGTGGCTTTTGCTGATGTGAGGAATGAGTAGCTCATTTAGTCCCTCATTCAATTACATAAACCATGGCTCAGTAAAACAGTGTTCCTATAAAACCACAGTGACACCTCAAACCTCTTCTCTCTGGAAAAAAAAACAGCTCTAGTAAGGCCACTGCTGAATGTTATTTGTTTGAGCCCTGATTCTGGTCTCAAGATCATAGAGATGACAAAAGCTTAGGCAGAAGGCAGCATCAGGTCACATGAGAAATAAACTTCTCTTGGGTTTTAATATTCTCCATGACCCTGTTTCCCAAGTGGAAATACTAAGCAAATCATAGCTGAAAGCCATGAATCTTGAAGCTGTAGGGATTCTGTCATGTTGCTCTGTGACTGCGTGATATGCAGATGATTCAGAAAGTAGAAGCTGTTATACAGCCTAACAAAAGTAAAATCTCTATTGATAGGAAATCAAGGGAGATTAAAGAAAAAGAAACAGTTTAAAAAGCTACTTGAATACAAATATCTTGTTTATAAAATAAAATCACTGCTGGGTTAGATCTTCATCTTTAGCTCTCAGAAGATGAGAGAAGTTGAAGTGCTCCATTATGCAAGGTTTGCTTGGACACTTTTGCTGTTTGAGGCAGCCATGGAGGAACAGTTGCATTCTTATCCTGAAAAGCGGTGTGACCACATGCTGTATGTGAGACGGTTGTGCAATACTCCAACAGCAAATGTTGGAAGCCCATCCGAGTTACGGGCCTACATTTTGTAATCCCAGTTCACAGGCTATAAATAAATGTGTAATTGATCCCTCTTCACAGAAAAAACTAGATGCCTTCTGGTGTCAGCTTGATGTTTGGAATAAGTTTCTCATTTTCTTTGCAAATATTCAAGGGTACTTGACCAATTTTAATTAATAAGGGCAACACCATTTATTTCTTCAGTAAGACATGGAGAATAAGCTAAACAAAGATTTCACAGGCTCTTTTGTAATACTTTTCTAATCTTTGTTTTTTCTTATTCATAAATTCAAGCTATGAATTCCTATTTAGTTGTGGCTCATTGACTCTCCTGACTGCTTGCTTTTCGAAATTTAGAACTGTTTTGTTATCCCTGACTTTGTGTAAGGCCATTAACTTTGGAACAGTCTGAACTAGTTGGAAAGAGATCTCCTTTCAGGTACACAGCAGAAAACCCAACTGTATTTTAGCATTTGTGGAGGCCACTCATGATGTGCTTTGTCCTATTGGAGTTCAGTGCCTGAATGCTTTTACAGTGTGGAAAAAGAAGTACTGCATCTAGTAGGAAAAAGATTTAGGAAGAACAAATGGGTAAAACTTAAATTCATTCAAATTTAAACCCACATATTTTCAGATGTAGGGGATGTTTGTCACTGGAACAAATTCCCATAGGAAATAAAACCTGCACTATTTCCTTATCTCTTTCTAAACAAGTCTTGATGCTATAGTCAAAAGCATTATTTTGCTTATGAATTACAGCTACATGGAGTGATGTGATTTATGTCCTTTTGGGCTCATATACCATCATTTTCCTTTAAGATTTAAAGTCTATGAATCTTATGATATCTTACAGTAATATGGATGGTAATAATAATAATTGATGTTTTAGTGACTGGTTAGATTCCTGAGAACAAAAATTTTGATACTGATGAGGGTTTTTGTTTTGTTTGGTTTTATTAGAGGCACCACTTAGTCTTATTGAATTTATTTAAGTAAAATAAATAGGGCACCTTTTTAAGTGTTTTTATGTTAATTACTCAGCTAGCATTTCTATACGGCTTTCCAAGTAGCCTGAGGATAATTGGGATAGAAATGATAATCAATTACTAGGTATGGGATATGCCTAGCAGAATCTTTCTGTAAAGGAGGGAAGGCTTTACACCTGGGTTTGCACCACATGGGTTTTGGATGTGCAATACAACTCCAGTGGAGTAGTGGTGGGAGTTTCAACATAAAGTTAAGTTCTGAGCCCAAGCTTGCAACAATCACATAGTGCTCTAAAAATTTCCATGACAGGTCTGAAGATTAATCCCTAACACAATATACCTCAGAGGACAAAGAATGTATAAAATAGGTAGAAAGTGGAGTATTCTTTTCACTTTGCAGTAGGGAAGCAGAAGCAGCAAGAGCTTTGTCTCAAGATACATGGAAATTCAGTAGTGAGCTTTGAGCAGAATCCACTCCATGCCTTAACAGCAACCCTGTTAACCAGCATTATTGCTACTTACTGTTATTGCAAACAATTATTGCAGGTCTGGAAAGAAAATGAAGGGAAAACAAACAATCAAGTTTATCAGTCCATTTTATTTTATCTATTTCATTATAATTGCTACTAAAATGTGCATACTCTGAGCAGTATATAAAATGTTTTAATGATCAGGACAGAGGGTTACTAGCTAAAGGACAATTAAGTTGTTACCCTCTAAGTTGCCTGTTATTCATTTATATCTGGAGGGAAATTGAACTCTGAAGTCTAAGTCTGCCAAGGGCTCCTTGACAATACCATGCAGTGCTCTGCCTAATCTCAAGCATCCTAGGGCCAAAGCCTAAACAGAAACTTTGGCCTTGTAATTCTTTCCATGGCAGTGCCTGCCTGCCCCAGTGCCTGGAGGAATTCACAGCAGGAAGCACACTGAGCAGGGACTATGTTGGATCTTAGGTGTCCGTACATTCTAGGGCACAGATGCCTTACCCTGACTGCAGGGCATCAGGATTGGTGGTCTCCCCTCTTGGAGCGACCTATCTGAAAGAGGTGTCTGTTCTTTTTTTGATAGCCAAGGATTAGTTGTTTCATCCTTCCTGAAGACTTCACAGGAGGAGCTAGTGTTACTCCTCATATTCCAGGAATCCCCCCATCTGGTGATATATCAGAAAGAGCAAAAAGCAAGATGTTTGATCTCAGAGCTGTTCTTGTGTAGGAGCTTCTTTTTTACCTCTACTGGGTGAGGTGCCCCCAAAGCACAGTCTTCTTAAGAGGCTGCATACAACAAAATCAGCAGACTTGAAAAAAACACATATGCAAAGTAGATGACATTGTGTGATATTTAGTGTATTAGAAGCTTCTCAGGTATTTAATAATTTGTGGAGCCGTTCTGAACCATCATACTTTGAGGTTGAAATCAAAATACAACAGTGAAGTGAGAGTCACTGATACAACATTTATACTGAGTGGAGGTAATACACCAGCTGTGGGGAGGGAAAAGAGAAAAGGACAAGTATCCAGAACTTGACCCAGAAGTATCTCTGTGAAACTTCACTATCTTGCCCCTTAACCAAGCACACATTGTAAAAATTATAGGTGAAATAAAGGGGAATATCTAAAGAGGCATTTCATTAAATACAGGCTTAGAGCTGATGACTATCATGCATCGTATTCCTTCTTTATTATTAGTTAGCCAGGGCTTGAGCACTCCCCACTCTGGCTTAAATATTTCCTTTTCATCCTCAGGAAAATGTTACAACAGGCAGTCTAGAGGCTATACTGGAAGAGAAAATTTAGATATTTTAATTTGCTGGCCTAAAGAAGGGGCAAGTTTGAGTAAAAGCAGACATGTTTGCAGGCCACTTGAGGTAAGGAAGGAAGTTCTGGTTTCCAGTCTTACAACTAGTGATGGTTTCATTTGAAAGACCAGAACTGTTTTAATTAGGAGGGAATTCATATTCTGGGACAGACAGTAGCCTTGTCATCTGAAATAGGCAGATAAAGTATGGAACCAAAGTTGCATAAATATTGAAACCCCTACTAACCTTTTTGGTGGCCAGTTTTACTTGGCTAGAATATTTAAGGGTATTAAAAAACTGGCTGCCAGAGCAAATCTCATTTGAGAAGTCAGTTAGACCACAACTAATTTGCAAATGCCATTTATCTTCAAGAATGAGAAAATTACCAAATTGCTTAGTCCTGGAAAAAAAAGGTTTCTGAGCATATACAACAGCAGATTTTTGGCTATTTAGGAACTATAAAAAAAACCATTTAAATAGGATTAGGCAAAAACTGAGAAGGAGGTTGAGAATCTCCTTGGCAGACAGGTACTTCATGGATGTGGCGGTAGCTCTGAAGTAGATCTATGAAACCATCTGTCACTTTCTCACATCCATGCTTAGATCTGAAAGCTGGGGAAATTTAGATCTGAGTTTTTCACTGAATAAAGACAGTAAGTTCCAAGCTTCCCTACCCATTTCAAATAAAATGTAGAGAGTTTTGAATGTGTTAATTCTCATTTAGTAAAAATATAACCAGGATTACTAGGGCATTGAAACACCTGGATTCAAACAAATGAAGTCACAAAGTTCCTTTAGAAACCTTAACAAGAAATGGGATCTTTTCATTCCTCCTTTGTTTTTGAGGGAGTTTCTCCCCAGCATTTAGCACCTACTTAGTTTACACCAACAGAATCTTCTCAATGAAGAAAGAGGAGCTGAAAATTCACATTATATATATACAGACACACACATATATACATATATATGTGTATATATATATGTGTGTGTGTGTGTGTGTATAGATATATCTATCTATCTATCTATCTATCTATCTATCTATCTATCTATCTATCTACATATATATATATAATCCTCTCAAATGTGCATGATTTTAGGTCTTAGTGACCCTGGAAGAACCATCTGAATATGGTACAAATAGAAATGCAAACCTATATTTTATCTCATAAGGGTTAATATTTAGGAGATAACTCTTCCTCAAGGGAAAGCAAAAGGGTGATATGAATGTAGGTAAAATTGTCATTGCTGTGCTGGGGAATGACAGAAAGGGCTTTCTCTTGATCCCAGTGATGGAAGGAATCCCCTGGATTAGGCAAGAAGGAGGGTATTGTTTTTCTCCCTTTCCTGGACACTGGTCCAGCCAAATGGTCTGCTTACACAGGCACTGCAATTCCCATGGCGGGGGATTGGACAAAACTGTGTATCTTCACTTCCTTAACTGGATGTCAACTTGGGCTATGAATATATACCCTAGGAAACTCCTTGAGCTGCTTCCTTACTTATATTGAGGCTCTGCAGTACCCTAAATCAGCCAAAACCTGTAAAGTACAAGCTGGCCTTGAGTGTTGTATTTCAAATAGCACACAACAGTATTCTTTCAGAAGGGACATCCTCCCTTCTGTAACCGTGTAATTACTTCTGCTATTAATGGGAGCTGCTAAAGAGGGAGGATAAATCTCAGAAAACAGTGACTACAGCATGACGCATGTGCTTAGTTTGGGAGGTGAGGCAAATGCAGTGTGCTTTTTATCTCTTCAAGGGCCATGAAAGAGTTGAGGGAAATTATTATTTCCCAGAGCCATCAGAAGCGAATCCAAAGATCCATCAAATACTTTCTTTTCACTCTATACTTGTTTCACTACCCAACTCCAGTGAATATTTCATTCAGTGTGTCTAAAAAAGTGAAAGGAAAAGTACTCCTGCCATTATGGCTATTATAAATTACCAGTGATGTGAAGTCAGAAGGTTAACCATGATGGAAGTTGCAAGCATCGTGCATATCATGCATTTTCACCTGCAATAGAAGAATGCAACTGTTTTTTAGTGTCAGGGAACAAATGACAAATTTTCAAAACTTCTTTTTTTTTTTTTTTTTAATCCCACAGAAAAGTATTCAGGGGAATGGAAAATTTCCATTGTAATACACCAGTTCAGTAAAATATTTTGGGGATCTCTCTGGTCCAAAACTCGATTTCCTAATCAAACTAGAATGAAATGGAAGGATGTGATGAGAAGAGAGTGATAGAAACCGCAGAATAGCAAAGAGCAACTTAATCAGACCTTGACTGGGACAGAGAAAGTCATCAACTAGAGACTTTGCCCCACTTAGTATTTACTTTTTATATAAACCTAGATGGTTTCACCTGGAGAAAGAGGACAGCATAAAAGAAACTGTAATTTTCTCTCATATGCATCTTGGGCATCCAAAACATCATACTACAATGATGAGTCACTTTTGATTGGCTTTTTCTTTACTTAGTGTTATGAATAGAGCTTCAAAGAATCTTGATTTCATGATGGGAATATTTATAAACCCTTTACATGTTTCCTGGTATGTTTCCTTCCCAACTCTGTGACAGGTCTTTAAACTGAAAATCTATTGCCATGTGCTAGTCTTCAGCATGGCATTTTTTGCCTAAACCAAAAGCTTTTCTTCCCCCTCCTCTGACCCTCTTGCCCCGCCCTCCCCCCCCCCCTTCCCCCAGCAAAAAAAAAAAAGCAAAGTAAGTCTTATCAGGAACCAGGATATGATTGTCAGTATCCTCAAAATTAATTACAATTTCAAGCTGTGGCAGAGCCTAAAATAGCAAGAACTGCTGGTGATCCAAAAATCACTCACAGCATGTCCAAGCTAGTATTTGGCAGAGAGCATACGCAACTTAAAAAAAGAACATAACCCTTTAGGCCCATGTAAGCAATTAAGCTTTTTGTGGAAATGTCAGGGCATAAGGATGAAAGACCTTTCAATTGTTTATGTATAGCTTTCCTCTCATTAATGGCAACTAATTTTAATTTTTGCCTCTTCATTTTTAAAATAAGACCAGATAGACTTAGGTTTGGAGGGCAGCTGTTCTGTTCAAAAACAAAAAAAAAAAGAAAAAAAGGAGGTGATTCTTGCCATGATTCTTATAGCAAGGGGGTACAAGTAAATGCCAATCAGCTTAGCAGCATTGAGAGATACGTAAGGAACTTAGCCTGGGAGCTCTGCTGACGACGTAAAACAAGAAGACATTTCCAGAAGTGTCTGTCAAACAAAGTATAAAAATAATCAGAGGCTGATGGCACAAGTTGCTGTGACTCTAGCTGATGTACGAATGGATGAGATTTAACAGCATTTTGATAACTTCAATTTCATTGTTTTAGTGCTTCTTGATAATGTTCTAAATACAGTGATCAGCAAGGTAAAAATTAACAATATGCCCATGTTTGAGCAGAGCTACCTCAAAGTGCTATAGGGAAGGATTTTTTTCTTCACCGAATCACAGAATATTCTAAACTGGAAGGGACCCAGAAGGATCATCAAGTCCAACTCTTAAAGAGACTAGCCCATACAGGGATGAAACCTGTGAACTTAGGGTTTTTAGCATGATGCTCCAAGTAACTGTGCTAATTTAATCACACAAAATGTTAAGTCACTGCTGTCATATTAACCTGTGCTGACTCTGCCATCTTTATGGTTCTGTCTTTCAGGTGAAAGACAATGACTTACTTATTCCTCTGTCTCCGCCCACTATTCCTACTCCTCTGAACCTAAAACATGTTTTAAGTCTTGAGCATGATGACCTCAACAGTGCAAAATAGGTCAGTAGAATGCAAAGTAAATGTCACCTAGTGAATAGTCAAAACTGCATGTCTTTGCTCCTGGAGTCTTGCCTCAGCTGGCATTCACTGGAAGAATGCTAAGCCAGTGTGTTGACTTTCTGGGTTTCAGTATATGAATTGACATAAATATTTATCCATAGCGTTGGAGAATGAGAAGGTTGCACTAAATGATAGTTGTTTGAAATCCTCGGATAAGAGAGTGCTTGTATTACATTATCAATCTGTTAATAAGAGGAAATACATAACACAAAATATAGTGATTTCATTTTTTTATTTTCTTTTTATTTGCAATATCTTGGAAATGTTGTCATGCAGTCCTGCTACAAAGAAGCCCAAATGTAGGATCTTACTTAGATTTTTGGTGATGTGTCCTTGCAGGTTATTGTGTTAGTCTGAGGTCTTTCTAGAATTTAGATGAGCTATCTTTGTTCACTTTGCCTCTATTTCCCCTGACATCTGTCTGCCTTATCTATTTAGATTAGAAGCTCTTTGCAGCAAGGACTATTGTAATGTGTCTGTAGTATCTAATGAGTTAATTGTATTTTGGCCCTGCTGGCTCTGCCTTAACACGTAGTGCTAAAAATTAATCAATTTAGTGTTTAGATTTACAACTGCAGTTTGATGGAAAGTTAGAGTCCAGGAGACAACTGATATCCTCTTACACTGGCAGAGCCTGCAGAAATGTGTTCCTCTCAGTAGGTCAAAGCAAGAAATAAAGAGTGAGGGAATGCATGTGATGTCAGTGCCACTGCAATATAAAGCTGAGACAGAAGCACATATCTCCAAGAAACAAGTAATAAATGATCAAATAGATCCCATTGGATCCCTATGTTGACTGCAGTCTTTGTGAGCATAAGCACTAAGTGCTACCTTTCTCTTCAACTTCCACAGAATTATATGCCTTGTTCCCATTTCTTTCTATCGTGTTACTTGGTGTGTCTTTCTATGTATTAGAGAAAACTGAATATTAAAATCAATCCAAGGCACACATACCAGAATTTGGCTGATAACACAAAAAAGGAGAGAAAGAGTGAGTTCCTGTTTATTTCATTACTACAATTGCAAAAAGATGGGATCATCAGGATTCTTCATGTAACATGGCAGCTAGGGATGGATTGTATTTCAAAGCATTTTGTGATTAGATTTGCAGGATGACAAATCATTTAGTCCTTTGAGAGACTAACCACAGAAGTATTCAGCAGTCACAGAGGCACGGGTGATGATTTGGTCTCAGAGGTTATTAATTTGCCCTAAAAATCCAAAGAAATGCAAATCCGTAACAGCAATGAGAAGCTGGGCAGTTGAAGAAACAATTTGTCTAGAATGAAAGAATGGATGGTAGGACTGTGTTTCAAATGCCAGAAAACCAATGCAATAGCATAGAGTAAAACCATGACTTATTCTTGTGGTAGATGGATGTAGCTGTGAATACAAATATCTGTCTGGAGAGTCTCTTCATTCATGCTTACTTTTAAAATATGCTAGTATAGGAGACAGTAGCACAAGTTTAGATTCATTTCACTGACTTCAGCACAGTTTGGGTCTGCTCTGGAAAACATGTCTCATCAAAGACTTAGGAAAGTGTTAAAGCACTGGCTGTAGAGTACCTCCACTCTGGCTGGTAAGGCTCAAATATAGAGAAGAAAGAGATTATTCAGTCTGCCCTTTTTCATTTGTCTGCAGAGCCTTCAAAGGAAGGGTGCCCAAATGAAGTTCATTTCACACATACTGCTGAGAAGAAACTGGCAATGACTTCCGCACCTTAACACCAGTCCAGCCTGAGTCTGAGCCAAGAAGCCCAGAACAGAAATGTTTGCATCCAAAATCCCAAAAATTCTGATTACCAAAAATCCTAAACCATCCAACTCCCCTGACTTCTCATTGTATAGACCAGCAGGGGGAAGGCCACCACAGAGGACAGTGTGCAGTAATCTAAACTTGTATATCCAGTGTTTTACCTTGATGGTCACCTGCCAGAGGTAGTATTTTGCTCTCTTTTCAATGTACATTGGTTGCTTTTGATTAGGGAACTGTATTTCCCTCAGGCTTTAAAGGGAAACTATGGTACACCATAGGGGACTAAGCAATAGCACACAAATGGAAAGGAACTGACTTTTAATGTATTGGTTAGGACTCCACAGGAATTCCAAGGCCAAATCCCATAGATCCTGCTACTGGCACACAGAGGTTTTTCCTATGGCTTTCTCACTGCTCTCCACCTTTTTGCAGAGGCAGTGCAGGCAGCAAGGTTGTGGGGCTGCCTTTGGCTCCTGGCCAGTACCTGCATACTGAGCCCGGGGCAGGAGGTGACGGACCACAAAAGGCTTGCTAAATCTGCTCCCAGCTTAACTAACATATTCTGCACTCTGAACTTTCACTCCCATGAGAGTAGTGCTTTACTGACACCTCCTCTTGCTAGCGGGCTCCACCTTCAGCATGGCCTGCACTCCTGCATATGGCAGCTGTGTCTGTCTACTTTGTCCTGCTTGTTGCCTTTTTTGTAGGTGTGGCTAAGGCAATGGTGTTGGTGGGTGGATATCTCCTAAAGCCATCTTTCCCATTTACAAAACCTGCAATCTTTCCAAGGCCCATTTCTTTGCAATTTCCTTCATAGCAAGCTTACATCAAATTCACCACTGTGGGGTTTGACACCTTGTGCTCTGAGCATGTCTTAGGACACTGCTTTCTTTGTTGGAATCAAGAAGAATTAGATGGACATTGCATTTATTTTGTATTATATTCATGCAGAAATGGAAACAAATGTTGTTGTAGTGGTTTGGATCATTTATGCGTATACATTGTTCCTAAGGAAGCTACATAGCTGCCCAATAAAGACAGAGGGACACAGGAGGCCAGTTAGTAATGGCTAAGTTACAGCAAGAGTCAACAGTCGTGTCTGCTTTCTATCCCAGGAGTAAGGTACCTGGAGGACATGACTAAGATTAGAAGATAAGAAAAAAACATACAGGCAATTAATACAGACACACATTTAAAAATAAAGTTTCGCAATATTAGCAGAGAAAGTCCCGCTTAGAAAGGTTTTTAACAATTATCAACAGTTCTTTAGAAAACCCACAGTTTACATGTGCAGTCAGTTGCTTTCTAATTGCTACAGCAGGCTACCACTGGGAAGAACAAAGGAAATATTTAGCACATCGTAAATTCTTCTGCAGCCCTGCCGAGTGGCTGGAGTTCAGATTACAAGTTTATAACCAACATTTGAGAGCAATTTCTCCTTCACTTTGAGAAAGTGGGTGGGGAAGCTGTTCGACACTTTCTTCAAATGCCTAAAGTAATGTGTGCCTGAAAGAAATGTGGGTTCAAAATTCTCCTCCACTTGTCTTTTGGTTCAGACTTGCAATGTTCTGTACTATATTTATGTACTAAAAAAACCCCTTTGCTTAAAAAAAAAAAAGGGAAGTGCCATTTTTGTTCCTGTTGTTATAACTATCACCTTCCAACTGTACCCCTCGTGTATTTGCTGGAATCTTACAAGCTGATCAATATTTGCTTCCACCAATGCTAAGGGTGTTGCAAATGCTTCAGGGATGGTATTAGTGGGGGCTATTAGTCTTCTCGAGTTCTCAAGTAGGTACTGAATCATGTCCTGTCTTGTGGACGATGTGTTGAGGTTCTGACAATTGTAAAGATTTCATGATGTAGCAAAAAATATGCTGGTGCCCTGGCCAACATAAACCCTTTTTTAGTTTGAGTGCTAGGTGAATTCAGATATTACTTAAGTTTCTCCTCATTCACAGGGATAGAATATTATCTATTAAATGTTCTTAATGAGAAAAATTACTGTCTACTCAGCAGCTGACAGAATGTAGAAGATATGTGAGTAAGGGAATTTTCTGTGTTATTGTTATTCAGTTTGAAGTGGTTTCAGGGTTAATGCATAACTTTTCTGAACTTCTCTTTAAAGGAAAAATTTTCTGAGAAATCATGTTAGAAGTTTGACTACATCTGCTTTGATATGCTTGCTTTGTCATCTTCTTTTTTTTTTTTTAGAGTGGAGTTTTTCAGTACTCCAGTATGTCAGACTCCCAAGTGTTTGTAGCCAAAATAGAAAGAAAACAGAAAGGTGAGAGATTAAATATAGTTTTTAAAAATAACTTTTCAGTGTTCTTGACAGTACTGAGTCTCTATCCTTTGCTACATGTAGTATATGTACATGTAATGGGTTTTTTTCATTGCTGGCCTGAGAAAAAATTCAGTAAATGTTCATATAGTCTGTCTTAACAGTTTAGTAGTAATACATCAGACAGTGTATCTCATTGAATGATGTACAACACACTTGTACACCAAAAGTCCTCCACCCAAAGGCTACTCTCAATCACTTCTGTAACAATTTTCTGGGGAAGTATTCCTATGTGAATAAGAGCTGTTGGTAGTCTAATCATACTCAACTGTACAGAAGATGCAGAAATGTAAGAAAACCAGTGCATTTGTAATGGGTGCAACAAGGACGAAACATTATGTTGCAGATGTTGCTAGAAGAACATAAGATTAAGTCATAGTTGCTGTCAGTTACCTTAACTTTTGTATTATCTGGTCATAGTGGGTTTGTCTATAAAATGTTACAGTCACACTAATTCATTGTCTTAGATTCAACTGCTTATCCAACTTTCTTCAGAGTGAAAATCATTAACTAAGTGTATCCTTAAAAAAAAACTTTATCACAAAATTCTTGTCTGTTAATTGCATTAAAATAATGTTGTGTTCAAACTGTTCCTTGTTAGCCCTTGAAAACTAACATAGCTATTGGAAAACAGTCTAAAGAATGAAGACAAAGTAAGATGTAATATTCTTCAGTAACACTAATGTACAGTGATTGTTCAAAATCCTAAAACAAACAAACAAAAAAAACCAAAAACCAAACAAACAAAAAAAAAAAGGGAGAGAGATTACTAAATAGTTTAAGCCCTTTTATTTCAAGAAATCCCAGTGTTACACTTTTGAAGGGCATTTGTTTCTGGGATAGACATCTCTGGTGGCCAGAGCAAAGCGCTGCATTCAAACACAGCAAAAGTCTAAGTGATGCAGTGGCTGACCTACAGCAACAGAAACCTGGGTCTCTAGCTAAAAGCAGCCCCTGGTTTAGCATGATCTGGCACCATCACTGTTACTCCATAAAAATTATGTAGGATTAGGTAAACCTTTAAAAGTAGTTTAGTGGCAGGAGATAGAGCAAGCCTGTGTCATTAGAGGAAAACTCCCAGCTCTTGGCCATTGTGGAGAGATTGAAATGCTTGAAGCAGCAATACAATGGAATGGCTGAGGTGCTCCATAGAAGTCTGTTTCTATTTATGTCTTGCTATCATCAGCTTTGCACTCTCCACCCCCACACACATTACTCCTCTTCCACTGAATAAATGGAATATTTCACCCATGAGTAACAATCTTCTTTCACTAACCTGAAAGTGCTACACAATGCCTTCACACCTGCAGCATTTACAAATTGCAGGACCTGTGGTCACGAAAGGAGCTTAAATACACTTCATAGGTGAAGGCTGTAGGTTAGAAGCAAAATGTTTGGCTGAAACCTGATGGATTTTATCATTGCAAAGCATGTAATTTCGCCAGCCTTATGCTCCTACAGCCCACAGTCACAGCAAAACTATTTCCATGACAGTAAATCTATCTAAAGAGCCTATTGTAAATGCATTTACTTTTGTAGTTTGTTGCCAGTTTGGTAACCCCTGTTTAAAAGAAATTGCGGAAGTGGTTTTAAGGGTTACAGAAATATGCAGACTAGGGGATTGGACATGGAGGGGTTGCCCCCACCTTCTGCCATTAAATGAAATGACAGATGGGAGGAGACCTTATATCATGAATATAACTGGTACTTCAACAATTGATGTTATTGTCACTCTTTTTCCATTCATGCTTCATCAGAACTTTTCCTCTCCTTCCCTGTCTCTCCTCAATATTTACTTGTTGTGAAACACTTGAGTCTCCATTGGTAAACCTAATCCTACAAATACATCATACATGTAAAATATGGGAGTTTAGTATGTGTTAATATCATGCTACCTACTTGCCTGAGTGTGAGTCTCATGAAAAACAAGATAATGTTGGCTCCTTTCCTTACATTCAAGGGCTAACACAGAACAGTAGTAAAGCCACTCAAAGGCTCTGGGATCTCTGAATTTCATTTTCTCAGATGACCCTAAATTTAATCTCCTTAGTCTATTCCAGTCTTTGTAATGGTGACCATATTTTGCAGTGTTATAAGGCATATGAATGAGAGGCAGGGAGTCTTAAAGAGGAAAAGATGTGGCTGGATTAAGAGATGTCAAACCCTCTTGAGGGCTCTGTGTCTGTGTAGAACATTCCCATTACAAATAGGAATTGAGGCCCGACAGACTAAAACTGGACAGGGAAAAATGTGTGCGTAATATAGCACTCTGCAAGTGCATGAATGTGTGCATGGGCACACAAAATGGAGAATATGTATAATAGTTGAAGAATAGATTTTTAAGTCTGTGTAAAATATACATTGCATTCGGGAAATAACTGGCCACTATCCTTTATTTTTACCTATTATGCTACAGCCCAGCTGGGAAGATACAATCTTTCCATGGTCTCACAAAGACCATGCATAGCAAATACCTAAAAACCCATACAGGGCCTTAAGACATGAGTAATTTGGATACCAAATCAGGAAGCATCTTAAATAACAATATTGGAAGAAGATGAAAGCCGATGATCAATTCATAGAATAATAGAAGAGTTTGGGTTGGAAGGGACCTTTAAAAGTCATCTAGCCCTGTCCCCTGAGGAAAGACTAAATAGTCTATCCCTTCTTTCTTATAGTCCCTCTTTGAGTACTAAAAAAAATTAAGCACTAATACATTAATGGAAAAGTGCTAAAGCCCCCTAAAACAGTGTCTTTGCTTTATGTTATTGCTAGTTTGCTTCTTGGCACATTATCCCAGCTAACTATTGTATGTACCAGCAGCCCTTGAGATTTTTGCTCCCAGGAGGTGCAGTACGAAGCCAATAATGGACATAAACCAGTCAGTCGGTATGCAAAGAGATGCAGCACAGCCCAGTGAGAGTCGCAAAAGACTTCTGCAGGAAGGGAGTTTACTGTCCTCTGGGATCTAACAGAGTTTGTGAAGGTACATCTGCTGATGAGACTCTGGGAAAATCTCACAGTTTGTTAGTGAGTCAGATTTTTTCATGTCACATGGGACTTTTGGAAGCATCAGATCCTAAGTGAACATGTAACTTTTAGAAGCCTGAAGTCACCACCGTCTACATGTCAGCTCTATTTTGCTGTTGCCATTGCTCCAAAACAAAGCTCATATTAAATGCTTTTAGTCTTGGCATAACACAGATTTCCCAAACCACATTTACATGACCAGTGATGAGTGTGCAGTTCTATTGTTAGCAGCAAACCACTTCAAAACACCAAAACATACATTTTACACATATTTTCAACTCTTCTGTGTGAACAGCAAAATCTTCTTTCCCCCCGCCCCCCCCCTTTTTTTTTTTACTTATTTTTTTAAGTTTTTAATATCTCCACATTGAGATTTCAGGTAATTTTTGTCTTAGAGATGAGTAGCTTTTACATAAGTATTTTGACATCAGTTCCTTTTCTTGTCAGGCCTAGGAGTTCTGGAAGCAGTGTGCTCCCTGAATTAGTTACGATATCACTGACACCTAAAACCAGGCATTTTTCTGTCCTGATTTAGGTGTTAATGATATCATCATCTGCTGCAGTGGAAACAAACCCCTAAAATTTAAGCCTGGTTATGTAAATTAAGGAGTAGACATGTTTTTTTAATATTTTGCTTTTAATGAAGTATTTAGTCTAGACACAGATTCTGTTAATAATTTGGGATCATGAATGTTCTGTGTGCAGGAAAATTATAGAATGCTTTTACATACCTGAAGACAAGAACTGCTACTCAAGTAACTAGGACTGTAGTTGGTTGTAGAAAATGCTAAATAACTACCCCATAGAGCAGACTAATCACATTTGCTTTTTTCAAGTTTATCGAGGAAATATAAATCAAAATCACCCGAAAATCTTTAAAATTTCTAACTGTGACCTCTGAAAAAAGTGGAGCTATGGCAAGACAAAATGCGTGAAAAAGAACAATTGGGTTCTATCTACTAAAAGTTTTGTACCCAAAATGCTCAGGTCAAGTCTAACCCAACCTTCAACATAGATCTAAGTGACCATAAAAACTTTGGAAAAATCCTAAACCGATTTAAAAAAAATCATCATATTAACAATGATGCAACCTGTCGTATTTGTGGACTAAATTAAAGTTATTTATATGGTACAATTTTGTTACATTTTTTTTCTTACAAATATATTTTGGTCATTTTCAGTTCATCTACCTGCAGGGCACAATCCAGAAGCCATTGGACCCAATAAAAACCCAAAACAACTAGATGATGCCAGTTCAAGAGAAGACCATCTCTGCAGCTCTTGTTGCCAATGGAGCAAGTAGTTCCCACCAGAATCAGGACTCTAGAGTTGAAAAGCAGTTGGTTTCATCAGTGAAAGCAAAACTGTAGAACTCAATCACTTTTTCGTTTTCAGACAACCTAAAGAGGATTATGGTAGTTTAAGTACAAAAACATGGGCTTTCATTTTATGTGACAGGGCTATTATGTCTACTTTGATCACAGATTTCTGAAAGTGTTTTTAAAGAGATTAAAGGCAATTTTCAGTATGACACATGGTGAGTTAGGCACTGTCCCCACATGGATACTGCTGTTGCATATCTTGGTTCCTCTCCTCAGTCTGCTGTTTTCCAAGAAGAGTTTAATGTAATATACATACACAAACCTCTCTCAGTATTGAAGCCAGAAACCTGATGTATAAAGAGTCAGGAAGTGGGAAACAGGGGGTAAAATCCTATGAGATACAACCAGAAACTGAACCTTGGTCACACATTTCTTCAGTCAGAGCTCAGACCAGAGTATTACGATAAAAAGGGAACATGAGAGTGGTTAGAGTCCTCCTCCAGCTGTCCTAAAGAACTTCAGAAAGTGCTACTATGTTTTATGGGTTACTGTTCCTTAGTGCTACGTTTTAGGGATGGCTTTATGCAGTGTATTTTAATGAGCCCCTTAAGGAATTTAGCAGAAACTTCCTAGATGCCAGGCAGGCTAAAATGTGAAGGTGGAAGTGAGCAGCTCAGCTTAGTTTATTAAGAATGAGACATTTTCTGCACATAGATAGAAGAAAATTTTTCAAGTTACCAGCTGTGATGCCTCAAGGAATAACGGAGTTTTCAGAATCCCAGTGTTGCACGCAGTTCTCTACATTTTTGCCCAAGTCCCTCTTTAAGTCTCCAACCTCTTATGTGGAAGAGCACAGATTGAGAAAAAAAAAACACTGGTTGAACACAAAGCTCATTTTGATAGTGCTTATTTTACCTTTGTGCAAAGTGACACCTACTGTCCCTCTACATTTGTATTGTTATCTGAAATTTATTTGTGGTGTCTTTGGTTTTGTCTAACAGTACAGACTCTGTAGAAGCATCTTGGAAATAAAGAATAAAGACAAGACCATTTCAAAAACATCTGTGTACATTAGCCATTAGTATTACCGTTGCTCTTGGATATCCTCATAGCAACTGCATGCCTGAAAAGTTTTGGAAGTTGATTGATTGTTCCCAAACTACTACATAGTTTTAGTTGATTAACCACATATATTTTTTGCCAATATGTCTGGCTACCTTTTAGAAGTTACTGCACTGCTGGCCATATGACAGAACCAGATTTTTTAGGAATTGGAATCAGATTTGGCAGTAAAGTGTTCAGTTGCAAATTCATAGGTGATATTAAAATTTCATTTGACATAAAAGAAAACGCTTTGCAATGGAAAAATAAGAGCCTGGATTCTATTTAAAATGACATCCCCACTTGAAACTTTTTTTTTTATTTTAAACTTTAGCATAAGCCCTCTTAGGGACAGTGCTCACTGAAATTTTTAGTGTTTTTTCTGTTCATTTGAGATAGTCTTTCTACAAATGAAGTAACATCCTGTCTTTTGAAAAGCAGTAAAATATCTGTTCAAAATGTTTTCTCATTAAAAGGTCTTTTGTCCTTTTCTTTGGCTTTTTTAGTTTTTAATGAGTTGTTTATATATCTCAATGGTTTGAAAAGACAGATGTATTTTATGTAATCTTCCATGTAAGCTTTTTTCATTTCACTTATAAATTACTTTACCATATTTTAAGATGCAGTTATATTTTCATGGAAAAATGACCAAAAAAATCATGAGCAGTCCTTTGTTGCCCAACGTGAATTTCTAGATAAAGTGGGTATAAATTGCAGTAGGTAATAAAATCACAACTTATAAATAAGCCACAATTTTATTGTAGAAATAGCAATTAAAACAGTGTTGTTCTGTTTTATTTTTACTCTAAGACTTTAATATATGAGTTTCATTTGGTTAATACTCAAATAGTTAACAGCACTTGCTCTGTTTTGCTCAAAGGGCAGCTCTATGCACTGAAGTTAGAGACCCCAGGCTGCTTAGAGATACAATGATGAACGGCCTACTTATAGTGAAAGGCTTCCAGAGCCTATCAGGAATGACTGTAAGGAAGGTATTATAAACTTGTAAGGAACAATGAAAGGCAGAGATGCCAGGCCCATATGTCAGGCTGTATATCATAGATTTCTTCTTCCTAAAGCACAAGCTTGACTGAAATGGTGTCCCATTTTTTCATTTCTGTAAACCTCTCCTCAGTTTATCATACATGCTTTTAACTCTCATGGTTCTGATGCAGTTCAAGCATCTTGAGCCTTAGTCTGCAAGCAAACAAAAGTCAAAACAATTTGTTTAGTGGTTTAAACAGATGGGAAAATGTGTGCTTTGTCTGTTGGAGTACCAATAAATGTAAAAGCTGTTTGATCTGCAGCAGAGATCCTATATCTGACTTGAAAATCACCAGTATTGCTTAGCATTTTTTCACTGAAACAAGCTTTTTATAGTAGAGAATGATCTGTGTTGTTATGACTTGATGTGGAGGTGGTCTGCAAAAATATCCTAAGTATATACTGAAAAAACTGAATGTACACCTATTCCTTGCTGGAAAAAATCAAAGTCTGGTTTCTATGAAGCTCCCAAAGCAAAGCACAGAGCAAACCAAGGAATACAAACTTGCTGTTTGTATTCTTTCCAGTGGCTGTGGTTAGAAGTTGTGAGATGTGATTTTGCTGACTCTTCCTCTGTTCAAATCCTGCTCTTGTTTACCTTATTGTTTTTAAATTGGACATAGTCAAATCACTCAGCCATAACTGACAGTACTTCTGTATGCATAGGGCTCAAGTCCTGTTTAGGTTTCAGCCTCATCCTCTACACAGAACTTCATGTCATCAAGCAGACCAAAGGTCTTAGTTTCTAGGGCTTCAGAGCTGATGAGGCATTTACCATAAGATCTGAGGGAAAAAAAAAAAAGAGAAAGGGGAGGGAAAAGGAAAGGGAGAGGGAAAGGGAAAGGGAAAGGAAAAGGGAAAGGGAAAGGGAAAGGGAAAGGGAAAGGGAAAGGGAAAAAGAAAGGGAAAAAGAAAGGGAAAGGGAAAGGGAAAGGGAAAGGGAAAGGGAAAGGGAAAGGGAAAGGGAAAGGGAAAGGGAAAGGGAAAGGGAAAGGGAAAGGGAAGAAAAAAGTAAAAGGCAGCTTGAATTATCTAATTAGGGGCTTGATTTATCCTAGTGTTATTTTTAATAAATTTAAACTGATATAATTTGCTGAAAACTCTTCACAATTATCCCATTGTGTTGATTTCAATACAGTCATATGAAAAAGCTGAATTTTGTTCAGTATTCTACAGTATTCAGTACACACAAGCAGAGGTAACCAGCAAACAAATAAATTATGGAAACCTACAGTCAATATATATTTATAGAAACATTCTTTTTTATTTAACAAAAGTTTTTCCAGTTAGGATAACTCTCTTCTTCTTGTGCTCTTTGAAAGTAATCCCAGGGTTTAAACCATCACCTAGCCACAAGGAAGCTGTTGAGAAAAAGAGCAAAGCAATGGACTATACTATAGTGAGATAAATTCTAATATCACCACATTATAAAAGTACCTAATGAAAACATCACATAGTATGAAATCAAGAGATCTCCTCGATTCTCTGGCATATGTATTAAAAGATATATTGGTATGCTATAAAACGCTACATGAAATACCTTGTACTCTTCTATCCTTTAAGCATATAAAATATTTTGTAGTTCAGAGTATTCTGACCACATATGACATTTCACATATTATTAAATTAGAAAAATGTTATTGTTTTAATGAGTACCTACTCCATTATTTTTATCAACTAGGAGATGCAAACTTCAGATTCTGCTTTTGACCATTCAGTTTTTCCATGGACAACAATACATTAGTATATCCTGAAAAAAAATTTAATTCTCTTTGTACTAGTGATAATGAAAACTATTCATGAAATTTGAAGCAAAAAAACCCCCAAAACCATAATTGTCATGGTCTTTTCTTTATTTTCACTATAACTGTGAGAAATGGACAAATTTAATAGAAGCAGTTCTGCAGAAAAAGTTTGTAACTTCATGATGAAATTTTCAGTTTTCCTCACTGTATTTTTAAGTTATTGTAAGAAGAAAAATGTGTATTTGAATCCTAAAATATGACTTCTATTCAATGAAATTGTCCCCAGGGCTAATCTTGCATGTTGAATATGGTTCTGCAGAGGGAAGCTTCCCTGCAGGAAAATGGGCAGGGTCTCTTAGCAAAGAACTTGGGAATATAGCAAGGCCACACATTATGTTCACATCCCTTAACTGAAGCTTAGTTCCACAGGGCTGTCATAGAGAAGAGAAGCAGACATACAGCTTGCTTTACTGGTCATGTCTTCACAGACGTCAAATGGCAGCAAGTTTCTTAGCTTCTAATCTGATTGTTCAGATGTGATTCTACTCTTACCCTCAAGCCAAGCAGTCATGACATTGTTACATAATGGTGAAATGGTAAGCCACAGCATTTGGCCCAAAATGTGTAGAAGTGATGCAGAACTAGAAAGGGTAATTGTCTTTTTGCTCACCCATCACTATGGAAATAGATGAACTATTTTGGCTTCATCATGAGAAAATATTAATTGATTGTTTGCTTATTTAATATCTTAATGACAGAGTGAAAGTTAGGGATTGGGAATTTTATTTTTGATGGTAGTAGTGTTGTTGCCTCTGAGGAACAAAACTGAAAAAGGATCAAACCACAGCTTCCAGAAGATTTAAAGTAAATTTAGGAGGGATATTGCAATAGAAATTAGAATTGTACTGCAAAGCAGTGAATCTATAATTTTTTTAAAACACAGAATATTCAATAACAGAACACTTAGAGACCACTAGAGCTGTAGAATTATATAAGGTTATGTTATTGACTGCTATTGACTGCTATAATTCGTTGCATGCTAATTAGACTATGTGTATTTTAAAACCCAATAATAGTTTAATTTATGACAAATTACACTACTTGTATGGTGTTTAAACGTGTCACAGACTGTCTGGATATATTCCAAAAAGCAAGCAAAGTTTTCTTCTTTCTCCAAGAATCAAGCAATGCACTTTTCTTTCTTTGATGAAAGATCCTGGCTCAGCAGGCTGAGCTTCCTCGCAATATATATATATATATGTCTGAAATATAAGAAGCTTGCACTGACAAAGGAAAAGCCAGAAATAAAATAAAAGCAGCTAGCTTGATGACAAGCTGGCATGTTCAAATTTGAGGCTCAAATTCAATGTGAATCACAACCATGTGAATCTTGCTCTGCTTCAGAATTGAAGCAGAACTCAGATTTTGCAAACAGAACTATTCTGCCTTGATTTGCACATGTGTGTAGACCTTCTCCAGTCCATGGGGTCACTTGCTCATGTACAGAGCTACATGTGGATTGGATTATATGGGTAATGCCATGGAAAAGCTCCCTGATTCTTTTTTTTTTTTTAGTGATGACTTACTATCATGACTCTTTTCCATCTTTTGGAAAGGCTTCCAGAAGGAAGGACTGTTGGATATTGTGAAAAATAGTTCCTATGAAAATAAAAGCTGGATAGATTTTTCTGCAATACTGAAAGAACTATTTTTACAAACCTTTAAAATGCATGATTGTTTCTAAAGATATGTCAGAAGGTTTTCAGTAGAAACAGGTCATCCATGGTTTCAATGTCTTTCTGCACTGGGAGTTGGAGGGAGTGGGGGCAAGGAGAGGGAAAGGTAGGAAGAGATTGCAGCAATAAAGCCACACAATAGTATTACACATAGAGTTTAACATTAAATAAAGATTGCCCAAATTCCTACCTGTGAATGCTTAGCCTGGTGTTTGTTACACTTCCAAGTGTGACGGAAAAGCCACAAACGTTTATCATGATTGTCAATAAGGGCCCTTTCCACACTTCTCCTATGCTCTCCACTCCTTTCTCTGTGTTTCAGAGCTGTCAACATCAGTGCTTGCTCAAGCCTCCATTTATGGCCATTAGCGTGTTACAGGATTGTTTTACACGTCCTGCCTAAGAAGAAACGGCTTGATTTGAGTAAGCAGGGAAGGGCTTTTAGCAGCTGGTAGCAGTCTGAGCCCTGGCAGCACTGAAGGCATCCTTCCTGAAACTCTTACACATTGAAATATCCCAGCAGACACTGAACTCTGCATAGAGCAACATTTACTAAGCACTGCCACCTCAGGGAATGCCACTGTCTAGCATCTTGCATTGTGCTGCAGTGGTCCTAAACTGCAGAAGTTGCTCTGCCCTGAATTCAAAGGTCTCTTTTTCTCCCAACTCAGAAATATGAGAAAGTTCTCTTATCTCTTAGGAAATTCTTAGTGTAACAATACTCTCAGACACATGGCATGACTCTTGGGGATAGTCCTCTTCAGGGCCAGGAATTGGTCTCTATGATCCTTGTGAGTTCCTTCCAAATCAGCATGTTCTGTGACTCTGTATGCTTGTCTTCCTACTGTCTTTGCTCTTTTTTCTTGGGATTCAGCCTCTTTTCACTGTCTTATTGTGTCTCTTACAAGTTTTCATGGTTTTTTCAGTGATCATTCTTATGTTTTCCTACATTTTATCATATACTTAAATATATAGTACAATTATCTCGGAGTCCATTAGCAGGAGGAGTGCTTTAGGAAGAAAATTATTAATCTTCATTATTTTTAACTCCAATGCCAGGCATTTTTGCAGAGAAAGACCCCTTTGGGTATCTGAAAATGCTCCACTAGGAAAGGTAGATTTTTATGTCATGTGGACAGAGTGTGGTGAGACTAACTCTGAACAGAAATGGGAGGTCTGTGGAAAGGATCTTAGAGGCATGCAGGGAGAATGAGGACTCACTTGAATCCTGTTTCATTAAGATGAAATGCAAAAGAAATCCATCAGTGAAGGTGCATTTCTCTCCTCCATTATTTCCTAGGAGCATGTTTCCCCTTCTCCCTTTCTCTCTCCTAATGACAGCCATGAGGAGTTGTGGTGTGCTGAGGTGACGCACAAGCTGGCCAATAGTCATGTCTTGTCAGCTTGAGCTCCCCATGGTGCCAGATGCTGGCCCAGCACCCCTCCAGGGCCACCCTGTCTCCCCCTGCTGCTCAGGCCCAAATGGGGGACACTGCAGCCTGGTTTTTCATAGCTGTAATTTATGCTACTTCACTGCCACTGGTTTTGCTTGGCAATTGAACAATTAAGTGTACCTTCACCCTCCTGTGTGCTTTGCGTCACCATCACACAATAGCAGGCATTGTCCATACTTTGAAGAAGGACTGATGCAGAAATTGGCTGTAAGAGTAGCCAGTATTTCAGAGATTGAAATGGATATCTCCTAGTTGCACAAAGACACTAAAAGAGGTATCCTAGGGTTATTTAAGTAATTTTTTGTAGCTGTCAATGACTTATCTGTTTAGAATTCAGGCACTCATTCCTGATCTCTGTTGTCATGTTCTTTCAATATTTGACCTTAGATTTCATGATGAGAGATGCTTTGATGGTCATTTTCATTTAATAATCAAAATATGTACATACTCTTCAGCATATACACATATGTACTTAAAGTATTAAAAATCATATTTTATTCTGCACCTCTGCTCAGTTTTCTGTAGTATTTTAAAGTGTACTGTAGGCTTTTAAGTATTTTTAATAGCCCCTTGAACTATGGAGATAAGTCATGAAATCTGTTTGTGCCACCTCCAGCTCTGACTGTGACATGGACTGTGGTCTCACAGAAATGCAAGCTGCTAGTTATAGATTAAATTCTTTATTTTTCAGGGATGATTCACAGATGACTGTGCATTTATACTTCATTGCTAATGTTATACAACAGGGAAAGTTTCACTATAATTTCCTTTTCCATGCTGAAAGTTTATAGGTGTTGTCTCCTGTCTACCTTCATGAGACCTCAGTGACAAAGCAAAACTCAAAATATCAGAGTCAGCGAAATTTCACAGAGAAATCTACTACAGGACTGCCAACCCACTGGTGAATTTGATTCATTTTAAATGCAATCATTTTATAGAGATCTGTCTATTACAAAACTTTCCCAGATGCTGTAAAATGGTATCACAACACTCCTAATTCTGTCATTTTGAAAAAGAAGAGTTATACCGTATTGCATGCAGATTGTGGAGAATGGCTACTTAGACTTCTCTTTAATTCCTATTTATACAGATAAATCAAGTGCTTTTTCTGGAGTCTGATCCTTAATTCTTTCCAGGGACTACGTGTATTGAGTAGAACTAAATGAGCAGAACTCAAGGTACAGGAGCCTGGATAGTACAAAATTTAAGTGGGATAGGTAAAATAATTTTTTACGCCTGTTTTCACCTTCCTTCACTCTAAACCAAATCCAAGAGTATGCCTTCATGCTCATGTTTCTCTTCAAATGAAATGCAAGGTGAGACATGCAAGTCTCTCCTCTGCATCATTTCCAACCCTGTGAAATGCTGACTCTCAGAGAGACAACTGACGCACTGACACAGGCATGGCATAAAGACATAACATTTGGAAAGGTTTTGGAAATAATTCCATTACACAGAATCACAGAATATGCTGAGTTGGGAGGGACCCAACCCTTAGTCCTGCACAAGACCATCCTCAAGAGTCACACCATGTGCCTGAGAGTATCATCCAAACGCTTCTTAAACTGTGTCAGGCTTGGTGCTGTGACCACTGCCCTGGGGAGCCTGGTCCAGTGCCCAATCACTCCCTGGGTGAAGAACCTTTTTCTAATATCCAACCTAAACCTTCCCTGAAACAACTTCAGGCCATTCCCTCAGGTCCTTTCACTGGTCACCACAGAGAAGAGATCAGTGCCTGCCCCTCCTCTTCCCCTCACAAGGAAGTTGTAATTGCAAATGAGGTCTACCTTCATTCTCCTCTTCTCCAGGCTGAATAGACCAAGTGCCCTCAGCTTCTCCTCATACAACTTCCCCTCAAGGCTCTTCACCATCTTCATTGGTCTCCTTTGGACACTCTCTAAGAGCTTAATATCTTTCTTATATTGCCGTGCCCAAAACTGCACACAATATTCAAGGTTAGGCCACACCAGTGCAGAGCAGAGCAGGACAATCCCCTCCCTTGACCAGCTGCTGATGCTGTGCCTGATACCCCCCAGGACACAGCTGGCCCTTCTGGCTGCAAGAGCACAGCTGACTCATATTCAACCTGCCATCAACCAGGACTCCCAGGTCCCTTTCTGCAGCACTGCTTTCCAGCGTCTCATTCCCCAGTGCCTGTATAAACATCTGGGGTTTCCCCATCCCAGGTGCAGAATCCAGCATTTTCCCTTGTTGAACTTCATGCAGTTGGTGATTGCTCAGTCCTCCAATTTGTTGATGCCTCTCTGTAGGGTCTCCCTGCCTTTGAGGGAGTCAACAGCACCTCTGAGTTTTGTGTCATCTGCAAACTTGCTCAGTATACCTTCAAGTCCTGTACCTAAGTCATTTATGAAGATGTTGAAGAGCACAGAGCCTGAGGGAGCCCTGTGGAACCCCACCAGGGACAAGTCAGTGGTCTGATGTCTCCTCATTCACTATCACTCTCTGTGCTTGATGTGTGAACCAATTGCTCACCCACGGCATGATGTGTTTATCCAGCTGTCTGCTGGACATCTTGTCCAGAAGGATCCTGTGAGAGACAGTATTAAAAGCTTTGCAGAATTCCAAAAAGATGACATCAACTGGCTTCACTTGATCAGCTAGGTGAGTTATCTTGTCATAAAAGGAAATCAGGTTTGATAAGCAAGACTTTCCTCTCATGAAGCTGTGCTGGCTGTGACCAGTGATTGTGTTGTCTTCCAGGTGTTTTTCAATACTTCCGAGAATAATCTCCGTAAATTTACCAGGCACTGAAGTGAGAATGACAGGCCTGTACTTTTTGAGTCTTCTTGCCCTTCTTCAAAACCGAGACGATCCTCACCAGTGTCCAGTCAACTGGGACCCCTCCAAATTCCCAAGACTGCTTAAAAATTACGGAGAGAGGTTTTGTCATGACATCAGCCAGCTCTTTGAGACTTTTGGGATGAATCCTATGAAGTCCCATAGATTTGTAGGGATCCTGCTGAAGCAGCAAGTCCCGCACAATTTCAGGGTTGACTGGGAGTTGGTTATTCTCGCAATCATGGTCCTGCAGCTCGTGGCACTGGGACCCCTTTGGTACATCATCTGTGTTGAGGCCAATAAAGCATCAAGCACCTCTGCCTTGTCTCTGTCCCTGTTTGTGAGGTGACCATCCTCATCCTGTAATGGGCTGATGATGTTTCTATACTGTCTATTGCCATTATTGTGTTTGAAAAAGCTCTTTTTATTGTCCTCCACATTTCTGGCCAGCTTTGACTCCCTGTTCCTTATTTCCTTTCTGGATTCATTGCATTATATGTCTGCATTTTGATCCTAATGTAATTTTTCTTCTCCATAGTTTCCACAATGTTCCACCCTGCCCTGGGAGATCACTTCCTTCTAAGTTAAAAATAAATCTTCTGATCACAAGGAAACAAATAAAATGGTTTCCAAATTGGTGAAGGAAATCCTGAATTTTTCATGTAACTTTCAAAAATGTCTCAGTCCTTTCTTTCAATGCTGCTGAAAGCTAAGGATTAATATCTATATATATATATAGATATATTTATAATAGAAATATAATCTAAATACAAATACAATTATAAACATATATAAATATATATTAAAATATATAAATACATATATAAAATATATATAAATATAAATATAAATATAAATATAAATATAAATATATATTTCCAAGACAACAGAATTTCCTCCCCTTTTACACAGGGGAGCCAATGTGAAGTGGCCAGCCCCATTGATACCACAATGTGGTAATTACATATTTGGAAGCTAAATAGAAATATGGAAGTGATTTCAAAATCAAGTATACCTCTAGCAAAGTTCTGCAGGCATGAAGTCAGAGAATTAACTGACAATATTCAGAAAACAAGTTTAGCCTAAAATGCATGGGAAGACCACTCCTGATGCAGCCAGTCTATCAAAGCTAGGAGTAGCAGTCATGTCTGGAGCATCTAGGGCCACAGGTTCGGATGTGGGTCTGTCTGTTGGTTCTGCATCACAGAGTAACCTTTGCCCAAGCAAGCCTGGTTATATTCATTCTCCTGGAGCAGTATTGAATATTGTCAGTTTAAACATGGTTTTATGGTTAATAAGTACTCTTCACACTGCTGGTGAGAGTCCCCCAGGGCCTAACAAAGATCATTCTTTGTTTTAAAAGAATCTCATAAAGGAAGGTTGGTCATTCTGATCACATAGACAGATGTGTGCTGTCCAAACACTGCCTACTCCCTGCAGTCCTCAGCATGCACTCGAGGAGTTCAATAATATGAACCTCAGTAAACATCACGGTGTCAGTTCGGGTCACAATGCTGAAGACTGAGCGAGGCGTCCCTGCACTAGGTACATGATAGAGTCCCATCACAGTCTGAAGTACAAAAGAGCTGTTCTGCACAGTCGAGGCAGAAAGCTAACCCTGAAAGACACTGTGTCTTTGAGGTACAGTGATGGAGCCTCAGCATCTCCAAGGACAAGGCGCTTTATCTCTATTTGCTTTTTCTCCCTTACCTCAAAGGTTCAAATTAGCTACTCCATTCAGGTTAACTCATGTCATGAGTCATGTAGAAAAGCATTAAGTTTTCAGAGTAAAATACAGCAGAGTTCTAGAAATCAGATGGTATGCGTTTTACACATTAAACAGCCTGGAAAACTCTACATGAGTGGAACTTGCTAGTGTATTTTTCTCGTCTTCCTATAGTTACACTAATGCCACTGATTTCACTAATGCCTGCTCTGAGACTCCTTTGTTTTACCTTCCTACAGTTTTCACAGTTAAAAATTTGTTAGTGTCAGAACTGCTGAATCCCTCCATCATGTCTTCTAGCTCTTCACTGCCTAAATCTCCCCTGATGAGATAATTGATTTGCCAGCTACAAAATTCTTTTGTTAGCCCTTTGCTTACAAGCATCCAGGTTCATTTTTGACTGCCTGACAAATGTGGCGCTTCTCATACCTCTAAGCATACAGCTTCCCTCTTAGCTTTAAACTACTCAGGAATACTTTTCCCTTTTGCCAGCTCTTCAATGCTTTTCCCATCTGCAGAGAACTGTCTTTCTTTTCCTCTTTATTTTCTGTGTGATTGCATTAGTCTAATAGTTGCTAGCCATTTGTTTTCAGAGTTCTCTGCAGATTTCAGTAGCCACCAGTTGTTTCTCTACCATTCTTGCCAGCAAGTCTTATTTTAACTTTCTGTTTCCAGCAACCTCCACAAGAAGCAGTTTGTGTATGGCCAGTGACAAATGGACTTTGGTTGCAGTTTTAAAAAAATCTCAGAGAATATTTCTCTGAAATAACTCTTACTTTTTCAGCCATTCTGCTTACTTTTGAAAAGCTGCTTTTGAGAGAGTTCCTTTATTATTTGCTGTAATATTTTATAAGGATTTGTTATGCAGCTTGGAAAGTGGTGACGCTAAATCCTTTTCTAATGCACCAAGGCTACTACAAGGAATGCTCTACTTGTTAGACAGACACGTGGGCTGAACTCAACAAGGCATTTGGCTGAAAATGCTCACTGCTGACACATCTGCTTTATCCATCTGTTGTTGAGAGGAGAGGAAGAAGGAGTTGTGGGGAAGACAAATTGCAAAAACAAAACAAACCAACTATTCAAATTATTATTTTAGATTATTTGTATTGATGTGAACGTAGAAGATTAACTGACTTTCTGGAATTGTAGCACCAAAATAATAGTGATGTATGAGATGAAATATTCTCCCTAATACACAAAGACACTCAATTCCTTCTTCTGCTGGAGTGCTGAGTACAACAGAGAGACATCCAGGATTTGGCTTACAAAGCAGAGACAGAAAGAACCTTATATTCATTCTTTCAGTGCTTAGTTCCTAGGCAGGCAATGGAGTACCTTCTCCAACCTGGAGCTCTTTTGAAAACAGACAGCTATATTTTTTTACTTGCATGGAACTTCAGATGTCTAAAATATCTCTTTCAAATATAGTGCTCTTAAACATAAAGAATTTTATTTGAAAACAACAAAAAGAAGTTTTAAATTCACATGATTAAAGAACACTAGAAAGGCAATGCTAGAAACTGATGTGTTTTTCTTACTTGAAGGCAAAATACATCTTAAAGGGAAACCAGACAAAATTATTCTGACTTGCATTTAGAGGAAGGAAATGAGAAATCTTTGCCATGTGCCATATTATTTCCGAGGGTACTCCCTGGTTTTGTACAATTCACATTTTATAAGAGGCTGTTTGTATGATGCTGTTGCCAAGGACTGTGATTTGCCCTACTAAGAGCTTATGTGATGGAAAATATACAGTCTATAGTGTAGTAGACAAGGACATCAACTGAAGCTCTTCAAACCTCTTCAAATCCTTAGCATTCCATTCCACTACATTTTGGCAGCTAGGAAATCTGATTAAAGCTGTTAGCAGTCAAATCTCCTAGCATCATTCCCTCAAAAATCTCACGTGCAAGACAGGCTTTACAAGGTAATGTTTAGGAAGCTCATGATAACTTGGTCCCAAGCCTGTTGAAGCCTGGCGGATTTCCACACGTTTTGGATCAGCCTATCCCCTGGGTAGAAGAGGTCATTCATACAGGTGTTTTTATGGCTGATCAAGATCTTGACCTGACTACTTAATCTCATAGTGCTAGATGGCATGCTCATGTTGGTTCCTCTGAACATCCAGCTCTAGTGACACCTTGTATTTTCCTATTTAGGTGGGCCAAATAGGAGGCAAGAAATGGGGAGGAAAAAATGAATGACAAGCAAATCTTTAGGCAACTTTGCATAAAAAGTTAGTATGAGACTGTGCTGGTTTGGGCTGGGTTAGAGTTAATTTTCTTCAAAGTACCGAATATTTGACTGTGTTTTGGATTTGTGCTGAACACAGCACTGATAATACCACAGAATCACAGAATATGCTGAGTTGGAAGGGACCCATAAAGATCATCAAGTCCAACTCTAAGTCCTGCACAAGACCATCCTCAAGAGTCACACCATGTGCCTGAGAGTATCATCCAAACGCTTCTTAAACTGTGTCAGGCTTGGTGCTGTGACCACTGCCCTGGGGAGCCTGGTCCAGTGCCCAATCACTCCCTGGGTGAAGAACCTTTTTCTAATATCCAACCTAAACCTTCCCTGAAACAACTTCAGGCCATTCCCTCAGGTCCTTTCACTGGTCACCACAGAGAAGAGATCAGTGCCTGCCCCTCCTCTTCCCCTCACAAGGAAGTTGTAATTGCAAATGAGGTCTACCTTCATTCTCCTCTTCTCCAGGCTGAATAGACCAAGTGCCCTCAGCTTCTCCTCATACAACTTCCCCTCAAGGCTCTTCACCATCTTCATTGGTCTCCTTTGGACACTCTCTAAGAGCTTAATATCTTTCTTATATTGCCGTGCCCAAAACTGCACACAATATTCAAGGTTAGGCCACACCAGTGCAGAGCAGAGCAGGACAATCCCCTCCCTTGACCAGCTGCTGATGCTGTGCCTGATACCCCCCAGGACACAGCTGGCCCTTCTGGCTGCAAGAGCACAGCTGACTCATATTCAACCTGCCATCAACCAGGACTCCCAGGTCCCTTTCTGCAGCACTGCTTTCCAGCGTCTCATTCCCCAGTGCCTGTATAAACATCTGGGGTTTCCCCATCCCAGGTGCAGAATCCAGCACTTTCCCTTGTTGAACTTCATGCGGTTGGTGATTGCTCAGTCCTCCAATTTGTTGATGCCTCTCTGTAGGGTCTCCCTGCCTTTGAGGGAGTAGATATGTTCTTGTTATTGCTTAGCAGTGCTTACACAAGACCAAGCCTTTTTCTGCTTTTCATACTGCCACACTGGCAAGGAAGTTGGGGACCTTTGGGAGACTGGGAGGAGGCACAGCTGGGACAGCTGACCCAAAATGACCAAAGGCGTATTCCATACCATATGACACCATGCTCAATATATAAAGTGGGAGAAAGAAGGAAAGCGAGGGGACATTTGTAGTGGTGGTGTTTATCTTCCCAAGTAATGGTTATGTGTAATGGGGCCCTGCTCCCCTGTAGATGGCTGAACACCTGCCTGTCCATGGGAAGAATTGAATGAATTCCTCATTTTGTTTTGCTTGTGTGTGTGGATTTGCTGTTGCTTTCCCTGTTGAACTGTCTTTATCTCAATCTGTGAATTTTCTTGCTTTTAGACTTCTGATTCTCTTCCTGGTCCCACTGATGGGAGAGTGAGCAAACAGCTGTGTTGCACTTTGAACAAGCTGGGGTTAAACTAAGAGGGACAGCATCTTTTGCCTTTTTGTCACTTTGATACCTATATAAGGAACTCAGAAAATTATTTTTAAAAATTTATTGTACTCATTGGTGTTGCTTTTTTGATATGTATCAAGCACTCAAACAAGCTTCAATTTATGATAGTAACTTCAAGGCTGTATAACTGATGTAAAAATCTTAAACTTATTTGCTTGCCATTCCTTGTAGAAGAAAAAATTTGGAGGAAGGAAAATAATGTTTGTCAGATGGTTGTTTGGCAAACATATAAAGTCTTTAAACAAGATGGCTTTGAGTCAGAACTTCTGTACAATAAAATACAGTTATACCATTTGCAAGACTTAAAAATAGAGATCTTGGCTAATTTCTCCCTATTAAATACTACAAAAATGGTAACAGTGCTGGGGAGTGACATAAGTTAGGAGAATATAGGGCTTGAAGCTGCCATACTGTTTGTAGTTGAGCTTATGAAAAGTAGCCCATAATGATTTCTTCCAAAGAGATGGCAAGACAACGATGACAGCTGGACATCATTAAAACTCCATCTAGGTGAGCAGAAGGCTCACTTGTTAGCTCAAGCTCAAGGTGCTGAAAATCTTGGAAATGAAAAAAGCTACTCTTAATATTTACGTTAAGCTATACACATTGGAGAGGTATGCCCTGCACTGATCATGATTTTTTAAAAGATTTTAGAACTTTAATGACTGTGCAAAAGTCAAAAAGCCAAATCTGGGCAACAGTTTCCTTCTGTGTTATCTCACAGATAACAGCTGGGTAAAAGTGTTGTATATGAAAAGTGTAGTCAAATGTAGTGTGATGGGAAGAATGCTATGTCAGTATGTTAGTGCCTGAGTATCACATGCCTCTGCAGATTGATATTAGTCCCAGTGGCAGTGTAACACCTTCTAAATGTTCTCTTGAGGAATCTTCCTTATTCTGATCATAAGAGCTCAGTGATACAGCTGTCACACCATTAACAGAATGGGGAAGTCAATTTCTGCAGACTTTATGCATTTGTCAGTGAGGTCCAAGAGCTGTTGTACAAACAACATTTGGACACAACAGGCATTTTTCCTCATGGTGTGACAGAACAAAGGCATATTGGAAATGGACCCAATACTTCTGTGACATCCTTTGGACTTCATTGCATTGACAAGTATGACACATGCAAAGGCCTACCTTGATTTTAAGAAAGAAATAGGCCTTTTTTTTTTCTTTTGTTCAGACCTGGGATATGAAGGAAATCAAAGAGAATAATCATGTTTTGGAAGTAGTTTCAAAAATAAGTTTCTCTCATGTCACTTTTCTATCACATTGTCTGTCTTGTGTGTCATGATGAATATGAAGAATATGGGGAGATGAAAATACATCTAGACTCTTACAGCTAGCAAATACCGAGTCTCATGTTAGGTGATATCCTAAGGGTGAAGTCATCTCTTTTTCATCTTTACCGGTTCTCTGTGCAGAAGTCTTTGACCAGCAAGAATTTTGTGCAGGGACATTTTCTCTCTTCTCTTTTCCCCCCACCGAAATGGCACCAAAGAGTGGATCATTTTGAACAGCAGTCTGCTGTTCTGATAGGAGAAAGTCCAAACTGCAGTGAGATTTATATGAGTGGAAGCTTCCACACATGGGAAGATGCAAGAGTTAGCTGAAGGTGTACCTCCCAAGACGAGCCCATGGGGATGGAATGGCTTTGGCTTTCTAGAATCTGGGATTTCCTGTTTCAGAGACAAGAAACCCCTTGCATGCGCACATTATACTGGTTTATACTGGTTCAAGTTTAAAACTGATTTTTGGAAATAAATCCCTTAACAATGTTAATAATCCTTGAAATTCTGTTAGTGGTAGTACTTTAAACATTACTGACACAACTTAATACAATATTAACATTAACATTCTTTTTGTGCTCTTGAACTCTCATTGGACTTTAAGAGTTATGTTTCAAAGAGCCACTGGAAATACCCAGTTGAAAATAAGCATCAAGATGCTTAACACTGAAGGAACAGCATCTAGGCAGATTAAAAGAGATAATATTTTCTTCATATGTTGATTTCATAACTATATAATTTTTAACCTCTTATCACTATTTCCTTTTTCATCTTGGATTTAAAGAAGCTGTTGATTCTGAATGGATCTGAAATGTGAAGGAGAAACCAGAAGCTGAACATGTACAAATGGAAGTCAATATATTGTTCATCAATGTTCTTTTTCATTACTTTGCAAAATTATTAGTGTAGTCGTTTTAGCTAGACCTCAAATTGTCAGGATCAGAGAATCTATGTGGATTGGGAGACAACTATCACCTGACTGGGTAACCAAAGAAGTATTTCATACCAGATGACACAAACTTAAGATATGGGGCAGCAGTGGGAGGTGTTAGTTCAGTTTCGCCATGGCTGGAGTACAGAGAAAACCTGCAGCAGTTGTTCTCTTCTGTTAGGCCCTGCCCCTGCTGCCGCTACATTGTATTTTGTTTGAATTCAGGGAAGTAGAAATATTTTGTTGTTATATTTTCTGTATGTTGCTAGGTGTATTTTAGAGTGCTTATGAATCTAGAGTAATGGACTTTGTATTAACTATGTGGTGGGAAGTTATTTCTTGTTATACTATACATAACTTGTGTAAGTGTGTGTTATATTGTAGTTTTCTCTTAATTTTCTCTTTTCTGTATAAATACATATAGTTAGTTTCAGCATAAACCTGGTCTAGAGGGGTTTTTTTTCTCTCCCTCTTCTTTTTCCCTTAGCTGGTTGGGGGCAGGAGGAACCCTTTCTCTCTGTCTTGGACACTTGGCGTTTTGCCAGCTCAACCCAAGACAATTAGAAACGTTGCAAAATTCCCATGCTGAGCTGCCATGTTAGTAGAGTTCACTGGCAAACACTTTTAAACCACAGCAAATACAATAGGTTATTGCATCCAGAGTCTCTTCATTAGCAAAATCAAAGTCTAATCCTGCCTGATGTATCTTCTAAAAATTGCCAAGCTTCTTTTATACCCAGCAAAGGGCATCTGAGGTGCTCAGCTCATAATGTTCATACATAAAATGCTGCTGTTTCAGCTAATGGCTGTTTACATGGTAATAAAAAAAAAGCAACAATAAAGCTGGATGCTTAGGTACACTAGAAACTTTCTCAGATGTTTTGGCCTTTTTGGCCATCAAATGGTCAATAATATTTGAAACAATGGAGAGCGATGATATTACAGCCATAAAAATAATTACTGATTTCAGTTGAAAAAAATCCTAGAGGTCATATTTCACTGGCTTGTTTCTGCCTATTCAAGCACTTACCCTTGGGAGACTACCTTTTTCTCACTCCATGAAACTTATCTTCAGGAAATGCTTATTCATTTGCATTTACATAGACTTTACTTTTAGTAGAATCACTGAGGAACTATTTCTCCTGTTGCAATTACTATCATTCCTACTGATGGTTTTTGGATTTCAGCAGTATGGTCTCAAAGCTGCGAGTAAAACCATGGCCCCCATACCGTGAAGTCCTGCAGGCTGTGCAGTTTAGCCTGATATAATGATATGGCATGGACATCAGCTTGATATGTAGCCTTGAGATTGGTTTCAATTTCAGTTTGCACAAGGATGCATGGAATATATTTCAGCTCCTCTGGTTAAACAAACTGTACCGACAGCAGTGGAAGGCTGTTTACCTGCTGGCCACACATATCTAAGTGAGAGCACTGGTTCTCTCTGCACCAGGGGTTAGCTCAATACATATCTCCTGTACAGTATAGAAATAAGAACACTAGCATATGATGAGCTGGTGATGATCATCATAATTTTTGCCTTTAATCATAACTACAGTTTTCCAAAATCAAACATGATGGCATTCAGTATATATTCCTGGTTAAGCTGTGTATATTACAGGGACATTTTAAGACCATATAGGTGAGTATAATTTCTCTGGTTTTTTTTTCCCCTACAGATTAATATCTCAGTAAGTGTTAAAACAGAGATATTTCCCCATACTGTCCTTTGCCCTGCAAGCATTGTTTGGCAAAGGCTCATATGTCTCCAGACTGACCAATCTATTCCTGATTCACAAACAGGTGTTTTGACAACTTCCAAACACTTGTAATTCCTTATTAAAGCATTGGGAATGGCACATGTGAACACTCATGCAGCCTTTGCCACTTTTTAGGCAGCTCTCATTCCTTTGAATGATTTCATCAATGAAGATTTCATTTTTAAAATTCACCTCCTCTGGGTGACATATATCAACATAGCAGATAGTTTATAAATAAAAGAGGCATGTTCATATTTATGGTTATAGGGCCTGACCAAAAGTATTTTGAAGTAATATAGTTTTTTCCTGGCTTTATTAAGCAATATTAAGTGTATTCTTAGTATATTTATGAGTATACTATGAACTTTTATCACCTCTTACAATAACTGCAGATTTATCATCAGGTTTAGTAGACATGGGGTTTAAAAGTGTGTGTCCTCTAAACATAGAAAGAGGATTTGGGACAGGGTCAGGAAGAGCCATCATGACTTCTAAACTGCAAAATCATTGGTGTTTCTGCCTCTGCCCAGTTTATATTGTGGCAAGGCAACAGCAGAATCAGATCAGACAATCATCTTCTAAAAATATCACTTGTGTCTTCTTATCTACCTGAGATTACTTCTGTATGAAGATGTACTTTGTTTCAGAACCCCAAACTTCAGAGATTTCACATTATTTTGTCTTTTTCAGTAACAGTAATGCCACCAACAACAATAACAATAATTATGTCTTGATTGACGTCATTTGTACTCACAGAATTTTTTAAATGAGGGCCTGCTCAATATTACAGAGTGTGCCTGTCCAGGAGGGTATTTGGAATTTGCCTAAATTTAAGCAGCACTTTTTATTTTTGAAATGGATGTTTTCTTCTTTACATTGAGTGGAGAGATGTACAAAACCACAGATCTTGTTTCACTGAATCCATTTCACCTTGGCCATGTTGAGAGCATATGTGTATACTACTTTAGCTCAGAAAGATTTCATAGTAGCAGAGATTTGTTGAGGCAATGTAGATTCAGGTACTGAAAAAATTGAGGGCAGGGCTTTTTTATGGGAATGACACTTTTCTCACCTTAAAATATATATCTTGGAACAGCTGTTAAGAGAAAAAAAATTACTATGTTCAAAAGTATAGCTAGAAATGATATTTTTTGCACCATATCGCTGAGGTTCCATACTGCTTCAGGTGAGAAGCAGATGCTAATAATGTAGCATTAGTCCATAGGTGTGTGCAGGAAGGTACCAAATTAGCACACAATAAACTCAGAAAGTCTAAAAAAAGGAGTTGCAGGAGAAAGAGAAGAGAACGATCCATCTCATCACTCTCCTCTCTGCTATAACACTATGTTTCATAGCTATTAAATGTTAGCAACTGGACGGTATGTTAACAGGCACAGAGCTGTAAGCCCCATAGAGCTTTAAAACAGGCTGCATCTGAGCAACTTAACTTTATTTCGGGAGGTTATGGGATAAGTCAGAACCTGATCTCCATTACAGATAGATTCCAGAGATATGATCTATTTCAGTTAGGGCTCAAAGTGGCCATATTATTGGAAGTGGGTGAAAATCCACCTGGATTTGGCACTTCAGACATGCCTAATTAGAATTCTTTAAAAGCTGTAATGATTTTTAGAGGACTACAGACAGACACTAATAGTGTAATGATTCTGTAGCATGTTTGTTCCTTGACACTGCATGTGAATTCTCACAAGATTACTGTATGATTTACATGTTCCATAGGCCTCTCAATTTCAGAAAGAAAATTAAGAAAACCCCAGAAAAAACAGAAAAGACTGCATTAAATTTCTGAATTTCTGGTTTGGAAAATGATAAGAAGCTATAGATTCTCATAGTGGAGGATCACTGGTAGTAAAAGTCCGTCTTACCAGACTGGAATTTGGAAAATATAGTTCAGCTTTTATTTCCGCCAATTGACTTTCTTAAGCAAGACATCAGGATCCAGGTCCATCCCACCTAACTTTGCCATCTAGAAGAGGAAATAATTTTCTAATCTAGTTATTATATAGTCTGTCATACGACAGCTAGAAGATATTTCACTGCGCTATCTAGGTTCTGCATGGACTATATCTCATCTAGCTGTATGGCTTTGATAGTCTGATCTGCATAGATGCTGAGACAAATGCTGGGCATGAGTGGAGAGCTTTGTCTCAGGGCCCACTTCATGCAATAGGTATTTGCTTGCATACCGGCAACCTCTGCTATTTCTGTAGAGATGTAATTAAAGAGCCTAGACTTCTATGTTAGACTGAATGTCTAACTCTGAGATAGCTGATATTAAACATGATGAATTCTAGCACTGCATCCCTGTGTGCTTCTCACACTGTCAAATAGTAAAAGCAATAACCTTTTGTCTATCTCAAACTATTAGCATTTGACTCTGATCACTAAGTGCTCCTGCATTATAAATGTGTGGTTCTATGCAAACACATTAATGCTAATTTTATATATCTGAATCTTCTCCAGGGACACCCCCTTGTCGTGGGGGAGAAGCTTGCGTGCCCTCATGAGGTTGAGAGCTATGCTGGAGGTGGTTTGTGCCGCTGGTAGGGTCTCCCATGCCAGACAGGTCTCAGCTGAAGGGTCAGACAAAGTGTGTCCACGGGCAGGATGGGCTCGCTAGCCGTCTGGCAACCATCCTAGGAGAAGGACAAATCCAACCCCAAACCTGGGCAGATGGAGCTCGTTTAGCCCTGTAAGGCCATCCATCTAAGAGAAGGATACTCTAACCAAACCTACGTCCTGAGGTATTCGCTGTCACCGTCCAAGCTTGCTAGGCCGTGGCAGATGAACCTTAGGAGTAAAGGGTGGGGCCAGTTCTGCGCACGCTGTGCCTCACCTAAAAAATCCATTGCGCAGGTTTGAAGGGTTCACCCACATTGCAAAGCCCTGTAGCGACAGGTGAGGGTCAAAAACGGCAGGTGATAGGAAGCAGCTGGAAGCCGCAGACCCAACTCTGCATGCAGGCGGTTCAGGATATGGGTCATTAGAGACTTGACCTCGGAGAGATGACAGTCTCTTGCGGCAGCATCCTGAATGACCAAGCAGCCTTTTCTAGGGACAGCACTGCTTGCTCCACACGGAGAGGGGCCTAGCAAAGGTGGCCTAAACAAAGCTCATCTCCACACCCGGTTGGATAACCGCGGCCAACCGGCATCTTCATGCGGTCAAACAAAAACAAAGAGATTTCAAAGGCATACACCTGCCTGCAAAGGCGCGCTCAAACTAACACTCGCATGTTGGAACATCAGAACCATGCTTGATACTGGGCATAGTGGACGTCCTGAGCGTCGATCTGCTCTAATTGCCCACGAACTGTCACGGCTCAACATTGACATTGCTGCTCTCAGTGAAGTTCGTCTTCATGAGGAAGGCAGCCTTAAAGAACATGGTGCTGGCTACACACTCTACTGGTCAGGCAAACCCAAAACCAAAAGACACCTTTCAGGAGTTGGCTTCATGATTAAAAACTCCACTGCCTCCAAACTTGAAAATCTGCCGACAGGTCATTCCGATTGCATTATGTCCTTACGCCTCCCTCTACACAACAAGCAACATGTTGTTCTTTTTGCGTATATGCCCCAACTCTGCAAGCTGACCCAGCGGAAAAAGACAAATTCTACACAGACCTGCGCCGCCTCACCCAAAATGTTCCTGCAGATGATAAGATCATAATCCTTGGTGACTTCAACGCCAGAGTAGGTCAGAATTCTGAAGCCTGGAAAGGAGTCCTGGGCAAGCATGGCGTTGGAAACTGCAACGACAACGGACGCCTCCTGCTAGAGTTTTGTGCAGAACGGCAGCTCACCATCACCAACACTATCTTTAAACAGAAAGACAGCCTGAAGACAACTTGGATGCATCCTCGATCCAAGCACTGGCACCTCATTGACTATATCTTAGTACAACAGAGAAATGTCAGTGATGTCCGTCATACTCGAGTGATGCCGAGTGCAGAATGTCAAACAGACCACCGCCTTGTGCGCTGCAAACTTAACCTCCACTTCAAGCCCAAACCTAAGAGGGGTGGCATTCCAAGGAGGAGGCTCCAAGTCAGCAATCTTCAAACAGCCACAGTGAGAGACAGCTTCCAGGGAAACCTTCAAACTAGACTTAAAGATGATCCCATAGATCCCTCTCCTGAAGCGCTTTGGCAACATATTAAAAGTTGCATCCTGCAGTCCTCTGAAGAGTCCCTAGGGTTCTCCTCCAAGAAAAACAAAGACTGGTTTGATGAGAACAATCAAGAGATCCAGGAATTGCTGAAGAAGAAGAGAACTGCTCACCAAGCACACCTTGCTCAGCCATCTTGCCATATAAAAAAAGCCGCCTTTCATCTTGCATGCAGCAAGTTCCAACAGAAACTTCGAGACATCCAGAACAAGTGGTGGCTCGACCTTGCAGAAAAGACACAACTATGCGCAGATTTGGGTGACCAAAGAGGATTCTATGAGGCCCTGAAAGCAGTGTACGGACCCACTCACCAGGTTCAAAGCCCCCTACTCAGTGCAGATGGTCAACTGCTTCTAACAGATAAAACCTCCATCCAGAACCAATGGTCTGAGCACTTTCAGACTCTCTTCAGTGCCAACCGTGTAGTCCAAGGCTCAGCAATTCAGCACATTACACAACAACCGGTGAAACATGAATTGGATGCAGCCCCTCCTATGGGAGAGATACTCAAGGCCATACAACAGGTGAAAACTGGCAAGGCAGCTGGGGTTGATGGAATTCCACCTGAAATCTGGAAGCATGGAGGTCAAGCACTCCATGCCAAATTCCACAAGCTTGTTGTGCGTTGCTGGGAACAAGGGGAACTACCACCAGATCTCCGTGATGCAGTCATTATCACCCTGTGCAAGAAGAAAGGAGAAAATTCAGACTGCTCAAATTACTGAGGTATTACTTTGCTCTCCATTGCTGGTAAAATCATTGCAAGAATACTTCTGAACAGATTAGTACCCACTATTGCAGAAGATCTTCTACCTGAAAGCCAGTGTGGTTTCAGAGCCAATAGGAGCACCACAGACATGGTGTTTGTTCTCAGACAACTGCAAGAGAAGTGTAGGGAACAGAACTAAGGTCTCTATGTAACCTTCGTTGACCTCACCAAAGCTTTCGACACTGTGAGCAGAAAAGGCCTGTGGCAGATCCTGGAACGTTTAGGATGTCCCCCCAAGTTCCTCAAAATGATCATCCTGCTACATGAGGATCAGCGTGGACAAGTCAGATATGGCGATGCACTCTCTGAGCCCTTTCCAATAACCAATGGTGTGAAACAAGGTTGCGTTCTTGCACCAACTCTATTCACAATCTTCTTCAGCATGATGCTCCAAAGAGCCACAGCAGACCTCGATGAAGAAAACGGCATCTACATCCGATATCGTACCGATGGAAGCCTATTCACCCTAAGGCGACTGAACGCCCACACCAAGACCCTGAATCACCTTGTCCGTGAGCTGCTTTTTGCTGATGATGCCGCCCTCGTTGCTCACACAGAAGCAGCTCTGCAGTGCTTAACATCCTGCTTTGCAGAGGCTGCTGAGCTTTTGGGGCTGGAAGTCAGCCTGAAGAAGACGGAAGTTCTCTACCAATCTGCACCTCAAGAAGTCTTCCATCATCCTCACATCACCATAGGCAATTCAGAGCTTAAGTCAGTCCAGCAGTTCACCTATCTGGGAAGTATCATTTCCTCAGATGGTAAGATCGACAAAGAGATAGACAACAGGTTAGCAAAGGCATACAAAGCCTTCTGAAAACTCCATAAAAGAGTCTGGTCCAATAAACACCTGAAGAAAAGTACAAAGATTAGTGTCAACAGAGCCATTGTACTCTCTACTCTTTTATATGGGTCTGAATCCTGGGACATCTACCACCACCACCTGCGGCTTCTCGAACGCTTCCATCAGCGCTGCCTCCGTTCAATCCTAAACATCCACTGGTCTGATTACGTGACCAATGTGTCTGTTCTTGAACAGGCAGGGGTCAGCAGTATCGAGGCCATGCTGATGAGAACACAGCTGCGCTGGTCAGGGCACGTCTCCAGGATGGAGGATCACCGCCTCCCAAATATTGTGCTCTATGGTGAACTCGCCACTGGCTGCCACAAGAGAGGAGCCCCGAATAAGAGATACAAGGACTTCCTGAAACAACACCTCAGCCTTGGCCATATTGACTGCCATCAATGGTCCACTCTGGCCTCCAATCGGGATTCATGGAGACACACCATTCATGACGCTGCTGCTTCCTTTGAGAATGCACGGAGAGTCAGTTTTGAGGAGAAAAGATAATGCAGAAAGAACCGTTCCTTGCCAATGTCACCTAGGGAGATGTTTCGCTGTGCCTTTTGTGACCGGACCTGCCTATCCCGTATCAGCATTTTTAGCCACCAGCACGCTTGCAGCAAGCGTGGGTAGTGCCCTTCTCAAATCTTCGTTCGCGAAGCCTAGCCATGATGATGATGACATATCTGAATCCCAGGATCATAGAATGGTTGAGTTTGGAAGGCACCTTTGGAGGCCATCTGGTCCAACTCCTTTGCTCAAGCCTGCCCAGTACTGCCTCTAGATGTGTTTTGAATAGCTGAGATTCACTGTTTCCAATTTTTCTATTACTGGTTAAACAAAATTATTTACCTTATATGTATTTTAAGTTACCAAGACAATAAAAAAAAAAAGGTAGAAAAATTTTATCTAAGAATGTTCATTTTTTGGGGGAAAAAAAAGGGATTTTATTTGCTAAGCATAGCAAGTAGATAGTATATCTGGGTACAGATAACAGACTTGAAGTCCATGATGACATTACTTTGCCAGATCCTGCACTTGTCCTTAAAAACTATTCATCTATCACAATTTCCTTCTTGTGAGCAGCCTTTTGTTGTATCATTGTGCGGTGCAGTGGTTTAGCCTTTTTGTGGCAGTTTTTTGAGGGTATTTTCAAAATGACTCGGGGGAAATAAAAGAAGTAGGAGATCTGAGACAAATTTGCACTGCAGTTTGCTGGTACCTTTCTGAGTGTGCTCTCCGCACACAGACTGCTGGCTCAAACACAGTACAAACCATTCTCCATAGGTCATTGCAGCACTGGGGCAGGTGTCCAAGTTGCTATGTTAATTAAATGCCACTGATATCTGTGGAAAGTTTTGTGCCTCTGGTAACTGAAATGATTAACACAGGGAAACTTATAGGAATCCTCACACGTTTTATGAGATGAACAGAAACCTCATTAGCAAAACACTGATTTCCTGTGTTTTCTCATGAGAGTTGGTGGGTGAGAGATGTATTGAACAACTGGCAGTTTTATTTTGGGAAGAAGACTGTAGTCTTCTATGTGTGGTTCAACACCTAATGGACAGTTGCTTATTTTTATTCTCCTGAAATCTACAAAATCTGATAATCTGGAGCTACTTATGTATCACTTTCTATGTGGCCCATGTCTACAAACACAAAATGAATGTAACACTTCTTGCAGGACACTCAAGTAAAAGTCAGGTAAAAAAAAAGTGGCATACCCACAACACCACCACTTCACTGTGCTCCCAAGACTCAGATTCCAGTTTGGCCGGGGATGAAATTGATAGCTCTGCAAAAGGAATGTGGGAATAATGGGCTATGAACACTGTGAATGAATTATGCACTGCAGGCACGGGGCTCCTCAGTGCATCACTGTCCAAAATTTTATTTTTATGTGACACATATTTAGAACATTGAGAAGGGCCTTGGAAAGTTGGAACAGCTGGTGAGCGCGTGCAGGGTGCTGGGGGAATGCTGGGGCTCTGCCAGAGCCTCTGGCCAAGCAGATCCCCGATGAGCCTGCCAGCCCACCGCCCCAGGAGCAGACCCCTGCCGCCGCCAGGGCTGGACAGATGCTATGAGAAGGCTGGCATTAAGTGCCTTTTACAGGATATTAAACCAGCATCCTAACTGGTAAAAAAAATGAATTGTCGCTGACATTATGTCGGCCTGCTTGGAGCCCTCTCTGCTACTTTCTGCAGTCTGGTAACCATTATGCACAAGAGATCAATATTCTCCTCAGTGCTGGAATTTAAGTAATGATTTCCAATAAAACCTATGTCAGACTGTTCTGGCTAGAGGACAAGGACAATCCACAAAACATAATGCATGTAAAGACTTTATTTTCTCTCTTTCTTTTCTTTTCTTCCCTTCCTCCCTTTTTTTTTTTTTTTGAGAGACAGAGAGAGACTTGAATAATGGAAGTAAGATCTAGTGATAAGACACATGCGTGCACACAAAAAGGAGGTATTTTGGTCCAGGCCAATCTGCTTTGCTAATGGCTGTAACCTGACACCCGTAATGAAATAAAAATGTCTCAGTACAAGTGCAGGGCTGTGCAATTGCTACCAACACCCACCCTGGCAGCCCCAGTGATGGGTGCTGGGGGACATGCCCTTCCACATCACATTTTTCACTTCTCCCTGTTTTGCCGCAAACAAGAGATACTTCTCCAAATTGAAATTCAGTAAATACTTCACAATTTTGTGCTGCAGTGATTCTGATGTATTTAGACATGATGAAGAGCTCCAGCTCATAGTAACTGTAACTGACAATTCAGGTGCTTAGTTCTTATGAAAATCACATTTCTAGTACTATTTCTGATCTATTTTTCCTATTTGGAAGCTTGCTTTTTTTTTTTTCTTTTCTTTCTTTCTTTTGGTCTTTGAGGAAGAATCTGAAGGGTGTGAGAAGATGACTGGTACTTGAGAATGGAAATTTTTGATCTATTATCTGTTAGTGAAGGAAATAATTTACAAAGGTGAGATAGATAGAGATACACACATATATCTTCCACATTGTCATAGTTTTATATTTTGCCTTTGGCCTTTCTGTACTGCCTAGTTTCTTTGTGTCCTGCAGTGCAGACTTCAGACAGAGGAAAGACCCTGTCCAAGTGTGCTAGGACTGGGCTACTGTGGTTAAAATGGTTTTCCCTGAATCTCTCTCACAGCTTGCAGTTGTCTGATTTCAATCAGCAGCAGTTCTCTCCACATGTCTAGCCATCAATCTTCTGCTCCTGGATGAGTGTGTCACAGCATGGTGCATGTTTGAGTTAAAAAATAGCTTGCACTGCTGCTCTCTCTCCCCAGTCATTGATAAGTACATCTTTGATATTTTTATTAAAAAAGAAAAAAACCCCACATAATGATACATGTTTTTTTAAAAAATACCCAAAAAAAGAAAGGGAAAAAAAAGAAAAAAAGAAAGCCTGAAGGCGACTGAAGCCCTGGAGGCTGTCGAAACAGCAGAAAGCAGGGAGGGAGTTTGGAGTTATGTGGTGATGATGAAGGTATTACTTAGTAAGTTACAGTTCATGTAATAGTCCAGGATTTCAATCTTTATTGCTTCCCACCCAGCACTCCTACAGTGATAAAAGTTCTCTGGGCATTGTGTGAGTCTCCTCACACCCCTTCCTTCCTCCACAGTGAGTAATAATTGCTATTTGAAAACAGAACTGCTTAGGGATAGAGGGGATTTTGTGCAAAAACTAAGTTATGCGTGTCATGGTCTCTTGCACTGAGCTTTGGACCTCTTGAGAAGGGAAGTAAGAGACTGCTTCTCTGTTTTAATTCATCTTTTAAATTACAGACCTGTCTGCCAGTCTCCTAGATCAGTTTTCCTCTGTGTGGCTGAGGTACATGCTCAGGAGCATCCAAAACTTGCCCAATAGAGTATGGAATGACTTGTCTCCATACAGGTATCCTTAGCCAAATTAAAATTACCTTCTGAAAAGACTGAAGCTACAGTGCGTTTGCATAATAATTTTGCTTGACAAAGCACTTTTCCATGACAGATCTCAAAGCACTTCACATAAGAAGGTAAGAATACTCTCGTTTTATAAATTGAAAACTCAGTCACAAGGAGGAAAAAGCAAATAGTGTAAGGAGGCAAGGAACTCGAAGGACTATAAAACTCCCTTCTCTCAAGTATCAGGATTGTATTTAGAAGGCACTCTACTTAATAGCTCACCCAGTAATGAGCTTTTACTGTTCATATATCGATGGTGATGAGATTCAGCCGTTAAAGAGAGATTATATAAATAGGCTTGAGTCAGTCAGGCTTGAGCCTGTTTTTCTCATATGATGTAAAAGTATGCTTCATTTCTTGTGCCAATTGTTCTAATTTAGAAAGAAGGTGAAAGGGGAAAGCAGCCTGCTGGGAAATAATTACATTTAAGAAAGACAGTTAAAAACTAACCACTTGTGACATAAGTATTTCTTAACCACTGTCACACTATGTCTTTTCAATCAGCAATCTACAGTGAAATCAATTGCTTCTCAAATCTCCACATATTTTTAAGAGCCCTTCTCCATGATATTAACAGAAGTCCCTAAATCTGGAAAATTCACCCACAATCATCCAATTCACTTTCTCATGCAAATCTATGTGATGAAAGCCAAAGAAAATAGTTACTCCTAAAGAAGTATATGTTAAAGCAGAATAACTAACTTCAGAATGAAAAAATTGGCACCAACACTATTAATTGATAAGAAAGATTTTTGTCATCTATTTTACCTTTCACTGTATATCTTGTTGGCTCATTCTTTTAGACTGTAGAGTAGTTAATTTTATTCCTATGCAAAACAGCATAGTATATGTTATGCTCTCTTCCTTCTGATAGGCAATACATCTTAAAAAAGCAAATATACTTAATAAATAATGATTAAATAGGAACATTTCTAGCAGATTTGTTGCTTAACAGGATTGAGTTCTTTACAAGAATATAGAAGATGCAAAATCATGGCAAATGACACCAAAATTGGAAAATATGAGTGATCACGAAGACATCTCAGTACTACAAAGAAATATGAGCTGATTGGTAAGTAGGCCACACCTGTGTCACTGTTATATGCCACATGAAATATTAGCCTTCATTCAAAGACCTCTCATTAAGAATGAAAAATATGGATTATTTTTACAGAATGGTTGACAGTCCTTAGGCACAAAGTGAAATCAGAGAAGGATTCAGTGTTTTTTTTTTTTGTAAAAATAGACCAACAGGAGGTCCTAGGGCAACACAGAAGCTGAGCCAGCAAATGCATCCTTGATGTATACATGGGAGGCGACTATCTGATAGAAACAAAGGGGTTTTACTACTACAGATTACTGTCAACTAGTAAGATCATTACTGGGGTATATTTGCCCACTTTTGATGTGCACATTTAAGTAGGATGTTGGCAGTTTGGAAAATGTTCATAAAATAGCTACAAAGAAAACTTCAGTCAGAGGTGAAAGCAAAAAAGCATCTTAATTTAGTCACTGAAAAGGGCAGAGTAAGATTTCAAATAATGATGGTCTGAGGATACTTCTACAGAAAGGCAAATCTGACTTTTTAACTTAACAGAAAAGGTAGTTATGGATGGAAACTGGATCTAAGCAAATTCAGATCAGCATTCAAGTGCACAGATCTTTTCAATGAAGGATCTTAGCTAGTGAAAAAAAAATCTTATCTTGGAATACAATGTATACTCTCTCCTATGACATCCCTAAATCAAGGCTGGCTGTCTTTCTGAAAGCACAGTTACAACTGACGCAGCAGCAGTTGATTTTATATTGGGAACACTTGGCAAAATTCTTTGGTCCTGTGTCACAAAGGAGGTCAGGCTACATGACTATTATTATTCTTTCTGACCTTAAATGCTATCAATCTTTGAAACATAGACTTAACTTTAAGTCTCATTCTAAATCATTTTGCATTCATTTGACTTCAGTGAAGCCAGCTAACATGGTTGAAGTTAAGCATGTGCTCAAGGGCTTTGCTGAGCAGGGGGAGACTTGCTCTCTTCTGACTGACCGCAGGCCAAAGTGCTTTGCTGAAATGGTACCACAAGTCTATGTATGTCATCTAAGGTGCAAATGAGAAAATCCCTGATGTTTGGGGTTTTCATAGTTTTTCGTTCAGAAGATACTTTTCTGTTAGTTTTTTTTTTTTCATGTAAATCCTTGTGTATTGCACAACAGAGCTGCCTAATGGAATTGCCTCTTCCTGGCTTGTTTTGTTGTTCTAGGATTGTCATGGGTTCACCTAGGTGGGCCTAAATTTGGGCTCTGAAATTTGGACTAGGCCGAAGCTGTCAGCTGACTTGAGCTGGGCTGAGCTAACAGCTGACCTCTTCTAGCCAGTAATTTTGTATTCCATACCACATTATGACATCATCTCCAGGGAAGTAGGAACCAGTGTTGGAGTGGTTAAGGCAGTCGCTTCTCAGCCCTCCTCTTGGGAGGACGCACGATGCTGTCCCAGGGGGGATGAAGAGGACCAGGCCCACCGCTGGCTCACAGGGTACCTCAGGAAAGTAAACTGTGATGTTCTGGGTCTCTCCTTTCTGCTTGAGTTTGTCTCCCTGGGGAATAAGTCTTAAGTAATGTGTAGTTAAGACAGTAGAATTTGTGTGTTCATTAAGAAGTTGAAGTTGGGAACTTGTTGTTCCAGACTTGTGTGAGTGTATATTTGTACTCTCTTCTAATTGTCTCTTTCTTTCTGTGAGAAATATATGTAGTTTTAGTATAAATGCGGTTTGAAGTGTTTTTTTTCTTTCCCCTCTCTTTTCCTCCCTTTCCCTGGTGTTAGGAGGGAGGCTTTTCTCTCTGTGCTTGGGGGGGGTGGCAGTTGCTTATCTCAAACCAAGACAGTTTAATGGTGCCGAAACCTGGGAGCGACGGAGGACCTTGGTGGGTGTCCCAGAATCTTGGCAGGCTTCCCAGGAGGATTGTTGTAGAAATATAGATTGATAACTGCCTTGTTTAGGTACATCCAGAAGAGAAAATGTAAACAACTCTCCCTTACTGTTGAATGCTCGTTTTCACTGTTTCACTGTCTTTGTGAGTTCAAACAGCTCGACTGGTGCCTGCTGTGAATGTAGCCACTGCAGAAAAGAGAGGCCCATGTAAGTTGTTCATGTGTGGCAAGACACGGCTGTTTGAGTTGAATCCCTGAGGACTCATCATGTGAATGCTGATATGCCCAGGAGCCGAGATGATGAGGAGCATCTCACCTGGACTGGCATGGGGAGGAGGTGTTCCTGGCTCGATGGGCCCATGGTGCCCAGGCCACCTGTAGGTGGATAAAGTCGAGGGGTGGATTAAGAAGTTGAAGTTGGGAATTTGTTGTTGCAGACTTATGTGACTGTATATTTGTACTCTCTTCTAATTGTCTCTTTCTTTCTGTGAGAAATATATGTAGTTTTAGTATAAATGCGGTTTGAAGTGTTTTTTTTTTTTCTTTCCCCTCTCTTTTCCTCCCTTTCCCTGGTGTTAGGAGGGAGGCTTTTCTCCCTGTGCTTTGGGGGGTTGGCAGTTGCTTGTCTCAAACCAAGACAAGGATTTAAGAACAAGTCTGAATACTACCTCAAATGTCAGAAGTCATTTCAGGTATGTTAAAGGGTTGTATGGACAAACCATTTCTGTGGCAGTGGAAAGAGTCTCACTGGGAAGCACGACACTCCTCAGGAAGACGTGATTAGCTCAGCCTACCTACCTGAACAAAGCATTAACAAAGTACAGCTTTTAATGGCCTAATCAAATTGATGCTACATGCCATGACTCTAAAAGACTTTTCAATGAGAAAGAATAGTTAGCATTTCAGACACTAAGTGGTAGTGTTATAATATCCTCATTCACATAGTTTGGTTCTTTGAGGATTTCTTTCATAAAGAATTCAGAGGATGCATAATGATATTTAACTTCCTTACCTAAAAAAAAACCCCCTAAATCAGGCATCGTTTTTCAGTATGCATTGTGTCTTTTCCACTTAAACAACCATATTTTTATATAGAATTTTTTAATTTTAGTCTAGTAAAAAAAAAAAAAAAGAAATCTCACCCTACATCTTCACTTTTAAAAGACAAAACTCATAGCTTCTATGATAAATCTTCCTGTACTTCTTTAAAGGGTAGCTCACTTTTTAGAAATATGTGGTGAGGCATATTAATCAAGTCTTGAATTTCACATTAAAATCCCCACCAATGAAAAGCAATCAAGTATTTGGTACTGAAAAGAATTACTGTATCACAAAAATTAAATATTTGTGGGTTTGATTCTGAAATACTGCAGGAAGTGCTTATAAAGTTCATTATCACTTTTCATATTTTCAGTAATTTCAAAAGCCATAGAGAATCTATATGCTTATATTTTATCTCAGTCTTTCACTTTGCTTTACACTACCTGCCAGGCAACTTGACCTGTAAGGCTGAACTGCAGGGGCATTCCTAGTAATTTAGATATTCATCTGAACTACAGTATGCAGCAGTGGTTTCCTTGTTAGGCTGAACGGCTAATGTGAGTATTTGCAACTCTGATATACACCTTGAAAATTGTATCATTTATTGCAGTTTCCACCTAGAACGATTAGTTAACAGAGTTCAGTGAAAGTTAAAATGACTTAAATCTAATGTTAGACTATGCATGCTGTACAGTGCTGACTTTTGCTTCCAGAGAGCTTTGTTCCATTTTTACAGCACATACCACAAAGAAGTTGAAGCCAGACTTCAGCCCCAGTTGAAGTAACCCACAAACATCTCATTAAATCATTCAACACACATAACCAAAAGATGACTACGTGCTCGCATTTTCCAGCTCCCTGCACAAATTTAGCTGTGAAATGGTTTTCTACCACTGAAAGTGATGGCATGTTTGTCTTTGATATCCAGGTCAAACAGACCCCCAGAAAATGTCAGAGCAGGGGATGACTAGAGTCAAGTTAAACATTAAAATTCACGGCTTCTTTTAACTAATATAATTTCAGTGATCCAACTTTAAACTACAGTCCCACAAACAACAGAAAGAAGAAAAGGAAAGTTGAACACTGCAATACTGTAGAAGTTCCTCAAGGGGAAAAGATTTATGCCAGCTTTGCTGCTAAAGGGAATGTAGTCAGCTCTAATTATATTAGGATTTTAATTTAGCCCCAGGATGACCTTTCATTCCTGTGACTATCTTATAGCAGGCTTTACCACAGAGATGCTGAATAAGTAACAGTCTCCTCAGTGGTTTTCCATCCTGAAAAAAAGGAAATGAAGAAAGGAAAGAACACCTTGAATGCCAAACCACCTGCCTGAAGACATAAAGTAGGACTTACTCAAAGTAAGATTTTGCTCTCTTGAATAATTACATATAATTGTGGGTTTTCATCTCAACATTTTATTTCACAAGTGACCATGGAGAAAATTCGATCTCGCATTCTTGCTTTTCTTCAATTAACAATAATAATGCAAAAAGATCTGGAAATATCTCCTCACTCTGGATTTACAAAGTCATTATGGAACCAGGCTAAATTGTTTGAGTCAGGGAAGATTCTGTCCTTAAAAATACATACACAAAGAAATGAAGACTGGATCATTGCACAGTCAGTGCTTGCCGATGACTTCTTAGATCTAAATTAATTTCCTAAGCTGATTAGTGTGTGATGTCTTAAGGGTTTTCTGTGATTAATTACATGGTGACAGATGTAGAGGTGTCTCTTGCAGGATATCCTATATGTGAAGTAGAAAGGAGTTGACCTTGTGTGTGGGACTCCTATGGTAGCTTGGCAAAACGTATTTACATGAGTTTTCCTGCTGCCACTAGATCTCAGGCAGCTGATTACATTTCTATATCTTGGACTTTTTACATTCATAACATAATTCAGCCTTTCTTCTCAGCAGACTGTTTTCTGACTTGACCCAGCCTTTTTACTATGGCCCACAGATCTATCTCAGCACAGAAGACCACAAAAACTGTCTTTCGAGGCATCATGCCCTTTTTTCATGGACCATTCACACTGGCATTTTACTTCTTGGGCTATACATAGTGTAAGAATGTAGGACAGCAAAAATGTCCATTTTTCTGAAGGGAATTGTGCTTCCTTGGCATATTTTGCACATTACCAAGCTACTGGGCATGTATTCCGAGTAAGTTCGAATGTCAGAGCTACTATATATAAAGGGCCACATTAAAGAGATCCAAAATCAGCCCAGTCTTTTTATATAAAGAACAGTAAAAGCTCTCCAACTTAACCTAATAAATTTCTATTATAAAAACAATTTCATGTAAACTGCAAAAGTCTAAGAAAAACTGGTTTAAGGGCTACAGAAAAAGAGAGATGCAAACCTGTGAATATAAGTTAATGTTATGCATTCTTCAAGTAAAGAAAAGAAAAAAAAAAGAAGGACTAAAAATTGCCAAAGCAAAATGCAAAATAATGGAGTCTTAGTTTTATTTCATGCAATTAACTACCCTGAAAATGAAAAGAGTTCTTTTAAAAAGTTGAATTAATTTAACTTTGGAAGTCAAGTGCTAGGAATCAAGTGCTGTGCCCACAGTTTCCATGACCAGCTGAAGGAGATGAGAACAGACAATAACTGAGAGGAGCTCTTGAGTAATTCACCTCATACACAAAATTTTGACTGTACTGCAGTCAATGGAGTTTTAGCTATTGACTCAAATGGGGTTAGGATTTCAATCATGTTTATATCAGAAAAAGACAAATTTGAGACAAAAGGAATCTAAGTGTCAGAAAAAAATTAAGCTTTTGTAGGGTTGAGTTTTCTTGTAAGTCAATATTTAATTTCTTTAATAATTTTGGATAAAAACATAAAGATTTGTTAAAAAATTGTAAGGCATTCAATTTGTTTCAAACCCCAATTCTTTTCTGCTCAGAATGAATTAATTTAAACTGAAATCAAGTAATGATTGGCTTACCAGTGTAAAGAGGTTTCACTGTGGTTTGTGAAATCTTTGTGTTTATACAAATGGCCATTATTTTAACTTCCTTGTTTTTCATTTTACTCCAGAACTTCTGTTACAGTGTGACACAAATTGGCAACCTCCTTTTCTTTTTGATGGCAAGACTAAGAAGCTTATTTCTCACAGAGCTTCTTACATCTTAGGCATAATAACACATATCCACCTAGAAATATACTTTTTCAACTTACTGCTGAAAACTGGGGAAAAAAATTCCTGAAGTCAGATATTAGATTAAGATGGAATAACAGATTCAGAAATAAACTCATGAAATGAAAATAGGGGGGGATACTCAAAATAAATAAGTATATGGCTTAAACCTGAATATGCATAGTGAGTCCCAGTGAATAGGTATTCTTCTATGCATAGACACCATAGCAATGCCCTTATCAATATGTTATACCTAAGAGCCCAAAGCTGGTTTACCTACCCTATTTGAAAAGGAACACTTTTTCAAAATATCCTCTGCTCATTCTCTGCTTTCTGCTCTACATATTTCTCTACACACATCTTTTCTTCCTGTATTGTAATTTTTGCACCTAATTTTCAGCCACATTTTAATAAAATGTACTATGCTTTCTATACAGACACATGTTGCAATTCTGCATGCAGAGCTCCTCACAGAGGTATTCCTGTAGCTGACTGGCACCTTGCCCAGGGTGCAGTGAAAATACTAAACAATGTCAGATGTCTGGGTTAGCCATTGCTGTGATTATCTTGTATTCTAGACACCTTCTCAATGCCCAAATGTTTTAAAAAGTTTCTATTCTTCTTAGTGCTAAATAAATTTTAAACACTCTATTTGTTATTACCTTCTATCAAAAATTATATTTGTTGGTGTTAACCAAGCCCATGCAGTCCACCAGCTCTAGAAATAGTGCACTTTGTTACCTTTTTTTTCTTCTGCACTGGAAAACAGCTTTAGTCTCAAATACTTCCCAAGCATGGTTCCATCACCAGAGCAATGGTACACTTTCTGTGAGGAGACCCAAAGTGTCCAGTTTTGTGGAGGAAATGGAGCTAGCACCTCATACAGTCTCCGAACACTGGAACTAATTTGGATTTCTCTCCTCATTCATACACTCAGTCTTTTCCTTCCACTCTACTCCACCTGTTTTCCTTTTTTACTGAAGTCATACAATGAACTGATGACTGAAGATTTTCCTATCCACTCTCTGTGCAATTTCTTTCCAAGTCAGAGCACAGCATGATGGCTACACTTGAATTTATTGTGAATTTTGGGCCAAATTCAGCTTAGTACCACCCTGTACAAGCCACTGAATTCAGTGAGGTCACACAAAGTGGAATCCAGTCCACTGTTAAAAAGGCTTCAACTCATTTTCACAGCTCACTTTGAGCCTCAAAACCTTTCATTTCATTTGTAGTACCTGACAACTTTAATTCTTTTTTCCCCCTATTTTGCCTGCTTGGTGTCTCCACCTGTTGTGCAGTGATGCTGCTCTTTCTGAGTAATCTTCAATGTCATTCAATACCTTCAACCTGTTGGACATCCACAGCTTCATTCATTCCCTTTCCTTATCACCTCACTCACTTCCCCATACCCTAATTACTTCCAGGTATCTCACTGGCCTCCCACAGCTGGGAATCCTTCTCTTCTTTCATTCTCTGTGCCCAGTTATATACTACCAAGATATCCTTAAAGAGGCTTCTCAACTAACTGACCACTCCAAAAACCCAAGATGTCTCCTCTATGTCAAGCAGTGATTTATCAAAACACGATGTTTTCCTCATATCAGCTCTAATGACCAAAGCAATTTCTGGCTTGTGCATCCCATTGAAGGCACTTAAGCCTCTTAGTGGAAGAAGCCTAGAACTGCCAAAAAGCCCCTATGTGCCTGAAGTTTCACACAGAAAATGTGATGAGGAACTTAACAAGAGAGAGTGTTTTGCCCCAAAGGGCATACAATACAGACTCTAGAGGGGTGGGGGGAAAAAACTAAACCCAACAGCAATGAAAACAAACAGTGGCTTAGAGGGAAGATAAAAATACAGGGAGGTGATATATCCTGGAGGATAACAGAGGCAACCTTCCTTGGGGCAATGCCCTCACTTCTCAACCTGAACTGCAAGTACCAATAAATAAGATTCACTTGCATGGGACCAGAGAACAATCAAGATAAAATTCTCACAAGAAGAGTGCTTTACAGCTGAATTTTTGTATAGATGGCAGTGAGCTGGGTCAGTGCCCCATACATTGCTCAGGAGTAAGGTAAGTGCTGAGGATGAGGCTGAACACAGCAGATACCACATCTGTTATTTGCCAAGGGAAGGCTGCTTCATCTGTGGTTTTGCCACTGGCTCCTTGGAGCAAACATGTTCAGTACTATATTTCCCTGAGCAGCAGCTGCAACAGAATCACTTAAAATTGCATAAAGCATTAATCTAAACTTTGAGACAAGTTTGGTACCGCACAGTTGGACACAAGCCAAAGTTTTCCATGTAGTGAAGGGAAAGGGGGAAGGGAAGAAGAGAAAGAAAGGAAAAAAGAAAAGACACTCCTGTCAGTGGCTTTAAGCTGCCACTCTTTTTTTAATGGAAAAATTGTTACAAATGGGTTCTTCAACATATGTTATTAATTTCTTTCTACTGGATTCCTGCCAGTTAAGCATCAATCCTGGTTTCTTTGCTTTCAGTTTTAACTAGTAAAACTCATGAGGTCATTATCAAAAATGGACACAAACTGTTTTCTTGCTCACAATGTTTTGGAGCAACTGACTCTTCTGAAGGCTTTTATTTAATAAAACTTCACTCCTTTTTAAATTTTTTTTTAATTGAGAGATGTGCTCCTCAGCAAAATATGGTGTTTCTACCATAAACAAAGGAACGTGTGAAGGACTTCAAACACATTTACTGGTACTGGCAGGAGTAACAAAATCAGAACCTTTAAAAACACTCATAATTGTGAAGTAACATTTCATAAAGCTACACTGCGATTTTCTTTGGTCAGTATATAATACGTGTGAGAGACCAAAGTGATACTGAAAAATAACAATGAAAGAGACTGTGGTTTGATAAAAATATGTACATATGGAAATATTGATTGAATGTTATTAATGTTTGGTTTGGCTTGCAGAGAACTGCAAAATCCACTTGAAGAAAGAGTACCATTTCATGGATTTCTGTGTGAAGCAGCATCTCTCACGTTACAAGAGCCACACTGAGCCCTTAATCCAGTGGACACACTTGCTGTAGGTGTGGGCAGGGAAAACAGGCTGATTTGAAGAAAGAACTTGGTTATTTTGCAAGTGGAAACTGGCATTATTCATCCCAAGCAGTGGAAACAGAGATTTGGAGCTGATATGAAAATAATGGGTTTTTGGTTTCTAATGGTGCTGGTGCTGCTGTACTTTTGCACCCCAAACAACTGCAATTTCCACATCCTACCCTCTTCCTTGTCAGTGCATGATGGCCAAGCCCCTTGTGATGTCCTCTGCTATCAATTCTCCCAGTATCCATCTCCAGGACTAAGCTGAAGGCTGTGCTTTGTAACCTAGTATATGAGGGAAGAAAAAAAAAGTATCTCTTGAAGGCTTGCCCCACTCTGCCTACTGATTCCCACCTGAAATGTACATGTAGCTGATGTTGTTGGATGGTGGGTGCTGGACAGAACCTGGCAGAGGAAAGGAGAAGAAAAGTTTGTGTGTTATTAGTACATAAAACAAAATAAGCACTAAATAAATAAATTATTAATTACATCTTTCCATTCAGCAGAGCTACCAATATGCACAAATAAAAGGGCTGAAGGGATGCTCTTACTACTTCTATCCTTGTCCTTAATTCCCCTCTTTCTCTCCTGTTGTTTAGTACATGATCCTATTACATCACGTCTAAAATTAGATTGCAGGATCAGCCTTTCTTGTGAAATATTTAGCACTACTTCCTTCAGTTGAGACCAGGAATTCTACAGGAAAGGCCTTTTTTCCACTACTTTTTAGTCTGTTTTAGTCTGTTCCTGCTGCTGCCAAATGAACAAATGTCTTTTCCTTGGCTTCAAAGGGTCTTGGGCTAGGCCATGCAGCCAGAGACCACAACGTGGCATACTCGTTAGATAAAGGGAATTGTATATGTGTGTGTATAAATAGCTGATCTGCCTGCTAGAGAAGATTAAATCATGCTCAGAGATTTCTTTTCTAATAAAAAAATATGATTCAAATGGAACCAAAGCCTTCTCCTAGGACTGAGCAGGCCTGAAAATTATACTAGAGTGAGATACAAGAATACATCTTCCTACTCTAAAGATGCTGAGGTCATAGCAGACAGATAAGGATATGTAGACGTAATCTAATATCCAAGTCTCTGTTACACACATCTGTACAAGCATAGACACAAATGTATGCAAGGTTTCCAAGGAAGTTGCTGGCAGTAGAGGCTTAGAAAGTAGAGTTTAGCTAGACAAAGGCTGCAGATCACAACCTTAACCCTCTGTCTCTTCCAATGAACCATTTTTTCACTGCTTCTCAGTAATTAAATTAACATGTTTTATTCAGTGGAGAAGAATGAGTGAGAAGTTAAAACTGCTTCTTTAGGGATTTATGCAACTTGTGCTCAAATCTCTGTTTTACTCAGTGAGTACTCTGTTCCATAGATTAAGTATGTGTGCCCCATATATATTTTTAAATGTAAATTTTCTCCTCTCATCAGATGATTAGTGAGAACATGTACCATAAAATATAATGGAGCATTTTTAATAGATTTCTATATTTACATGCTCTGTTCAGTGTCCAGTTGCATTTCTTTCACCACTAGAAATATTGATGGTCCTGAAGATCCTCCAGGAGTATCTGGATTCTAGATTGCCTCAGTTGATTATGACGATAGGCCATTTAACAGCTGAACCTAAACCTAAAAAAAAAAGGTGGTGCCCTTTTCCTTTAGTTTTGATTGTCTCAAAATGCATTCATGGGAAGAGAGATGTTTAGCTGAGGTCCAAATTTATATTCATTGGTCTAGATTTATCTGATGTAATTTTAGTTGTACAAAAATTGGCTGGATGAGACTGTGCCTACCATCAGCATTTTGGCTGCAGGCAACAACGTGGTTTTGAAGTGAATCCTGTGATCACTGCCCCTTATTGCACATTGGTTTGATGTACAGAGCACTTTCAGGGGTTTGAAGCTGGATTTCTCTAGAGGGAGATGAGACCAGAAGCTGTACTTCCAGCATTGAAATGCTTTCCAACTCCTAATGAGGACATAAGGGTGCTAACCCCAGACTGGTCCTTGGGACAGCTCTGAACCACAAGATGAGCTCAAGCAATCTGTTTGAGCTGCATGTAATACCGATATTGGGGGCTGAGCACCAAAACTGCTTTGGACTCCTGGTCTGTTCCTCTTGCAAGAGGATATTCAGATATACTTGCTAATACTGCCAGGTCTCTGCTGGCCATATCCAGCCTCCTTTAGGGGCAGTAGAAAGAAGCAAGAGGTAAATCATCTTCCTTATGTGAGACAGGTATGTCAAGACAAGATAGATGTAAAGGACCATTAAGTAGCTTAGATGTACAAAATGAACTTTGGTGTCTTGAGTGAAGACAATCCCTGCCCCACATCTACAATTCTGCATGTGCTTAGTAATAGGTGAGGAACTAGGTCCAGACTATGCGGTGCACAGAAGGAATGATGCTGCAGCCCTATATGACAGGAAGGGATGACCCTCAGAGGAATGTGTGCTCAGGATCTCATCCCAGGACTCCATACACAACTGTGATACAAGCTTGGGCAGGACTTGTGAACTGAATGAAGCTGGGAAGAAATTCCCAGTTTCTAGCGTTGTAAAAGATCTACCCATTTCTGATGTCTCCTGCTAAGCTGACACTTGTAAGGCTCACAGGAGGTACTATACTATGGTCTCCAAGTTTGTTATAGCTCTCTACTTTTGATTCAAAAAAAGTAAAACAAAAAAATCCTTCCAAGAAACAAATGTTTTATTGACTTAAGGACATATAGAACATATCCACACCAATAGAACTTTTTCATAGAAGCTATATAGAACCTAGTCTATATGAATATCATCACTACTTATAAAATTCCTCTTTTCCCTTTAAAGTTAACTGCCATGTTTCAAACTGAGAGGTAGTTTCATAGTTTTGCTTATCCTATGATTAATTATGTTCTTTTGGGGAGCTACATTATCCATTTTCTGGAGCTCTAAGAACTTACTATGGCAGTTGCCGAATATGTAAATATTGCAGCAATTACACTTTCATTGCCCATGAAAAATGGACTTGTAAGGTTTAAATGGATGCAGTTCTTTGGTGCTGAAAGTATTCTTTAAATACAGGAAAAGATTTTTTGTTATCCCTTACTGTAGTAGAAGTTAATACACACTCAAAACAGTTTAATAGAAAAAGTTATGATGTATTTGATTGACTATTTTATCAAAACATTCCTTTTCTGATCTCAGAGGAAGACTGAAGGCAACCAGAAACACACCAATGATTTTGTCATATATTAAAGATTTATTAGATGATATATTTCACAAAGAAAATCTATTTGTCACATATGCTTGACTAATCTACTAAACAGGCATGACTTCAAAGGATACATAGGTGTAATAACACGTTCACACAGAACAAGTGGCAGGACTGGGATGTAACGCTTTCAGATTTAAAGAAAGTGGCATAAACATATGTTGCAGAAAGGAAAAACATTTACATACGTGGCAAAACGCAAAGTCAAATGAATTTTTATTCTAGCTATGCATAGCTCCATACTGGTTCTGGCTGTAAATTTTTTAATAGATATACTGCTCTGTCAAGATCAAAAGTTTCTGAGGAATGTGATGATTTTAAAAACATTTTGTTTCCAAAGTGGATGACAAGATGCATGTGTTTTTGAGTTTAGCTGCAAAAATATGTCTTTGATTTTACACTTTATATATTGGAATATAAAGATTATTATCAGAAAGGAATTGGATCCAAAGAAACGTCAGGTTTCCTATTCATGGCAGTGAATGGGTGAAGAGTGAGATAGTTTCAGATTTCCCTGATGCTCAGCCTCATTGGAAGTCTTCATATTCCTTTTGCTCCTGCAGATATCCCTGGAGTTCTAGGTCTCCTGGAAAACTTTCATTGTCATAGCATCTTGTGAATGGCAGGCTCATTTCAGTGCTGAAGGCTTGATGCTTCTCCCTGGAGAAAATACCCTGATTCATCTTGCCAGTGTTTGAAAATACAGCTTTTGGATTGGACCATGACCAGATTAAAGAATTAATGTGCCTAACTGCCCCAGCTACTGTGCTTGTAGTCTTAGGGCATCAACTTAGTTTACTGGGCCTAACATCTCTATGTACTTGTATTTCACTGCTGGTTTATAGCAGGGTATTGTCCTGTACAGTTCTCCTTATCTATGCCTTTAATGAGTCATTATTGTTTGTGGCAAGCAAATAAATAAAACACCACCTTAGAATTAGAAGACTGAAATGTAATACATATAAACCCATCAAGGAAATCCTACAATATGGCAGCGATTAACCACAGCAGCAGCAAAACAAAGCTGTTTGTATGCATTGGTATTTAAAAAACAACAACAACAAACTAACAACAACAACAAACAAAACCAAAAACCAACCCAAACAAACAAACCCTTTCAACCATCTTCTTCAGAGGTTAGTAACCAAAAATACTAAAAATACCACTTGTTAGATAGAGCTGATCATCAACAACAACCAAGCAGATATCATTTGCATGAACTCTGAAGTGATCTTAGGTTGACTGCACATCATACGTGTGCATTCCTGAGGCCCTTTGGCAGGATTGCCCCACTGGCTTTGCCTGGAATGCTGAGGTTTTGCAGTCCAGATGTATATGCTGGTGGTGGTTTGAGTTTGTTTTTTGGGTTTTTTTTTTGTTTTTTGTCTTTTTTTGTGTGTATGTGTGTGGGGGGGTTGTTTTGGTTTTGATTTCGGGGTTTTTTTAATGTATGGGGTCATGGAAAGCAAAATAAATATTGCAACTTTGCATGTAAAAACATGGGTGGCATAGTCTAAATTAGGGTAAGATCATTAAAATAGGAACAACTTTTCTATGTCCAGTTCTTTTGAATGACTACCTGAATATTTTCTACCTGAAAATGATTTATCCACAATGAGATCCTTCACAAAAATATGCCAATTACCACAAAATCTTGTTGAGAACAATTTGGTCTTGTTGAAAACAATTTAGTCAGTTCTGCTTATTTCAGTGTTAAAATGACTCATCAACAGGATTGCCCAAAAGTTACTACAGTGCAGCATAAAATTAAACCAACACCAGTGTGGAACACATTATTCAGAATTTTATTTTCAACTGAATGTCACACAGTAGAACAGCAGAAGCTGAATAATAAATTGACACTTGGGTCAATGTGCCAAACATTTTTATTTCAGAGCATATCAAGCTTCAAAACTTTTCCACTTGTTCCCAAATGCAGGCAGATCAGTAATTCTCACTTAGTTACAACCTTGACTATGTATACACCTGTAGATGTGTCATGGAAGGTTGTAAAAGTGTTTTCTGCTCCTACAACTGGTAACACTGCTCTGCTCTCTGGGTGTCATGGGCCCTGCCTTTGCAGATCAGAGATTCCCAAAAAATGTTAGTCCTGACGGCTCTAGGTCTCAGCAGAGGCAGAAGGTTCTGGAAAACTCAAAATGTGTTATTAAGCAGTTTCCAGCTCTGCTTAGAACATATCAGGAGTGCAGATAGCCACCATGCTTTTCACTGAGCTTCAGAATATCTTCAGGTTTCTCTGGCATGGCTCCAGGTGGTGGAGACCCCAGTGTGGGATAGAGCAGCAGCCCATGGGAACAGCACAGCAACTCCACACCAGACCATGGTATGTGGAGAAGATGTGATCTCTGCTGTACAGAGCTCTCTCTATTAGCAACTTGAAAATATCACCATTTCCTCTTAATATCTTGCATTGATTTTCTAAGTCTCTTTGAGCAAAATTGCTATATGTGTGTTTCATACAATAAAAACTGCAGCACTCCTGTATTCTCAGGTACAATCCCTAAAATGTACATTCTCTGTCCCTTGTGCCTCTTGAGTGCCTGTTGACATCACAGCCTGTCTCTCACCTGTGCTCTTTCCCTGTACACTGGTTTTTCCTTACCAACACCTGCCTCTGCTCTCTTTGCTGTTCCCCACTAGGCAAAAATAAGAGCAGCAGAAGGTCAGGCTGGGGGATCACAAAGCTGGAGCCCTTCAGCAGCTTGAATCCTTTGGGAATCCCTCAGCTCTAAGTCCATAAGTGGTCCAGAAGGGATGTACCGCAGGGCACAGAAGGAAACTGCAGTGGTACTAGTGTCCTTGGAGGGAAGGGCAGTCACTCCTGCAGAAAAAGGATCTAGGTAAAGGAGAAATAAATACATTGTAATACATCCTGGGATTTTCCATGAGTTTGATGGTGGGGTTTTACCTCTGATAGCTATATTTGTAATAAAGCAGTTTACCTTGCAAGGCAGCACGAATTTACTTGGGGGACCTAATCAATCTTTCTTCAGTATTTTGATGTCAATGCATTTAAATTCTGAGCCATTTAAATTGCAAAATGAGTGACACTGTGCAGGCTGCCAGTTGTACATATTATCTAGTATTGCAGGGTTGTTGTTGAAAGGACTTTGGCTTGGTGAATTATATCTTTCATATGGGACAATAGATTAGGTAAATTAATTACTTTTTTCCTTTAGTTTAAATGACTGAAATATTTATTCAGTATAAATATGTTCAAACCAAAAATGGCAAATGAACAGTCTTCAGTAGGAACCATGGTCTCGGAAAACGCACATTGGTTTTACAAAAAGTTCCAGATATACAGCAAAGGAATAAATAAACATATACACACACAGATACACGCACACAGAGAAATATATATGTGTGTGTGTATATATATATATATTTATATTTATATTTATATATTTATATATCTATATTTATATATTTTTAATATGTGTTCCTACACAGAGACTATACAGAACTGTAAATCTGCCTAAGAACAAAGTATGATGGCAAATGGTTTTGATAGCAAATAGTTTTTGCATCTTCCCATTCTCGTTGACATTTTGCTGCTTTTAAGCTGTAGGATTTACCCAATTTTTCTTTAATGGTTACCTCATTATGCTCCTACTCAGGAGAATGTCTGCATTGAGCATCTTTACAAATGAGTGACACAGATGTTAATTAATAAGATTTGTTGCAATATGAACATGCAGAGAATCAGATACAATAAGGAAGTTTTGTAGCTAATTTTTTAAAATGCTATTCATGTCAGCCTGATCAAGTTATTCCACAAAATGGGCTATCTACCCACTTTCTGACAATACTACTTGGTGCTCACACAGAGCATTTACAGCTGGTTTCTGAAGACTGGAGAAGTCTTTATAAACAAGTTTCCCTTCTTTTGGGACTTCACTGCTCTCATGCAGCTGTTGTTTTAGCCTCCTGTACAAATAGGTTTAAAAAATAGTCACTTCCTTACGTATAACTGTCCATGGCATCTGGAATGACAGAGTGGGCAAATTACAGTAAATGGTGTTTAGAAAAAAATGTTTTGAAAAAAAAGAAAGCCACATAGGAAAACACTGACAAAACCATATAAAACCATAGCAAAATGTGGCTTTATCTGTTTTGACTATTTGCTTTCTTTATGTTTTTGGATGCTTTCACAGAATGCATGTGCTCTTCACTTCCCGGCATACAGTATGTAATTTCAGGATTCTTCAAATGGAGAGAGTAATCTGTGCATATAATTAGATACAGAATACTTTTAACAGCTGGAGGGATTTCACACTCACAGTCCAATTTACAAAACTTTAAGCTTGGCACTGTTTCAACACTGGCACTGGAAGCTACCATGTTTTTGGCTCCTGAAATTATTTATGTCACTCTATATAACATTTTAAAATCACACACACAAAAAGAATACTTCTACCTGGTTAGTGATAAATGAGATACTTTAGATGTGTCAAAAAGAAGTCAGAAAAATGTAATCCCACACCAGGCCCATACTTTAAAATTACAGCTAATTTCTCTTCCACCATTTGGAAGGTCTTGTGGAAGTTTTCTGTGTAACTGAAAGTGTTTCAGACATTTTTTATGATCCTATAATGCAGCAAATTTGTATGAGACTTACTAAGAAAAAAATTTTCAAGTAGTTAGTACATCAAACGCAGTAGCTAGGAATGCAGATTTATCAAGTAGGTGAACCAGATACCATTTCTGAGAGGGGATCTAATAGAAATGAGAACAGTAACAACTCAAGGAACGGATGACTATACTTATAATTTTCATGTCTTTTATTGACCTAATTTTAACAGCAAAATGAAGTCTCTATAGGCTCTAAATTATCTTGTAAGCTGCAATCGTAGCTATTCCTGTTCTTACAGCTCCTGTGCAAGGGTTCCTTTCACTTTTGAGGCTCCAGAACCTAAAGAAGTCACCTTATCAGAGCATGTTAAACAGCAGTGTTCCTCTCAGAGAGAGAGCTCTTACTGAATTGGGGTAAAGATTGTGTAGCATCCCACAACTGGTAAGTCTGTATTAGAAAAAATACATATGTTTAGTTTTTGATACTCTGTAGATCATTAATTGATTAAGAAAAAATAAAGTAAGTAAATTATTTTGTGATGATATCCAAAACAGCGGTTTTTGAAACATGTGCCATTCCTGAAAAGGTATACCATATAAAGTCCAGACAGTGATGCATACTTACATATTACATTACATAGATAAATAGGTCCAAAGGTGTTTTTACACAGAGATAGAAACATATGCTCTGTTTGCAGCAAGTGAAAGGGGAAGATGTTCACATCCTTCTCCTAAGGTTTGCAGAATAGGTTCATGGCTGCAGACTTCCAGGTTACAGAGCTAGTCTCCTCTTGAAGGTTGTTGAATAGGTACTTGAAAAGAGGGACTTGTGTTGTTCAATCTCCTTCAGGTATATGGTTGTGCACTCAGGATCAGTCTTGTGGAATTACGTGACTCAATACATGGATTAATGCATTTACAGTTTTTGGTTTGGGGTTTTTTTTACTTCATTTTCCACCTGCCCTACACCTCTGGTAACACATATTTCCTGCTACTTGGAGGAAGAGTGGCTGATTTGCTCCATCCATTAGGGTCTAGCTTGAAGCCTGCGGGATTCAGGTCTTTACCAAAAATGTGAATAAAAGGCATGAACTTGGTGGCTCACACACCTACTGCAAGAAACCGGCACTGCTGGTCATTTAGTGTTACACACCAAGTAATCATCCCATAGTGAAACCTCTGGCTTCACCAGGAGTAGCTGGGCTTCACATTAACAGTGAGGTGCTGAGAGGACTGAGATGCCTCCAGCAGTGCCCTAGGTTGCACATTGCCTGGATTTTGTTTATCCTTTCAGAGAATGCTGACCTCTTCTAAAACTTTCAGCCATGATGAAGTTTCACTAAGCTATTGTGTTATGAATAAAATCAATTTTTCATCTAAAGGCATAAACATAATTCTCCTTCCCCCATTCCATGTGTCTGGAAAGAACTTTTAAATTTTGCAAAACTGAATGCCATAATAAAATAACAAACCAACCAAACAAACCCCCACCAAACTATGCAGTACTCTCCTTTGTGCTGCCAAAACATCTGTCTGCACCAGTAACACCATGAGGGCTTACCCTAAATTCCAGTCAATTACAGCAAACATGGGCTGTAAGGATCCTCACTTAACTAGACAGAAAGGAAGATATAAGGACAAATTCCTCAAAGACCCACATACTTCATACATTGCATGTAAGTTAAGAATTTCATCTTACTGATTTGGGTATTCTGAGGAGAGGTGCTTTTGAATATATATTCATAGCAGGGCACTTTTATTGCTAGAAAACAGCTACTACCAAAAAAAAAAAAAAAAAGAAAAAAAAGAAAATCCACAAAGGCTTTTTTTGGAAAAATAGATACAGGAATGAGAATTTCATTTGTTCATATCAAGTTCTGCAGAAATTAAAAAAAAAAAAGAAAAAAGAGTGAAGGCATATGTTTATGACTCCATGCTTGTTACATTTTGATTATTGAAATGTTTATACATCTGATCTAAAGTGCCTTAAGACAACCAGTCTTTCCCCAGCCTCTGAATAACCTGTAAAATATAACACACTGATAAACGTTTACCACTTTGGGCTGTAAATAGCTACACTTCCTGCTCCACCCCGTATCTTACAGCTTTGATCTCTTTTCATAGGTCTTTCCAGACATCACCTGAAAAAGATACTTCTATCAATTCCAACAAGGTTAAAAAGGAGCCTCCAAGGTCTGTAGTCCTGATATGCCACCATGAAGCTGGTGGTCGCGTCACATGCATCCTCCCCTGGTATCTACCAGCTCCTTGACCATGTCCCTGTGTACCTGGCATGGAAAATCAAGCCAGCCTCACTCAGTTTCCCAATGCCCACCATGGACAACCTTTTAAACCCCATTTCTCTCTTTCTGTTTTTATTTTAGCACCTGTGAGGAGGGAGGTGAAATACAAAATATTCACGTGCCAAACAAAGGACGTCAGCTGGTAATTGTCTTTGCTAAGGAGGCAACATCTGGAGCTGGTGGGATCAAATACCAGGAGGAAGTATGATTCTAATAATAATAAACACCTGTCTGGTATTACTGTGCCTGCTGGACTTCTCCCAACGAGATAATTAGTCACCTAAACCTGGCAAAACAAACTCCTAAACCGCTATCACTGTATGCATTACAAGGTTAGTCTAAACCTGTTCCCAGCCTTTGCTGGAGATCCTGCAAACTCCAGACATGGGCTTTTGTGTCAAGGGAAGCTGGCAGCTCCCATCCCATCCCACCCTGCAAGCTGGATCCAACAGGAAGTGCACTCTTGAGTGTGAGGCTGTTGGGGCATAGCTGCCACCTTGCTGGCCACAGCACCTGGAAGGCTGGACTGTGAGGCCAGGGAAGTAACTGGCACCAGGCACTGGAAGAGTTCATCCTCTCATTTGCGTGCATTGTGGTCTGTGATGACTGGAATGCTAAAGCACTGGAAATATCATGGACACGCTCCAATTCCTTGGGGAAACTCTGTGGGATTACTTTAAACACATTATTTTGCAGAGTCAGGGCCTGAATTGGCCATCTAGTCTGCTTGGTATAAAGAGGTGACTCTCTTGACCTGGCTACAGACACTGTGCTAACTCAGAGATGCCAAAACCTACTGCCCTCCTGCTTTTATCTCACAGTGTGGACAAACCCTGATTTGGTTACATAAATACTACTGGCCCACTGGAAGCAATCCAGCCATTAAACCTCTTGATTCAGAGTTTAAGCCTGAGATCAGGATGAGGCCTAATGCGCGTAGAATGGAGATTATCCCACATCTGCCAACTGTGGTACACTGGCATCTGCTGAGCACCTGGCAGGGGTCATGGTCAGACCCAACCCACAGATTCAGTACAACAATTCTTGTACTCCCTTCTCTTACTCAAATGGCAGGACATCATCAGATATGTATTTCTAAGACAGATTGGCCCCTAATTGGATAGCATGCATGGCAGCCCCAGCTGAAGACAGTGAGTTAGCGAAAGTAAGTGTGCCCAGCTCCCACAGCCCACACGCAGGGCTGGGGCTGCTGCAGGGGCAAAGCCTGTGCTGCAAAACTAAGTGTGCCTGGGCAAGGGTGTCTGCACAGAGTGTAAACAGCTTTTTGCATTTGCCTGATAGGCAGTCCTTATCCCTGAGAAATGGCACAAAAAGGCAACTGTAGGGGTTGAAATTAGCAAAGCACTTAGGTTAAGATCCAAGGGGAAAACTCCTTGGAGTTTATCCACTTGTCCTCAGACTTTGTCCTCTGTTTCCATACTATCTGTCCCTCTCAAACGAATGCTCTGTTAGGCCTTCCTCCTTCAGCTGCACACAGGAGTAGCATAGTAGCCCTATGGCAGAATGTTGATTAACACAGAACCAGTGTCCTTCATTTCCCTGTGCACACTGAGCAATTGTCTAGGCTTCTTTCTGTAGGTTTAAGGCCACAAGAATGAGCTCCCTTTCACCTGCCATATAGTAGGCTGCACCTATTATAATAAAATAACTGCAATCTTCAGCAACTCCAATAGACCATTGTCTTGAGGTCAATTTCCTTTTACAATAAAGTCTTGACTGTGCCTCAGCATTTATGAAGTGGTGGGAGGCCATTATCCATTGAAATTATCTATTTCATATACTATACCATAAAAATATGGTCCTCTATATGCAGTATTATGAAGGTATTTATCTGACTGACTGACTTCAACCACCCAAGAAGAGTAATAAGTTCAGTAATCCTCTGGAAATGTGGAGGCTGGAGTGTATTATTTCAGCTAGTACACAGTGCAGTCTCCAAAAGCAAATCACAAAAACAATTAGATTTATGCATTTACAGTCCTTGATTGGTACAACCTTGACATAAATCACAGAGTTAGAAAAATACACTGCTGGATTAGCGGACCACAATTTAGAAATGTGGCCTGAAATGTCATTTTGCTGAGATATTTATGATATCAACACAATCAATGATAGTCTTAAAAAGGTACTCTTGTTACAGGGTGATGTGAGTAGACTGTATATCTAAATTTTTAGTGTGTGCAAAACAAATACAGCCAGGTTATAACTTGGAAAGATATCTTGGGACAGGTTCTTGGACTGATGTCTGAGATTGGCCAGCTCAATGACTTCTGAAATTTCATTTGAAGAAAAAAACTTTACTAATGTGCCTTAGGTATAGTCTGGTGCCAGTAATGGAGGAACAGAGAGAAAGATCTCCTTCAAGTGTACAGCTTCACAGAAACAGTGTAAGATGCAGAGGCTGGTGAAAGTTACTAAGGCCATCATAGAGAGAGGGCAAACATTAACAAAGATACTGACTGATGGAGTTGATCATCCAAAATAATAATACTGTTCTTATTAGAATTTATGGCAACCCAAGCAGCAGTGTGTCATATTAGTCATCTTAAGGCAGTAAGAAGATAACAGGAAGGACAATAGCAGATACACTGATTTCAGGATGTCCTGTAATTATATGAAAACTTTTTAATATTCTAGTTGATCAAAGAAATCAGAGAGCTTATCCTGACCGAGTCACCAACTGTGCAGTAGTGAGAATGCTAGTGTTATCAGGGGACTGATACTTTCAACTTTGTCTAAATAAAAGTTTTATAGAAGAACAAGGTTCATTGCTGGAAGAAATTATCAAAACAGAAATCACAAGTGGATATTTGGAAGTTTGTAATTTACCTGGGTGAGTAAGCAGGATATGATGCCAAACTTTCTGAAGCCACATCATCTAGTTTAAACATAGCCTTTAAAACTGTCCAGTTTGTTTTCAGTTCCCAACAAACACCTCCTGTATTTAAGATCAGTCATAACTTTTGACTCCTAGTTTTGAGAGCAAATAAATGGTTGTCTGCATTGACAGTGAATTAGTCAAGGACTGTGTGATAGAAGAGGTTGGATGTGTTTCGTGGACTTCAGCCAAAGAAAGAAAGATTATCACTACTAATACAGCATGGGACTTTGAGACAGTCTGTCAGCTGGGGCAGAAAAAATTGTAATCCAAACTCAAAAAGCTAAAGAGAGGTAACTAACATGGCCTGACTCTGACAGTGCCTGAGCAGCAGCTCTGCTGGACATTACCTTTTCAAGCCTCTGCTAACTTGTTCTTTCCCCACAATTTGTGATTCAGCAGCAGGAAATGAACATTTGAGATTTGAGTTCGAGGTAAACAATGCACTTTCCTTTCTTTCTTTTTCTTTTGCTAGACTACAGAATCCCAAGGAAAGGGAAGGATTTTACCAGTAAAATTTATTACTGAGTCAAATCTCTTGCTATTTGTACACTTTGAGGCCAGCCCCACAGCCAGGATAAATCAACACAGTTCCATCAAAGCTGCATTGCTTTGTCCTGCTGCTGATCCAGATCAACAAGAACAGAAGAATAAAAGTAGAAACCCCTGATTGCCAGGAAGAGAAGAAAATTAGAGGGAAAAACTCCAGGCAAATAGAAAGTGTTGTTTATTAATTTTGTGTATTTTTTCAGTACTTGCCTTTTACAGTAGAAGCCCTGTAGGTCATACTTGAGTAGTTGAGAAGCTGCAGAATGGGATCAATTAATATATTACTGTATTTCAGGGAGTACTTATTTCATGGGTTTATTTAGAAAACAGACTGACTGCTATTTTATATTTCAATCATTCCACTGAATCTGCATAGAACAGAAAAACTGCAGCCCTCTCTGCTACTTTTAATCCCCTGGCTTTACTACTCTGGTTAGGAAGCTGATGACTGTAACATGTCAGTGCAATAAAAAGTGAGCACTTGGTTGTTGCTGAAGAAGATGTCACTCACATGGTTTAATAGACTCAACATTTTTGTCTCTGGATAACTTTATTGTGTGAAAATGGTCTGCCTTGTAATAGTTAGGGGCAGCTGAACTGCGCATACTAAAGATGCCCTGTATGGTGTATGAATACTACTGATGGAGATGCTCTCTCTTTATCCTCCACACACAGATGTGCCTGAGGCTGTTTTAAGACAGCAGTTTATATCAGGAGGGAATACAGCCATTTCCCATAATGTAACACAGTCAGAAAGATCCTCCAAACCAGTTTTTAATTTCCCTTTTTTATAGAGGCTTGGCCTATCTGCTTTAGCCAAGTTCCATTTGCAGAGCATTTTTATCTTAATGATAGTCACCAGAGCAACTTCAGCTGTCTCAGTAGTATTGCCTCATGAACTGTGAAGGAGCTTCCAAATTTTGTGGAGACTTAGGCTATGAGTTCCTCAGAAACACGGGCACTGGCAGTTTTCCAAAGAGCTACAAACATATCATATATCTGGCTGCACAACCAGTGTGGTTTTCATGGCTGAGACTGGGTATGGAGGACCGGATCTCATGACCAGGGAACTGATGGCCCCCGAGCTGCCCCTGTATAGGGCAGCAATGACCTGGCTGGGGTGCTTAGCATTCCATGGACCCAAAGGGGATTGGAGCATTCTCCACCCTAAGGAAGGTATGTAAGCAAGGGTGTTGTGCAGGCTGTAATCCCTGTGATACTCTTTGGAGCCATTGCCCAAGAATTGTGCTAGAAATAAAACTTGTGTGCACACAATGCTATAAAGTCCTACTTTGTCCACTGCTACTATACTGAAATGTTTTCTCTGGACATTTGATGGGAGGTATTTCCCATTTTGCTCATCCTCTTTGAGCCAATCTGAGAGCTGTGGTCAGATATGCCTTACACCACGTTGGCAGAGTTTACTTGGTTCTTTCAGAACTTGAAGAAATCCTGTTACTGTATGCCCATGACAGGCATCTCTACAAATACCTTGCTATGACTATAAAATAATGAGATCTTATTTACCTGTTCATGTAAAGGAAAGATTGCAGATGACAACAATATATGAAATCAATTATCAGGATTTGACTACCAAGTGCTGATACTTGGGGGTGGGGGGAAGAAAAAATAAATAAACAATTGATCTTGAGGACATAAACTTTTATTGAGGGGCACTGCAGTGACCATATGTAGGCACTTCACTGGTAGAGGAAGAATAAATTTCAGATAGGCTTTTATTAAACATGAGGCAAATGGCTTTGCTTTCTCTGGTTAACACAAATGCGCAAAGTTTGCCTTTGAACCACAATGCTACCACTCTCTTGGCAGCAGTATTAAAGAGTTCCCCTTGTTTTGTTGGATACTAATACCGGGCTGCACTCTGAAATGTGATTTTAAAAATAGAAAGTTAATTGTTGCTAAGAAATTTTAATTGAGGTTGATTAAAGGAAGCAACAAAATATATGGACTATTAAACCTCACTTCTTAAGTGTGACCTGTAACGGACTCCCCAAAATCATTACCTGGTCCCTCTAAACATTCCAGGTTTTTCATTTGAAATTCATTAAATGTTTGTGTGTCTGATTTTTTGGGGGGGTTTCTGAAAACTTTTATAGCCACAGCTGCACTACTTATGGATAGGTTTATAGTGCCTTGCCCATCAACTAGCCCACATGTCCAGTCCAGTTTGTTTGATACCCTACCTTTCACAAGCATTCAGCAGTTCTGGAGGTGTTCTTATAAAGCTGCCAGTAAATGTACCAGCTGGACTCATTTAGGTACACAAGCAGCCCCATTCCGGCTGCCTTACAAAGAGCCAGTGGCTGTAAATCTGTGGTCAGTCCATATATGTACTTTAAAATATTTTTTTACACTTCTGAAAAGAAAATAATAAAGTATTGCTAAGCTTTCTAGTAAGTTATATGTGGTCTTCAGAAGAACTTGAATACTTCATGGTGAAAAAACAACCTTCTGAGAGTCCCTTTTTATTTGCAGTAAATTCTTTATGCTGTGCAATTAAAGCTGTTAGAAAAGTCTGCTCTTTTAGAAGCACAGTGATGGATGGCATTTTTGTAGAAATTCATGTGAACAAATTGGTCATTATTTTCTTTTGTGACTGTTGCAGGTGCAACATGAATAAAGGATTTCTTGAAGGCTGCAAACACCTTCTTCACATTGCCCAGAGAGACTTAGTGGTAAACAGGGCTCATTTAAAAGGTTCAGTGAGTGGCAGAATGAGAAGGTGCAGGCAAGCCACCATGCAACTGGAATGTCAATAAAAGATATCACAAGTGAAATAACTTCCAAAGAAAGGAAGAAGAAGAAGAAAAAAAAAGAAATAATAAAAAGAAATATTTTTTCATCATCTCCAGATTTACTCTGACATACATCCTCAGCATAATGAGACAGGATGTCAAGAAAGGGAACCACTTCTCCCTGACCACACTGCCCCACCTGCCAGCATAATGCCACTCAAAAAATATTCTTTCCTCTCTTTTCCCATTCTTTTTCTAGATTTACTCACAGGTCTCCTGTGCTGTGTGTGAATATCTCAGTGCTGACATCAGTTACCACAAGGTTTTATTAATGTTTACCAGTAGAGATTCCAGTCAATCCTATCTGAGAAGCTTCCAGCCATGAGGGAGTTTGCCTCAGCAAATCTAGTAAGAGCAAAGTCCCCATGATTTCTATTTCTTTAGGTTAATCAGAACTTTCAGCCAACCATGTGTGTTATTGCTACAGTTCACTGAGATTTTTTACCAAAGTTAATTTTCAAAATAATGTGTCTGGTGAATACAATTCAACAGTGGATTTTCCTGCTTTGTATTTTAGCACAAAAATACTTAATGACATGTATGTCTCCTCTACTACCTTACAGACCAGTGTCTGTAGCTTTTCCTATGACATAAGTAAGTGAGTTCAAGCTTCAACATGGAATAGACCTGGCATCTTACAAGGATAGTTATCATGGCTGTCTTTTTCCAACCATAGTACAGTTACAATAAAAAGATAATACATATTATTGGCATCTGTGCTTCATTGCACTTTTCCTCTCAGTCAGTGCACCTTGTCTACCTCCTCCCTAGCCTAGAATTTGTTTTGACAGCTACAACCAACTAAAATTGTTACAACCTCTCTTTTGCAGTGGTCAACTGCAAAATATAAGAAGCATTAAGTAAGGAAACAGAATTTTCTAAAAGAATCTAATACTCACTTTGGTTTGGGGATGTATTTTTAGCTTTGTTAAAATGTATTTGCAGCAAGCAGCTCTCATGTGCTCTGGAAGCCTTTTCTAGTCCTTCAAATTTCATAGCAATTAACAATTGCAGGGAACTGTTAAAATACAGTGGTGTCAACCCATGCAATCATAAGCCTTTCTTAACCCTACAGCTTGTAAGTCTCTAAGCAGCTTGGAGCCAAGTTGACCTGAGGGTACAGAGGTAACCAGCTATGCTGCCAGCAAGCTGATCTGAGTCAGTGGCTAAGGCCAAGTCTACAGACATTCAGGCATCTGCACTGATGTTCATGCCTCATGGCTAATGCTGTTGCATTCTGTTCATTGCTTGCATGTCCAGAGGCAAAGTCTTACTCCTCAGCTTTCCAAAGGAAAGCAAACTGAATTATTTTAATTTTTAAAATAGCATCAGTAAATATATGTCACTTCAAATTCTTGTTACCTGGACCCTACACTAAAAGGTAACAGAGTTAAGAGAATATTTTTTTCTGTCAGTTTCATTTCTTCCCAGTGAGAGAAAGGATTGGTGACTGGTTGCATAGTATGGAGAATTCACAGCCTACACATTACAGTCAGATTGTGCCATAACAGTTCAAATCCACTTCCAACATTACTCCTCTCCTATGCTTATTTACTACAGAGAAAATCAATAGGTTGTCATTCTGTCTTATTTTCTTAAACCAAGTTAGTTGGTTTTCACTATTTATCTTTGCGCCAAAACAAAAAGATTTAACCTAAGGTGTGGAGCTTGACGTTTCATGTCTTCTTACTAAAGCCATGTTGTTTGTGAACTATATATTGCAGAGAAATGCAATATAAACTTTATGATATTAAGGGGATAATGTCTAGACAGAGATTGGGTGCCTCTAGACCTATGTCTACTACAGAGATTGATAAAAAAATGAAATCTCTTCATAAAGCCTTCCTAGAAAACCACATAAGGATTAATGTCTTTATTTATGGCACTAATATTTTCAGCATAGCATAATTGTGTCAGCCATTTAGAATAGCAAATGAGTCAGGGCCTGATGCATGACTCCTACAAGAAAAGTCATGGGTCCTCTTTTTAAAAGAAAACCTCTTAATCTGCTTATGTCAATATCAGAAAGGTCATCAACTGTGTGTAGTACTGATATCTTATTCCCAGTTTAAATGCAAATTTTAAGTGCTTATGGTGGTGTGCAGATTAGCTGCTGAAGAGCAGCCAGGAGTGGCAGGTGAACATGGCAGGGCATGTTAGAAGTGACTGAATTTTGGAAATGGGATGGCTTTCTTAAAATAGTTCAACAACATGAGTCATAGAGAGATTTCAGGGAAACTAACTCTTACTCTTAGACGGTGAGGTAGAAACCTCTGTAGAGTCTCAAGGCTGAATCCAGAAAACAGCAAAATTGTGATTATTGGAAAAAGTCAGTGGAATATACTGCCAATGGAGTTGCACTTTTTACATTTCTGTGCTTCATCAGAGTATATGAACATACTTTGTGTACATACAGTAAAACACATTGTATTGATTCATGTGTCTCATGTTTGAGAGGGCAGATGCTGAACAGCCAGAGAAGTTATCTCATATGTCACGGAATCACAGGTTATGCTGTGTTGGAAGGAATTCACAAGGATATCGAGTCCAGCTCCTGACCCTGCACAGAACCATCCCCAAGAGTCACACCATGCACCCAAGAGTATTGTCCAAACACTTCTTGAACTGTGTCAGGTTTGGTTCTTGTAAAGGTCAAATCCATGCAGGTACCCCCAAAATACAAAGCAGTGGAAGAATCTAGGAGAGTTAATTTCCAAAGTCAAGAACACTTAACATTCCAGCACAAGTCTGCACCAGGCCTAAGAAAGGAACACACCTCCTGTTCTTCTCAGGGCTTTTATCATCCCTGCCCCCCCACCTCTGGAACCCTCAGACATGTCTGCAAGAACTTATCTTTTCTCATACCAGGGAGTCAGCTCCTCTGGAACACGGGAGAAGAAAACATTGAAAACTATATCTTGGAAAGATGCCTTTTTCCACACAGGAAAGCTTCCTCAATCAAAAAAACCTAATCTGCTTGTAGTAAAATCTTCTAGAAGGGAGTCCTACACTTACAGTGCTGTGATCACTTCCCTGGGGAGCCTGTTCCAGTGCCTAACCGTACTCTGGAGGAAGAGCCTTGTTCTACTATCTAACATAAACCTTTCCTGACACAGTTTCAGGTCACCACAGAGAACAGAACAGTGCCTACCCCTTTGCTTCCCCTCACAAGGAAGTTGTAACTGCAATAAGGTCTCCCCTCATTCTCCTCTTCTCCAGGCTGAACAGACAGAGTGCCCTCAGCCTCTCCTCATATGGCTTTCTCTCACATGGCTTTCTCTCAAGGCCCTTCACCATCTTTGCTGCTCTTTGGACATTCTCTAAGAGCTTAATATCTTATATTGCCATGCCAAAAACTGCATAGAATATTCCAGGTGAGGCCACCCCAGTGCAGAGCAGAGTGGGACAATCCCCTCCTCCGACCTGCTGATGATGCTGTGCCTGATGCCCCCAGGACAAGGTTGGTCCTCCTGGCTGCCAGGGCACTGCTGACTCATATTCAACCTGCTCCTGACCAAGACCCTCAGGTCCCTTTCTGCAGCACTGCTTTCCAGCATCTCATTCCCCAGTCTGTACAAACATCCAGGGTTGCCCCACCCCCGGTGCAGAATCTCACACTTTTCTTTGTTGAACTTCATGTGGTTAGTGATTGTCCAGTCCTCTAACTTCCAAGGACTCCTTGCAGTGCTTCCCAGCCTTTGAGGGAGTCAACAGCTCCTTCCAGTTCTGTGTTATCTGCAAACTTGGTTAGTATCCCTTCCAGTCCTGTATCCAAGTCATTTATGAAGATGTTGAAGAGCACAGGGCCTAAGATGGAGCCCTGAGGAACCTCACTAGTGACAGGTTGCCAGTCTGATGTTACGTCATTCATTACTACCCTTTGTGCTTAACACTCTTGTTTTTTGTGGAAGTTTGGACACTGAAAAAAGTGAAATTTGAGGAACCCGAAAAATGCTGTAAGCATGTAAATAAATTTTGGAAATCTTGCAAGCACACAGCAGCAAGATGTCCGTCCAAAGGCCAGGTCTTACAAAAGAAAAGGTAAAAATATTTGCAAAAGCCTAATACGAATAAAATTACTCCCCTAAAAGCCCGATGTGAATAGGATGAAAGTGGTAAATTTCTCCAAGGTGAGCATGACTTTAATTTATATATCATTGTAGTAAAATCCATGGCTGTCATTTTCAGAATGGTTTGGGGTTCATTTGGCATTCATTGGTTTGGGGTATCTTCAGAGCATTGCCTTGGTACACAAAGTCTAGCATTGCAGTGTGGCATTCAGAGTTAGAAGCTGCATTTGAATCTTGTTCTTAATCTTCTTTCAAATAATTCATTGCAACATTGGGGCTGTTAGATTGTCATCCTGTTCATCATTAATACTGACTTCTTAGCATTTCTCTCTTTAGTGGATCTAAGGTTTATTAGGATGACATAACCTGGAAAACATTATAGCTTTTTTTCTTCTCTTGGCAAGAAAATGTTCCCATTCTGGGATGAAGAGATAACACAAATGAAACCAGACAAGGATCATTACATTTGCTAATCTGAGGTGAGAGCTTAACATTGTACTCTGGACTAGTTCCTAAAGAATGTAAAATTTTATTCCATTTTCAGAACACACCTGCATCTGCTGAGGTGTAGAGAGGGAAAGGATCAACACTGATTTCCAGTCTTTTTTATGAAAAAAAAAAAGGCAGTGCTGTCATGTTTTTCGGCTTAACTACTTGCATGTCCCTACATCTTGTCCATTGTCACTTTGTTAAAATGAGAGTACAAAAGACAGGACTCATAAATTACTTCAGATTCTTGGTAGTAAGACATACCTTTGATTTTAACTTTTTACTTAAAAATATAAAGCTAACTCTAGGGGAGAGGGGTCCTTCTCTCCCTGCTGAGCAAGAGAGCAGTGGAATACATTAAGCCAGCTCTCTGTCACATATTTATTTTTCCTGGGGCTAGCCAGTTACTGAGCCCAGTGGCTAGTAAACTGAGATGAGACCAAGGCCAGCCTTGAGTGCTTGCACATATGTTGCTCTTTGGCTTTGTTGTCCAGAATATACACTGGACTTTTTGATGCAGAGGGTTACAATTCAAAGAAACTCCTGGAACAGAGCACTCTCCCCACTGCTCTGTTGTTCATGAAAGATAGGCTCTCTGGTGCTCAGCACTACAGATGACACTCCCATGCATTATTAGCACCTAAATTAGGCTATGAGACAAGAAAATCATAATAAAATTGCCCATCACTGGCTCTAGGTTTTGTGTGCCCCTAAACCTGGGAATGGAAACTGCAAGGACAAGTCCAGAAAGGAAATGCCATATTTGTGGCTTGCCAACCTCATGCCAAATCAGCTCTCACAGTACAAACACCACAGTGAATCAATTTACATATCCCAAGAAAAAACAAACAAAAAAAAGCAAACAAAAAAAAAAAACCAAAACCAAACCAAACAAACAAAAAAAACCTCAACAACAAACCCAAACAAAAAGACCCCCAAACCCAAACAGTTCTTTGGCTTAGAAACAGAGATACAGAGGTAAGACAAAGCAATCTGTATTGCTACAAAAACTTCAGCTCAGATCTAGTGGGCACTTCCCTGAAAATGCAGTTTCTCAATTGCCTTAAACTGATCAAAGTGTGTTTTGCTGCTGGAAAGGATGTTGCTGCTGTTTTAGCTGCCTCTTCACACAGTCTCTCTTCTGGTTTTACCATGTGAGACTGCAATGAGATTTAACATCTCTAACTCCAATCCTGTCTTTAAAGATTTATAAATTAGATATTTAATCCAAATGACTAATTTTAATGCTTTTTCCCATGAATTGCCTACTGTCTTCCATCTAGGCTAATTTACAGAAGGAATAACTCAGATGAGACATTAACTAGTAAGATTACACAAATCGCACCAGCTACAGCCCAACATTCAACTCAGCTCAAGGCAATTTTTTTTTCACAGTGAAGAAAATGCTCTCTGTTGTCTGGGTTCCAGCCTGAAGATGTAAATTGCTATATGCTGAAATTTATATATTCAGTTTAGAAGGGACCTCTACTAATCTGGTCTAACCTCCTTCTAAAAGCAGAGCTGTCTTAAAAATTGTACTGCTCAGGACTGTGTCCTGCTCTGTTCTGAGTATTTCCATGAACAGAGTCTCTGCAACCTCTCTGGGCACCTGTCCCAGTGCTTGGACACTCTCATGGTGATATTTATTCTTCCTTTCATCTAAATGGAATATCCCTTGTTGCAACTTGTGCCTGTGGACTTTTGACCTTGCAGAGATGGCCTTCTGAGAAGAGTCTGGAACCACCTCCCATGCAGTGCTTCAGGTAGCATTTAGAGACCTGAGGCTTCTACACAGTAGACTGATCAGGCCCTCACCCTTTCCTCTCACATTTTGTACCACAATCCACTAACCACACATGTAAGTGATCAGCTGCACTTTGCACAAATCTAGGAGAAATATCAGACTTTGTTACTAGTTCTTGAATGACACAATCCAGAAGTAAACAAATATGCTTGGATGCAGGTTGAACACTGCCAGATAGAGGGTCATGATACTGCAAAGGAAGAGTGTGTTCAAGACTATTTTATCCCTCTCTTGTCTTGTGCCAACATGATGCCTGTGCCCTTTGCTGCTGACACCCCTTCCTACTCCACCTCACAAGGTCAGGAACAGATTTTTGCATGTGCTCATGGAAGAAACCTTTATTGAGAAATATGTTATGCCATTATGGCAGTTATCAATGTGAATTTTGTCAGAATGAGACCAAAGAGACATAGAACTGCTGCCAGTCCAAAGTTTTGCTATGAGCAAGCAGGAATCTCCTGATCTCCTGTCTATAACCTCATTTAACCTCACTGGAACATTAATATTATAGCACTGGAAAAGCCTGAACATTCTTATAAGTCACAGGACCCACCTGTTGGTGGGTCTGATTTGATTCACTTTTAAATAAGACCAGGTTTGCCTTATATGAGGAGCTAATATGATAACTAAGCCCATTTTCAGCACAAGGGTGCAAATATCTTTTTCATTGTTCCTTCCAAGACTTCCACACTGCACAAGAGGTATTCAACGTCAATGTTTCAGGGTGTTCACCGTTAGCAATCATTTGTGTTAACAATCGTGGATAAAAGACTAGTTGGCAAGTGATACTCTGTCACACTGTTGTGTCATATCCAATATCTTACATTAAGGAGGCTTTAGGGGAAATAATTTCAAGGGGAAAAAATTAATAGAAGTCGAAGTTTGGCAAAAATAGATGTTTTATCAGGAACAGCCCTTGCCAAACATAACATTTTTTCAGAATCCAATCTTGGCAAAATGAATGTTTTATCAGGAGCAGAAGTTTGGAAAAAGTAACATTTTATCAGAAGTGGAGACTTAACAGAAAATGCCTTATTATCAGGCATGAGGACCATGGCAATTTAAGGAGAAAAGCTTACTGAAAGTGGAGTTTTACCTGGAGATTTGCTTGAGGGACATAGCATTGCATGAAGGGCAGGAACTTTCCAGAAATAATGGGGGTTTAGCGGGAAGGGATGGATGAAAATAACATTTTCTCAAAAAGAAGCGGAGAGCTATGGATTTAATGCAAGTGGTATGGTAACAGCTTCTACCTTCCAATATGGGAGGCTTTGCTCCTGGAAAAACATTATTTGCACACTAGGTACTTGCCCTAGCTAAAATGCTAGTTTTGACAAGCTGTGCTGCTGCTAAAATGTTATTTTTGGCAAACTCACCTCTCAAAAAGATGTTTTTAGAAAACTCTCTTCAGAGACATTACAAATTGACTATAATACCTGTGTCAGAGCCATGTACCTCTGTAAGCCAGCTTTACATCTGTTTATTAATTCTCCATGGCTTCCCTTCTGCTTTTTGCTTTATGGTGATGATGCTGATGTACAGCACTTTGGATTCCTGAAACAACGTTCTGCTTCCAAGTGTAGGCCTCCTTCATCATTTTGTTTTCCTCGGCTGCTCACTGACTCAGAGTGGTTGACTACTCTCCAAGTGTGTGTTATGCATCCTTTCCCACTGGGGCTCTCTCCCCATACCTGGAAGGCTGCTTACGCCTGGTTTATAACTCCTCTAGTCAGCATTTGACATCACTGGGCTTCAGATGTCTCTGAATGCAATGAAAGACCCAGTGGTAAAAGCCACATGGAAAGGCCTTCACTATATCCTTTTCTGGTGGTAAGAGGCCAATCACAGTAGACTGAATCGCTTGCAAAGTCCACTCTCACAAAAAGGGACATTAGAGGAAGGAAATGACAGATTGAGACACAATGCAGTGACATCAAATCTCAGAGTCATGTTGTATAATACATTTACCTGCTTCTCAATAGTTTTGGGCAAGTACCCAAGTCAAGATTCTTCCATACCTATTATCTGTGGATATCACCACTATGAAGGAACTGGGACCATGTATGCGTGTAGGACTACAGCCACTTAAAAATGTGTTGTTTTAATATAAAAGATGAGATGGAGGGCATCAGTCCCTACAACTGGATGGATGGGATTCTCCATGGACATTGCTGGAATCAGCAGAATGTCATCAGAATCACACTATTTATTTATGATGTTACTGAACATGAGTGGGAAGTCCTAAGAAAGACTTATTCAATATATTCAATATTTTTTTTAAGAAAGATCACAGATAAAGCTGGTTGGCCACTTTTGTCCAACCCTCCAGGTACTGTAAGACACTTCCAGCAGGAAGGAAATGGCTGGCTTTTTTGAGAAGGGAGGCTATGAAATTGTTTTCAACTTAAGCTCTTCTTTTAATACTGTAAGAGAAACCACCTTGTAAGGAACTAGTGAATGAAAACAAACAAACGTGTGATGCAGTATATTAAGTACTTCAGCTGAAAACATGAAAAACCCCCATACATATGACCAAGAGGACTGTAGTTTTCTTGTTGTCATAAGGAAGAATGTCCTCCAATGTTTCAAAATTTTTTGAGTACACATTGACCTTTAATCCAGGTTTCACTGAAACATTTCCTCATGTGAATACTGTAAGTTAATGTTATTTCATTGGAGTGGTTGTGATTCATTGTAGCCAAAGTCACTGTGATTGACATTACTTCTACTGTGTTCCCCAGTTGTTTAGTTCCCGATGATGTGTCATTGTGTCCCCTAATAAAGTATTTTGCTATTTTATGCTTTGAATCTATGTGTGAGAGAGTTGGGGTGGCATTTTATTGGCAAGAGGCTCAGGTAAAATTCAGCTTTTCCATGGGGGAATGGATCCCTAGATTTTTGAATTCTGCTATTCGACTACCTGGTTAGCAACTGGCAGAGACATTATCCACAAAGCTGAGTAAGGTGGGTAATGTCTCCTCTTGGTATTAAGTAGCAGAAAAACCTAGGAGGTTGACGTGGTATTGGCTAATGAGGAAGGGTTCAGGAAAACTACATCTGGACCTCCAACTACTGCATTTCACTTCAGCTTCAAATGAATCTTTCATGCCAAAGAAATTCTTATCTGAATCTATTGACTAAATTTTGTTTTCAACTTGAAACTCTAGGAAACCACTTTCATGGAAATCTATTTGTATATGGTTTCAACTAGAAGCAGTAAATGCTTCCCAGTTCATTGGACATTTTACTCAGGTGACATTAACCCAGATTTACAGCTGTGACATTTCTGCATGTTTGCCCCTGCCAGAAAGATTGGCATGAGTCTCCTGAACAACTCATTCATGCCCTACAACTCTGACCAAAGCAGAATGTTCCCCCAAGGGCTTGCCTGCAGAGCTGGAGTGTTACCAGCTAGAGTTATACAGGTACAAGTGGCCCCTGAATAAAACACCCTGCCAATTTCAGCTTCTGAGCTAGAGTATCCCTAGTGTGTACATGGTTCCTCCTTCGTGGCTGTGCTCACAGCAGCACTTACTCTGCCTTCCCTTAAACAGGCAAAAGAGCAACAGGTGCAGCATCAAGAAGGCATCTGTCCTGGGTATTTTCTGCTGGGGTTTTTTGGTTATTATAAAATGCTTATTAATAACTTCGTGCTGTTGTTGTTGTTTTCTTTTGATTTCCAAAAGATGATTTACAATATGATGAGTGTGATCTAGCCTTGTGCATGTATTGGGAGGGCTAGGGCTATTTGTTTCAGTTTACACAAATACTTTGCTTGAGCAGAACCACAGCAATGTTTTGGTTTGGGTGCTGAACAAAACAAACAAAAAAATCTATTCTATACATAAACCTAATGCAAATAGTCAGGTAATTTCTGTTGGAAATTGTTTGCAGGGCTTCTTCCTTGTGTAGAATCTTTCTGTCCATCTCCAGCTGTGGTCCTATCATAGTCTTCCAGGACACATTGTGACAGAAAGACCCACAATACCTTAGATTTCCCCACTAGAAATTACTCTCAGCCCATGTGTTTATTATAGTAAGCTATGTCACTGACCTCAGGGGAAAAAGGGCTTGGCTCCTGGCTATTGAAATTACCACTGATCTATGTGTAAATAGATGCTGCATTTACAGATAGGCAGAAGATTTCAACAGCCATAGAACAACTGGAAGGAGAACTCATAGTAACGTGTAAAGAAAAACTGTAATTTCTGGGTTTTTTTGAGAACACCAACAGAGTAAAGTTCAGCCTTCCCCTTAAACCTTGTATTTCTCACAGTCTTATTGTAATAGCCTGCAATGCACACATTATATTCAGTCCTTCCCCCCCCCCTCCTCATTCAGGTATTTTTTGTCTTCCCTAAGAAAACCGCAACACAGAAGTAACATTCATGCCTTGTTTTCTCTACCTACATTTCTATCCCCAAAGACAATTATAACGATACATTTAAACATCTGGTAAAGCTCTTAAAGTCTCATCTATAGCTTTGGAAATCGTACTTCTCCCTCTTTTGTAAATGCTATATTATTTCTCAGGGGTTTTGAGGGATGTGTGTGTGTGTTCATGTTTGTTTGTTTCTTTGTTTTTGTTCAGGTTTTTTTGGTGTTTGGGTTTTTTTGTGTGTTTTGTCATTGTTGGTTTAGTTTGCGTTTGTGGGGCTTTTCTGGGGGGGAAGGGGAGGGGGTGAGGGTCAGGGGTTTTTTTAAGGAACTTGAACCAGGAGCCAGGAAACTCTTTCAAGAAATGGACTACCATTCCCTGAGAAAGTTCAAGCATATTTCAGGCTTGGGATCTACTGGACTTGACTGTTGCACAGTATTTCTGTGATAACCATAGCATGCTGTTTAGTAGAAAATACAGATCTGAGCAATACATACATATAAATACATATTTTGCTGTGGAAAGTTCACCCTATGGACTGGATGGTGTTTTTCCTCGAACTCACTAAAGACAAGAGGGTTAGGTGCTCCCACTCCATAGTGCCACATCTCCATCTTGAGTGGCAGCCCTGCTGCACTAGTTACAGAAATGACAGCATTTTTCTCTCCTCCTTTGAATTCACTACTCTTTGGGGCTTTAAGTGAGACCATTAGTGTTATTGAACTTAGCATTTGGTAGTTTATATATGATAAAGGGGTTATTACACAGTGATCCCTCTATGTTTAGATCAGCTGTGGCAATCAATCAATGGACACTTTGCTTTTGACAGCACATGCTTCCATAAAAAAAATTCTCTGGCATAGCCCTGTTAGCTAGTAATGACAGAGTAACCTCTGTCAAGTAATATACTTGATACATTTTGCATGTGCTGTTGACTGACAGAAGCTCTGGCTTCCTGTCTGACGAGCATGCATAGTCTTCAAAGAGCACAGAAACCCCTTTCTTCTCTCCAAGAGGAGAGCATAAGTCCGTGTGGCTAGAGTCAAATCTGCCTCTGAGCGGTGAATAAAACAATGCCACACAAGGGAGAGATGCTTTTATGCCTTTACAAAGTTAAACTTGCTCTTTCCCCTTCCTTTGTCTTTTCCTGTCATTCACAATTACCCAAGACTTGCTGGTTTTATGCACTAGGCTGTGCAGAACACTCGCCTGTGTGAGTGGTCCAAGCTGAAGTGGTAAGTCTCCAACAGCCTCTATCTCTGGGATCTGGCTGCTCAGCCGCCCTTTGTTTAGTCTGGGTGGAGGCAGTAATTGTCTGCAGCTGCAGCTCCTGCTTTCTCTCCTCCCTTGGACAGCTCTGAAGGTACAGCCACAATGGGTCCACAGAAGCATCCCAGCGTTTTCTGGCATGCTGGTGCTCACCAGCATTGGTATGGTGCTGGTATGATCTGACAGTGGACATCCAGTCTGAGCAGCTGGGGCTGCCCTCGGGAAGCCCAGCTTGCTACTGCTGTCAGCACAGGTAGCTGTGGCAAGGCTCCTCTACTATACAGACATCTGTCATACAGTTAGGTAAAAAGGCCTGCTGGGCTTTTACCTTGCAATGCCCTGAGACCATGTGCAGAAAGGCACAAGGAGACATAGCTAGCCACTTCAGTGGTGTCTTCTCACCATCATGAGGGCTTTAACCCTTTTTCATCTGCTACTTCACTACCAGTTTGCATTTCACCGTAGATATTGATGGCTGGTTTTAGTGGGTTATGACAGATTAATTTTCCACTTGAGCAAGCAGAGCTCACGGGAAGGAGGCACAAACCCATTTGCTACCTCACTAATCACTTGTACCTGTTCATTTTGGAGAGAAGAGGTTTTCATCATCTGCTTCCACAGGGGCACAATCTGATTACAGGGGATTAAGTCTGAAACCCATCCTAACCTTAAATATAGCCATACATAAAGACCATCAAGTCACTGTGTGATCCCAGTTCTCACACGTGACTGTGTAAGGTAGACCCATGAGGGAGGAGCTCATAGCAGCACCCCACTGTCACTTACCATATGGACTAAATGGAGTGTAATTTAAAGGGATTCTGATGCTTACATGTCAACAGGTGTTCTTTAGGGTATACCAATCAAAACAATCTTGTCTATGGAAAACGTTATTTGAAACAAACATGTAGGCTACTATAGTGACACAGTTTCTCAGCAATGGCAACATCACTTTGTGAAAGATGGCCAGAATGAGAAAATATAAACCTAGACCACAACTGTGTGTGTAGCCATATGTTCAAATAACTTAGAAAGGACAGCATTTTCTGCTTTTAAAATGTTCCTTTAGTCTCCATATAGATATCTGGTAATAGTGATAGGGGTTCCTGTGGGACTACCAAAGCCAAATGTGTATTGAAATAGAGACTAAAAGACTATCTAAACATGAATTTTCTATGTCTGTATTTTCCATTTGTTATGCACATACTTTCGGCTTCCAAGCAGAATGCAAAATTATGGCACAGGCAATTAAATAATACTCATCATCCGTCATTCATCTGGTAAAGGACCACTACACAACTTAGGCTATAATAAATCTTCAAAATATATTTCCACTTTCTTTCTCTCCAACCTAAACTTGGAAATTATATCAGAGAAGTTGCATGGGGAGATTTTAATTATGAACTGAAAAAAAATCTCCACAAAATCAGCATAATGAAAAGTGCTAAACTTTGGAAGTATAAACAATATAGCAATTCAAACCAGCCTTAAAAATTCTGAGACATAGAAGATTTAAAGATGAATATTTCCTCTTGTGGGACACAGAAATCTTGATGAGATCATTTTATATGGTGAAGTGTGTGGTTACACAGAAATAGTGCTTCATTTATTCACAATGGAAACATTTTCAGTCAGGAAATTTAAAAATTATCATTTCAAAAATATGTGTTTGAGAAACAGATTCATAGTCAGGTCAGAAGTAATTTCTGATGGAGACATATCTCCTGAAAAGACCCCTTTCAGTCATTTTCCTGCTATGTAAAATGTTCAGTGTGTATATATGATGATTAATTAGGTACATTCCATCTGACTATTCATTTCATGGAGGTTGAAATGGTGAAGAAGGATTGTTGTAGGTGAACCTAAACTTTTCCTTAAAATATAGCCTTGAGGATAAAAGTCTGCTTTTTTTCTAAAATGAGTATAAGCAGAATGAAAATTTTGTCCCTTGTAATTAAACCTTTACTGTTGAATATGTGTCATTTTATCTCCTATTGCATTTAAAATCTTACAAAAGAAATTTAGTTCACTATCAAGGTATCCTCTGCTCAAAACAATCTTAAGTAACATTTTGAGAGAGTTATAAGCTGCTCTTCCCCATGTTCAGTCTGCATATGTGATTGAAATACAGTTTTAAGTGGGATAAGGATTAAACAAGCAAAAAAAAATAATGAAAAGTCAAAATATACACACTGTGCAAAAGCATGGTCAAATATATTTTGCCTTGTATAAACTTCACCCAGTCTACATGGGTTTTAATGTATTTCCATGACTTTAAATAAGAAAACATCTTAACACACAGCCCATGGGAAACCCAAGCTTGATTAGTTTTACCTTTTATTACAGCCTGCAGAGTGTAAAACACAGCACATCAGAATTGAATTTGTCATCTCCAGACCTCACAAGAATTTTAGGAACTAAATGGTTAGGAAGCATCCTGGTACTTCTTTTTGCTTTAATCATAGTAGAAGTTTCAATTTAAACATTCAGGAAATCTCCCTATTTAAAGCAATCAACTTGTTGCTAACAGGGTCTGGCTTTACTGTGTTTAATTTTTTGGCATCATGCAAAACTTGATTGGTTACAGCCAGTGACTGAATGGGTCGTCTGCCTCCCCCTTCTCCCTAGAAATTGTAAAATACTCCCAGATATTCGCTGTATCATTAACAGCTCTACGTCCTAGTATGTGCTCAAACCAATGGGATATTAGTGCAAAACCCCCATGGAAAATGTATATAATAACCAATATACCTAAGAAAAACCTTGTTGTCAAATACCTGTCCGACGTATTTTAGCTTTAAAGCTTAGAATCCATTTTTTGGTTCAGTTAGATAACTTAATTGATGGTTATTTTGAGTGTCTCTTCTCATCTGGTTAGTTGTATATGCACAACACTTTTCTAAGATTGCAGCATACTCTGGATGAAAAAAGAGAGCATTCCCAGAAATTAGTTTGCACACCTAGAGAAACAGCCTCTGGTGAGTGCCAAGGTCAGCTATCAGGTCTAACATTTTAAGATAAGCACTGACATCTGACCACAAAATAAGACGTAAGTCCCAGCTAAAGACAGTGGGTAGGTTGGGCCATGAAGACACCATAGAATTTTAGGCATCCAGAAAGGTGATGCCCTGAACCAGTCTCCTCCAAATCTGAAGACTTTCGAGACTCAAGTCTGTGGATGTGAGACTATCTTGCGTCTTGTGAGCTCCCACTCCGGGTCAGGGAAGGATTCCCTCAACCAGATAGGCTTGAAGAACACCAAGCAGTAAAACAAGTTTGAGCTATCTTCCTGGCATATTTTGCTACAGGTCACAGCAAAAGGTAATGCTGGAACACACACCTGTTCCTAAAACTGCAAGTCTGTTTCCCCGTTAGCTTTCATGTGCAGTTGTTTGCAGAGGCAAATATAGCACCTCAGATGGGAAAGCACTGAGCTGTGGGCAAACAAACTATGGCAATTCCATTTCTCTTCTTTCCTTCTTTCATGATGCTTTTACTTTTAACAAGAATAAGGATTTTTAATTTTTCTTTTATTTTCAGACAACAAGCACCTTGTGATTTTTTCCAGAACAAAGTGTTGAATCCCATGGAGAGCCAGGGAGTGATAAAGAGACATCACTACTGCTCACAGGAACCACTATGATGCATCTATGCCACTTCTCCCTTGCTGAGTTTTACTCAGGTGGCAACTAGGTTCAGGCAACTCTGTCTTTTTTGGGGTAGGGAGGGATAACTAAACGGTTTTATTTTGTGTCAAAATATGTGGAGGTTTTTTCACTCACTTTAGTCTCTTTTAATGTGATTTCCCCGAAGCTGTCTGGATAATTTGGAAGACAGTCTAGGGAGGAGAGGTGCTGAGAAAGAAGTTTGGGTAGAATTATGCTTGTTTTCTGAAGAATGCTGCTTCAATTTTATGTAACTAACACTAAGTAGAAGTGGTGATATTAAGTACTTAGTATTTACAGATGAGTATTCCACTGGATGACATTGTACCAGTAAAAAATGTGCATAAGTTCAGATTCATATGCAGTTTCTAGTATTTGCAGAGTCTATAAAAACTGACTTGCTTTATACTTATCTGTGGTCATAATTACATCAGAAATCTTAAGGAGTAATAAGGCTGAAATACCCATCAGAAAGAAATTACTCCATCTTCCTAAACATCTAGGAACACTTTTGAGACCAAATTTACTCCATTAAGCTGTTGCAGCTCCCACAAGTTCTTCCAATAGAGATTTTTCATATTGATGTATAATCTTACACTTTTCCTCAACTTCCTCCAGGCACCTAGATCCAAATACAAAACCTAGGACCAGGACCTCTTGTCTCTTTGTCTAACTCTTTGAAAGATTTAAACTTTTATCTGTATTTCAGAAAGCCGTAAAAACTTTTTTCTACAGATGGGAAATCTCACACCTGTTAGTTGTATTGGGATTGTTACAAATGCCACAATTTATAAATTAATCAATATAATTACAAGTATCAAAGTCAACATAATAAAATATCCATAAAAGTATAGGTATTTTTAACTTATGCAAATGGTAAGATTGTAGACCCTATACCAGGAAAAGCTTTCAGCATATCAACTGCTTGCATTTATCTCTTCAGTACCACTTTCCCAGTTTAAAACTGAACCACTGCTTTGAACACGGTATCTGTGCTTGTCTGATCACAACTAAGAAGCTGATTTGAAATGATCAGTACAGCTTGTACTGAGGAGTTGACATATCCTGATGTGAAACGGTGCTGCATTTCTCACCTTGCAGTAGTTCTCTTGCCTACAGCTGCGGTGGATTATTTCTTGAGGCCAAAATCCACATAGCTCACAGGCTAACATTTCAGGTCAGCCTGCTTCTACTTGCAGAATTTAACTGTTGCAAATAAACATCTCTCTTCTTATCATATATCATATAATTGTTTGCATTGGAAGGGACCTTTGAAGATTATCTAGTCCAGCCCCTCTGCCATGGGCAGGAACATCTTTCACTTGTTCATCCAACCTGACTTTGAACACTTCCAGTGATGGGGCATTGTGGTGGACTGAATGTTACTAATGTCGTAAACATTGTCAAAATCATAGAAAGCAAACTGCAAGAAGGAAACTGCCTGCTGTGGCCACTGAAGCAAGCCCGCTCCCAGTGCCTCCTGACAGAAATTTGGATTGTGACTGGGAAATTGAGATAAGGCTATTGTCTAATCATATCAGGTCTGAAGAGAAGAAAACATGGCCCAGGGGTGGTAGAGGAGAAGAGTTTTGGGGGTGTGATGGCAAAATCTCTCCACATTAAACGAAAAAGGGCAAACCTTTCCACTCTGTGAAGACCTTGCACACATGGAACATTCATGTGAAAGGCAGCTAAGGGATCATAAACCATCAAAGACTCATTCCTGAGGCCTTCTACCACCAAGAGGGCTACACATGATCCAAGTGAGGTAACAAATCCAGAGCCTGGATTTGCAAGGGACTGTAAAGTTTCCCTTCATGACAGAAGGTGCTTGGCATCTCCTGAACATACATTAATCCATTGGATTCTATGTTTTGTGGAACCCTCACTACCAAGAAAATCAGAAGAATCGTACTGATGGGACATCACCAGGTTACACAGAGAGGTGATACATTTTCTGTTTTAGTCCCTCCCCCCTCCCTCCCTTTTCCTATTTATTTCTATCTCTCTTTCTTTGCCTCACATTTACCATTAAGTAAACCCCATCCTATTGACTTTGGCATATGGTCTCATTTGCACCTTATTCAGGCAGCAGCATTTCTAATAATTTTATTAACCAGATCATAACAGAAGTCCAAGAAATTTTTGGGCAACCTGCGCTAATGTCTTACGACCCTCATCACAAAAAAATTATTCCTTATGTTCATTTTTTCTCATATTCTCCTATAGTCACATTGTCCTAGTTCAGCAGGAGGGACCAGCTAACCCTGTGTGGGGGTGATCAAAGCTGTGTATTCTACCCCCTCTATTCATTCCCCAAGGTCAATGGGCCATTAGCAGCAGCTGCCCAGGGAGCCATTATCACTTCACACCCAGCCTGAGGGGGGTGGAGCTGCTAATGGGCCATCAACAGCTCAACACCCCCTGGCTCCCAGAGTTAATCACCCATTGTGTGAGTCCCCGCCCAGGGGGAGGGACTGAGAGCTCCCTGAGGGTACATAAGGGGTGGGTAAGAAGACCTTGGGAACCTTCTCGTTGGATCCAGAGCAGCAGCAGGACCTCGACAGCAGGAGATCACCGCTCTCGCCCAGACCACAGCCCTCGCTTGCACCAACAGGTTTTTCTTTTCCTTTTGCTCTGGACTTGGGGGAACCACAGGGGTCTCAGCACAAGGGCAAACAAACCCCCTTGGGCTTGTGCCCCAGGACACTGGGTTATATTGCTGGGGTATTGTGAGTTGAAAGCAATTTCCCTTGTGTGTCAGTGTTGTTATTGTAATATTATTATTAAATTCTAGCTCTGACTTATAATCTCTCTCGTGGTGAGTTCATTTCCCCTGCTGGTTCACCTTCAAACCAGCACACACATTCACAGATTCTCATATTTTTGCTGTTGCTGCGCAAGACCTTCAGCTTCCATTTATACCAATCAAATGTAAGTTAGCATTCTTCTCTACTCCCTGTATTGTCCCTGTCTTTTCATTTGTTGAAAGTTCATTAAACAGAACATTAAAAATAACACCAGATTATGCCCAATATTCTGCTACCTGCCAGAGTGTGTAACTCAAAACAAGGAGAAAGGGAGAGAGATTTAAATTTTAGATTGGTTCCTTTTCTGATATTTTCAACCAGACTGTGAACTCATGCTTATTAACCATGACTTGCTCAAGTACTTCTACCATCTTGTGTGCCTTTTTTCCTCCCAGGAGCTAGGTGAATTCAATAATGGTCCATTTAACTTGAGTTACACATTAGTTTGCTTAAGTGATTTTTCCAGCTGTTGGTGACAAATAAAGCAGAGTTTATTCTTCAGGGTTCATGCTTCAGGCTGGCATGAACACCTCAAAAACCAAGAGGAAGCAGCAGTTCTCAGCATGCACCTTGGCAGAGCAAAGAGCAAGACCCGTTCTTCTGGGGAAGTGTGAAGATTTGCTGGCCTATCTCCAGGAGGCATTTGACCTAGATCAGTGTAAAAGAACTGCCTTACAAGGGGGAGGACAGAGAGACCCCTGATGCATCAGAGTGTCATGCAGCTTGCTTGGAGTGTGAAGAACAGGTTTTCTGTTCCCTGAAGCCATGTCCATACAGAATGGCAGAGACAGCATCTGTTTTCCTTATGAAGGATCATCCATTATAGCAGTACTTCAAAAAGCAAAATCTACCTGCAGACACAATATTTCAGGGAAGTCAAAAGAAAAAACATTATTCATGCAACATCTAAGACCGATTTTTGTCATGATCTCCATGTAGTTTAAATTAGCAGATCAAATACTCATCTGGCAGTCCTGTCAGACAACAAGACTCCCCATGAGCCAGCAGTGGGCCCCTGTGACCAAGAAGCTCAATTGTATCCTGAGGTGATTTAGGAAAAGTGTGGCCAGCAGGTCAAGAAAGGTTATCCTGCCCCTCTACTCTGCCCCAGTGAGGCTTCATCTGGAGTTCTGTGTCCAGTTCTGAGCTTCTCTGTTCAAAAAAAGACAAGGAACTATGGGAGAGGATTCAGTAGAGGGCTACAAAGATGGTTAGGAGACTGGAGCATCTCTCTCTCAGAGACCAGGGCCTGTTTGGCCTAGAGTAGAGAAAACCGAGAGATGATTTCATCAATGTGCACAAGTATCTTAAGGACAGGTGTTAAGAGGATGGAACCAGACTCTTTTCAGTGTTGCCCAGTGACAACAGACACAAACTGAAACACAGAAAGCTCCATCCAAATATGAGGAAAAAATTATTTACTAAGAAGGTAATTACTGGGACAGAACTCTGGAACATGATGCCGAGAGAGGTGGGATCTCCTTCTCTGGAGACACTCAAAACCTGCCTGGGCATGATCGTGTACAACCATCTCTAGGTGAACCTGCTATAGCAAGGAGGTTGAACTAAATGATCACCAGAAGTCCCTTCCAATCCCAGCCATTCTGTGAAATAACAGATTCAATGATGTTAGGCTGATAAACAAGAAGTCTGAATCTGACCAATTGCATCTTGGCTGTGGTCACTCTGATAAGACATCTAACATGTTAGAGAGCATGGGAATCACCAACGGTATGAAGGTTAAGAAAGACAAGTGTCAGATTCTGCACTTGGGGTGGAGCAATCCTGGATATATATCCAGACTGAGGAACAAGACATTGGAAAGCAGTGCCATGGAAAGGGACACAGGGGGTCCTGGTTGACAGCAAGTTGAATGTGAATCAGCAGTGCCCTGGCAGCCAGGAGCACCAACCATGTCCTGGGGACATCAGGCACAGCATCACCAGCCAGTCGAGGGAGGGGATTGTCCCACTCTGCTCTGCACTGGGGTGGCCTCACCTTGAATATTGTGTGCAGTTTTGGGCATTGCAATATAAGGATTTAAAGCTATTAGAGAGTGTCCAAAGCAGGGCAATGAAGATGGTGAAAGGACTTCAGGGGAAGCCATATGAGGAGTGGATGAGGGCACTTGGTCTGTTCAGCCTGGAGAACAGAAGACTGAGGGGAGACCTCATTGCAGTCTACAACGTTTTTATGAGGGTAAACAAAGGAGGAGGCACTGATCTCTTCTCTTGCTGACCAGTGACAGGACCTGAAGAAGTGGCATGAAGTTGTGTTAAGAGGATGTTTAGGTTACATATCAGGAAAAGGCTCTTTACTCAGAGGATGGCTGGGCACTGGACCAGGCTCCCCAGAGAAGTCGTCATGGCACCAAGCATGACAGAGTTCAAGAAATGTTTGGACAACACTCTCAGGAAAATGATGTGACTCTTGAGGTAGCCCTATGCAGGGTCAGAAGTTGTACTTGATCCTTGTGGGTCCCTTCCAACTCAGGAGATTCTACAATTCTGTGTTATGCCTGTCAGTTTCCCTCAAATGCTTAACACATGCTACTAAAGCTGAAAAAATACACATCCTGACCAGTGTCACTGAATTGCTGGTTAGATGCAATCTTTTAACTGTCATGAGGAAGGGAAGAAGAGGGACCAATAGTAGATGGCTGTATGACCTGAGCAAAGATGACTAGTGCTGCACAGTGGTTCTAGTAGCGTGCTAAAGATCATTTAATTTTCCTGTTAAGACTTGATCAAGAGCTGAATTGAGTCAATAGAAAAATATTTTTAATTGACTTAAATGTGTATTGAGACTGTTATGATATAAGCATATTGCAGGAGCCCATCCCCATTGGAAATTCACTATGGGGCTATTGATGGAGAAAGCCTGTGCAATGATAGGTTGGTGTTTGCCTCTGGAGGTAAGTACTAATTGTCTTGGCAGAATTTATATGAAAATTTTCGCCAGGGATAGAGTCATGTCTACCAAAATGGAATTAGTAGTATATATTCTAAGTCCTCTTACATTTCTGCAGTGGAGATGAACTTCCTGCTTTATGACTCTGATGACCAATGTTGCATATAAAGTCCAAAATCAAGCACAAGATGGACTTACGTTCCTGTTGCTTGTTATTCTTTACTCTGGATCAGCAGTTTTAGGCTTTCTGCCTTGTATAGGTAGTCATGTTGAATTGAAAGGTGTGAATCAGACAGAATGAAAAACAAACCTAAGCAGAAGTTATAGACAGAATATGCATAGTACTGGGAACTAAACATCTACAGAATTCAGATTTACAGTGTAGTGTTTCTATGAAGAAATATATCCATATTAAATAACTTCAACTTTAGAAAAAGAAAGCTTGAGTCTTAATAAGAAGTAAAAAACCTTCACATTGTAAAGATGGAAATCTCTGAGCACAAAGGCTTATGGGGTCAAATTCCAATGCTTTCAATAATTATGAAATAAATATGGATTGAAGTCTTTGAAGTACATTGGCTTTATTAGCACAACTGGGGAAAAAATTGGCCCACTGAACAACCAATGATAATGAACATCTATCCAGGCAATTCAAAGCTAAAGGACTTGAGACATCAGATACAATCTTTTACAATAATTAATACATAAGAAGATTTATAGGTTCAAACTTTCTGCTCAGATATTACATTTGAATTCTAGAACAATATGAAGAAATTTATTGCCAATATTCAAAATTTTAGAGAATATTGTTCTTAAAGATGTATAAAGAATAGTAAACCATATTTCTAACCTTTTTTCATATTTTTTGCTGTACTGAAAAAGTTGTTTCACACATTAAACAGGCAACTGTCAAGACACCATATAGAACAACTGCAATCTACAATAATCCAGAAAGGAATGACCAAGTACAGAGAAAGGTGAAAAAGGTTTAACACAGGAAAGAGATATATTGAAAAGATCACAACATAACTGAATCACACCATGTCACTGGAAGGCCTACTGTAATATTTTGTCTCGGTTTGAGGCGAAAAAACCAAAATGTTTTACCCACAAGCAGGGGAGGGGCCTCCTCCACAATAATCACACCACTCTTTATCAAATTTAAGAAAAGGAATTTTAATACAAGAAGGATAACTGCTATATATATATATATATATGTAAACAGACTAGTACAACCCACTTCCCCAACACCACAAGAGAGGAAAAAAAAACAAACCAAAAGAAACCAAACAACAACAAAACCCAGCAGGTTTTTTTCTCCGGGAGAAAAGGTTATACTTAAGTGTCCTTGTCACAGCCCGGCTGGCTGCAGAGTGAGTTTCAGTCCCTCTCCAGCGAAACAGACGAGCAGTGGGCTTTCAGATGGACTCAGTCTCTTCCCCCTGTGTCCCCGTCCAAGAAGCAGAAAAGGTACGAGCAACCAGCAGCAAATCCAAGGCAGGTAGCAACAGCAGCGCGGCACGAAAAGTAGTCCGAGGTGGGCAGCGGCAAGACAGCCAGGAAAAAAACCCCAGCAGTAACCAGCAGAGCAGCCTGCCTCCTTCGAGCCCCCACTCCCCCGTTCCGCCGAGCAAAGACTCCCGAGAAATCCAAAAAAAAAAGAAACCAAAAGAGACAAACCTGCCCCCACCCCAGCCATCAACAGTTAACTACTTCTTTTGTTAACCGCTGGCCTGGGCAGTTAAGTGGCAGGGGAGAGAATTTACATAATAATCCCAAACTACAACATATTTTTAGATATTTTTTGCCTTTTTTACGTTTCTTTTAATAGATATATAAATAAACTTGTTTTTGTGAGTTATGCAGTAAATATAATTAAAAAAAATCCACTTTAAACATAAAACAGACTAGAATACTTTAAGCAATCATTTTTTGTACTTTTTATTTTAGTCTTTAAGAAGAGAGGGATTAGAATGTCTTCTTAAGTAATAGACTTGACTACCTGTGGAATTTATTTCTCAAAGTATTATATCCCTAATAGAATTAAATAATTAAAAATATATATTGATATACTTTCTTTTTTTGTTTGTTTGTTGTTGGGTTTTTTTACCAGGTCTGTTTTGTCTTTTGTTTCAGCCTATTGTGGCACATTTAAAGCAATTTTCATAGACCTTGTACAAGTGAGTTGACCTCGTGGAATTTCCTACTGATTTCAGGTTGTAGTACTCAACACCATCAAAATGCAGGCTGTGGGGGTCTTGCCTGAAGTCAGCCATCTTCAACAGTCTAGCATGCAAACTCCCTTGTATAAAAACAAAGACTTTTAAATGGATTAAGTTAATGAGAAGAATTATCATAAAAGTCTCAATTCCCTTTAGTGCCAGCAACAGTAAAAGAAGCCCTGAAATCTCAGGATACCAGAAAGTGAAGGATTTCTGTAAGGAGTTGTAGAGCTCCTTCCTGGGAACTCTGTAAGAAACAAAGAAAATTGGAGGTAGACAGTCTTCTGGAAACAAGGTTGGAGTGGGCACTGCTTTGGTATAGAGGACAAAACCAGAAAGGGCTGTGCCCTGAGCCTGCAGATGGCAATTCCTCAAAGTCTGAACTTCCTCATAGGCATCTTTTCTGCCACTGCTTCGGCCATGAGATCTGAGCTGTATGGTATGCTCTATACCTTGAACCCAGAAAACAAATAATCCAAAAGATGGGGACATCTGAAAAATTTGGGTCATATTTCTCTGAACACCACCTTTGCCCAAGAGGTCCATATAGTAATAATTCACTTTGTAGTAAGACAATATTTATTAAGGTTAAAATAACACTGGAAAAATATAAATCATTATTATATTGAAGAATAATGTCAAGCAGGGGAATAAATATAAACCAACACATAAATTACAATCACAGTATATGTATAAAATCAGCAATTCAATATGATTTATAAGTACAGCCTGTGATCCCATGATTCAAGATGCTGGTAGGTCCAACAAGCACATATAGCTATAATAAAGCCAGGTTTTCCAGAGTGACCTATTTAGAAAAATATATGTTATTATTAGGTTGCTAGTGCATTCACTGGATGTAAATCAATCTTCTCACTGTAGGTGCTGACTGTGGCAGTTCTGGACATATTAAAACTTTATGATATCAGAGCATCAGCAGTCCCACCTGCAGTCTTCATTTATTATTTGTATGTTTGGGTTTTTTGACTAAGACAACTGCCAGGGCTGAGCTGGATGGGGCTCTGACCAAACTGATCTAGTGGAAGGTGTCCCAGGTTGGAACTAGATGATCCTTTATTGAGGTCACTCTTTGTGGGGTTAAGGGGGTTGCGCTGATGACAGTCAGAAGAGCTCAGGCACAGCAGCCATCAGAAGGCTTGACCAGAAGGCTTACAACTAAGAGTTTATTTTTAGTTACATCTACCCTTTTTACATACTTCTATATCCAATATGTCATGATACTATTGGTTAACCAATTCACCTAACATACATGGAAACATGCTATTGGTTACAAGGCACCACACACTCTACAGGTAGCTCTCTGGTCCTTAAGGGTGCACTCCAGACTGCTTTCCTTCAAGGATTCACACACTGTCCCCCCTACAATCTTTAAGGTCCATTACAGCCCAAACTATGATTCTGTTATGTTTGAAAATGGCTTTGAGGGAGACCTATGCCAACAGGCATCCAGGGTAGTGATGTAATTATTACTCAAAGGCTTTCTTTCAGCAGGACACAACACTCAGCAAGGACTGGAGTTTAACCTATTCTGACAACCCATTTCACTAGGATGAATATCTTTGGCTTGCCACTGTCATGAAATTTAGGCAGAGGGTTGTGCAAAGGTGGGGGCTGTGTGGGCTTCTCTTTGTGTCTCATTTTTATACGTGGGGTTTGCAGAACAACCCAAATCCACATCAGTTAGAGGGATGAGGCTGATGAGCAATTTAGCTATCATTGGCCTCAATCTCATCTATACTAAAGGTTTTTTAAATTGCTCTGAATTCTTGCCCATGTGCTGGCAAGTGAAACAGCTCTGTGTAGAGTCCAGGAGATCAGTCATGTCACCAGTGTCACACCACTGTCACACCAGTCTCACTCAGTGGGAAAATGAGACAAAAAGCCTGCAGCAACATTCAGGCAGGGCTGAACAGGAGGACGCTCTTGGGTTTGTGATGATGATTCCCAGTAAGTTCAATGATTCAAACTGGGAAAGAAAGAAATTAGAAAAGTGAGCTAGTATTACTACTTTCTTTATTCTGCCATGTCTCTGAAGTTATGTTATTGTCTTCATGTGCTATGGTGAATGAATTCAGTAAATTACTTATGTCATGGCCTAATTAGTGCTTCCAAAGGAAGCTAATTTAATTAAATTACAAGACAAAGACATAAAGAGGAGACCATCCTGCTCTAATTTAGAACAGTTATGAATTTCATTAGTAAATTTTAGAATGGTTTACAATTCTGTGCTTTCATTTGGAAGTTCTGGACAATGTCCAAAGTCAAATATAAATACCATTTTCTCATTCAAATAGATCCTTATCTCAGCTTCCAATTGCTCATCAAAAGATCCCATAATTTCCTAGCCAAAAAAAATTAAGGACTTACGTGTAGAAAACGTTCTCTCCCCTTCCTGTGTCCCCATAATACCCTCACTATCTGCTTTATCACTGGTTTCACTGCCCTCCCAGTACTGAGACCAGCTAAGCAGGGCAGGACAAACTGCACCAGCTTGACTTTGGGGGATTTGATAAGTTACCTATAGGCTTCATCTGCTTTATTTTGATTCTTTTAATATTTTAGAGGCTATAATGGATGTCTCTCTTATTATTTTGGGGAAAAGGATTTGCATTTTTGTTTTTCCCATAAAGTTTCACCAGTGAAATGTGTGAAAACAGTGAACAAACCTATAGATTGAGCAAACTGATACAGAAAACCTTTACAAGACTTCAAAAAACTTCATTTGCTCCCCCCATTCCATCTTTTTTTCTTGTTTCATCAAATAAAAAAAATTATTTCTTTCTTCCTTGTTCCTACTTTGGAGTGCTTTTAATATTTGTTTTTAAAGGACAGCTGTTTGTCACACTCTGCAGTTGCAGTTGGACTTAAAGAGCTTACCCTGCAGAACGAAATGTAAAGTGAGGATTATTTCAGTATATCGACAAGTATTTTATATACTGTGACTTTGGTGGGAGGTTATTTTTTTGAAACAGTTCATAAAGTGACTGTGTTGTGACCGGAAATTATTTCTAGAAATCAACTACTAGGTAGTTTTTCCCTCCTGCTCTCATTTATATTTTCTTTGTAAGTTTAGTGAAATTAATACTGCTGAAATAACATATTTTTGGCTTCACTAATAGGAACATAAGAACAAATTAACTGAAAGTCAGTGAAGTTTCACTGTGTTACCCATGGCTGTGTCAATCTTTCTAGTCTTTGGGGTTTTTTAAAAATTTCATTGTGGATATTGTGATTTTCTTTACTTCATCTTTTAAATCTTTCTTTCAGCAACACAAGGTGAAGGCACAGGTACAAAACTTTGAATTCACTCTGAAAAAGGTCATCTTATTTCCATCCTTCTTTTCCTCTCTGATGATGATGATCTCACTCCTTTTCTGTGGTTGAAAACTTTATTTTTAGCTACCAATCAGTCACCGGCTTTCGGGCAAATGTCACTCATGTCTTCAGCCTTCTACACTACTAATGATCCCTAAAATCCCTTTGGGGTTACAACATGTATACCTTCACGACTAGATAGCTAAGGAAAACTGAAATGGGCAAAGCCTGCTGAATTATTTTAGCATTTGAATTACCTTCTTGTACTGAGAGTGCAGGCATATCAGTTTCACTGAGAAGAAAGTTAGTCAGTGATGAAGTTATCAGAGTCTTGAGCTAGTGCAATGCACTAAGCTGTCAGAAGCTGTCTGGTGGCTCTTGCTCCTCTCTGTTTTCCTTTGTCACTGCTGTTTCATGTCTTCCAATTTCCTTTCCACTCTGACAGTCAGGGTTACCCAAGGTAAAGACTGTTTCAAAGACTCCAGCTGTGCTACCAAGAGGTTTAACATCTTCCGTCATCCCATATATTGAAGGGGATGAATGACCATAAAGCAGAGGGAAGAAAAGGAAAACCTTGTGGGAAGTTAATGTGTCTGAGAGGGACAAGGTATTTGTATACTGTCTATAATTTTCATATAGTCAAAAACTGGTCTAGAGCAGGCATAGCCTCTCATCATAGCTTGTTAATGGACAAAGGCACAGCTGAAACAATCTCTGTCAACACAATCTTTTTTATTTATTAATTGCACAGTAAGGCAAAACATTGGCACATGACCTTACCTAATCCTCTGTTTGAGAATTCAAAAAGCCTAATTAACATTAATACTGGAAATTTTGAGAAAAAAACCAACAGATAGTAGAGCACCAAGACTTAAAAAAAAAAATAGGAGGGATGTTAACTAAAGGAGTTTTGGTTACTCTAGAGTCATTTAAGAGCAGTAAAACCAATTCTGTTTGGTAATGCTTAGACTTGAAGAGTTACTGTGCTTTGGGAGATGGGAAGAAAAAGAAATGACAAAATCATGTGCTTAAAATGATGCAAAAATAAGTGAGCAAGTGTTGAAGTGACTCCCTAGATGTTCTCTTCTGAGAAGGAATCAAAATTCACGTGGTGGCTTATCATAGTAAAAAAAATGACACAGACATATATTTTGCTGTTTTCATTATATGATTAAAACAGTTTAGAGCTGCTGCCACCCAGGAAGGATGTATTTCTCTGCAAGTCCTGTTTCCTAGCTTTATTAAAATGTGAATACAAGAATCATGCATGACCTGCAAAGGATATAAAGTCAGCTGGGCTGCATCACTTTTGGTATGCGAACCAGCTGTCAAAAATGCAATAACAATACACTGAGAGCTTATGGAGCTGGAGGACTCTAACACAGGCAAAGCACAGAGAGTGATTTTTCAAAGAGGTGTGTGCTGTCATCAACGTTGGAGAGCGAAGCAACTAAATTCCTTCAGTGGCTTTCAAAAATGTACCTTGTAGTACAAGACACATGCAACTCCCTTAATTTAGCCTTTTTATTTAAAAACTACAACTTTTGTAGGAAGTTTTTTACACTTTCATCTTGATAAGTAACTGAGTCCTGGTACACAAATTCTCAGTGCTTTTCAGGTTATAGTTAGCACTGTCTCCTAACTATTTAGAAATCTATAGTACTGCTTTTCTAATTCTGTAAAACGAATAGCCAGTATCTCACTGCTAGTTTACCCACAGTATGTGACAATTTGTGATGTGTTTACAAACCAGATGTTTTGATCAATCATACAATAATCACGTAACTAAATTAATAAAATTTTGCTATACTACTTAATAATTCAGTGTAGTAATAACTATAATAATTATATCCAAGTGGAGAGTTCAGTGAAGGTTAGATGCAAAAATAGATAGTAGATACATTTATTAATCCAGAACTAGAAAGGCTTCTAGGATCTTGTCACTGACCCATCACACAATGTCAGCCATTCACCTTCACCAAGGGAAGTGCTTCAAGTAAGTGCTGAAGCTTCAAGATGACTTTTCAGAGTTCTGTGTAAGTCTTTGAAATTTGATTTTTGGTACACGTCAACCATTGTTTCAGAAGAGTTGGTGTTACTTATGCCCTTAATCACCCATTTGAAATGGGACTTTAATTTCTGAATTGCTGACAGACTCTTAATTCAACTTTCCCAGAGAAGGCTATCCTTTTCTTTCATTTGCAATCTGCTTCATCAAGCTGTTGTTTTCTGACTTTATTCTTGTAAATACAGTAACAGTAAAGACATTGAGCAGCATACCTTAAAGTGTTAACCAACCTCTATTAAAATCCTGATCCTTTAGGGCAGTGCATTTCCTGTACACATACGTATCTCACTAGCAGCTGTTCCTAACTATACTGAAGTCTCTTATTTTCAGGTTTTCCCCACTGCTTTCCCATGCCTTTTTTTTTTCCTACTGACAACCATGTCACATAAAAATGTTGTCAGATTAGCTTCTAATGGCTTTGAAAGAGTGAAAAAAACCATTTCAAGAGATTGACCTGTTTCTTTTGTTAGTCTGGTATTTTTGGCAAAAAATTATGAAAAAAACAATCATGAATCTTTGAAGTTCTGTTGGGTGAGTGACAAAAATACAAGTACATACTTTTTTTAAAAAAACCTCTGCTACAAAATGGGCATGGAAGCCTATGTGTAGGTAGAGGCGTACATGAAGAAATAAATTTTAAAAAGAAAAATATGCATCTTTATCAGAATATTCAGTTTAGAAATGAACACTCTTACCGTAATAATCATTTTTAGCTACAAAAGCAGCAGTAGGAAGAGAAATTCTAAGTACTTTACCTACATCAATATGTTAGGAATGTCAAGTCCTCCATTTGAGCAGAAATGAATGAATGAATGATAATAAAACATAAGCATTAGTCATACCAAAGACCTTGTAAATACCATGTAGAATCAATTGCTGGAAACTCTTTGGTAAATACTATAAACAAGAAATGTATATGTAGAAGTTAGAGTGACTTACTGGTGGAAAGATGGGTTACATTTTTAGGCATTTTTGCAAAGGATCATTTAACCAACTGTTCCATGCACATATTCAATTTTAACATATATCACTAATGTGCACATCTAAGCAATAAGACGTACTCTGGAGGAAAATAAAGTTTTGTAATACATTTGTCATTCAGTTTTCTTTGTCAAATTCACTCATTTTAAGCTCCAATTCTCCCACTAAAAATATTTGGATTATTTCAGCCTGTTTCCCTATAGCAGTGATATTCAGACCAGGATTTGTAATACTGTAAAAAATACCTAAGAAAAGTAAATGTAATGGCAGAAGAATTAATTTCACTGTGCAGAATTTCTGTATTAGAAGATTTTGAGAAAAGATTCAAATACTAGAAAGCAGTAAGATTGCCATTACTGTATTAGTAATACAGAAAACCTATGCAGACCATAGTACTGTTTATCACAAAACCCTAAGATTTATTTTAGAAACTTAAGATGGATTGTTTCACCACAAAAGACCGGGTAGCTTTTTTTCAAGTACTTTCAAAGATACTTTCCTCAAGAACTGAATTATATTTTTCTTCTTTTCATCTTATTTCTTCTGTTTGTTCTCTCTTCCATCATTCCACTATCTCCACTTTCTTTAGTGTTATCATTTTTCAAGCATATGCAATGTATTATTGTGTCCCCTCATTAATCATCAGCTAGACAGAAAACATTGGTAGTGTTAGGAGAGTCCTAAGTTTCTCACTGTAGGAATACTCTCAGCTCCTTTCACCATGAAAAACACTTAACTCTGGATTTGGCTTCCAAAAACACTTTCCTTGTCCCAGCTTTCAGTAGTGCAAATACCTATTGTAAATACCAACATCATTATTCACAATGATATAAAATTGAAGTTTTTAAACAGATTTTTCAGACTGGCCTCCATCTTGCATGACTCAGAATATTTTTCAGCAGACAATAAATACAGTATGTCAAATTTTTCATACAGTAAGAAGACGCTTAGTGTCAAATTATAAGACTGCTTTGGGCCAAAATATGTGGCAAAATAGAATATGATAAAGCACTGAAAAGTTTTCTGCACAGTATTTTTACTTTCAGAATTCCCCCAATATTTAAAATGAACAGCGAGGAAGAAGACAAAAAGATTAAATTTTCCTGAAAATGATAGAACAGTGGGCTGAAGAAAACTTTTAAGATTTCTGATTTAAGTAATGTGAGACAAACAGCTGAAATACATTTTCCAGGTTTCCAGTGGAGGCCTGATCTAGTGTATCTGTGTATATCTCTTGTATCTCAGTGCCTCAGCAGCAGGAATGTGTTGGTCTTCAAGAGTCCTGTGGGAAAGAGGAATATTACTGCCTCATTTTAGAGAAAGGATGGTGGGGCAGAGCAACACAGTGGCCTCTGGTTCACAGACACTGCCAGTGATGGAAAAGCATCAGTCATGTCTTCCTCTCATCCCACCTCAGTGTTGCCCTTCTCTGTGTGCCAGCAGAAGCATTCATGCCATCACCAATCAAATTCTGAAACAGAGACCTCCTTGTGTTAAAAATTAATTATTTTCTTCTTTTGTGGAGTGGGAGATAGCTGGAGCAGCTCCAGCACATGCATGCCTTGCCTTGTGTCTTGGTGTATCACCTCTGCTGACTGCACCGCTGCTTCTGGTGGCAGCTTTCCTAAAACAAGGAAGCTGCAGCTGGATCTCCCAAACTTTAGGAAGTAACTAATGGCTGGATCAGCCTTCCCCTCAGTATTGAGCTGGAAATTACCCTAACTCAATGTAAAAGTTTCTAGAGCTACAAAGCATACAGCAGTAGCCAGCAAAAATATTAAGTGCATAGGTAATATGAGTAATCTTATTAACTAACATCCTTCCAGGACTAACCTTAGCATTACTAAATTTACTATATGACAATAATATTTAAATAAAGATCTTTAGCTGATCCATCTTTTATTTTGTTAGTAAAAACCAAAAAAACCCAAAAGACAAAGGGGAAAATGGAGCTTATTACAGGAATTGTCATTGGAACTGTTTAAAAATATTTTAATGTGTAGCTGCAAGTATAGCCTCAAATGTAAAGTATTAGCAGTTTTAACATTTCTTCTCTCTAGGGCAGAAAAAAGGGTGGGCTGGAAAGAAGGCAGTATATACCTGCCAGCATTTTGTTGGCACATTCATGTACAGAAACATCTTTTCTACCTTTATTCTGACACTTGGGAAGAGTGGTCATTTGGGAAGAGTGATCTGGCCATATAACAGTCCCCTGTAACAGCACATCTTCAGAATGGATTTATTTTTTTACTCTTATTTCAACTCTGCATTTTAGTTCATTCATCGTGCCCTCACACAAACTCTGATGCTGTCAGTCACTGCAGGATGACAAAGGTAAAAAAGGAGGTTAGAGATAGCTTTCATTCAGTGTTCTCATTTTCCCTAATTACTGGTGAAGAGTTAGAGAAGCAGGTTTTTTTCAGAAACAGGTAGACCTCGTAAAGGCATCACATCTGTTCTTTCATTGGTTAGTGATGTAAAGCTAGAGAAACTCTCTCCAAGGCCATGCCATAGTCCTTGTTACCCACTCTGTTGCTACAGATCCAGATAACTTCATCTGAAATGGTTATGGTCAGGTTATGTAACTCAGCTATTCAGAGGTTCTCTGGGTCATACTGCAGAAAGGACTAGGGGAGATGCCTTGAGAAAGCCAAAGAAATACCCTGGGGAGCACCAAGCTAATGAGGATTCATTAGTCCAAAATAGCTTGGCAGCCTGGCTCCTTGCACCTCATCTCAGTAAAAGCTGGTATTCGAAGCTGAGGACCAATATACTGTCTGACTCTGCAGTGAAGACATGCTTAATGGGGCTATTACATTTTCCACATAAGGGAAATCCACCACTACTTATATCCAGCTTAGTACATAGGATTCAGGCAGAATACTTCTGAAACTACATCCACCCAATATTAATAGCATCTGTCTTGCAGATTAACTATCACATTGTGTTTTTATTTAAACATCATCACTGAGCAATCACTCAGTAAATTATTTAAAGGAAACAAGAAAAAATTGTTTTAAGGTCACAAGAAGGATGTCAGCAGGCCAGTATTACTATGCATTTTAAAACCTGGAAGATTTCATTTTGAGGAACTGAAATAATGCTTTTCTTTGGCGTATGTGATTCTATATTTTATATTTATGAAGATAGACATTTCTGAAGTGTTTAATGAGCAGCAATATAGCTGCTCAGTTAAAATGCAGAGCCTCATACTACTTTTAATATTATCCAGTAAGTAACTCAGTGCCATATGCTTCTGTAGTTTGACTGCCAAAGAATGCAGCACATTGCTTTGGAGGCTGTCTCTGAACCCCACACTCCAGCCAAAACCGCGTTTCTGGTGCAGAGCTATTGATGTCCTACCACTGTGGAACTTAAAAATGGCCCCACAAAGAAGTTACACAGACCCTCTGCTAACTTCATTGAACAGGATGTGGCTAGGAGCAATGTATGGAATCAGGGCAAAGCTTAAATACTAGACATGCTACACTGGAAAAAAACAGTAAATCTTGCAAATAGTGAGGTGCTTATTCCTCTTGGTTGCCAGATGACCTCTGCTCCCTAAAACATAAGCCACATACTTAACTTTTGTACACAATCCTAGTGTATATTAAATGTTTTGGAATGGGAAATGGCGAAAAAGCCATTCCACTTTAAACTTCTGCTGCCTATCTCTCACCTTGGCAGATAGAGGTGACTGTGTTAGAAATGTATTCATGAATGTTAGAGAATGGGAAAAGAAAAAAGAAATTATCATCAACAATAATGGGTGAACATGAACAGAAATTGAAGAGATCTGCTAGTTGTACACATGCCTTTATTTTGCTGTCTTCCTTTGCACTATGTAGGTTATTTGGTACAATGTTTACCTGTTAGGTACAGTATGCAAATCTTTACTTTTTAATTGTTTGTCATACTTGTTCAAGATTAAGCTCCAATTTTTCACTGACTGGATTGCTGTCCTAGTTACAGCAGCTGGGACCAGCTTATCACTGTGAGTGTAACCCAAACTGTGTATTCTATACCAGCTGTGTTATTTCTGATGAACTGTTAATCATGGTTCATATGCAGCAGCTCCTCAGGGCACACCTTGACCCCTCAGGCTACAAGCTGTGTTGAAGGACCCTGTGAGATAGGGAAGGGTTCCTGTCTTCACACCAATGACTCAACCGCTAGCAACTTCACACCCAGCCTGAGGGGTCATGTCTGCTAATGGGCCATCAAAGATTCCAAAAATATCCCATGACTCACAGAGTTAAATCACCTATTGTGAAACTCCTCACCCTGAGGGAGGTACTGGTCATTCCCACCTGAACCTGAGCATATATATATTCTTGGGGGTTTGGGACTTCTGGTACCACTTGTTGGATCCCGAGGAGGACTGGGACCTCAACAGCACTGCAGCTGCCACTCTTGACCAGACTGTGACCATCATCCTCACCAACAGGTTTCCCTTTCCTTTCACTTTGTACTCAGGGGGATCACATGGTGCTCAGGACAGAAGCTAATGAATACCACTCTGTACCTCAGCATGCTGGGTTACACTTCTGGTTTTTGTGGGCTAAACCCAATTTTTTGTCTGTATCATTGTATTTATTGTAATCTTTTTATTAAATTGTAACTCTGACTTGTAATCTCCTTTTGAGCTGGATTCATTTCTCCTGCCAGTTTTCCTTTAAACCAGCACAATTGCTTTGATAAACTGCAACAAGTAAGCATTACCATCTTAATGTGTTTTTAACACCATGCAAAATAGTTGTTCTTCAGTAATCTTGAGGAGCCAAAAAAAAATCCCGTGTTTTAAATCAGCATCTAGGTACCCATTATCACCCCAGCACTATTGGGACCCCCAATATAATCTAAAAACCAAACCTAAAGATGTGTAACAGGACTTCCTTAAAGTGCAGTTCCTATGACACTGTCATCCTGTGGGGACTGCAAAAATTGACTCATTAGAATAAGGAATACCTACATTTCTAAATAAGTTCATTTTTGCTGTAGTAGTGCTGATTTGATGGTAGAAATGTGATGTGATGAGGACTGAGCCCAAAATCCTGTTGTGTTTTTCTGGCTGCAATAGCCGGTCTGTAAAAAGACAGAAACTCTCTACAGACTTTGTTTTGTTAAATGAAGACAGATAAAAATCTTTCCTCTCTTTTCCATAAAGCAGCTGAACCTCTTGTGCTTAATATGATATAAAATAACAATTAAAATGAAATTTACCTCACACATACCCCAGTCTTAGCCTATTCTGAGATTTTCTATATGATTTAATATTTTTGGCCTAAAATCAATAATGGTTGAGAAGGGACATAAATGGAAACAAAGAAGCAACAAATCTGAAACAGATGTTAGGAAGCACTCCCAGCACAGGAGAGCTGATGTGCTGAAAAGCTACCTGGGGGCAGGACATTAAAAGACGTCTCGCAAGAAAGCCTATAAGGTAGAGAAGAACAATGGAGGAAGGCTTGACTCAGACACCTCCTTGTCCTCCACACCTCTCATTCCACCACCTCAGGGAATTCTGCTTTTCTTACACAGCACGATTCTGTGGCACATTCAAGCCCACTTAAAAACAGAAGGAAAAATGTGAGGGAGAAATTTTGAGTGAATTTCAGATTAAAAGATTATGAAGGAGTAAAAGTACTGTTGTGTTCCTGTGGCTCCAACAGAAATAACCAAGTTTTGCCCAGGATGTGACTGAAGGGATTAAAACCCATCCACCATCCATTCATGCCATTAGTACTTTGTTCATGAAACAGGTAATTTTCATGGTCTGGAAGATAAGTGGGAAATGAATGTTTAACCAATGTTGATGACCATGTTGATAGCTATGCAATTTATAGAGAGTGTTTTAGGATTGTCTCTGAAATTAAGAAAATTTCTTCTAGTTGAATAGAGCACCCATTGTGATTAGCCTCACTCAGCCTATTCAGTTATCCTCAATGATTAATACTTCATACTTAAAGTACTTTGCAGTCATTGCCTAATTGTTCAAAACTAGGAGAAAGACAGGCATGACAAAGCAGAAAATTAGTTGAAAGCTAACATGGATTTCTTTGCCAGAGACCTCACCACTCAATCCTCAATTCCTGCATTCAGTCCTCATTTTCCACCTTCAGTCTGCCACGGTATCTTTGTCAAAGAGGAAATTTGCATGTTTCTGTGCCTTTTTAAATGTGGACAGAAACACACAGAGAAATCCATTCCTTAATGAAACCAGAGGGTCTGTACTGAGTGATTCAGGGCAGAATTTTCAATTCTCCACACTCCTAAATCCTGTGGATGCTCCTCAGACCCTGTTTGATAATTCCCACAGGACATGTGCCAAGGAAAGCAGTGATGAGAAACCAGGAGGTAAGTTCTGCATTGCTGAACAGTCTAAATAATGAGGCTTGAACTACACTACAGCACTTGTGACATACAAGCAGCTAAAAGACAGAGCTTTGCCAGTAATGTTCTTGATCACCACCTCCAGAAGGCAAAATCCAGGCAACTCCAATGTATTGGCATTTCTAGAGCAACAGATTCTAGTCCACCCTTGCAGGTATGTAGCAGGAAGGAGTAGTGCTTGCTAGGGGTGGGGTTTTAAACAATTCGTGTACAGAGTTTGTTTAGTATCTCTTCATGCCTTCACGGGATGAGGCAAAATGCAAAACCCGTCACTACGTTCTCCTTCATGAAGTCTTGCTGAGTATTCCACCTGCTATTGATAATGGGGTAACTCAAGGAAGAAGCTGATTTGGCATGCAGAAGTGGGCATCATGTTTGCAGTGACTTCTCTTTCTGCCCATTAGGTGGGTGCATGCGGCTTTAGGCAAAGATGGTTAACGTGCACTACTCTTTGTTCATGCATCACACTCCCCAGTTTTCTGATGCAATATGGCAACTGCTGCAAAGGAAGGCACCAATGCCAAATGCAGATTGACTCCTTTGGCATTTCCCACCCTCTGCCAACAGCAAGGACTAAAGCTTGGATAACATGATGGATTGCAGCTACACAGCCTCCTACCCTCATACAAGGGCTGCATCATCTCCTGATCAGCAGTTTTTTGTTGTTTGTGGTCTCTTTTCTCATTTAATGTTTGCAGTAATTCTCCAGATATAATTTGCATTACAAATGCATAAGGTTTGCTTTCTGTATGACTCAGAAATACTCTTTTCTACCCTACAAAATTCTGTGCTATGAAAGAGATGATGCATCCTATCCCAAAGCTGAATTAGTACATGTCCACTAGGAAACCCAGTTATTTTCTCACTGATCTCAGCCCACTAAGCAAAACCTTTGCATTACTCACAAATCAGCAAGAACCCACATGCTTAGCAATTGGAATAGTTTTGTCAAACTCTTCTACATATCCTTCCTTTTTGACTGTCTCTGCAACAAAAACCCTTAGCAGCTCTTAAGTGAGTGGATGACACAAATGATGCCTGGAAGAGATATGGTCTAGTTATGAAATGGTAAATTTTTTGTGACAGAAAACACACGGGTAGCCAGACGAATAAGGGTTTGTCAAAGCAGGCTGTGCATATACACGTATGATTGCCCTTCAGTAACTAAATTCTGGATAACAAAATAAGAAAGCTCCCAGTTTTTAAAAATAAACTCCCTTCTTATTAGAAAAACTATTCATGAAAATAGTGTGTGGGTGCTTCTGGTACTTTGGTGGTGTGTGTTCAGACCAACTTCTTCCTGTCACTTCAGACTTTTCCTTCTGGGAGTTCATGGACCTCCTTTGAAATCCTAGACAAGTTCCTACATCTTTGGTGGGGTTTCCTTTGAGGGCTTGTCTTCTGAGCCAGCACATGCTGACTTGTGGGGCTGTAAGATGTTATTAGGCCATAGTTCTTTAAAGGGATATGATTTTACTGCTGTCCTGGTGTAGCTGCTTAATCTCAGGATCATTACACATTCTGCTGTTCAGGCCAATCTATGCTGCTCTTTGGAGAGATACTTTGGCTGAGTTTTGATGCATGTTTGCTACTGTCTTCATCTGTCACATGTTTTCCTGTTCAGTCTCTGTGTTGTTCACTTGCTTTGCTTCCTCTCCACTTGGAGCAGATGCCAGTTGAGCCACTTATGATTCTGGTCTTGCCATGTTTCCTGAGGAATCTCCTGTTACAATGCCATCTGTTCTTAGTCTCTGATGCCTGTAGAACTTGAATGTGGCTGAATTTCAGCATGTTCAGCATGGCTACCTGATGGCTGAGGCAGCTGACAGGATCTTTAGAATCATTCAGGTTGGAAAACACCATTGACTTAGCAGTGCTGTGTGCATCACTAAATCATATCCCTAAATGCCACACCCACACATGTTTTGAACACTCACAGTGATGGTGATTCCACCACTTCCCTGGGCAGTCTGTTCTAATGCTTAATCACCCTTTAAGTGAAGAAATTTATTCAATCTAAACTTCACTTGGTGCAACTTGAGGCTGTTTGCTCTTGTCCCCATTCACTACTTGGGAGAAGAGGCTGACCCCCACCTTGTTACAACCTTCTTTCCAAGTGTTGTAGAGAGGAATAAAGTCCTCCTGAGCCTCCTTTTTTCCAGACTAAACAACCCCAGCTCTCCCAGCTGCTCCTCACAAGACTTGTACTCCAGATGCTGCACCAGGTCCATTGCCAGTCTCTGGACATGCTCTAGTGCCTCAGTGTCTTTCACATAGTGAGGGGCCCAAAATTGAACACAGGATTAGAGGTGCATCCTATTAGTCTCTTAGGATGAACACTTTCTTGCCCCTGCCTTCCATGGGGACTCAGGCTTGTGTTCACACTGGAGCTGGACTTTGATTATCCTTGTGTGTCCCTTCCAACTCTGGATATTCTATGATTCTATGAAACTGCCCTCACTGATTAATTTTTTAAAGCAGCCAGTAATGCACCATACTCACTATGAGAAGCCTTCAGTTTCCTTACCCCAAGTGCTACTTGCTTGTTTTCCAGAAAATTTAACTTCCGGACACTAAAGTGATGATTCCACTGAAACATGAAATCCTTCCCCTGAAAGTGAGCCATGAGGAACTGTGCAGTGCACATCAATTGCTCCGAGCAACAGATATGGACAGAAGAATTTACCCTAAGATGAAATTATGACCTCTATGCCAATACATGTTAAGTTAAAGCTGTCACTGTTGTAGTTTGAAACCTTGGCAAAATGCCAAGTATTCACCACAGCAACGCAGACCCAAGGGAAAAGGAAAATAAACTTAAAACTGAACTGGTTTATATGTTTACACAGAAAAGGGAAAATTAAAAGCAAAATGCAATACAACACATACTTATAAAGGTAAGAAAGAAAAAACAACCTCCACCTCCCACCAAAAGTTGATCTCAGTACTCCAGATCCACAAAGCACCCCAAAAGACACCTCCCAAGAGACATCTGACAAGGGAGCAGAAAAGATAACATAGTGGTGAGGCCGCAGTGAAGAACACAGCAGAAGAAGCGCAGCACGTCCCACTAGGACTGTAGCCACGATAAGAAAGAAAAACCAACTCCTCCTCCACTGTATTTACATCTGAGATGATGTCAGAATATGATATGGAATATCATTGGCCAGTAGAAGTCAGCTGGCCTGACCCAACTCGAGTCAGTTGATAATCTAAAGCGTGCTCTAAAAACCAAAGCCTAAATCTGGGCCTAACTAAACCCAGGACAGTCACTCTAGCATAGTTCATGAAAAGGTGTTAGAGAGAGAAATGGAGAGCCGAATTGCACTGGCATAAAAGGTATGGATGTACATTAGATTGTAAGCCAGTCATTTATGAAAAGCAGTGGAAAACTGTAGAATAACTGTGGAAAAGACAATTTATTCACAATGCTGAGATGGAATAAGAGCCCCCAAAACTTCCTTTCTTGCCTTCACAAGCTACCTAAATCAAGGCTGCAGTCTAGCCACAAATTATTTAGTAGTTTTAGTGTATCCCAGACTCCGTCAAGTTGCCTTGAAATATAGTGAAGGTGTGGAGAAGGATGAGGGCATGAAAGGAACAAGCCCCAAATAAGCAAATAAATAATCAAGATGCCTACCAAAGTAAAAACAAGTTAACATGCAATGATCTAAATCTGCTTTCTGGAGCAGGTTGATCAGTGGTCTCCAGTTTTTCACGTTGCTTGCCACGTGCTGTATGTGAGCCATGACAAGACTCTGAGGAATTGGGGAAGCTGGAGTCTGGCTGGCATATGAAATCATTCCTGAAGTTCCATTGCCTGTGACATGAGGAATCATTCCAACATCTTTGCTTGCCCTCAGGACTTTTTTTTAACAGGTGCAGCAGATGAACTTCTCTTACAACCTTCCTTGCAAGTATGAGACCAACCCACCACCAGTCCGGGATGCCAGAAGACGGAGGAAGGTGGCTTTGCTCGTAGTAGCAGGACTTGTAGCATTCTTGTGAATGAGCAGCAGGGACATGCTCTTCTGCAGAAGGAACTGCTGAATGCTCTGGTTTACTGTCACTGTTGGGACCAGGAGCATGAAAGGCATGTGGTTCCCAGCAGCTCTGTCCTGGCACATGAACTCCACAGCATCCTCTGGGTTGAGAACCACCCTGAATTACAAGGCAGAATGCTACAGCTGGGACTGCAAATCAGCTGCAACTCTGGAGTGGCTTATGTGCCCCAAACCCAGCTATGACTGCTTAAAACAGTGGGGGAGAATTAGTTCCAGCTCAAATCATATCTCCCATGGGAGAAGGCACCGAGGCTGCTGAGGCAGATTGGCCAGGGCAGTGGGAATCATGTCATGTTCTCTGGTCTCAGGTGGGTGGAGCCAGTTGCAGCCTCCAGGACTGTCACTCCTCTGCTTCTCATCAGTTCCTGACCCTCATGCCAGAGCAGGGTAGATGTCCTCTTGGCCTCTGAGAGCAGCTAAGGCAAGTCAGCCTGTGGAGACTAAGCTTAGGTAACAGTACACAGACATGCTTCACAGTTCATCTGTTTGAAAGGTTGAAGAAAAAGTGACAAGGCTGTATAAGGACAGAGAACAGCGCTCCTCAATAGGTTTTATGGTTGGTTTAATAGATGGTTTATCTGTTCTTCAGTTTCTGCTGGCTGCTGGAGTTATGTGACTTTAAAAAAAAAAAGATTCATGAAGTTTTGAAAACTGTTTTGTCACTTGCTTTTTTGACAAAGATCTAAAAATAAGGATTCTGTTTGGAAAGATGGAAAGACAGTGAAGATTCATTAGTTGAGTTTTTTCTTTAAAAATCACTTGCAACAGAAACAGAAAAGGAATAACTAGAGAAGAAATTCAGAAACATGTGTTTGCTTCTCAGCAGACTAAAACCCACTTGTGGTGGTTTCAATTGTAAAGAAATAATGTTTACACATGCACAAAAATCTTTCATCACAACCTCAGCACTTCTTGGATGTGAGAAATAATGTTCATTATTTAAATGTTATATAGCATTTTACAGACTTAGAGGCTTATTTTCCCCTGTCCTTCCTGAGAGCCTTCTCAGTTAAAATAATTCATTATTTGGGCAGAGAAGCACTCCTGAGAAGTGTTTTCTTTGGTTTTGCTCATGAATTACTGATGGAAATGAACAGCTGGCAAATTAAGTCCCCCTGGTACTTAGGGGTGAAAAAAAGAATAAAAAAGATGCCTTCAACTTCAAGTTTAAGATCTGTTTATATGTCTTTAGAAAGAGAGTGGCTTTTCTCTCTGTTGTTGTATACCAGCCTTGGTCCAGCCTTCATCAACAGGATTTTTCCTTTGGGACTCAACTGCATTGAAAAGAAAGAATGACAGAAAAGCCAGCAATATTGGGTGATCTGGTTACAATATATGTTTTTTTTATTGTTTAAATATGGCTTTGTAATGTAGAGTGGACTACAGCTAACCTGGTTGTAGTTTAGCATCTAGGGTTGAAGATCTTGGCTGCAGTAAAATACTGAACTTATGCTTTACTCATACCATGGAAATAGCAGCTGCATTAACATATATTTAAAGACCAAACAGGTTTAATTCATGTGCTAGATGCAGGGCAATTTTTTTGGTGACACAAGCCTACACCTTGTGTCATATATATGACATATATATGAATACATATGAGAATATTTGATGCTGGTAGTATATTTTTGCAGTTTTTGTTTTCAGAAGGAGTTAGTTTTGATGGACCAAAAAGAGCAATAGTGAAACATTGAACTCACATCTTGAAGGTAAATTAAAACCTTTTTTTCAATACTCCTTTTTCTTTTGTTCACTACTGCTGAAACTCAATAATGACTCCTCATTAGCAGATATTAAGAACTGCTACAAAAATACAATCATCTGACAATACTGACAAGTATCCAGTTAAGCCATCAAATAGCACTGAGCAGGTAATTTGTGGATCAGCAGCAAGCTGTGTTGTGACAAAGGATTTAACTCCCTGAAGTGTCTCATCTCCTCCTTGCCCCAAAAGAGCATGGAATTTGAATAATCCCAAATTCATTGCTATTAATGACAGATTAGATTCTGGAAAAATTCTGAGATTATTTGTTTTGGTTTTAGCCCTTGAATTTATCACAAGTTTATATTTCAGACAGTGAGATTTACTTCTTCCATTATAAAATAAGACATCATGGTAAAGAAAGAGGAAAAGGCAGAAAGAAAGAAAAAAAAAGCTTTCCTGAACTTATAGTATTCCCAGAGGACATCTCAGCATCGACTGAAAAGTTTCACAAGCTATCCATGAACATCAGAGAGCAAAGGCTCATTTGGGCTGTTACTTTGGGAAGTCAATCTGCTCACACTTCATCAGGAGTGACAGGGAATCCTGATAAAAAGATAACAGTCCTGTGCACTGGGTAGAGGAGAACATAAATTAGCTACTTAATTCCATTTCTTTTAGCATTTTTTTGTATCCATATGCTCAAATCATATCACACCAGCGCAGGTTTTGTACGCAGAGAGTTCCTCTGAATTGGATTAGGTAATATAGTGAAAGCCATATTTCTTGAAGTGGCTTTGGGTTTTATGTCTGTGTGTATGTGCATTCCTTCCCTATGACTGTGGTTTTGTATCTGCAGCAAACAATTAAATGTTGCTTTTCCCAGGCATTTTTCTACAAAGCAAGGTCATCTCCTGTGAATCATTTGCTGTTAAAGCATGTGATGAATAGATGAATTTATGTGTAAAAATCCAAGAGTCCTATGGAAGAGTTACTAGTTATCGTTTTATTTTAATGCAACAGAGAGCACTGAGTAAGCAGTCAGCAGGTAGAGTATGGCTTTATCTGCTGAAAGCTCCATGTTAAATCAAAGTCATAACTCTTCCACTGGAAAGGACACGACTGACAGCCACCAGTTCTTGCACTGCTCTGAACTTCTGAGCAGAGTGCAACACAGGAAACATGGTACATCTCCAAATGCACAGGAAAAATGCAAATTGCTTCAGCTTCAGAGAAAGGCATTGAACTCCTTTTGTCTTGCCTAGACAATGGATATTAAAGGCAAAATCCCAACTAACCTCAAGGACACTACCCTAGGGAAAGGTTAGGTCCTCCAACACCATGAGCTATGTTCCTCTCATCCTGCGTAGCACAGCAGACATGTTGCCAATGCTTCTTACACTGAATATGAAAGCTCAACATGGTAGGCCTGTTTGTGTGAGATATCTGTAAAGTACCTGGTGTTCCTCCCAT